>NW_027518679.1:28870500-29512500 GCF_043159265.1 Tasmannia lanceolata
TGGTTTACCATGGACAGAACAATGTACTATAACTACCTTAGGACCATGTGCTTGTTTTAGTAACATGTTCCACTTCTTATATCTAACTTAGCAGTAGGTGCTTGTAAAGTGATATATTTGCCCCCTTTCCTTCCCAGGGACTACTCTTTTTGCACTACAAGGGGTGGCCCCAATATGTCATTTCCTGTATGCTAGAAGAGGCTACACATCCCTTATCCACACAAGTTTTTATAGTCCTAAAACAACCATGACCACATGTACAAGCCACTTGTCTGATCCTATGAGGTCCACACATGCTCTCTCTCTCTCTCTCCCCCTTTTTTCTAGAATAGAGAACGCGGGGAAGTACTAGGCAGAGATAAGTTTCATTCACACATGAGACCCTGATGTGGACCCACCGTCACATGAACTTCTCTATCAGTAGGGGTGCAACTCGGTTCGATTTTTGGGAATTTTGAATGAGCTTTTACAATAAAATGGGGTCCGATTTGGGTTTGTTCCAAATCAATTTTTTAGAGAATCTCAATTTTTTAGAGAGTTTCACACTTTGCGGATATGGGTTTAAAGGTCATAAACCGAATCATGTAAATCTCTGTCTTAACTTTTAACTTATTTTTTTTGGGGCGATGATATTTTCACACCCCTGCAGTATGCATGCGCTACTCTTGTAACATGATTTGACCTGAAAAAGTGTTATAGTTGCCCACTGTTCACGTCAAATCACGTTACAAGGGAGGTGCATGCGTAGGGTGAAAATATCATCTCCCTCTTTTTTTTATCTCCAAATTGCGTCATTCCTTACTACGCGCTAATTACACGGTTGGGCCCGGACTTACAAGGTCCACACCTTGAAAAATCTTCGCTATAGGATGATCTTAACCCTACGGGTTAAAATGGATGACTCATGGAAACATTTGCAGGATAGAGGGCCAGAAACTTCCTATAGAGAAGATTTTTGGGCAGGCCTATCTACACCAACAAACGAATGGCTTAGATCACCCAATAATGTGGGTCCAACCAAAGTTGGCAAATCATGTACGGAAAAAGCCGGGATAGAAAATTTCGAGTTTAATACGCTATTGGCTTAAAAACATTTAGTAAAAACTGGTCAAATAAATAAAAAGAACAAAAAAAATGCACTTAATACGTTTAAAATTGGGAAGTGATATATGCGCCCCTTTTGATTACCAGGGACATCCAGAGCTAGTGTATCGATGACTAAAGTGGGGCTGAAGTACTTGATGTCAGAAGAATTCAGTGGGCCTGATTGCCATGTACACTGGCACTGGGTGTACCAATTAATCAAAAGGGGCGGATATATCATTCACACATGAGACCTGATGTGGACCCACCGTCACATGAACTTCTCCATCATTATATGGGTGCAACTCGGTTCGATTTGTGGGAATTTTGATTGAGCTTTTATAATAAAATGGGGTCCAATTTGGGTTGGTTCCAAATCAATTTTTTAGAAAATCTCAACTCAGCCTGACCCAAATTGCACCCGTATCTACGCCAACAATTGAATGGCTTAGATCACCCAATATTGTGGGTCCAACCAAAGTTGGCTAATCATGTACAGAAAAAGTCAGGATAGAAAAATTCGAGTTTAATACGCTACTAGTTGCACGGGAACGAAAAACAAAGAACCAAATGAAGCGGATGAAAAGCACTAATAATCAATATGGAATGGGTAACTAATATTAAATAAAAAAGTCAAAACATAGATTTAAAGGAAATCCAGGAATATCAAATCGAAGAGAAAATGGAAATAAGATCAGTCAGTTTTGCTATTTCTATAGCCATTCTACTTCCCTAAAATCATTTGTTTTTCCATTCTCTGATTTATCGCAAATTTATAAGCTATTAATAGCAGACCTAAAAGGAACAAAATCGTTTGATTTTCCAATCTTTGATTTATTGCAGATTTATTAGCTATTAATAGCACCGCTAAAAGAAACAAAAAATAAAATATTATTAGAGATTTTTAGCTATTAATATATTATCAGATATGAATCCAAAAAAGCCCTCCAACAGAAAATTTAAAGTGTTTAATACAATTTTTAAAAAAAGCAAAACTTAAATATCCATGAAACTCCCAAAATACCAATCAGCCTAAAATGTGAAAAGAAAAGGAATAACCAAATAAAACCTACCAACTTTGTAACTGAATTTGTGTATAGATAGATGGATTTGAGTTGAGGGATTGACATGGAAATACCACATGAAACTTGGGGACCCCAGGTTGTCTTGGAAGTAGAAGATGTGATATTCCTGTTTCGTGTTTTCTTTGTTATTCCACAATGCTAAAAATATTTTTGAATGCATTTTTTTCCAAAGAGACCTTAATGCTTTTGAAATGATATAATCAATGGTTTCCAAAGAGACCTTAATGCTTCACCAACTCCTTGAATTTTCAAAAGAAAAAGTAATGAGGAAGAAGAAGATATGAAATACCCAAGATTACTGCTACTGATCACTTTGCTTCCACTTATTTTGGAAGTGAACCTGCTGTCTTTTGTATTTTTTTAATTTTTTGAAAGTGAAACTACTGTTTGTCCTGGGAAAAAACCAAATTATTCTTCTAATCCCAATGAAATTCCATTAAATATATAGGATTACTGCATATCAAAAAATCGTCTGTCGAGATGAATAAGTAGAACAAAGTAGAAGGAAGGAGGATACAAAGACCCACTCTAATCTTTTCATCCTTCAGAACTTGAAGGATAAATTCATAAACACAGAGAAATTCAGAACAGAAAAATTATAATAAAGATATAGGAGTCTGTCCCTTTTACCTCATAAGGCATGTCATCTATTCCCAACCACATATCTGTGTTGATCAATACAATTCTCATCCCCATAAAAGGCCAAAAATTCTAATATGGAAACATCCTACATGCACCACCATACGGAAGTCAGATTCCAGTTCTTATAGAATGGTATTAGAACTCTTTATTCACAAAAAAAAAATGACAGAGCACTAAAAAGTAGAGGCAATTAGTATTATAATATGGCTATGCAGGCGGGACAAAGGGCCACATTTGTATCCAGTAAATCAGTTTTAGACACAATCAATTCTGAATATCCCAAACGAACATGGCCTTAATTATGATTTCATTGAACTGTTTTTTTAAAAAAAACCAGTAAGATCGGATACATAGCTTAGCTTAATAATCTAAACAACATTTAAAGACCTGAGTTTCCAAACTTACCTGATAAGATAGATGTTGTAAGTTGCACAATAGCAGAAATGACAGATATTTGAGCCGAACCAAAGCATTCAAAAGGCAAGAGAGGGAATTTCACTTGTGTGAGTGAAAGATTTCGCTGCAATCAGAGCAATGATTAGTTGATTGTTCTTTCCAAACCCACCGATAGTATAATATAACCACATAGAAATCTCAGAGATTAGAAGGGGCGTTTTAATGAGAACATATTAGTATGAAAGAAATATAAAAATATCTTATATAGTGACATGGAAAAAAAATCTCACATCAAAATATTCAAATCCAAAAAAGCAAAGTGAAAAAGAAGGAAATATAAGAAAACAAACACAGATAACCCGGAAAACATTACAGTGAGAGAGGGAGAAGAGACTGGGTGTGGCCTGTGTTGCTTACAGGGAAGAAAAATAAGATAGATACCTCAGTTTTCGTGGTATTTCATGTGGGCCAGAAAAGAAATTGAAAAAGAAGTCGCCTCTGTTGCCCGGCCTTCGTGAGTTTGTTAATTGGGGCAGTAAAAATGGGAAGAAGAAAAAGAGACGTGAAGGAATAACTTGTTTGGAAGTGGAAACGTTACGGCGAATAAGAAACCTCTTTTGGAATAGGAAGCGTACTGTTTTTGAAGCCCCAATCTGACAGTAATTGCATTATGTAATGGAGGAAAAATAAAGCCCTCGTTCGGGAAATGGTTTCTTTTTCTTAAGCAACTTCTGGAATTCCAAACGGTATGTATATATTATATGATATATGTAGGGCGATGATATTGTCACCCCCCCTAAATTACGCATTCGCTCCCCTTTTGGCTTGATTTGACGTCAAAAAGCATTAATAAGGGGGGCGAATGCGTACGCAGGGGGGGTGACAATATCATCGCCCTATATGTAAGGCATATATCACATGTTCAATAGTGCACATGATGCATCTTATAAGTATCATTTTATATTAAACTAATGGACATTTATTTGGAAAATAAAAATAATGACGTTTTGAGGCAAGTAATCCTATACTATATATAACATTTATTTTGCCCAAGACCCCCTAATTGCATATTAATTGTGATTCTAGAAACCTTTGTAATATACGGGATAGAGAGGGGCTGACACGTGGCACCACCACGGCTTTAAAACTGTTTTATATTCTAGAAACCTAGTTGCGATGTATATGAAACGGCCTCTTTTCTTTTAACTTCAGCCCTTTTTTTAACGCATCTATTCACAAGGCATTTCTAACCGTTTTATTTCCTCTCTGGCTCTCAAATCAAACCCCATGAAGGATCACAACCTTTCAATCCATAATTTCAGCCTTTTTTTTTTTTTTTTTTAACGCATCTATTCACAAAGCTTTTCTAACAGTTTTACTCTCTCTCTACAATCAAACCCTACGAAGGATCACAACCCTTCCATCCATAATTTCTAAATACCCATCCATACATTATGTCTTTTCAGAAATACCTCCTGAACTCCACCTATGTCTTTTCAGAAATGCCTCCTGAACTCCACCTATTTAAATATACTTTCCTTGCCTCTACCCTTCATCCATCCCATTTCTGCTAAAAATCCACGATTATATCAGACACCAGGTACTCTTTTTTATTGTGCTATGTCTTATTCTTTAAAGAAAAGGCATTTTTTTGCAATTAATTTATATATTAGTTTATGCTTCTACGACTTTATAAAAATTGATTTATAATTTTTCTCGCCCATTAATTCTTAATTTGTTTGTACATTTTGCTTTTCTTTTTCTTTTTCTTTTATAGGGTTATCAACATTTATCCTCATGGATCTCTTTTAAAATGCATCTTTATTTAAAACAATTTTAAAGCGTTGTTTTTTTCTCGCCTGTGCATCGCACAGGTCTGCAACTACTTAGGAGCCGTTGGATATTTTATGCGGCTTGGATTAAATGGGGGTGAAAACCCGCTCAGAACGTAAACCGGTGACCCTTCTTCCCTCAGTCCCTTTTTTTTAGGACCGAAAATATGGAAATGCAGATCTCAATGCCCGTGTAAACATGGCTTTCCAGTTTTGCTCAACCCCCTCTCTTCTCCTTCTCAACGAATTCGCCGGGTAATAGAAAACCTCAGCATGACAGAAATTAAGCCTCGATTTTTCACAGTTCAAGGACTGAGTTTTGACACAGAAAATATCGATCTTGTGAAATTACTGGTTTACTAAAAAGGAAATAACACAAATTGAAGTTGGGCCTAATTTTGTGAAATGATTTTACAAAAGCCCCATATCTGATTGCCTGATTCAGCAACAGTTGAGGAAAACTGTGTGGGTGAACCAGTTTATGAAATGATTTTACAAAAGCCCCATATCTGATTTTACAAAAGCCCCATGGGTATGGCATAGTTGAAAGCCCACGAATTGAGGAAAAAGTTGGAAACAAAATCAAGTGTAGCAGATTATGCAAATTAATGAAAGATTAGATTTTTTGCAAAACTGATATCTTTGGTGTATTTTTGTGAATTCATTTGGTGGACTGTTTTTTCTTCGACTTCACCAATATGTTTTACCAATTCTTTCATGTTCAAACCATGGATGTCGAGGATCTCAATTAACCCACAAATTTGTGGAGAAGAAGGAGATGAGCCAGGAAATGGAAACCATGGATGTCGAGGATCTCTATTAACCCTCACTTTCTCTGTTTTTCACCAAAATTGGGGATCTGCATTTCGTTATTTTCGGCTCAAAAGGAAGAAGGAGAGAAGAAGGGTAACCGGTTAACTTTCTAAGGGGGCTTTCACCTCGTTTAATCTAGACTCTGACCTACCCTTAGAAACAACAAAAAAGAAGACACCATTTAATAAAGAAAAGAGAGAAAAACAGGCATTTTACTCACCTCTTTTTTCTCTTTCCATTTGATTAAGGAAGAAATTAGTGATGCTGTAATTAGGTTTTCGACGGTTGGGTTTTTTTTATGAAGGAGAGGTCAGATTTTGAGGAGGAACCATAGTATTTGATTGGATGGAGGCATGGCAAGGAGGAGAAGACGGAGATCAGGCAGACCATGAACGGCTTAGGGAGAGACGCGTGGGAGAGAGAGTGAGGGAGAAGGACACGTAATGGCTCTTCTTAGAAAGAGAGAGGCGGTGGAGACTATGCGTGGAGACTTAGACCTGGCAAACGGGTGGGTCGGGCCGGGTCAACCCGCGGGTGATGCGGGTGCGGGTCACACGGGTCGGGTCAAGAGATGACCCGCATTTTTGCGGGTCAGAATTTTTGTGACCTGCGCGGCCCGCGGGTGGGCCGGGTCAACCCGCGGGTCACCCGCAAATATAATATGGGATTGTAATTCTCATGATTTGACCGATTCTCATCATTTGAGTAATTGTCATAATTCTCTACATGTTGTTAGTATTTTTCTCGTAATTTTATAACTTCATAATCATTTATACGTAATTTTTCATTTCAAACTTTATAAACTCAGTTATTTTACTTTTGTTCGATTACTTTTTTTTTGCTTTTTACTTTTGCTAGAAACCTTCGCCTGTGCGCATCTTTGCACGGAGTATTACCACATATGAAAAAAAAAAAAAAAAAAAACGAAATGTTATCAACACTACTGAGGGCACTCTCACTTTATTAAAAGTATGGTATGGCCCACACCATCGGATGATCCAAACCGTCCATTAGATGGGCCATAGCCTGAATAGGTTATGCTCCAAAAATCATTTCCATAGGATGATTTATCAAGTGCTGATAACATTCTCCGAGAAATTCTTAAAGATTACTGTAAAAATGCGGGTGCTCGCGGGTTGACCCGACCCGGCCCGGCCCGTGTTTTTCCGGTCAACCCGCGGGTTAAATTTGACGGGTCACTAAAAGTCAGACCCATGCCCGCAAATTTGCAGGTGGGTCGCGTCGACCCGCGGGCACGGGTTGCTTTTGCCAGGTCTAGTGGAGACAGAGAGAGAGAGACGCGTGGAGCATGCTTAAATCCAGAATTTCCAAACAAATTTAAAAATCCCTTACTTTTCTCTATGAGAGAGAGAGAGAGAGAGGCGGTGGGGATTGAATGTGAAGCGTTGCCCAAGACTCCCATAATTGCAATTTTACAAAGCTATCACGGCTACTTAAATCTACTACTATAAGCTGGGAGGAAAAGCCGAGGCTGATTTTCCTGAAAATTCTGTTGAATTTACACCTCAGCTGAAACAGGTAAATGCCTCATATGCCCTCAAATTCACACTTTTCTGAGTTTTAAATACCCCATGTGCCCTCAGATTACACGCAGCTTCTGTGTATACATCAGAGATATTTTTGGCATCAGAGATATTTTTGGCAATAGCCATATCTCTTCAGATACGTGGGGGAGAGAAACGCTTCAAAGGCCGTAATCCCTCCTCCCTCTTTCTTTTGAAATTTCTTCTCTGCTCATCTCTCAAAATTTCTATTCCCCTCTTCTCTTCTGTTCATTAGTAAGCCAGGCAACTGCTTCGTCTCCCTCTTGCCTTCAATCGACATGTGTTTAGGTCGGCTACAATGGATCCCGCTAGCAATTTCGCCCTCTTTCTATTCTTACATTTCAAAGCTCCAGCTAGAAATTTGGCCCTCTTTCTATTCTTACCTTTCAAAGCTAGAAATTTTCCCCTCTTTCATTTCTTAGCTTTCAAAGAAAGATTCATAAAAGGCTTTTCCCTTGTTTCAAATTTTCTTTGGGATTTAATCTTTATCTGTCTGTGTTCGAATTTTCTTTGGGCTTTATCTTTATCTCTTTCTCCATGGTTAGGGTTTTGATTCTCTTTAGCGTTTATCTTCATTTTTACAGTTTTGATTCCCTTTACAGTTTTATGTACATGACTAAGGTTCTGCTGTGAAAGAAATAGGGTTTTAATGGCTACGGTTTAGGCTGTTTTTTTTTAATCCAACTCTAAAGGAAAAAAAACAACGAGTCACACTGTGCTTCTGATCTCCTTTCTTCCCCTTTCTCTTATTCAATTTTAGGATTTTCCGATCTTTTTTTCCTCCTCTTTCTTCAATTTTTGGGTTTTTTTTATCTGGGTATTTGTTTTTTCTAAAGAATACATGGATACCTAAAGTGGCATTTTCATCTTCTCTGTGTGTAACTTGATTGAGAAATTAGACATGGTATTTTTCGTATCTTTGCCAATGAGAACACTCAGGCCTCAACCCACACCAAAAATCAAACCGAGTTGCAACCCTACTTTCATACATATTGATCGTTGTTGTAGCTCTCTATCACATTCGGATTTTGGTTATTCCATACATGTCCGTGCAATGTGGAGCATTAGAAGAATCTGAATAGTTTGAAATTAAAATGCCAACTGGGTAATTTATATCAAGCTTATTTCGCCCATGACATTCAACTGCAATATCTGAGATATAGCTACTCCGTTAAGAGGGATCTATAACTTCTAGAAGGTAATTTTTGTACCCCAAGCCTCATTTAACTTCTAATTTTCTCAGTTATTTTCATTAGGGAAAAAAAATCCCAATGTCTCCTTTCTTGAAGGCATTCTTCTTCATATATTTTTAGCGTTAGAGTGTTAATCTCGGGCCTCTGTTTTGTTTAATCAAAATTATGTTTCCTGTTTGGTTTTCTATGGTTTGCAGATCAGTAAAGGTTGAAAAATGGATTTAGATGAACTGTTAGTTAGGGTATTAGAGTTTTATATCTCAAAGATAATCTCCTTCTGTTGGATCAATTTCACCCCATATCAGTAATCCATTTCTTTGCCTTTTCCTTAGATACTTAATGCTCAAGCGCATGCTTTTGTTGAATCATCTTATTCGGCAAGATCAATTCCAGTCCACATTAGTAGTAGTAACCTATTTCGTTGTTTTTCTATCAGATACTTAATGCTCAAGTAGCTGATTTTATTGAAGCATTTTTAGTGAAAAATTGTGTTTTCTGAAGTGTTAGATCATCTATTCATTTGTCGGTCCCAAATCAACTGAAGACCATGGTCGCTATGTGATTGAAACACAATTTAGACAAGGCACAAAAAAAAATTTTTTGGCATGACAGTGCTATGGGTGGGTAGTTTCTCGGAATGTGACAGTGAGGTGAAAAGGAAAGCCTCCATTTTAGACAATTTATGAAATAGGAATGAAGATGGAGTTCACTTTTTTCTAGGTTTTAGGAGTAGATATCTCCACATGTAGCGACAGAGAGTTCTTTGAAGTTAATTTTGCATGAATCCATTTCACAGCCCTCTTTTTCAAGAGAACTGCGGCCTCATATACGGATTTGTTGATTGCTTTGAATTCAGCCTTTCAATTAATATAGTGTTTTGGCCAAGCCTAAAAGTCTAATGTTTGGTTTTTTAGCTGTTTGTACTAATCATTATTGGAAGTTTGGTTCGCGAGGACCTTTTCTATCACATAACTTTGCAGTTTTGGCAAAGTGTTTTCCTTATTTGTATGGATTTCTTTGGTGGCTAATTTTGGTACAATGACAAATTGATGAAGCTATTCTAGTATGTTTCTGTATCATCAATGACCTTAATGCCTCTCTCACGTTTGAAAAGAAGACCATGCTTTGGATTGTAGGGATTTTTACCTTATTTTGCAACTTAATAACAAAGACCAGGGATCAATAAGTTGTTGTCACTACTCTTCTATTTCCTGAAATGCCCATGTTTTTACTTGCTCCATCTCTATTTCTCTCTCAGTTGTTGAACCATTTTAAAGGCACTTCACCCAAAACAATCTAACCACCTGTGAATGTAACTTTTCTTCCCTTTTCTTTTATTTCAGCTAATTGGTGTTCTGTTTCTTTGCAATTTCATATGCATTGGACTTTTCTCTCTACAATCCAACCACCACCTCTTCCTTTGCCTTTAAAAAGAAAGGAGAGGAGGTCAAAGATTTAACCCATGGAAATTATTGGTGCATATCATGGGCATTTTCTTTTTCTCTCAATCCATCAGCTTTCCCCTTTCACGATAGAATGATAATTCTTTAATTTTTCTTTCAATACATAGCTTCTTCAGAATGTTTTCATTTACTTCAACAATTGTTGAAGAGAATTATTTTTCATTTCAATGTTTATATGATTGTTTCTCTAATGTCCTCTGATAGATTTAATGGGATTTTATATTTCTTCTTTTCAGGCATGTAGTTAATTTTTCTTCTCTTTTAGTTTCGAAAATGAAATGGTATTAAGCATGAGAATTGTATGAAATAAAACATGATTAGTAGATCTGCTTATCTATTGAATTCTTTCAGCGTCTACTTAGTGAAAAATTGTTTTAGCGAGGCGAATATCTATGGCTTCCTATTGGGTTTTATAAAAGACTTTGATGGATATAGACTCCCCTTTTGAATGGCTTCTTTTATGTGTATCTTCAAGTAGCACACCAGGTCTTTTCTTTTATTGAAAGTTTTTTTTTTTACAAATATTAATTGAAAGCTTTTGTGTTAATGGCTGCTTTTTGTGTGTAGCTTCAAGTAGCTCAATACGTCTCTTTTATTTGTTGATTTTTTTTTTTGACAAATATTAATGGAAAGATTTTGAAAGGGCATTTTCTACATGCCTCTTTTTGTCTCTTTTCCTATACAAAATGTTAATATGTGTACTGTTCATTCTAATTCTGACTGATTTTTTATACCTGTCTTAACAAATTATAGGATCTTATTCCGTGCCATTGGTCTACAATTTTCAGGCACACTCATGGATTCAATTCTTCTAGGATCTTATTTTGTCTTCTCTCCAACTGAAGCTTAATTGTTCGATAACAAATCAGCAAATGAAAAGATGAATGGTGGGATCTGAGGATTAGCAGCTTAATTGTAACGGTTATGGGATAAATCAAATCATATTAGTAGGGAATAGGGATCAACATTTCATTGTGATTTTATTTCTACTCTGTAACTTTTTTTGTTGACCTGCTCTATTTTTTCCTTTTCTATACTGAACTGCAAAAAGAAACAGAACATTGTGGCAAATAATAAGACAATGGAGGTATATTTTTAATCCATTTCCTTATGCTTATTTTTAGAAAATTAGTAATTTTCTTGATTTTCTATTTGCTAAAGAAATCTCGACGTCTGTCTGTATTTTTTCATATCTAATCAAAATATAAAAAAAACATGAAATATCAGAAATATTTTTCTTTTCCAAGTAAATCTGAGTAAGCTAGACTACCAACTATTCTTGAACATGTATGGCCTCACCCTCTTGAACACGTATATGTATTTCTTTGGATTTGAAGCCCAATGTGGACAGTGTTCAACAGCTTCATTGATGATAGTGCATTTGTTTTGCTGTGGTTGTGAATCAAGTGTTTTGTGTGAGTAAAAGAGAGATCAGGGAGCTTCATTTGTTATTGGTTTTTTTTTCCTTTTTGATACCTTGGATTTCTCACTTTCGGTTTGGGTCAATGGTGTGGAAGAGTCAAAATGCCATTTTGGTTTTTAATTTTTATTTCTTATTTTTATTTTGGCTGCTTTGCTTCTATTCTGTTTTTTTACAACTGTTAAGTTGTGCATTCTTAACTTCTCAAAGAGTCAATTGTACATTTTATACATTTTTCAGGTTCGGATTTAGTGGTTTGTTCTTTTGTCATTAGGTTTGGGCATTAAGTGTTATCTTTGTGATGTTCCTACAAGATTTGTAGCAAAGTTTGACCATTAATACCACATTATGATAATCCATATGCTGCCACCTATACCACATTATCTTTGTGATGTTCCTGCAAGATTTGTAGTAAAGGTTGGCCATTGATACCACATTATGCTAATCCATATGCTGCCATGTATTCAAATGGATGGGTTTATGCTCAGCCTTCAATGCCTATTCCAAGTTTAGCGTCTTTTTGAATAAAAGCTTCTCTATAGTTATTGCTGATTAAAACATGAACCTATATTTGTGCTGAAATGCTCTGATGCTCAAACAACTTTTTATACATGCAGTTATCAAATGCACCTGGCTATGGAATTACATCATCTGCTACAACAAGCGACACTGTGGTGCTTTTAACTCTTTTATTATTATTTGAACCCCTTCGTGATGTGGTGCAATCCCAAACAAAAAGGAGGTGGATCTTGGTGAGAACTTCACTAGGCCGGCTGACGACATCAATTCCTTGACTGAATTTTCTGCAGGATGCAAGTTTGCTAGCTGTTTGATGTTCTTCCAGTGATGATTTGATTGATTTTAATGGGATTCGTGAGTACCTCATCTTAGCATTTGTTTTATTACAAGGCTTTTTCAATCTAGCACATTTACCGGGAGAAAAAAAAAAGGATAGATTTATGGAGAAACTGAAAAGATTTTTAAGGGCGAACATTTCATTACATAGGTTCAAACCACTTGCCTTCCTGGTTGCAACAACAAAGGACAATCATAGCGTGGAAGTAGAGCTTTACTTAGGGCCTGTTTGTTTCAAGTAAATTTATCATCATCAATCTTTTTTAATCAAATCTAGAAGAAATGAAGAAAATCAGCATGTTGATACATCAAGTGTAAGCCCAATGGTTCCCACCTTGGCAATTCCCATCTTATTTTGATGATTCCAATACACAAGTGATTTATGATCACTAATGTGTTTGATTGTCTAAGTTGTAGATCACATTGGTGCTAAGACAAGATTGCTTGGATTGAGGCCAAGAAGATCTCATTGAACCACATTATGAAGGCCAAAGACATCGGAGATCCAAGACGAATGAAGACTTGAAGAATCGCATTGAAGATCAAAGTCAATTTAGTTTGTATAAGATCCAATCTTAATTTATATTTTAAGAGGCATAAATAAGTTAATCTCACACACCCTAAAATGTTTAAAGAGATTGTCCTTGTGGTGTTCCAACACCTTGGAACCCTCATAGCAATTCCAACTTGGTTGAGAGTTGGAAGCCCAAAGAAACAGAATTGAAAATCTGCTGCTGATAGACTTCTCGGAACTCCGAAAAATGGTCAAGTAGAAATTTTCCATCTTCTGTTTGTATTCCCGGAACTCCGAGAGAAATTCTTGGAACTCCGAGAATTTCTCGAACCTCCGAGAAATATTCTCGGAACTCCGAGAACACTATAATGGTAAAAAAAATAGCCGTTGGTAATTTTGCTGGAATTACCACTATGCCCTTGAACAGTCATATTTGGGTTTTTCTATAAATATGGGCATTCCAAACCCCCCAAAAATCAATTCTAACACTCTAAAAACTTACTTGAAGATCTTAAGAGTGATTCAAACTTGTGTAGGCCTCTCATCCTCTAAGATTAGGATTTGGATCAATAGGCTCAATTTGTACATCTTCCACAAAGTTGTAAACCCTTGTGAGGGATTGTTTTTAGTTATTTCTTTCTTTATCAAGATTGTATTTGGGCAAGTGTTCGGAGAAGCGTAGGCCACTTTCCGTGGTGAAGATTGCCACCAAGGTTAAAGGCATTCGGAATTGTAATCGGCATTGATCTTCGCCGAAGTTAAGAAGATCACATAGTGAAGCCATCAACGGGTTTGGTTGGTGGAGTGGAGTAGGCCTCGCGTTTTGAGGACCGAACCACTTTAAATCTCGAGTGCACTCTCTCTTAAACTCTTCCTCTTTATTTGCATTGCACCTTTAGAATTAACTTGTGTGCTTGAATTTCATTGTTGATCTCTTAATCTTCTAAATTAGGTTTGAGTTTTCAAAAAGTTAAAACTTGATAGCAAACTAATAATTCTCACTCCTCATTGTTGCCATTTCGGGACCACCCTTGGATTTTCACTTGGTATCAGAGCCTTGGCTCTTAAAAGATTTTCTTTTCTTAAAATCTTTGGTAAATTTTTTTTTAAATTTCAAAACAAGGGAAAGATCATTAGATCTTTGGCAACTTTTTTAATTTGTGAAATGGCAAATACAAATGGAACCGGACTTCCGGAGGGCCATTCCACAACTAGACCTCCTTTCTTTAATGGGTCCAACTATGGACATTGGAAGACAAGGATGCGCATCTATCTTCTTTCGATAGATGTGGAATTTTGGCACATTGTTGAAAATGGATACATGTTGCCTTCCAAACCATTTGAAGAATGGAATGTTATAGAGAAAAAGCATGCAAATTTAAATTACAAAGCCATAAATTCTTTTTTTTGCGCCCTATCTACGGAGGAGTTTAATAGAGTAGCTTTTTTTGATTCCGCCAAGGTTATTTGGGATACACTTGCCGTTACCCATGAGGGAACATCACAAGTTAAAGATTTCAAAATAAACTTGTTAAAGAGCAAATATGAAATGTTTAGAATGGATCAAAATGAAAGTATTTCAGAAATGTATACCCGATTTTCTAAAATTTCTAATGAATTAGCTAATCTTGGTAAATCTTATCCTACTGATGAGCTTGTGAGTAAGTTGCTTAGGTCACTTCCTCCACATTGGGATCCAAAAGTCACCGCCATTCAAGAATCAAAGGATCTCAAGGCGCTAACTATGGAAGAGCTCGTAGGATCTCTCATCACCCATGAGATGCTCCTCACTAGCCAACAAGAGGAGAAGAAGCCAAAAGAGAAAGAAAAAGAAAGTCGATCTCTAGCTCTAAAGGTCTCCAAGGTAAAAGCAGACTCATCATCCTCAAGTGAGGCGTATAGTGATGAGGAAGAAGCTTTAAGAAAATTTAAAAGCTTATGGAGAAAGAAGCATAAAAAGGATAAAAAGAAGAAGAAAGAAGAAAGTGATGTTGAGGGAGTTATAAGGTGTTACAATTGCAAGAAGACGGGACACAAAAGACCGGAGTGTCCACTTCTCAAGTCATCTTCCTCTAAGTACAAGGGAAAAAAGGATTGGAAGAAGCATAAGGCTCTTGCAGCCGGTTGGGATGCTTTGAGCACTTCGGGACAAAGCTCAAGTGAAGGGGAAGCAAAAAAGGATGATCTTTGCCTCATGGCACTCTCCCATGAAGTTGAGGTAAATTCTAACCTCTCTTATAATTCATCAAGTAGTGATAGTGAAAAAATATCTTATGATGAATTGTGCTCAACCTTGCATTCTCAAATTTCAAAAAATAAAGTTCTTAAAAAATCTATTTCTAAATTAGAAAATGAACTTGATATTTTGAAAATTGAGTCAACTTCTTCCATATCTAAATCTCAAGCACAAATTGAAAATTTTAAACTTGAGATTGAAACCCTTAAGGGTTGTTTGGATGAGAAAACTTGCCAACGTCAAAATGTGGCAAGATCTTCCAAATCTTATGAAGATGACACTAATGATTTTTTAAATCAGTTAACCCATCTTCATAATGAAAATGAAAGGTTAAGATTATGTCTCCATGGATTCCTAAATGGTGATAAAATTATTGACATAATCTTAAAGAAGGCTAGTCATAGACCTAATCATGCATTTTATGATAGGACTAGCTTATCCAACCCTCATGTTAGATGCCATTATTGTGGAATAAATGGTCATTACCAATTCCAATCTGCATCTAAGATTAGGGATTGCGGTGGAACCAAGAAAGCTTGGGTTCCCAAAGCTCCCATATGATTCTCTTCATATGTGCTTAGCTTAGGGGCTTATGCTAAATTTTGAATATCTTTTTATAGTTAGATTAATATGCCCTCTTGTATTGAATTATTTTTCTAAATAGGGGGAGTTCTAGGTTTGTCTTTTTCCTTGAAAAAGGGGGAGCTTAAAAATTGTAAATTTTATCCCTCTGTTTTTCTTTTACCCCAATCTTTTTGATTGATGCCAAAGAGGGAGAGAATTCTAGTGTAAGGAAAAATATATGTGCTTTAATTGGAAAATCTCTTGTGCTTGTCATCATCAAAAAGGGGGAGATTGTAAGCCCAATGGTTCCCACCTTGGCAATTCCCATCTTATTTTGATGATTCCAATACACAAGTGATTTATGATCACTAATGTGTTTGATTGTCTAAGTTGTAGATCACATTGGTGCTAAGACAAGATTGCTTGGATTGAGGCCAAGAAGATCTCATTGAACCACATTATGAAGGCTAAAGACATCGGAGATCCAAGACGAATGAAGACTTGAAGAATCGCATTGAAGGTCGAAGTCAATTTAGTTTGTATAAGATCCAATCTTAATTTAGATTTTAAGAGGCATAAATAAGTTAATCTCACACACCCTAAAATGTTTAAAGAGATTGTCCTTGTGGTGTTCCAACACCTTGGAACCCTCATAGCAATCCCAACTTGGTTGAGAGTTGGAAGCCCAAAGAAACAGAATTGAAAATCTGCTGCTGATAAGCTTCTCGGAACTCCGAGAAATGGTCAAGTAGAAATTTTCCATCTTCTGTTTGTATTCCCGGAACTCCGAGAGAAATTCTCGGAACTCCGAGAACACTATAACGGTAAGAAAAATAGCCGTTGGTAATTTTGCTGGAATTACCACTATGCCCTTGAACAGTCATATTTGGGTTTTTCTATAAATATGGGCATTCCAAACCCCCCAAAAATCAATTCTAACACTCTAAAAACTTACTTGAAGATCCTAAGAGTGATTCAAACTTGTGTAGGCCTCTCATCCTCTAAGATTAGGATTTGGATCAATAGGCTCAATTTGTACATCTTCCACAAAGTTGTAAACCCTTGTGAGGGATTGTTTTTAGTTATTTCTTTCTTTATCAAGATTGTATTTGGGCAAGTGTTCGGAGAAGCGTAGCCCACTCTCCGTGGTGAAGATTGCCACCAAGGTTAAAGGCATTCGGAATTGTAATCGGCATTGATCTTCGCCGAAGTTAAGAAGATCACATAGTGAAGCCATCAACGGGTTTGGTTGGTGGAGTGGGGTAGGCCTCGCTTTTTGAGGACCGAATCACTTTAAATCTCGGGTGCACTCTCTCTTAAACTATTGCTCTTTATTTGCATTGCACCTTTAGATTTAACTTGTGTTCTTGAATTTCATTGTTGATCTCTTAATCTTCTAAATTAGGTTTGAGTTTTCAAAAGGTTAAAACTTGATAGCAACCTAATAATTCTCACTCCTCATTGTTGCCATTTCGGGACCACCCTCGGATTTTCATCAAGCTGCATCAATATTATTTCCATCCTTTGGGATTGGACTTATCCTCAAGCCAGGGACAAATAGCAGTCCCATAGAACCTCCTTGAATGGAACAACTATTTTGAGTAGGATGTTATTTCTTTAGTTATAATTTATAATTTTTTTTGCCATATTTCTATGCACAGGCTGTATTTCCAAATTGCATATTTGTTATGAATGTATCTTTTTTTTCAAATAAAGAAATCTTAAAGCAAACTTTTCGTTGTTGTAATCAGTTGAAGAAATGAAGAAAATCAGCATGATGATAGATCAAGCTGCATCAATAATATTTCCAATGTTTGGGATTGGACTTACCCTCAAGGTAGGGACAAATAGTAGTCTCATAGAAACTCCTTGAATGTAACAACTGTTTGGAGTAGGATGTTAGTTCTTTAGTTTTAATTTATAAATTTTTTTGCCATGTTCCTAGGCAGATGACGTATTTCCAAATTGCATATTTGTTATGAATGTATCTTTCTTTTAAATAAAGAAGTCTTCTTTTCTTTCTTCATTTGGATTGGATTTTTGGTTTACATTGTTCCTTGGGGTTGCAATGAGGGGGGCTAAAGAAGAATTTTACAGAAAAGTGGCATGGTGACATACTTATTCCATTGTCTTCATCTCCACGGAATGGGTTTTCTGACAACAGCTGATGTTCACACCCTATTCCAAGTTCTATCCTTTTTAAATTGAGCCATGAATATATCCTTTATCTTTTGCCAAATTAATCAATTCATCGTATTAATTGAGCCGTTGGAAAGTTGATGGTTGTTATAGATGGGATTCAATGAGTTTTCTTGCTAACTGAGGCAAAGGATAAGTTTTTTGCTATTGAGGAATGAGTTATCTTCCACATGTTGTTCTCTTTGTCATTGTATTTAAATCCTGCTTTCCTTTCCTCTGCCATGCTGTATGAGTATAAGATGAATTGTTATATTGTTGAGGTCATTTACATTCTTTATTCAGGTCATTTACATTCTTTTATTGGAAAAAACTATTGAAATGCCTTTGATTTTAAAACCCCGATGAATTTGGAAGAGTATCTTACTATTAAGAGAAAAAGATAAAATGAGTATTTTTCTAATCAATTTCTTTTACGTATTATTTTGCTATTTCCTATTCTTTTTCCATGTTTCTTATCGAGAGTTGCACTTCTTTACAAATACTTTAGAAAATATGTATTCCCATTATTTACCTCATTTATTTTTAGAATCATTTACTTTTCTTTGTCGTGCCGTGTATCGCACGGCGGGTCTTTACTAGTTAGTAATTAATTCGGTATTTAATTCTGGGAAGCTGTGGGTGTGACACGTGGCACAACCTCAGCTTCCCACATTCAGCTTTATATATAGGATTGGTTCAAAAACATTTAGTAAACAATGGTCAAATAAACAAGAAGAACAAAAAAAAATGCATTTAATACGTTTAAAATCGGGAAGTGATATATCCACCCCTTTCAATTACTGGGGACACCCAGAGCTAGTGTATCGATGACTAAAGTGGGGCTGAAGTACTTGATGTCAGAAGAATTCAAGGGACCTGATTGCCATGTACACTGGCACTGGGGTTGTCCCCGGTAATCAAAAGGGGCTGATATATCACTTCCCTTAAAATTTTATCATTTACAAAATACTGTACAGCTAAAATTGGAAAGTTGGTACACTGCGAACAATCAAAACGTGTTTTTCTTTTCGAAAAAGAAGGTTGCTAGCAAAATGGTAATCTCTTTTGGCAAAAAAGACAAGAGCCTTGCTCATGACACGTGGGCAAGAAAACAAAGAAGGGGGGCAAATTCCCACAAAAGTGAAAAATCAATTTGAAATTGACCAAATCATTGGTCAATTTCACCATTTTCTTATTTTCTAAACGGGATCCTGTTTTAGAAGTGTTTTCCTTTGGAAAAAAACATTTGGGATTCGCTAAGGTCCATCGCAAAAGGCTTTTCGTGGCCAGTCTGTTGCACTTCAGACCAGCCACCTCGTGAATGGAGACGTGAATGGAGACAAACAGCTGTTGTCTCCATTCACGAGGTGGCTGGTCTGAAGTGCAACAGACCAGCCGCAAGAAGACCTTTGCGATGGACGCTAGGAATTCCCAAAACATTTTACTAAGATTCCGGCCTTCTAGATGGGTGACAAAACGGGAACCCAGTAAGGAGGAAAAGACAAGAGGTCTCTAGTGACACGTGGGTAATAAGACAAGGAGGGTATGAATCCCCACAGAAGCAAAAAATCAATTTGAAATTGACAAAATCTTAGGTCGATCTCAATCATCTTCTCTATTTTCTAAATGGGATCCTGTTTTGAAGTGTTTTCCTTTGGAAAAAATCTCGTTTAAGATGAAGTTTTGCTAACTATGGGTCCAACTATGTGTTATTTTGCCTGCATGCACTACCAATCTTCTAGAAACATATTATTGAGAATTCCATCCTTCCAGATGAGTAACACTGGAAGAGATTGGTTTGACAACTTAGGAATGATGCTTTCTCTCACTGTCTCTTTCTATATCTCTCTTTTTGTCTGTGGGCCAAAAATTTGTCATTCAAACATCACTAATGTCCTTACATAGAGAGACAAGCATGAAAACCTTCCTATAAATACTAGCAATACTTCATAAAATCGATCAAACAATTGAGAACATCTCTCACTCTCTCTAGAGATGGGTTTTGTTGGCATATTTCAAGTGGTTTTGGTAGTGTTGCTGATCTCAAGGCTGTGGAAACTCTTCAAAGTTCTCTTATGGAGGCCTTATTCCTTAACAAAATCATTTGCGAAGCAAGGAGTAAGAGGACCCCAATACTCATTGGATCTATATTGGGGACTTTCGCATATTTGAATCTATATTTGCATTTGAATCTATATTAATTTGCATTGTTAATAATTAGCATTTGAATCTAAACCATATGTTGTACACACTTATTTTGGCCACATTTGTGGTGTAGCTACTATGTGGGCCGTATTTCGTATGTTAGGACTATCACAATTATGTTTTGCATGATGCCATTCTCTGGGTCTTATCTTTGTTACATCTTAAAAACCGAAGGTTTTATGATCTGATTTAAGTTTTGATGTGTTCTTTGAAATTATAAATTTTCGAGTCTTCTTTCAAATGGCTCTGGTTTCATAATTTTGGATTTCAGATGATTATTTTATGAATATTCTCATACAGTGCGTCTAATCTACCTGAAATTTGGGTCCGAGTTCTGTTACGACTTAAAAACGAAGGTCTTATTATCTGATCTAAGTTTTGTCATGCCGTATAAAATTATAGATTTTTGAGTCTTCTTTCAAATGGCTCGGGTTTCATAATTTTTGGAATTCATATGAATATTATATGAATATTTTTCTGCCGAGTGTCTAGTATGTCCAAAAACGTGTTTGAAAATCGGACAGCACCTTTGTGGCGGGACTACACTTAAAAATTATATTATAAAAGTTTACAAACCTTCTAAACTAGATATTGCTTGTATTATAGGCAATTTGAAAGATTGAACTTGGAGGTTTGTAAGGGAATTGGTCGTTCGAACTATTGGTACGTAACTTGTGAGTTTGTGTAGGGGTTTTTCCTACAGATAAAATCTGTTTTAAAAGCCATGTTTAGGAACTAAAGTTATGTATTTGGAACTGATATCATTTGGTTATTTAAAGCATATCTTTAGCATAATTAAATACATGAAAATCGGATCAAGTCCGCCATTGTTTGCATGTCTTATTTGCCCAAAAATCCAAGTTATTTTATATTTTTAAAGATGTTGGATTTCATTGCATGCAAAATTTCTAGATGTTTGATCTGCGTTGTATGATCGTTATTACTCTATGGAACGTTTATGATTGGGTCCGAGTGGGTCGGTTGGTTCCTTGTGCACGGTGACTGATGATTGGGTTCGAGTGGACTGGTTGGTGCTTCATGCACGGTGACTAGCATAGCTATGAATTGGTATCCCAACCTTAACCAGTTGGAGGGTGATTACTGGTGCGAAGTCACGTAAAGATTGGTCTTTTGCCTCCATAGTGAGCGCTTATAGCGGGAGAGTTCCCAATTAGATTGATGGATGGATGGAGAGTATTCCTTAAGAAGAATTTTTCAGGTCATTGATGATCTTTTTAGCGGGTCCCACTTAACCCGACTTACTGCCTCCTCCTATCATTTTCCATGAATTCTTTTCCCCAATGAGGTAGGTCAGCTGTATTTCGTTTTGCATCTGAACTCACACCATATAAAAAACTCCACAAAGATATCTAAAACCATAAAATCTTAAATCATCGATTATGTATTGCATAAAAACTAGATAAGGCTTTATTCTCCAACCTTGAGGTCAGAGATTCAATCCAGCTTTCCAAACCAAATATAAAATAAAATAAAATAAAACACTAGATAAGCAGCTTGATCATTTAGTTAGGAGAGGAGAAAGTTTTATTGGCTTCTTCTCGGATGCAAAGAAGGTTCTTCTCGATCTCGTTCTTGAGTCTTCCTTCCACAAGACTGATTGGTGGCCATCGCTTCGGTACCACATCAATGGTGTACGAAAGAACAGTAGGAGAGTCTGGGGCTTCATAAGAGCCACCACCTTTGCTTTTTTTTTCATCAACCTACAATAAAGGCTGATGCTTTAATCCATAATTTAAAATGTCAGCCACAATTACGTGTTGAAGTATATAATGATCAAATAACATCGTCTCTAACAGCTTAAGCTTTGGGAGTAATTGATTGGTTCCAAACCCAACAACTCCTTATATTAAAAATCGACGTGTACGGCCAACCCAAAAAAGGGGGCAACGTGTGCCACATGTATGGCCAATCCAAGAAAAAAGAATGGCCATACGTGTGGAGGTGTGACCCAAGTTGAATAGGACTTATCCTGTACAGTGTGATTGATCTCTATTCTTGTTACTGTGCGGGAAGTTGTTACTGTAGAACATGTCTATCACACTACATGTGCTGTAGACCATTACCTACATGTACAAGATTGATCTATATATTTGTTACTGTGCGAGTTGTGTTGTAGCTGACCCATATGCCCTCAGTAACCCTTTGCCTTGTTAGAAAGTTGAAGTTCGGTGATTGCAACTCTGGCATGCTTACCCATCATTGTGATTGATTCGACTGGTTGGGTAGTGCTGGAAAAGCAGCTAGACTGATACATAATGAAACATGTGCTTGAGAAAGATTTTGTGTCTGTGATATTATATTACGCCCTTTTGTAGATTTGATTATCAATCAGTGTTCTTGATTTGACTGGTTGGGTAGTGGATGGCCCACACTTATGTTTTCTTATCTGCCAGTGGTGTTGAGTGTTTTATTGGAGATTTACAAACTGTTTTCTAAATTTATTTACTTAGTTAAATATATTTATTTAGTTAAATATACTTATTTTGGAAAAGAAAGTTTGTGAAACAATTGTTTACTCGATAAATTAATAATTGTGTGCTGGAGTGGATGGAGGCTCAGAGCTATTAGCTCGCATTGGATTGGAGCTGATTCACTTCAATAAGCCTATCATGTGGTTCTAGGACGGGCTATATGGAGTTGGTATGTTGTCGTACATGTTAGATGGAGATTTGATACAGAGCTCTCGGCATTGCGATGATGCTCGAGTCCGGAGGTCTCACCTGTTTCGGTCTTCGCAGATTGAAGAGTGATGCTTGATCGGGAGTTTATTAGGGATTAGTTTGTGTCACCGGTTTGATTGGAAAGTAGATTTATATTTAAAATTTAAGAGATAATGACATTATTCTGAATATGTTAATTTTAATGATATTTGTTCACTGATGGCATACTTATAATTACCATAATGCCTCAACGTGTTGAGATTTTGTGAGTGTGGCTAGAATTCCTAATAATTTGAGTATGAGTGTAATTAGGATTAGAGCTTCTAAATTTTCTACAAATACATCATTCTATGAGAGAGAAACAGAAAAGGAATCTCTAATCCCTTCGTCTCCTCTCTTCCCTAAGCTCTCATGGGTATCCAGCTTTGATCTCAGTCATCCATCTTCATCCAGCCTGAGATCTAATAGATGTATCGCTACAAACACCCTAGTGGTGTATGTACAAAACCCTTTTGGGTATCGATCGTACATCACTCTATCAGATCATAGTCTATGAGTGACAACCTACATGATAAGTCACATGGTTAGAAGATCTAGGGAGAAATTTTTTGATCGCTTTCGCACGAGTGATCAGTAGCCAGCCTTCTCCCCCTACTTTTCTCCTCTTCGTCAAACGAATTAGTTCACAAGTTATTATGACAAATAAGAGATATGTAAAGTAGGATTTTACCTGCACTATAGACCATTTGCCTTTAAAGGTTTGGAAGTCTCCTTCAACCATCTCAAATTCAAGATCTCGCTTTCGTCCAGAAGAAAGGGGTTCAAGGTCTTTCTCATAACAATCTAAAATAGCTCTGGCATTAAATTTCAACCCAAATGGCAATCTCTGTTCCCCAACCTTGGCACAAGGAAAAAGAAAAAACAACAAAATTATTTCCAAAGTCTATAGTGTGAACCAAGCCTTGGCACAAGGAAAGAAAACCCAGCCGGGTCTAGTAGGTTTGAAAATTTCTTTGATAAAATGAAAATGTTTCTGAGTATGAAACAATTTTCATGGAATCCGAGCTAGCCAAAGGATAACTCATTTTCTAAGGATATTTTTCCCAAGATTTTTTTTATCATAATCCAAATAGCCAGGTTCCTAGTCCAACTAGACCCAATTTGCACAAGTTATTAGAGATATAATCGAATGGAATCTATTTTGAATCCAATTCATTTTTTAGCAAAATGTGAAATTGTTGACTGCATCCAAAATAGATATAGAAAGCTAAATGACATAGAGACGATGCTATAAGTAAGAAATCCAGGTTTTAGAAATCTCTCCCACATCCTGAGATTTTCAAAACCGGGAAATATGGGATGATTTACTACCCTCTTGCTGACAGAAAGAAGGGCGAGAAATCAGAAAATGACAGCTGGTCCACTTCTCTTGTCTCTCATCTACAATTTTGAAGAACTCCTAGATTCTAAAATCCGTGTCTCCAAACAGCCCCTAAATGTCTTACTTATTTAGTGTTTGCAATAAGGCATTCAAACATTGGTTTTGGTTAAGACATCAGTCCCCATGGAAGTCGAAGTAATTCGTAAAAGTTTATAAAAGTTGTTGTAAATCTTATAAAAATCATAAAAATCTATGTGGGTCAATGTAAAAATGAAATTTTAAAATGAAACTTTAGAAATTTTCAGAATAAGCACAAACATGCAGTTAAAAACTATCACATAAGCAAGATAACCACAAAATCAAACACGTAGTTGTATGTACTATCACACATCTAAAACAATAAGGTTCATTCTAAACAAAGATGTTTCACATATTTTGAAAGCTGATGATCGTGAAATTTATTTTACTTTTGCAACTTACCTTATTAATGGAATAATGCATTTTAATGTTTTAAAAATATATGACAAGGTTTTTTCGATATGTAGGTGCATGTAAGAAATCAACTTACCTTTGATTGATCTGGGCTGCCCAATTGATATGTCATATTTTTGGATCTCTTACAATACAAAAATCAAGTTAAATGATATAGTATTAAATTTTTATAATTGAATATGGATGGTCAATTACGTATAGATAAGAGACATAGATTTTATTTTTATTTTTTAACCCGGAAAGATAACGACCCTGGGGCGGATCGGCAAATTTATAGACATAGATTAAGGAAACATGGATTTTATAATCCAAGATTGTTAAAACCTAGATTTTAACAATCTATTCTAGTTTAAGGATCTCATTGACTAATCATTCAGAATCAAATAGAAGTGCAATAGAAAAAACCAAAGAAGATGAAGAAGAAAATGAAAAGGAGTTTACCTGAAAAATCCTGGAGTAGTTCTCTCCCTTTTCCATCAATCGACTGACGGCGAGACCCGGAATGAAATCGACAAGCCTCTCGTAATCCGTCAAGATCTTCCAGATCGTTTCGAGGCTCGCACCTATCCCAATATGAGACCGGATCCTCCTCGAATTCCTCCCTACCTTCTCTATCTCCACCTTCAATAACGATGTCTCTGGAATCGGTTTCCGATTCTGAAGCGCAATGGAAACTCCCATGTCATGATCCATCGTGGCCATTAGAGGAGTTTTAAGTGGAGATACACGATCTTGAAAGTCACCATTGCATTGCATGGTCTTTAAATACGTGAAAACCCTTGATGTTTTGAACCCCTATTTTTTGATAAAAACACCCTTTCCATTTTTTTCATTTTAAATTTTTTCAAAGATAGCTACAGTTCCCAAGAAGCTGACAGCTACAGTTCCGAAGAATGCAAACAAACCCGCTCGGACGGTGGGGGAAGAAACACAAACATCTAGTGAGGGGAACTACATACATGATCACATAGAATGTCTCATCAAGGAGGTAAAAAATCTAAGGCCTCCAATCTTTCTCTTTGGGCCCCGCTCAAGCAAGTCTATCCGCCTCATACATATATACATTTTTTGATTTTTTGTTTCCAGTCAACCCGCCTTATACAATGTATTAAATTCCATACATGTGCCTCTCACTTCATTTGAAATGTGGAAAGTGTCGCCAAACCAACCGGCGGACTATCTCTCTAAACATGCCTGCCCTTTGAAAGGAATCAAAATTTTTCCGAACACAGCAGAGGTCTCTGAAATTCTGATGAACCTTGTTAAAAATGATGACCTGGGAGTCAGCTACTGTAGAATGTAATCTTTTCCCTCTGTTGCCAGTTTTGTCCCTTTGCTTCTGTTTGTCTGGCTTTGTGCTTGTGTTGCCCTTATGGCCCCCTTGTACCCTATCTGCTTTTTAGTTAATACATCTGGTCGGGGTTCTGTCAGAGATGTTTTTGTCGCGTCAGAGATATTTTTTTTGCTAAGAGATATCTTCCACGTGCCCCGTGCATCCCTTTTTTCGTTTGCTGCCCGCCCTTGCCACGTGTCTCCCAGAATTATTTTTCCCAGTCAGACAATAGAGATACGTGTCCCTACTTCAAAAGGCAATGAATGCCATGTCTTCTTCTACACTATTCCCTCCTTCAAAAGGCAATGAATGCCACGTCTCAACATTCTTTCCAACCGACACTTCTCTTCTTAGCTATGCTTATCGATGATATTAAATGATTTATTGATCAAATGGTTCATCTAATCTACTTCTAATTTTTTTTTACTTGGACGAGAAATTATGCGATTATTTTTGGGATTGATGGATATTGATGACAAATGTGAGGATGCATATCATTTGTTTGCTGAAATGCCTGGAATGGATATTATCTAAAGGAATGCGATTATTTTTGGGATTACAAATTGTGGGCAGTATCTTCATCAAATAAATTACCACATGTTTAAAACAGCAGGGAAATATTAGCATTTCACATGCCAAGTCAAACTATATTGACAATGCCTACTTTCAGAACCCGAAATCTGCCTAGCAGAAGACTCAGAAGGTGCTGACTTTGCACCCATGAAATAAATCATGTACTGATTGATTCATCATTTACTATTATATTCTTATTTTGATACATAGGTTTTGAATCCCTTTTCTTCATATAGGCTATGTGTTCTACTATTTTCTTAGATCATCACTATTTTCTCTGTATGTATTGCCTAAGGTTAGGATTCTAACTTTCTTACAAAGATGGTTCTCGTATATCATCATTTTGTTCTTGGACCATATTTAGAGATGGATATCATAAAAAAAAAAATTGGTATTTTAATGAATAATAGGAGATTTGTATTTGTGCTATTTTGAGAGTTGGTTGTAGTCTGCTTTGGATCATATATGAATTTCTTCACAAATCTTCACTTATAGAAACGATCCTAAAATTATATTGTTGATGAATTTTCTTACAAAACCTAAAAACATCTATTTCTTTGGTTTTAGCAGGTATCACTGACATTTTCTTCCCAAGTTTGGGAAGAACAACTGTAGGTTTTTTTGCTTTAGTAATTGTAAGAATGTGAATTGAAGGTACGATTGTCTCTGATATGCTGACATGCCAATTTTTGGGCAAAGACTTATCCACTGACCTTTATTCTCTCACATATGCAATTTCAAAATGAAATGATATGTCTGAGTAGTTGTGACACCAACTGCTGAAGCAACTCTGGATAAAAACGAGAGGTAGACTAAATTTTGGAATGCTTAAACAAGATATTGTTACATGGGTTTTAGAATATTGTAGCATTATTTGTTAATGGGTGTTTGGCACAAGTGTTTTATTGGTTTTTGGAGTTGAATTCAATTTTATAACAGTCTACATCTTATTCATTTTGTTAGGTTATTTCTATTTCTCAACTGTACTTGCTTTTTATGAGTCATTTACTTTCCTTTGTCATCTCATTTACATTATTTCTTCAGGTCATTTACATTCTTTTAAAACCCAGATGAATTTGGCAGAGTATCTTACTATTAACAGAAAAACATAAAATGAGTATTATTTTGCTATTTCCTGTTCTCTTTCCATGCTTCTTGATATCCATGCTTCTTATCAAGGGCTACACTTCTTTTTATTTACCTCATTTAATTTTGGAATCATTTGGTTTTCTTTGTCGTGGGTTTTTACTAGTATAAATGAAACCAATATCGGTGCGACCATGTTTTGATAATGGGATGACTTTGGTTTACAATTATCTGATGAACTGTTCAGAGCTTTTTGAGAATTGCAATAGCCTTTGACAGCTGGTTAAACAGTATAAAAATAAGGTCTGAGTTCGTCTCATTATGTCGTGCTCCTGCCAAGATTACTCTCCTGTATATATAAAAATAAGGGATTTGCTAGGGACCAATGCAAAAGGCATTTCACGGTCCGGCTGTTACATTAGAGAGCAGCCACGTCAGATGAATTAAATTAATAAGACAAAATCTGTTTGAAAAGTAAGTCTATGTGGCTGCTCTCTAGTGCAATAGACGGGTCGCAAAATGCCTTCTGCAATGGTCCCTAGCAAATCCATATAAATAATTAAAAGTATCATTTATATATGGAGTGTCTAGGCAATTTCGCACATACATATATACATTTCTTTTATTTTTTGTTTCCAGTCAACCCTTATACAATGTTTTAATTTCCATACATGTGCCTCTTCCCCACCATCGGGCCCCTTATTTAATGAGATTATTAGGATAATGGATGGCCATTTTTTAAAGGAGATCAATATGAGCAGCCAGAAATATAAGCTTGGGTCGTTACTCAATTATTGAAACCATTTATTTCCAAGACCTTATCAAGGATAGACAATGAAGCAAACTCTTCCCCCATTGGCCAATTCACACCAATTTGTACTAGTGTTTCTAGATTAATGTAAGTTGCCGTTGATTTTTAAGTCCATTTAGGTGGCCACTATTTGAAGGGTTAGGATCGTTTAATGGGGGTAGATTTTGCTCTATGGCTTATAATAAATGGCTTGGGCTCCACATAGGTAGCTAGTGCTTCTCATAGTATTATCATAAATTTTGAGAGGAAATTTCCACATCAAAACCATTAGCTTTTAGAAACTTCTGTGGTATATATTGCTTTTTGCCCCCCTTGATCATTTATTTTATAAGCCACAAGTTGAAGGGTTAAAGTTCATCTATGGTTTGTATTACTGAAGAATTGAATCCCAACGAAATGCAAAAAAATCACTATGGAAATGAGCAAATGACAAATCATATGTCAATTTCACTATTGTCTTATTTTCCCAACCAAATCCCGTTTTGGAGAAGTGTTTTCCTTTTATAAGCAAGATAGGGATTAAGAAGGGTGAGCCTCTAGCTCAATTGGTCAAGGGTCTGTTCTTAATCTTGAGATACGAGGTTTAACTTTAATCCCAGCTTACCTACCAAAAAAAAGATAGGGATCAAGAGGACCTACTAATTTATTACAAAGTGAGTGTCTAGGCAATTTCGCAACCTCTTTTTTTCAGGAAAAGTCCCACCACATGGCAGCATTTGTGTCATTTATTTAATTCATATTCTCTTTTATTCACGTACAGTACAATCAATTAAATAAGTAATGGTCTAGGGGAGAAGGCAATGAAACAACATTAATTGGAACTCCATTTTTGATCTACCGACATAGTGTAGCACTGGATTTATAGTCACAAATGAAGCAACCCAACTCATTGACTCCAACTTAATCATGAAAGCATTCCCTTTCCTTAGACACTTAACTTTGTAATAAAAATGTATTTTCAGCTTTTAAAATCGACTTACTTTTCCTCCCACTCGGAATATTTTCTTAAAAAACTATTCATTCAATAACCATAGGAATAAATCATATGATATAGATGGTAGAGCAAAATTACATAACAATCCATGTAGAAAGCAACAAGGATCAAAGACACAAAAGCTTGGATACCCTTGTTGTTAAAGAGATCACAGCATGAAGCAAAACCACATAAAAAAAACAAAATACCAAAGGAACTATGAAAGGAGAGGGAATGAGAGAGCTTTCACTTTTGAACTTTACTAGTAAAAATGCACGTGCGATGCACGTCTATCCATTTAAATTATCCATTTAAAATGTACATACCACATCATAGGTTGATCTAAACCGTCCAAGTGATGGAACACAACATCAATAGATTGTGCCAGTAAAATCATTTTCATAGGCTGATCCTAGACCTCCAATCTATAGAGGATTCCATGATTGTTGTTCCTCTTAAGGTGCCCAGAATTCGTCAATATTTTTACAGGTGTCATGCATTCATAATATCAACATTTCTTTATTTTGACCCTCTCATAGTGAATAAGGAAAAGTAGATTTTTTTCGTAATTGTTCCGTAATTGTCATAATTTTTCAATTTTATTTGTAGTTTTGGCCGTAATTGTCATATTTTAGTACCTCCGTTCGGTATTTTTTTGTAATTTTTCTGCTTTGCTTCCATTTTCCCGTAATTTTTCATTTAAAACTTAGCACCTGCATGATTATTATTTATTGCTATTATGTATTGCTAGCCACCTTTGCACAAATCGTACTTCTACCAATCTCTGCAGCAAAGGATGGGCGACAAGCAGACAAGTACGCTTGGCGAAGGTGGCTAGCAAATCCTATACAAAAAAAAAAATCTTAAAAACATACGTCAAAAATCCGGTTGACCCGCGGGCTGGGTGCGGGTCCAAGCCCAATGACACATAAAATTTTCCGCCGGTGCGGGTCCAAACCCACTGACCCGTAAAAATTTTCACGTCACTTTGACCCGGCCCGTTTGACCCGTTTCCCCATGATTTAGAGGGAAATGATGTGATTACGAGAGTTTTTATATACAGTGTAAGTCCTTAAAGTGAGTATTGTTTTTCAAAAAGTACTGTATGGCTTACATCGTAGGATGATCCAAACCGTACATTTGATGGGCCACAATGTAAGTAGGTTGTGTGTCAAAATTCATTTCCATAGGATAATTACAACCCTCCAATCGATAAATGTTTCCTAAATATGTCGTTCCTCTATAGACTGCAGGGCTAGGATCATCGCATGGAAATGTGTTTTTTGGGAACATCCTATTTACGATGCGGCCCATCAATTGGACGGTTTGGATCATCCTATGGTGTAAGTTAAACAATTCTTTTTTTTTTAAACAGGGAGTGTAAGAAATATGTTTTTGGTTTGCAAGCTTTGTCACAAAATTCTTGTTACAATATATATGGTGTAAGCCCATGTAGTGAACTATTTTTTATTAAGCCGGTAGGGGTCCCCACAAAACCCCAACTTACCTATAAAAAATTGGAGTGAATATTTTACGGCCTACACCATAGGATGATCCAAACCGTCCATTTGATCATTCCCAAAGGATGATCGCATCCCTACAATAAAAAATTTGAGTGAATATTTTACAGCCTTCACCATAGGATGATCCAGACCGTCAATTTGATCATTCCCAAAGGATGATTGCATCCCTAACGATGACGAAAAAACTACTTTTCCTTATTCACTATGTGAGGGTTAAATTACGGAAAGTTTGATATTACGAAAGACACTTTTTTCCAAACAACGAAAAAAACTGATCATAAAAGTAATGGAATAGAGTAGGTCAGCCCTTAAGAAACAACGAAAGACACTTAGGAACCAAGAGGATTGATCTTCCCTCTAAGAATATCAATCACGTTAGGAACCAATTTGGGTTCGTATAAATATGTGGGATACAATTTGAGACATAACTATAAAAATTTTATCCTAAACATTGCCGCTGTTTAAATTTTCTAAGCTTTTCTAAGCCTGTAGGCCCACCGTTTATTTGATTTCCTTGATATTTTGTGTTTTCATTCGATATTGACAAAGGCTTAGTTGAGTTTAATTGAGTTGTGTATTGAACTTGAAATTGACATTTTTCATAGCATTTTGCTTTATTTTACATTATTTTGTTGGTTTTCCATTCTCTAGAACCCAAATTGTAATCATATATTAGAAATTAAGCACGTAATTTGGAATGCTTGATGATTGGAAAGAAGGAAGAGTAGTTGTTACTTCTTGGCTATTGAAGAGGCAAAGTTAGAGAATTTTGATAGAGCAAAGCCCCAAAATGCAATGTCTGAAACCATTTAGAATCCCAAATGCATACGATACCAACAACAAAAATTTATTACTCACCACTTGACATTTCGTAAGGGATGACCTACTCTATTCCATTACTTTTCATGGAGGAGTTAGAAGGACAAAAAAAATGAATTGCCAAAGTGCCCGTCGAATAGAAAATGGTTTCCGAAGTTTTTGTACAAACTTCTTATTTTACCTTAAAATTCGCATCCATCTCTCCTATTCTGGACAAGTAGATTCAATCCCCTATAGTTGAAAGCTTTGAAGACTATGTGGCTCTCCACCTTGTGATTTGTTTTCTATGTTCGGACCATCTCGTCCCCTTTTTTTGCAATAAAGTTGGCTACCATTTAAAAAAAAATGAATTGCCAAAGTGCCCGTCGAATAGAAAATGGATTCCAAAGTCTTTGTACAAACTTCTTGTTAATACACATGTTGAAATAAACAACGAAAGACACTTTTTTTTTCATGAAAAGGTCAAATTACTTTTCCTTATTCACTATGCTTTTTTTAACCAAACTGATCATAAACAAACTTTTATCTTTTTATCTTTTCTTTCCACGCAAAATTGTACGTAAAACAAATTTTATGTCCATTTTTAAGGTTTGTAAAACAAATTTTATGCTCATTTTATTTTTTCGCCCATTTTAGGGAGCCTGGCTATTAGTCATTGCTCTTCTACCACTTCATCAATCAATTGATATGCAACTATGCATTTGTGGTACCACATGCTCGGAGCATCTTCATCTTAGGCTTCTTTCTGTCTTGCTTTTCAGAAGTTGCCAAGTGGGCCCCATAGCGATTGTTATGTTAGCATAGTATGAATTAAAATTCATATGTAGTATTTCTTGTTTGCTAACACTCTTAGTCGCACGTGCCTTTTTTACTAGTTTATTACAAAGTGAGTGTCTAGGCAATTTTGCGACCTCTTTTTTTCAGGAAAAGTGCCACCACTTGGCAGGATTTGTGTCATTTATTTAATTCACATTCTCTTTTATTCACGTATAGTACAATCAATGAAATAAGTAATGGTCTAGGGGAGAAGGCAATGAAACAACATTAATTGGAACTCCAATTTTGACTGCAACATAGGGTAGCACTGGATTTATAGTCACAAATGAATCAACCCAACTCATTGACTCCAAGCTAATCATGAAAGCAGTCCCTTTCTTTAGACACTTTTTAATAAAAATGTATTTTCAGCTTTTAAAATCGACTTACTTTTCCTCCCACTCAGAATATTTTCTTAAAAAACTAACCATAGGAATAAATCATAGGATATAGATGGAACAGTAAAATTACATAACAATCCGTGTAGAAAGCAACAAGGATCAAAGACACAAAAGCTTGGATACCCTTTGATGGGGTATGAAAAGCCACATCCAATTAGCTGTCGACACGTGGCCCCCGAAGGGCCCACCATGAAGTTGACACCAGCCCCAGGGGTAGCCTGGTAATCTGCCAAGAGCAGGTAAAATCAAGTCCACACATGGGCCGACACCTGTCCCGGGGTAGGTAATTCAACCACCCCAGAGCTCTCACTATAAATAGCCTTCACTCATGCTAAGGTGGGGGTAGAATTCCTAAGCTATAGTTCTAAGTTTTGGCTTTACTCTTCTGCTCATACTGACTTGAGTGTCGAAGGGCCCGTCCTTAGCAACGACTCCGGGTTGGTCTTCTGACCTCGTGCACTCTTGTGCAGGACATAATACTCTTAAGTCAACATCTTGGGCCCGCCAGATCGGCTCTTTCGTCACTGCCGTACCTGTTACCAATTTTAGGCCTAACAGATTGGCGCCATCCGTGGGACCACGAACTAAAGGCTGTTCAAAATCTCATTTAAACCGGGCTCTGTTCCGCTATTGCAGAGGAGTGCTTGGGTACCAACTACTTGGACAGCCCGAGCCGAAGTGCCTCACAGGGCTCGAAGCGAGCGAGTCGCCTCACAGGTAGTAGCTCCTTCTGCAATAGCGGAACAGAGCCCGGTTCATTCGGAACACCTGAACCCTGCCCCTACTCCAGAACAAATCCAGACTCTCTTTCAACATATGACAACTCTCATTGATCAGTACAAAAACCTGATCCAAGAGGTGCCTACGCAGCATCCCATAGAAGCCCCCCGACCTATGCAGGAAAGGTCGAGTGCCCCCAGGGGAGGGCCTTTACCTTCCCACCGAGATCAGTCTCGCCACTTCACAAGGCGAGTCCACCATTCCCGAACTAGACACGCACAGACGGAGCCTCATCACCGTCGCCGGTCGCGATCTCGATCAGTACAAAGGCACCAAACTACGGAGCATCCCGCGCAGCAAGAGAAATTTTGGCATCGCCGAAGGAGCTCGGTTAGTCATTCCGGCTGTGTTGCGAGCCCTTCTGTAGAAAGAAATAGATCAGCGGGCCGAGTAGATAAGAGGGCCGATGCTACTGAGGATTGAGGAGATAGACCACCAAATAGAAGAACTTGTGAAAGATTAGGGCCGGCCTACCTCGAAGACGTTCTCAAACAGACCGCCATTCACAGATAATATACTGAGCGCACCGGCACCAAAAGGATTCAAGATATCATCGGTTCCGCAATATGATGGAACCACCGATCCTGTGGACCATTTGGAGACGTTTAGAACAATTTTGCTCCTCCACGGCGCTTCTGATGGGTTCCTCTGCAGAGCCTTCCCGACCACCCTAACGGGTGCAGCCAGAGATTGGTACTCGCAAATTAAGCCAAACTCCATCAGCAACTTTGAAGACTTTGGAGATGATCTGGTCTGACACTTCATGAGCAGTCGGAGGCCAAGAAAAACAGCGGCGTCCCTAATGGCCTTGTGACAGGAGGATAACGAACCTCTGAAGGCATTCGTGAGCCATTTCAACAGAGAGGCCCTTCAGGTGCCGAATCTAGATCCTTCAGCCGCCGTGAATGCACTTCTCGCAGGCGCCAAGTCCAACGATTTCCGGCGATCAGTAAAAAGTCAAGGGGGGGAAAGTAAACGAAAAAGATTAGAAATGTTCCATAACTCCTACTTGCTGAATTCGACACCTCGAATCCATGTCAGATCCTCTGAATCCATGCAACATAGGGAATAAAGGGTAATAAGATATGACAGTTAGTGGGTCTTCGAAGGAATTGTTCCACCAATTTTTTGAAGGACTTGTTCCCTGATCTGTTTGTGGTGTCATCTTCAACAAAGGCCTTAGTCAAAGACCTCTTCAAGAGGAGAGAGGATAGGGTTGTGTGGCTGCCAGCTTTCAGAAGAAACTTTTTGGACAGGGAGCTGTGATCGGTGTCCAGGCTTTTTGAGATTCTCGAGGGATGCTATAAAAACAGGAATGGGTCATATTCAAGGGTGAGGGTGTAGAACAGTTCGGGGGAATTTTCCGTCAAATCTTTTTTACCAGCATCTCGTGTCTTGCCCTGCTGCCCCAGTGTAGCATGGGTTTGGTCTATCCAAGCCCCTCCCAGGGTTGGAGTATTTGGTTGGGCTGCTCTTCGCAAGTGTATTCAGGTAGTGGATTTTCTGAGGGAACGAAAAATGATGATTATCGATCATTGTGTTCGATGTATCCAAGATGGGGAATCAATGGACCACTACAGGTAGCTAAGGAGATATGGAGCGGCATTTTGGAGAGATTCGGCATATCCTAAGTGTTCCGTAAGCACTAAATTGATCTATTGGATTATTAGCAAATGTCTCCTTGGAGGAAAAAGCACAAAATACTTTGGAATACATCCTTCCTTGCAGTTGTGTTGGTTTCGTGGAAAGAGAGTAACGTCAGGATATTCAAGGGATATGCTAAGAGCCCTTCTTATCTATCTAATAAGGTGGTAGCTCTTCCAACCTTTTGGGTGAAAACCAGTTCAGAGTACATCCTTCCGCCATATTAGAAGATCTGCCAATAGGGTGGCTGATAAGCTTGCCGGGGATGGGGTTCGTTTGGTGACCCTTGAGCAGTTCGATTTTTTACCGCCTTGAGTTTTTCTGGTCCTTTTGTAGCCTTATTTTTATTTCCGTGTATCTTTCTTGTCTCTTTTTTCATGCTTGTATTTGACCATCTCGGTCCCTTCTCTTTGAATGAAATTTCGGCCATTAAAAAAAAAAGGATGACAGTTCCGAAGGAAACTTCTTTTAATGAAGCACAAGGTATGATTGAAGGAAGGAAGCGGAATAAAGGATAATAAGATATAATAAGGAAATTTCTATTAATGAAGCACAAGGTAGTGAGTGAGACTGAGGGAAGAAAGCATACAGTACTTGCATAATTTGTTAATTATTAATTACTGAAAGGTGTAACCAGCAAGAAACACCTGAAATAGGGTTTTCTTCCATAGGTACATCCATACATTAATTGCTGAATCTGGCTGAAGATTGATGTCAGCATTGACTCTTGAGCTGGATCAGACCCTCAACACTTCCCATGAAAAAATGATTTACAATGCTATTGATGAGAAGGTCTAGTTAAATACCTGAATTACTGAATGTTATGGTTTACCACATAAATGACCACAGAAATAAAGAACAATATGTGTGTGTGTGTGTGTGTGTGCGCACGTGCATGTTAAGTAAAAAGTAATAAAAAAACTTGTTGGATTTCTTATTGGAAAATGATAAGGAAATGCAAAAATAGTATGCTTTCCTGGCATGGCCAAGGTATTTTGGCCGTGTGTCCATCCGTGGAGGAAACGCTTGCTGCTTTAGACTCGAACCGGAGGAGAACCTCCGAAGAAAAGAACCCTACCAAACAACATAGGGACGATAAAGCTCCAAGAAGAGAAAGAAGCCCCCAGAGGAAGGAGGAAAGTTACACCCCCCTCAACACTTCTAGAAGACGCATACTAGCCGCGATCAAGGAAGAGGACTTCGTGAGATGGCCGACCAAAATGCTCTCGAAGGGAAATAAGAGAGACAAGTCAAAATACTGCCGGTTCCACCGGGACCACGGGCACGACACCGATGAGTGCTGGCACCTCAAAGAGGAAACCGAGTTGCTGATTAACAGAGGGTACCTGAAGAAGTATTTTAGAGATGAAGGCCACAGGAGGGAGCGTAGGGAGAGTAGCCCTCAAGGCCAAAGTCCTCGACAATCCCAGCCGCCTCCTGCACGGAATGAATCCCCAGCTCCAACGAGCCCACATCCTCAAATACGCCGATCCCACCCTAACGGGGTCATAAACACCATTATGGGAGGACTGACGGCTGGGGGGGACTTCGTTAGTGGCTCGTAAAGCTTACGCGCACCGAATCAACGTCGTCCACGCATACAATAAGAAGATGAAGACAGAAAATGAGATCTCATTCTCAGACGCAAATCTCGACAACTTGATACTCCCCCATGACGACGCCCTGGTCATAACCATGCTAGTTGCGAACTGGGAGTTGAAGAAAATTCTGGTTGATAATGAGAGTTCAGCAGACATCCTATACTATCACGCTTTCAAACAGATGATGATAGGAGATGACCGTTTGAAGCCGGCGAACTCAGATTTGTTTGGGTTCTCGGGAGAAGTTGTTAAAGTCGAAGGACAGATCAAACTCCCTGTCCTTGTTGGGGAAGCACCCCATCAAGCTTTCGCAATGATCAACTTCCTGGTAATGAGGGCCACGTCGGCCTATAATGCTATCTTGGGACGGCCTGGTCAGAACCTCGTCCACACCGTTGCCTCCGCGTATCTTAAGATATTAACGAGGGAAGGATACGAGGCAGAGGAAGATAAGATGTGAAGAAGTGGAGACAATGCAAGTAAACAAGAATGGGAATGCATCTATTATAGATGGTTTGGGATTTAGTTGTAGCTTTCACCTTATCAGAAAATTGAAGTATAGAAACACGAAGATGAAAGGAAGAAGAGGAAGAGGAGGAGGAGCTTGAAAGGCTGAACCGCAAGAAGAAGAGGAGGAGGAGCTTGAAAGGCTGAACCGCCAAGTTTCTCATGCCCCAATGGATAAGAAATTTCTTAATCATCTTCTATAAAGAAAATCCAAAGTTTCGAAACTTGCATTTGAAGTACATCAAGTGGAAGTTTCTGTTGTGAAAAACCCCTCTAAAATAGCGATCTCCAATTTCAATGGCTAACCAAAATGAAATAGACAAACACAACCAATCACAAGAAGACATAAAAGATTTATGTGGTTCAGCAATGCCTACATCCACTGCGAGATGACGAGAAACTCCACTATAAGAACAAGAGATTACAAGAGAAGATTGGAAAAACAATGGCTGATACTTGTTGCATCTCTCTGTTTTTAATGGTGGGTTGAGAGTATTAGGGATGACTTAGATGAAACAAATAGAATGAACTTAGGTCTGCTTTGAGGGAGACCTTAAACCTCCATTAAACATAGAAAAGTGATGGAAAACGCCCCCTTCTTCACTAAACAAAAATTCTACATTTAGAAAGACTACTTTGGTCAAACAAGTAATAAATCTCTAAAACTTAGCAACTAATATCAATAAAATATCCTAGTCACATCTCCTACAAAATATCAAGATAACAACCAAAACTCTCCAATTTCTATCAACTCTTATTGTCTATCATTGAGACTTATTCAACCCCTAAAAACCTGCAAGATAACTCAATAAAGTCTCCTAATCACGTCTCCTATAAAATATCATGATAGCAACCAAAACTCTTTAATTTCTATCTACTTTTATTGTCTATTATTGAAACTTATTCAACTCCTAAAAACTTGCAAGATTACTCCTGAATAAATGGCGGTGCTGACATAGAATTTTAGCGCAGCGGATCAAGCATGGAAACGCAGCCGAAGCGCACGATCCGAAAATTGCCCGAGAATCCAGTAGGGAAGAAGAAGGTTCTTAGAATACACTAGGAAAGAAGAGAGAAGAAAGGAAGAACAAAAACCCTAGAATCCACTTGGAAGAAGAGAGAGAATAAGAAGAGATAAAGAGTGAAATTTTATTCCAATATTCTTGATTGATTCTAACTCACATTTACAGCCTCTTATTAAAAAATGCAATCCATATGAGAGAGAGATCTGGAATCCTATCACAATAAGAAAGCAGCTAGAATTAGAAGTGTAATCTTGCCAACTCAAAACCCATATTAATTCTAGTAAAAAATAGAAAGAAAGTTACTAATCTACCACTAATATCCTACATCAGTCCCTCCCACTTGAAAGAACCTCGCTCTCTAGTTTCGACAAAATGAAGAGAACAAGCTTAAATTTAAGCCCGGTGTAGAATAGATCTGTACAGATGAACTGGTCGCTTCGACCTCGAATTGAAATCCTTTGCATTGAATTAGATATTTCCATTTGCTTGCTAAGCCGACATGTGTGGACAGAAGGTTGGACTTCATTCGACTAGAAATCAAGCCCTCAATAAACTCTTTAATCCTGGGTAGTTTAGGTAGAAAAAGGACTCATTAAGGATTATAATGGCCTTAGTAGCTCATTTTGATTTAAAGTTGCATCAAATGGATGTGAAAATGGCCTTCCTCAATGATAATTTAGAAGAATAGTTATATATGAACCAAACCGAAGGGTTTCTGTTTGAAAGTGGTAGTCACAGGGTTTGCAAATTAACATATCTATATATGGACTAAAGCAGAACTCCCGTGGTGGTACCTTAAGTTTCCTGATGTGATTGTACATATCTTAAAGTCAGTGCGATTGGGTTTATCTTTTGCTCCTATATGTAGATGATATTTGCTGGCTACTAATAATTTAGAAACGCTATGTGAAGTGAAACAGGTCCTTACTCAAACTTCGATGTGAAGGATATGGGTGAAGCCTCATATGTCAATGGCAATTAAATTCATAAAATAGATCTCAAGATATCTTGGGTCTATCTCAGAAGGCCTATGTTAACAAAGTTTTGAAAAGGTTTTGGATACAGAGTTGTCCACCTAATATAGCACCTATCCTTAAAGGTGATAAACTCAGTGAGTCACAATTCCTAAAGTATGATTTGGAAAGATAACAGATGAGGAATATTCTCCATGCTTCGGCGGTTGGCAGTTTCCGAACATTGGTTTTGCTGTAAGGTTGCTAGGGACTTACCAGAGAAATCTAGGGATGGATCATTGGACCACTGCAAAGAAGGTTTTACAGTACTTTCAGGGTATATAGGATTACAAGCTCACATACAGATCGTCGGATCACTCAAAGGTGATCAGATATTCAGAATCGGACTTTGCCGGGTGTCATGATACTAGGAAGTCAATATCAGGGTATATCTTCCTATTAATGGAGGTGCCATTCCATTGAAAAGCGTAGAGCAATGGCTGAACACTTCTTCTTTTACGGAGGCAAAGTTCGTTGCGTGCTATGAGGTAACTATGCTGGCATTATGATTGCGGAATTTTATCATAGGGCTTATGATTGTGGATTTTATCTTCCAATCATTAGTAATTTACGGTCATAATTCTTCCAAGGTATTATTTTCTAAGATGGATTTCCTTAAAGTTAAAGAGAATTTTCTTAATCGAGTGGCTGCTAAGAACATTTCTACTATACAGTTGACAGTGGATCCCATGACTAAAGGGCTTTCGCCTAAGTTGTATACGGAACATGTAGATCATATGGGTCTTGTAGTAATTAGTGATTAATTACATTTTGTCACTTTTAGCTGCAACATAAAGTGGATGATACATGTTTTATACATATACATTACATAAAGTGTGTACGCATTAAGGTTTGATAAAACAGACTACCCTAATGATAGATAAAGGTGGACATGGGCATTCACGAGCCTATTAAATAAAGTTTCAAACCACACATCAAGTGTACATTAGTGTGAATCGGTGTATATGATACATAGAAGGTAACATTTCATGTTGGAGGTGTATGCCGCTATGATTCGTACATTAGGACCCACACAGGAAAAATGTTTTGGATTCTTCTAGAGGGCTTATCCATTAAAGTTGTGTTTACAAAGGGAGTCTATAGATAAGTCCCAAAGTGATTTTAATTAGTAAAACACTAAGTGTTTGAGGTGTGGTGGGAAACAAAAAACATACAGTCCCAAATCCTACAAATATGTGTTGGTCTTTATGGAAGAACATGCATAGTTTATAACTGAAGTTTCTATGTAAAGAGGGTCCCTAATCTGAGAGGAAAATTGTTCCTAAGATTCCAACGATTGAGCCCAAAGGTCTTCTATAGATTGTAAGAAAACTTTTTAATTGTTCGTGGCGCATTGAAGTTGGTGGTTTCAACCGTCGGTTCAAGGGAAATCCCAATCATAAGATTGTGAGTCCTTGTGGTGCATTAGATATTGATCGGCTCCATTTTCTTCTTTACATTCCAAATTTAATTCAATTTGTTATATAATCAAACTTATTGTAATGAGCTGATTTCCATGAACTGCATGTAATCACATAAGCTTCATTAGGTATTTTGAAAATGGAAGAAGTTATGTTTAGATTTTGCAATGGCCATCGCTTGAGGCTAAATGGCCTATTTTGGTTCTCCCTGAAGTGTGTGTTTTTTTCTAGGGCCTTTACATCTTTCAAATTCTGGAATACATTACTATATTTTTTATATGCATTTTGTTTATCCTGTAGAATTTGAAGCTTGATCTGACTATTAGTTGAGCGGGTATTAGTCCTTCCAGACCTCTTTATTGATCTATGCTTTAGCATGCCTATTTAAACTTTAATAGAAAAAAGTTTATATTGAGTTGTTACTATTTAAATTATGTTTCTTTCTTTCAGAACCAAATTGGTATTCATATGAAAAGGGCATGCTAAGAGAATCATTGTTACATGATGCATGAACTGGATGATCTGGAAAGCCATAGACCCATGTGCTAAGTTTTGAGAGCTACCACTCCTAATGGAACAATCGAATGACAGTGTTGCAACTTGATTTCTCTCATGGAATATATATATATATATATATATATATATATATATATATATATATATATATATATATATATGAGGAAAGTGAAGCTACACCGCCGGAGTAGCTAACTTAGCTACACCGCCGGCTTAAAATACAATGGGCCCACATTGTTTTGATGATCCAAAGAATTCATTTGATTGGCCCTCACATAGATAGGGTGTCCACCAAAAATCAGCTCCATAGGATCATCCCAACCCTACGATTTGTGGAGGAAAAAATGAACGTGTAAAAACCTTCACAAATTTGTCCATTTTTGCCTCCACAGTTTGAAGGGTTGGGATGATCCTATGGAGCTGATTTTTGGTGGACACCCTATCTATGTGAGGGCCAATCAAATGAATGGTTTGGATCACCAAAACAATGTGGGCCCATTGTATTTTAAGCCGGCGGTGTAGCTAAGTTAGCTACACTGGCGGTGTAGCTTCACTTTCCCCTCTCTCTCTCTCTCTCTCTCTCTCTCTATATATATATATATATATATATATATATATATATATATATATATATATATATGAGGAAACTGTTGGTGCGCTTAAGCTCACGAAAGTTATGGTGCGCTTAAGCGCCCAATCACATGGGGGCCCACTTTGTTAGGATGATCCAAAGCATTCATTTGAAAGGCCTTATCATAGATAGGGTGTATACCAAAAATCAGCTTCATAGGATCATCCTAACCCCTCCATTTGTGGAGGACAAAATGGACAGACAGTGTTTGTCCACAAATCGGCCCATTTTTTTCCTCCACAAATGGAGGGGTTAGGATGATCCTATGGAGCTGATTTTTGGTACACACCCTATCTATGATTAGGCCTTGCAAATTGTAGACACCCCATTTTGATCGGACCATTTTCGCCAAAATCGAATAAATTCTCGAAATCAAATAAAATCCCAATCCCGAAGTTGAGTCGAGGTCCCGAACCGAATCCCGAAATTCCTGAAGAGATGTGCCTGTACCAGTTGGGTAACCACCAAGGCCTCCTCTATTTGCCCTTCGTTTTCACCAGGGACCACCCTGTTGTGTGTAAGGATTGGTAATAAGTATACTAGGAGGGGTTGTCCATGGAAGAAAGAGAGGGCAAATATATGTTTCTCTTTATAAAAAAGGGGGTGGGATAGCCGAGCATGGGTGCCCATTAAAGCGAATAAAAAAGGGGGTAATGGGGATGTTGATAAAAGTGTAAAATCCTCCTCTAAGGAGGGCATTTTTGGAAGCTTGCATTTCTTTCTCTACAAGCCACAAACATAGGCCATTAGATTAAAGAGATGAGGTGTAGGGCTTGGATCAGCTAGGCACTCTAGGTGTTAGGGTTTCTAGGATAGAATTAGGGCAAGAGGGATAAGGAATCAAGGGTGGGGATGATCCAATTCATCAAAAAGGGGAATGGATGGTTGAGATTAGAAGAGGATTTCAACCCTAGCTATAAAAAAAAAAATCTTGTGGGTAGAGAGGGGGGCTAATTTTCAAAAAAAAAAAGGGCAGCAACAGAGAGAGGGAGAGGAAGAAAGGGATTGGCAGCCACCTCATTTTCTCCTCCTTCTACCACCACCCTCCAACCTCCGGCCACCACCGCACCTCCACCATCTCCCCAAACCCAAACCCAAAACCTGCAAACCGCCACCACCCTCCAACCTCCGGCCACCACCGCACCTCCACCATCTCCCCAAACCCAAAACCTGCAAACCGCCACCACCCTCCAACCTCCGGCCACCACCGTACCTCCACCATCTCCCCAAACCCAAACCCAAAACCTGCAAACCACCATCACCCTTCTCCACCACCTCCACCTCCACCAACAGCAGCCACCAAAGAAACCAGAGAGAGAGAGAAGGAGACCGGCCACCTCCTTTCTCCACCACCGACCAACCCCACCTCCTATCTCCACCACCGAGCAACCCCATCTCCACCGCGCCACTACCAGCCACCATCCTCAACCTCAAACCCGAAACCCAAAACCCATCTTCCACCTCCATAGCCGCCGCACCACCACCAACCACCACCCTCAACCTCCAAACCGAAACCCAAAACCCATTTTCACCCTAACACAACCCTTCGAAAATCCCCTCCCATTCTTCACCTCCACCACCCTCAACCCCAAAACCGAAACCCCTTTGTCTATACCTCAAAAAAACCGAAACCCAAATCCACCTTCCCCGTTCCATCACCTCTGCAGATCCGAAAACCCACACCCCCACTCACCTCCACCGAACCACCACCACCACCACCCATTCGAAAACCCTCTCTTACCTTCATCTCCTCCAATCCCCACCTCCAAAATCGCAACCCACCTCCCCACCAAAACCACTTCGAAAACCCAAGTCTATAACCTTCAAACCCTCTTCCATTTCAACCATTAACACCATCAGAACCACCACCATCAGCCACCTCATCTACCCTTTTCTTCATCTTCTACCTTCGTCTCCCCCACCAAACCCACTTGGATTTTCTCCCAGTAGCAGCCACCCTTAAACCCCTTTTCCATTTCATCTAAAAAGAAAAGAAGAGAGAGAGAGAGAGAGAGACAGAGAAACAGAGAGAGGGAGGGAACTCGAGCTTCACCGCGCCACCACCAACCGCCGTGCCACCTCCTGCCGGCCGATCTTCCCCTTCACCACCGCTACCTCCCATTTTCCGACCTCAACCCATTCTTCTCCGATCCCATCTAAATCCGACCAACCACCACTTATTCCGGTCATTTTGACCTCCAAAATCCAAAGACCCAAATCCATCTCCACCACCTAGCTCCTCTGTTACCGCCATTTCCACCTTGCTTTGACCCATTTTCTTATTAAACCCTCTCTTCCCCATTTCAAAACCCACCACCATCTTCTATAGATTCCACCCAACCTAATCAAACCCAACCCGATTTGTACCCCTTGGTTCGCACCCTGGCTAGCCCCTGGTTGTACTCTGGTTCGCACCCTGGTGCACCCTGGTCCGCACCCTGGTTCGTACCCTGTTTCCCCCCTGGTTAGACCACGGCTAGTCTCGGGTTTGCTCCTAACTTAGACCCGACTCACTTGACCCTAACCATTAACCCAATCCAATCCAACTAAGTGGGCTCCCAACCCAATTCCAACTGAGTTAACCCTAGCCAACCTCCCTAGTAGAGTTGACCCAACTCTCTAGTCGAGTATGCCCAACCTCTTTAACCGATTGGACTCTCCCCTTAGTTGACTCAACCCATTTCCGGTGCCGACACTAAAGTTCCAAAGAATCCTCTGCATTGGCAATTTCCTCTCCAAACAGGTAATACTCTTCCTTTGCCTCGCATTCGACTTTCTTTAGAGTTTGGGATTTTCTTTCATTTTGGGGCTCCTTCCATTCCGTATTCTCCTTCAGGTTCCTGCGTTTTGGGGATTTCATTCGGTTTTCGAGATCTTCATCGATTTCGGGAACATCGTCGGGTTTAGGCGACGACGGACGGCAACCTTCTGAGCCAAAAACCCCCTTTTTTTTTTAATAAAAAAGGGATAAACAAAAACACATAAAAATCAAATAACCAAAAAATCCAAAAAACATCAAAAAAGCACTCAAAGCGTATTTCGAAAAGCTGTTTCGAACTACGTTGGCTTGATCCCTTTTCACAGGGTACGTAGGCAGCTTGGGATCGTCATCCCAAGTTCAGTCAAACTTTTCAATAAAATCATTTAAACCCTTCAAAAACAAAAATCATTTCAGCATCCAAAAATGTCTTTCAAGCTTTTCTCAAAAATGCAAAAACCAAAATCGGCAAGGATGGTGATTGCCAGGTCATTCGGAGCCTTCTTTTCCTTTCATTTCCGATTTTGATCGTGGTTTGCCGGTGTTATCGGTTTTCCGACGTTTCATCGGGTTTTGGGACGGGCGATGACGTAGCGTGGCCCCTTCACAGGGACTGTCCTCGCTGAGCCCAACGATAGGCTATGACGATCGTGAGACTTATCCGATCTTTAGCGGATCAGGATCGCTGAGCTTGATTCATTAGAGTCGCTCCCTGAGCCTATCGTACGTTCCCTTTTATTTTCCCTGGCATTTTGGGGCCTGCGCGTACCGTCTATTTTCTATTTTATGATTCCTTTATTTCGTCGCATTTTTTAGATTATCGTGTGTTTATCTTTGATTCCTTGTGTGTTTACTTTCAGCTTGCTTATTCCTTGTGCGTTTAGTTTCACATGCTTAGCTGTAGATGTTTACTGCTTTTCTGCTTACCATATCTGATATTGCTTGCTTAGCTGTAGTTGTGCATGCGGATGTTATTGCTTTCCTAGATGTGATGGGTTAGGAGTAGATGCGGTGAGTTAGGATTTGGATGTTTATCTTCTTTTACCCATCCTCGGGTCATGCATGCTTAGATAGACGTTTCTTCGGGGGTGCTCGTTCCCATTTCACATGATTTTAGCCCAAAACTTTTCAAAATTAATTAAAAATGGCATAAGAGACCAGGTGCTTGCACTTGGGCGAATTGGGGGCGCTTAATACCTTCCCCATTCGTCATCAGGCACGGACTTTTGTATCTCTGGTTATCCGTTGCAACAGAGCATTTCATGGGATCCAGGGCCTACTTCCCTGGATGGCGACTCTTCTTTGTTATAGGTACATCTGGGTTCCGGGCCGGTCCTGGAATCGAGAGGTATCTCACTTATATCGCCACCCATGCTGTGAGTGGCACCATTTCGAGAGTTCCTTGGTAGAGCTCTCCTTCACATTGTGGAGATCTTAGAGGATCGACGGGGGACCTCGTGTCCCTCGCCCATTCGTCCTCGGGATCGGGGTCCACACAAATGAATGGTTTGGATCACCTATGGAGCTGTGGGACCCATGTGATTGGGGAGCTTAAGCGCACCATAAGTTTGGTGCGCTAAAGCTCACCAACAGTTTCCTCTCTCTCTCTCTCTCTCTCTCTATATATATATATCTATATATATATATATATATATATATATATATATATATATATATATATATATATATATATATATATATGGACCATTTCATGAGGATCTATGCTTCGGCGGTTGGCAGTTTCCGAACATCGGTTATGCTGTAGGGTTGCTAGGGACTTACCAGAGAAATCCAGGGCTGGATCATTCGACCACTGCAAAGAAGGTTTTACCGTACTTTCAGGGTATATAGGATTACAAGCTCACATACAGACGGTCGGATCACTCAGAGGTGATCAGATATTCAGAATCGGACTTTGCCGGGTGTCATGATACTAGGAAGTCAATATCAAGGTATATCTTCCTATTAATGGAGGTGCCATTTCATTGAAAAGCGTGAAGCAATGGCTGAACACTTCTTCTTTTACGGAGGCAAAGTTTGTTACGTGCTATGAGGCAACTATGCTGGCATTACGGTTGCGGAATTTTATTGTAGGGCTTATGATTGTGGATTATATCTTCAAGTCATTAGTAATTTACGGTCATAATTCTTCCAAGGTATTCTTTTCTAACATGGATTTCCTTAAAGTTAGAGAGAATTTTCTTAATCGAGTGGCTGCTAAGAACATTTCTACTATACAGTTGACAGTGGATCACATGACTTAAGGGCTTTCGCCTAAGTTGTGTACGGAACATGTGGATCATATGGGTCTTGTAGTAATTAGTGATTAATTACATTTTGTCACTTTAAGCTGCTACATAAAGTGGATGATTCTGTTTACAAGTTATACATATACATGACATAAAGTGTGTACACATTATGGTTTGATAAAACAGACTGTCCCTAATGACATATAAAAATGGACGTGGGCATTCGCGAGCCTATTAAATAAAGTTCCAAACCACACATAAAGTGTACATTAGTGTGAATCGGTGTATGTGATACATAGAAGGTAACATTTCCTGTTGGAGGTGTATGCCGCTATGATTCGTACATTTGAGATACACTATATGCGTGTACAATAAAGATAAAGTTAAAGATATTTAGGATTGAATATTTTCTAAAACTATGGCCATAAAGTTTTCAAAATAAGTATTTAAGACTCTAAGTTGCTTTGTGAATATATACCAATGTGGACCAAGTGGGAGAATGTTGGCGTTTTATGTGTGGCCCACATTGGGACCCACACAGGAAAAACGTTTTGGATTCTTCTAGAGGGCTTATTCAGTAAAGTTGTGTTTACAAAGGGAGTCTATAGATAAGTCCCAAAGTGATTTTAATTAGTAAAACACTAAGTGTTTGAGGTGTGGTGGGAAACAAAAAAAATACAGTCTCAAATCCTACAAATATGTGTTGTTCTTTTTGGAAGAACATGCATAGTTTATAACTGAAGTTTCCATGTAAAGAGGGTCCCTAATCTGAGAGGAAAATTGTTCCTACGATTCCAACGATCGAGTCCTAAGGTCTTCTATAGATTATAAGAAAACTCTTTCATTGTTTGTGGCGCATTGAAGTTGGTGGTTTCAACCGTCGGTTTAAGGGAATTCACAATCATAAGATCTAATCGCCGTGGCCAGAGGTAAGTTCTGCATTAATTACATAGTAATTTATGGTTTAATACTTGTTTTAGTGTCATGGCCCACTTATTATATTTACCTTAGTAGCATGTGCATGGAAAGTGATACATCTGCCCCCATTTCTTGCCAGGTCCTACTCTTTTTACACTACAAGGGGTGGCCCAAGGAAGAAAAGGGCGTGGATATATCATTTCCGTATATGCATGTAGTGAATGAATGAATCTCACTAATATAGTGTTCTAGTTCTAGAAGAGCACGTAAACCCAAACATCCCTTGTCCACACATGTTTTCATAGTACTAAAACAACCATGACCACTAGTACAAGCCAACTGTCTAATGTACGATCGACCAGCCGCGAAAAACCCTTTGCATGGACGTTAGCAATTCCCGAATCATTTTATTGAGATTCCGGCCTTCTAGATGGGGTGACAAAAAGGGAACCCAGTAAGGAGGAAAAGACAAGAGGTCTCTAGTGACACGTGGGTAATAAGACAAGGAGGGCATGGATCCCCATAGAAGCAAAAAATCAATTTGAAATTGACAAAATCTTAGGTCAATTTCAATCATCTTCTCTATTTTCTAAATGGGAAAAATCTCGTTTAAGATGAAGTTTTGCTAACTGTGGGTCCAACTATGTGTTATTTTGCCTGCATGTACTACCAATCTTCTAGAAACATATCATTGAGAATTCCGTCCTTCCAGATGAGTAAGACTAGAAGAGATTGGTTTGACAACTTAGGAATGATGCTTTCTCTCACTGTCTCTTTCTATATCTCTCTTTTTGTCTGTGGGCCAAAAATTTGTCATTCACACATCACTACCGTCCTCACATAGAGAGCCAAGCATTAAATCCTTGCCTATAAATACTAGCAATACTTCATATAATTCATCAAACAATTGAGAACATCTCTCACACTCTCTAGAGATGGGTTATGTTGACATATTTCAAGTGGTTTTTGTAGTGTTGCTGATCTCAAGGCTGTGGAAACTCTTCAAAGTTCTCTTATGGAGGCCTTATTCCTTCACAAAATCATTTGCGAAGCAAGGAGTAAGAGGACCCCATTACTCATTCATGTCAGGTTCTTTAGAGGAAATCAAGAGCTTGAAGAAGAAAGCAGAGGAGATAGTAATGGATACTCATTGTCATGACATCACACCTAGGGTCTCACCTCACTACTCCAAATGGTCCTCACAATATGGTATGGTCATACTCTCTTCTCTTCTCTTTTATTCTCTTATCTTGTTACAAAATGGTTGGTTTTACGCCTATCAAAAACGAATGGTGGGCATCATCTCTCTCTGTTTTGTCCCCTCTTTTTGTACATGAAAAAAATGGTGAAACTAGTGTTTAAAAATGCGGATGCTTTCCAAACCCAATCATAATAGATTTGGTGTCAAAGACTTTTGATTGACTTTGTAAGGCAAAACATGGACCAAGATAAAGAACGCGGCCAAGGTAAATGGGGTTAAGTTCTTAGAAAGGCGTATCAAAATAAAAAAATCAAAATTCAAAATATATACCTTTGTTGGGGCCATGAGTGTGTCAACGGGCCAGTCAATCTATATTTGAAAAGTTGGCTAAGGCCAAGCTCATTGACCATTTGCCAAAAGCCAGCTATTTGGGTTAGATAAATGAATATGATTATTCTTTGAGATTGACTGTAGTTTAATTTACCATGCAGGAGAGAAGTTTTTTTACTTTTTTGGGACAGAACCAAGGATCTGCATAACTGAACCTGATCTAGCCAAAGAAATACTGTCAAACAAGTTTGGTTTTTTCACCAAACCTAAGCCAAGGCCTTCAATATCAGCCCTGATGGGGAAGGGATTGGTTATGGTTGAGGGATCGGAATGGGTTAAGCATAGAAGGGCTGTCAACCCTGCTTTCAACATAGACAAGCTCAAGGTGAGATGCCTATTTCCCTTCTAAAGTTTTTTTCCTCGTGAGCCTATTTCCCTTCTAAAGTTTTTTTTCTCGTGACTGTTAAAATACTTGTACATTTCATCAACATGTTAAGCTCAATGTCAGATTGGTACCCAGTTTTTGCCTTATAAGACCTGTAAAGTCTATTAAGATCTTAAGCTCAAGAGAACATAGGTACCAATTTTCTTTGGTCTTATAGTCACTATTTCTGCACCATTTTCACGATGGTTGAGTCACTTGTCTGTTGCCTTAGATGTTGGGTTTTTCATTTTCAATATACTTCCCTTTCTATGACATTTTTTTATGTTTAACATCTTGAAGTTGAAACAGACAAAAGATAGATTGCATTAGTATTAACTTGTGTATTGAATTTAACCTCAATGTCAGATATCCATCTTCTTTTTTCACAAAATTTCCTCTTTAAATCTGTTTCATGACTCTTAGAAAACATCGACTGGGATGTAGTTGTGGTATTAAAACTAAAGCTCAGAGTCAGAGTCAGAGATGATATAAAAAACCAAGTTTAATCCTCCATGGCCATTGCTTTTCATTTGATAGGTGATGACTAAGAGAATGGCATCATGCACTTTATCGATGCTTGATCGGTGGCAAGATCTGGTTATTCAAGACAAGGGACAATGTAAAGAAATAGAGATGAATATCGAGTTTCAGGAGCTGACTGCAGACATAATCTGTCATACTGCCTTTGGTAGTAGTTTCAATGAAGGAAGGGAAGTCTTTGAGGTGCAAAAAGAGCTTCAACAATTGGCCACAGATTCTAGTACTGATATCATCATCCCTGGTAGCCAGTAATTACCTCAGTCCCTTACTCTTTTTAAATATTTCAAATCCGCGTGGAAAACAGAATCCGTAGATTCAATTTTATACTAGAGAAGAAATTTACATGATAATATCTAAGATATTTTTTAATTGCAGGTATCTTCCTACTAGGTGGATCCTTCATATATGGAAACTCAATAGAAGAATGAGGAATACACTCTCACATATAATAGAGAGTAGGCTAAATTCCAAGGACGGAAACTATGGGAATGATCTACTTGGGTTGATGATGGGAATGTCAGAGACTGGCTCTGATAGGCAGAAAGGGGACCCAAAGCTAAACATGAAGGAAATCATGGATGAGTGCAAGACATTCTTCTTTGCAGGGCATGATACCACAGCTAATTTACTAACTTGGACTATGTTCTTGTTAAGCTTATACCCAGAATGGCAAGAGAGACTCAGAGAGGAGGTATTGAGGGAATGTGGGATGGAAATTCCAGATGCAGATAAGCTCAACAAACTAAAATTGGTAAGATGATTTTAGATTTTTTCTATTTTTCCACATACATCAAGCACAAACTGATAAGAACAAAGGGATGGAAAACAATATCAATACACTTTACAAATTACAGACTTACATTAGTTTTGTTTATTTTATATTAAGCATAACGTTGATAAATTTTGTAGGTGAACATGGTAATTATGGAAACCCTGAGGCTCTATGGTCCGGCGATTTATATGACCAGAAAGGCATCCAGTGATATGATGTTGGGAAACTTGATGATCCCAAAGGGCACAGTTATAACAATTCCGTTGCAAATAATCCACACCAACAAGAAATATTGGGGTGAGGATGCAAATGAATTCAAGCCATTGAGATTCACAGATGGGGTCTCAAAAGCAGCAAAACATCCTAATGCTCTAATGCCATTCTCTCTTGGTCCAAGAACCTGCATTGGGCAGAATTTCGCAATGTTGGAAGCAAAGATGGTGCTAGCCATGACCCTTCAGAGGTTCTCCTTCACCCTCTCCCCACAGTATAAACACGCGCCAGCAGAGAAACTCACTCTTCAGCCAGAGTTTGGCCTTCCTATTCATCTTAGACCTTTGGGTGTATAAAACAGGAACAAACTCTTCAGTTTTAAGTTGCATTCGTAGTATATGTACTTTTTCATCCTTTTCTACATGTCATTAGTTATCTAAAAGGTCTTACCAGTTGGCTGGGCTATCCTGTTAAATGGAATTGAAATGTGGTCTGCTCTATAATGAAGCAATTTGATAGTGTATTCAAATAAATTTTGCTTGTTTAATGGATGAAAACTCTTAGAGAATCATGTCCCGGAATAGCCTTTAGCTCCATGTGATGAAATATGCTGTGGATTTTAGGACATGGTATTTATAGTTTCTAAAGCAATCTGTGGTTTTTAAAAAAGTATCAAACTTCCCCAATGGAAGGAATTACATTTTGCGACTTTATTTATGAAGATTTATAACAATGGATAGCCAAAGATATGTAACGGCTTTCAAGATAGCATTATTTTTCAAAAATTATCTTGAAGTGGTCAGGGCCAAAATAGTTTCAATTTTTCTAGATAGCTCAATCCAGCCATACCAAGGCTACTCAGGCAAATGAAAAATTCAGAGCGAGGGAGTAGCAAATTGTAACATGGAAGCTTAATTTTAGGCATAACTTCTTTGCTAGAGAGATTGCTCAGACACCTCTTGTCGACTCTCTTGACTCCTGCTATGTTATTAAGAATACGGAGTGATGGAGACCATTCTAAGGCCCATATTTTAAGTTTTAAGTATTTCTCAGGTGTCTTTAACTTTCTTAGGTTATAGGAGCTAAGCGTGCATTTCGGGTTGGGTTCAACCCGGAAAAAAGTTAGGTCAGGTCGGGTTCAGGTTCTGGTTGAGTTTTCCCAACCCGGGTTGAGTTCGGGTCAGGTTCAGGTTGAGGGCTTGGGCAACCCGACCCGAGTGAAACCCGACCTTTTTTATTTTAGTAAGCTTAAAATGTCGGGTTGGTTCAGGTTGACTCGGGTCGGTTCGGGTTAAGGTTGATAAAAACAGGTTCATCAGGTCAGGTCGGGTTGAACCTCATTGGGTTGGAACTTGGGTCAGGTCGGGTTCGGGTTGAGTAAATGGTTCCTCTGGTCGGGTTTGAGTTGGCCTCAACCCGACCCAACCCGACCTGAGTTGCACGCCCAATAGGAGGGGTACCACGGGTCTTTTCCCAACAATATCACCTAGGCAGTGTTCTTTTGATTTCTTTTTTCGCTTATTTTCCGCGTAGACCTCACCTTTTTTGGCATAAATGCATTTTTTGGGTGTTTTCTTGTTTTCCTCGTCGTCCTCCTCAAATCGTCATCGTGCTAGCCATCTCCAGGTACGGTCTCTCTCTCTCTCTCTCTCTCTCTCTCTCTCTCTCTCTCTCTCTCTCTCTGACCTCCATTCTCTGTGTATGGGTTTCATTTGATTCTTCCCCCCTCTCTCTCTCTGTTGAGTTAGTGATACAAAATCATCAGTTGTATTTCATTCTTGGAGTGGGTTCCACTTGGCCCTTTTAAGTGGGATGTGTCTGTCTCTCTCTATATATATGATTTGTATATGAACGAGAGGTTTTGAAGAAGAAGGGAAAATGTAGAGAGAAGGGGAGAAAAGGCTAGGGCAAGACAAGAGGGTTTTCTCTAGGGCTCTATGTGGGCTTTTGTGGTGAAACAAAAGCAAGGTTCTTCTTCTTGAGGAGAAAGCTAGGGCAAGGCAAGAGGGTTTTCTCTTTGGGGCTCTAGGATAGCTTTTGTGGTGGAGCAAAAGCAAGGTTATTCTTGAGGAGAAAGCTAGGGCAAGGCAAGAGGGGTTTTCACTTAGGGGCTCTTGAAGGGTTTTTGTGGTGAAGCAAAAGTAAGGTTCATCTACTCAAGGTTGAGGAGAAGGTTTAGGGCAAAAAAGAGGGGTTTTCTCCAAGGCTCTTGGAAGGCTTTTTTGGGGTGAAGCAAAAAGGGTTGTTTACTTCCAGAGGGTGATTCACCCTTCTCGTCGTCGATGGGGTTGGCTTGGACATTAGTAACTCGGGGATGGGGGTGGGGGGGGAGGATTTAGCATTGGCCATCGTGACAACCGGCTGAGGGGACAGGTTACAAACAAGTACTTGTAGTTTACCTGACATATCCGCTACTTATTGAGTCAAACCATTGAACTGGTCCATCGTGGGACTAGTCAGAGGGGGCATAGTAGACACCAGGGATTCTTCTATGCGAGGAAGCTAATTTCATCTCAACGCAAGATCTTGGTTTGAGGTAGAGCCTGGGTTGACATTGCTTCGAGTGACCCTATCGCTTTGTTGAGGGTTTGTGGTATTCTTCATCTTTCAAATTTAGAAGAATATTCCAACGGTCAACACCAATCTGATGATGCAGAAATTTGGTACCCATGATCAGTGGCTGGTTGAGCTCCAACCTGTGATTGATCTGCTCTCACAGAAAACACGTTTGGGGTCTTTGAGTTGTGACTCCGGGAGACCACTCCGGCGCTCAAGTCAGAAATCGGCACAACATGAGAGAAAACAAGCAACAGGTGAACTTGAGAGTGCCTCTTTCTAGTAATTCAGGATACTGGAGATGTGTACCTTTGAGCTTGGGGGTGTTTTTATAGAGGAGGACTTCACAATAGTTTAGGAGACTTGCTTTGAGTAGGAGTTTTTCCTTATTGGGCGATTTCGTTTGGAGATAAACACCCGGTTTCCTCATGGGAACTGACTTTTATATGGGTTGACTGTCCTTTGGAGAGTTGCCATGCTCATAGGGGACTTTCCCTATGAAGTTCTTTCCTTCATGAGGACGTTGCTAAGTTGGAGAAATAGAGAATCCTTCTCGCATCTTACCTTTAGAGGGCGAGTTTGGTTTCCTCAGTTAGGTTCATTGTCACGTATCATTAATCTAAGGGAGAAGTGGATTTTACCCCTAACGCTGGATTTACTAATAGAGTCCCGACATCTGTTGATCTTTTGACTATTCACTATGTAATTGCATGTTTAAACTCTGATAAGATTTGATTATCTAATGAATCATTATTTCAAATCTATCTTAGATTTTTTTAATTCTTGTATATTTATATACTTCACATTCCCTACTCTCCCTTGGTTTACCATGGACAGAACAATGTACTATAACTACCTTAGGACCATGTGCTTGTTTTAGTAACATGTTCCACTTCTTATATCTAACTTAGCAGTAGGTGCTTGGAAAGTGATATATTTGCCCCCTTTCCTTCCCAGGGACTACTCTTTTTGCACTACAAGGGGTGGCCCAGATATGTCATTTCCTGTATGCATGTAGAGAAAGATTGAATCTCACTAATATAGTGTTTTAGTTCTAGAAGAGGCTACACATCCCTTATGCACACAAGTTTTTATAGTCCTAAAACAACCATGACCACATGTACAAGCCACTTGTCTGATCCTATGAGGTCCGCACATGCTCTCTCCCTCTCCCTCTCTCTCTGTCTCTCTCTCTCCTTTTTTCTAGAAGAGAGAACGCGGTGTGGAAGTACTAGGGAGACATAAGTTTCATTCAGACATGAGACCCTCATGTGGACCCACCGTCACATGAACTTCTCTATCAGTAGGGGTGCAACTCGGTTCGATTTTTGGGAATTTTGATTGAGCTTTTACAATAAAATGGGGTCCGATTTGGGTCAAATCAATTTTTTAGAGAATCTCAACTTAGCCTTACCCAAATTGTAACATAGACGAGAATTGTTTCATTCATCAATGAGGATAGAGAGTTTCACACTTTGAGGATATGGGTTTAAAGGTCATAAACCGAATCATGTAAATCTCTGTCTTAACCTTTAACTTATTTTTTTGGGGCGATGATATTTTCACACCCCTGCAGTATGGATTTGACTTGAAAAAGTGTTATAGTTGCCCACTGTTCACGTCAAATCACGTTATAAGGGAGGTGCATGCGTAATGGGGGGTGAAAATATCATCTCCCTCTTTTTTTTATCTCTAAATTGCGTCATTCCTTACTACGCGCTAATTACACGGTTGGGCCCGGACTTACAAGGTCCATACCTAGAAAAATCTTCGCTATAGGATGATCTTAACCCTATGGGTTAAAATGGATTACTCATGGAAACATTTGCAGGATAGAGGGTCAGAAACTTCCTATAGAGAAGATTTTTGGGGCAGGCCTATCTACACCAACAAACGAATGGCTTAGATCACCCAATAATGTGGGTCCAACCAAAGTTGGCAAATCATGTACGGAAAAAGCCGGGATAGAAAATTTCGAGTTTAATACGCTATTGGCTTAAAAACATTTAGTAAAAACTGGTCAAATAAATAAAAAGAACAAAAAAAATGCATTTAATACGTTTAAAATTGAGAAGTGATATATGCGCCCCTTTTGATTACCAGGGACATCCAGAGCTAGTGTATCGATGACTAAAGTGGGGCTGAAGTACTTGATGTCAGAAGAATTCAGTGGGCCTGATTGCCATGTACACTGGCACTGGGTGTACCAAGTAATCAAAAGGGGCAGATATATCATTCACACATGAGACCCTGATGTTGACCCACCGTCACATGAACTTCTCCATCATTATAGGGGTGCAACTCGGTTTGATTTGTGGGAATTTTGATTGAGCTTTTATAATAAAATGGGGTCCGATTTGGGTTGGTTCCAAATCAATTTTTTAGAGAATCTCAACTCAGCCTGACCCAAATTGCACCCGTATCTACGCCAACAATTGAATGGCTTAGATCACCCAATATTGTGGGTCCAACCAAAGTTGGCTAATCATGTACAGAAAAAGCCAGGATAGAAAAATTCGAGTTTAATACGCTATTAGTTCAAAAACATTTAGTAAACAATGGTCAAATAAACAAGAAGAACAAAAAAAATGCATTTAATACGTTTAAAATCGGGAAGTGATATATCCACCCCTTTCAATTACTGGGGACACCCAGAGCTAGTGTATCGATGACTAAAGTGGGGCTGAAGTACTTGATGTCAGAAGAATTCAGGGGGCCTGATTGGCATGTACACTGGCACAAGAATTATCCCCGGTAATCAAAAGGGGCTGATATATCACTTCCCTTAAAATTTTATCATTTACAAAATACTGTACAGCTAAAATTGGGAAGTTGGTACACGGCGAACAATCAAAACGTGTTTTTTTTTTTTTTTTTGAAAAAGAAGGTTGCTAGCAAAATGGTAATCTCTTTTGGCAAAAAAGACGAGAGCCTTTCTCATGACACGTGGGCAATAAAACAAAGAAGGGGGGCAAATTCCCACAAAAGCGAAAAATCAATTTGAAATTGACCAATTCATTGGTCAATTTCATCATTTTCTTATTTTCTAAACGGGATCCTGTTTTAGAAGTGTTTTCGTTTGGAAAAAAACATTTGGGATTTGCTAAGGTCCATCGCAAAAGGCTTTTCGTGGCCAGTTTGTTGCACTTCAGACCAGCCACCTCGTGATTATATGGAGACGTGAATGGAGACAAACAGCTGTTGTCTCCTTTCACGAGGTGGCTGGTCTGAAGTGCAACAGACCAGCCGCGAAAAGACCTTTGCAATGGACCCTAGGAATTCCCGAAACATTTTATTGAGATTCCTGCCTTCTAGATGGGTGACAAAACGGGAACCCAGTAAGGAGGAAAAGACAAGAGGTCTCTAGTGACACATGGGTAATAAGACAAGGAGGGTATGAATCTCCACAGAAGCAAAAAATCAATTTGAAATTGACAAAATCTTAGGTCAATTTCAATCATCTTCTTTATTTTCTAAATGGGATCCTATTTTGAAGTGTTTTCCTTTGGAAAAATCTCGTTTAAGATGAAGTTTTGCTAACTATGGGTCCAACTATGTGTTATCTTGCCTGCATGTACTACCAACTACCATTCTTCTAGAAACATATTATTGAGAATTCCGTCTTTCCAGATGAGTAACACTGTAAGAGATTGGTTTGACAACTTAGGAATGATGCTTTCTCTCACCCTCTCTTTCTATATCTCTCTTTTTGTCTGTGGGCCAAAAATTTGTCATTCAAACATCACTAATGTCCTTACATAGAGAGCCAAGCATGAAAACCTTCCAATAAATACTAGCAATACTTCATATAATCGATCAAACAATTGAGAACATCTCTCACTCTCTCTAGAGATGGGTTTTGTTGGCATATTTCAAGTGGTTTTGGTAGTGTTGCTGATCTCAAGGCTGTGGAAACTCTTCAAAGTTCTCTTATGGAGGCCTTATTCCTTAACATAATCATTTGCGATGCAAGGAGTAAGAGGACCCCAATACTCATTGGATCTATAATGGGGACTTTCACATATTTGAATCTATATTTGCATTGTTAATAATTAGCATTTGAATCTAAACCATATGTTGTACCCACTTATTTTGGCCACATTTGTGGTGTAGCTACTATGTGGACCCTATTTTGCATGTTAGGACTATCACAATTTATGTTTTGCATGATGTCTGGTAGGTTTCTGTCGAGTTTATGTGCAACAGAACACGTCTTTCTGTATTTTCTGTCAGAACACCCATCTCACAGGTTTTTTGCCTATCTTTTCTATTTTTCGACGTCAATTTCCTTCCCTTCCCTTTCCTTTTCCTTTCCGCAGAAAACAAGGGAACAGAGCCTTAGTTTCTTCGAGGGTTTTAAACAAGCAGCCCCCCCCCCCCCCCCCTCATGTATTTCTGTCTAGGCTTTTACACTTAGGGGTTGTCCCAATTAGGGGGGAGAGAGAGAGTGTGTGTGTGTGTGTGTGGGGGGGGGGTGGGGTCCGAATATATCATGTCCCTAAACTTAACATCCTAATTGCTTAATATGTCATCCTTAGGGTCCATTCCAATCACAGTAAAACTCTCGTAAAACAATTTTCTAAGCAAAACTTTTACTTGGTAAACTTTTCCACCGTAATGTTTTTCTTTTCAGTTGATCCATTGAATGCAGTAGAACGAGATGTAAAATAAATACAGTGATCCAATGACCACTAGTTTTGCGGCGTAAAATTCAAACTTCTATGTGTCTAAAGTTCATATATCAGTAATTTCTGGTAGAATTTATTTCTTGAATTACAAAGCAAAACAAATAAAGATGCAAAATACAAGGTGAAGTAAGTCTCTTGTTTCTAAGAAAGCCCCACAATAAACTAGATAGGGAATCAAACCCACATACTAATGTTATGAACTTGGTAGGTGCATCGGGTTGGATCGACTGTCAATCACATTCAACCTGAAATGCCCCAAATATTTTTTTTTTAGCAAAACACGTCCAAGTGTGGGGGCATTTTTGTCCCAAGTTAAAATTAGATAAAGAGTCCAATTTAAGTAGGTCTTTTAATAAGAAACCCAATAGAAAGAAAGTTTTCTAGTCTAATAAGATTAGGATACACGAAATTAAGGAATTGTGGGACTCTCAAAGGAAATCCATAAACTCACGTAGAACAAGAAAATATTTGGGTCTTATCTTTGTTACATCTTAAAAACCGAAGGTTTTATGATCTGGTTTAAGTTTTGATGTGTTCTTTGAAATTATAAATTTTCGAGTCTTCTTTCAAATGGCTCTGGTTTCATAATTTTGGATTTCAGATGATTATTTTATGAATATTCTCACACAGTGCGTCTAATCTACCTGAAATTTGGGTCTGAGCTCTGTTACGACTTAAAAACGAAGGTCTTATTATCTGATCTAAGTTTTGACGTGCTGTACAAAATTATAGATTTTTGAGTCTTCTTTCAAATGGCTCCGGTTTCATAATTTTTGGAATTCATATGAATATTATATGAATATTTTTCTGCCGAGTGTCTAGTATGTCCAAAAACGTGTTTGAAAATCGGACAGCACCTTTGTGGCCGGACAACACTTAAAAATTATATTCTAAAAGTTTTCAAACCTTCTAAACTAGATATTGCTTGTATTATAGGCAATTTGGAAGATTGAACTTGGAGGTTTGCAAGGGAATTGGTCGTTGGAACTATTGGTACGTAACTTGTGAGTTTGTGTAGGGGTTTTTCCTACATATAAAATCTGTTTTAAAAGCCATGTTTAGGAACTAAAGTTATGTATTTGGAACTGATATCATTTGGTTATTTAAAGCATATCTTTAGCATAATTAAATACATGAAAATCGGATCAGGTCCGCCGTTGTTTGCATGTCTTATTTGCACAAATATTCACAAGTTATTTTATATTTTTAAAGATGTTGGATTTCATTGCATGCAAAATTTCTAGATGTTTGATCTGCGTTGTATGATCGTTATTACTCTATGGAACGTTTATGATTGGGTCCGAGTGGGCCGGTTGGTTCCTTGTGCACGGTGACTGATGATTGGGTTCGAGTGGACTGGTTGGTGCTTCGTGCACGGTGACTAGCATAGCTATGAATTGGTATCCCAACCTTAACCAATTGGAGGGTGATTACTGGTGCGTAGTCACGTAAAGATTGGTCTTTTGCCTCCATAGTGAGCGCTTATAGTGGGAGAGTTCCCAATTAGATTGATGGATGGATGGATAGTATTCCTTAAGGAGAATTGTTCAGGCCATTGATGATCTTTTTAGCGGGTCCCAATTAACCCGACTGACTGCCTCCTCTTATCATTTTCCATGAATTCTTTTCCCCAATGAGGTAGGTCAGCTGTATTACGTTTTGCATCTGAACTCACACCATATAAAAAACTCCACAGAGATATCTAAAACCATAAAATCTTAAATCATCGATTATGTATTGCATAAAAACTAGATAAGGCTTTATTCTCCAACCTTGAGGTCAGAGATTCAATCCAGCTTACCAAACCAAAAATAAAATAAAATAAAATAAAACACTACATAAGCAGCTTGATCATTTAGTTAGGAGATGAGAAAGTTCTATTGGCTTCTTCTCGGATGCAAAGAAGGCTCTTCTCGATCTCGTTCTTGAGTCTTCCTTCCACAAGACTGATTGGTAGCCATCGCTTCGGTACCACATCAATGGTGTACGAAAGAACAGTAGGAGAGTCTTGGGCTTCATAAGAGCCACCACCTTTGCTTTTTTCTTCATCAGCCTGCAATAAAGGCTGATGCTTTAATCCATAATTTAAAATGTCAGCCACAATTTGAGTGTTGAAGTATATAATGATCAAACATCGTCTCTAACAGCTTAAGCTTTTGGAGTAATTGATTGTTTCCAAACCCAACAACTCCTAATATTAAAAATCGACGTGTACGGCCAACCCAAAAGAGGGGGCCACGTGTGCCACATGTATGGCCAACCCCAAAAAAAAAGAGTGGCCATACGTGTGGAGGTGTGACCCAAGTCGAATAGGACTTATCCTGTACAGTGTGATTGATCTCTATTCTTGTTACTGTGCGTGAAGTTGTAACTGCATGTCTATCACACTAGATGTGCTGTAGACCATTACGTACATGTACAAGATTGATCTTTATTCTTGTTACTGTGCGAGTTGTGTTGTAGCTGACCCATGTGCCCTCAGTAACCCTTCGCCTCGTTAGAAAGTTGAAGTTCGGTGATTGCAACTCTGGCATGCTTACCCGTCATTGTGATTAATTCGACTGGTTGGGTAGTGCTGGGAAAGCAGCTAGACTGATACATAATGAAACATGTGCTTGAGAAAGATTTTGTGTCTGTGATATTATATTACGCCCTTTTGTAGATTTGATTATCAATCAGTGTTCTTGATTTGACTGGTTGGGTAGTGTTGAGTGTTTTATTGGAGATTTACAAACTGTTTTCTAAATTTATTTACTTAGTTAAATATATTTATTTAGTTAAATATACTTATTTTGGAAAAGAAAGTTTGTGAAACAATTGTTTACTCGATAAATTAATAATTGTGTGCTGGAGTGGATGGAGGCTCAGAGCTATTAGCTCGCATTGGATTGGAGCTGATTCAATTCAATAAGCATATCATGTGGTTCTAGGACGGGCTATATGGAGTTGGTATGTCGTCGTACATGTTAGATGGAGATTTGATACAGAGCTCTTGGCATTGCGATGATGCTCGAGTCCGGAGGTCTCACCTGTTTCGGTCTTCGCAGCTCGAAGAGTGATGCTTGATCGGGAGTTTATTAGGTATTAGTTTGTGCCACCGGTTTGATTGGAAAGTAGATTGATATTTAGAATTTAAGAGATAATGACATTATTCTGAATATGTTAATTTTAATGATATTAGTTCATTGATGGCATACTTATAATTACCATAATGCCTCAACGTGTTGAGATTTTGGGAGTGTGGTTAGAATTTCTAATAATTTGAGTATGAGTGTAATTAGGATTAGAGCTTCTAAATTTTCTACAAATACATGTTATGAGATTCATTCTATGAGAGAGAAACAGAAAAGGAATCTCTAATCCCTTCGTCTCCTCTCTTCCCTAAGCTCTCATGGGTATCCAGCTTTGATCTCAGTCATCCATCTTCATCCAGCCTGAGATCTAATAGATGTATCGCTACAAACACCCTAGTGGTGTATGTACAAAACCATTTTGGTGTATCGATCGTACATCACTCTATCAGATCATAGTCTATGAGTGACAACCTACATGATAAGTCACATGGTTAGAAGATCTAGGGAGAAATTTTTTGATGGCTTTCGCACGAGTGATCAGTAGCCAGCCTTCTCCCCCTACTTTTCTCCTCTTCGTCAAACGAATTAGTTCACAAGTTATTATGACAAATAAGAGATATATAAAGTAGGATTTTACCTGCACTATAGACCATTTTCCTTTAAAGGTTTGGAAGTCTCCTTCAACCATCTCAAATTCAAGATCTCGCTTTCGTCCAGAAGAAAGAGGTTCAAGGTCTTTCTCATAACAATCTAAAATTGCTCTGGCATTAAATTTCAACCCAAATGGCAATCTCTGTTCCCCAACCTGTTTGAAAGAAAAAAACAACAAAATTATTTCCAAAGTCTACAGTGTGAACCAAGCCTTGGCACAAGGAAAGAAAACCCAGCTGGGTCTAGTAGGTTTGAAAATTTCTTTGATAAAATGAAAATGTTTCTGAGTATGAAACAATTTTCATGGAATGCGAGCTACCCAAAAGATAACTCATTTTCTAAGGATATTTTTCCCAAGAATTTTTTTATCATAATCCAAATAGCCAGGTTCCTAGTCCAACTAGACCCAATTTGCCCAAGTTATTAGAGATATAATCGAATGGAATCTATTTTGAATCCATTCATTTTTTAGCAAAATGTGAAATTGTTGACTGCATCCAAAATAGATATAGAAAGCTAAATGACATAGAGACGATGCTATAAGAAGCACATGAGACTCTTGCTGCGGGTCCACTACAAGCAATCTACATGATATTGTCCTTTATTTTAGTCACCCCATGTGAGATCATAGCCTGAGGGGCTGTTTGGATACTTGGATTTTAGAATCCAGGTTTTAGTTTGAAAAATGTGTAAAAGAGGGTTCATTATCAAGCTGCTGCATGTTGTCTTGACAGCGTTTCTTGGATTTTAATTAAGAAATCCAGGTTTTAGAAATCTCTCCCACATCCTGAGATTTTCAAAACCAGGAAATATGGGATGATCTGCTACTTTTAGACTTCAGCACTCACAAAAGTCAACACATATATGTGTCTATTGGAAATTTAAAACCATGATTGCAACTAACTGCAGAGCATGTTCAGCAATGTTGAAAGTTTGTTTATGAATTTTTTTTCTAAGAACAATAATTCATAGCTTGCTATTTACCCCTGTTGATATAGATTGTCAAAACCTGGATTTTGACAATCTATTCTAGTTTTAGGATCTCATTGACTAATCATTCAGAATCAAATAGAAGTGCAATAGAAAAAACCAAAGAAGATGAAGAAGAAAATGAAAAGGAGTTTACCTGAAAAATCCTGGAGTAGTTCTCTCCCTTTTCCATCAATCGACTGACAGCGAGACCAGGAATGAAATCGACAAGCCTCTCGTAATCCGTCAAGATCTTCCAGATCGTTTCGAGGCTCGCACCTATCCCAATATGAGACCGGATCCTCCTCGAATTCCTCCCTACCTTCTCTATCTCCACCTTCAATGACGATGTCTCCGGAATCGGTTTCCGATTCTGGAGCGCAATGGAAACTCCCATGTCATGGTCCATCGTGGCCATTAGAGGAGTTTTAAGTGGAGATACACGATATTGAAAGTTACCATTGCATTGCATGGTCTTTAAATACGTGAAAAACCTTGATGTTTTGAACCCCTATCTTTTGATAAAAACACCCTTTCCATTTTTTTCATTTTAAAATTTTTTCAAAGACTGCTACAGTTCCCAAGAAGCTGACAGCTACAGTTCCGAAGAATGCAAACAAACCCGCTCAGACGGTGGGGGGAAGAAACACAAACATACATGATCACATAGAAGTTCTCATCAAGGAGGTAAAAAATCTATGGCCTCCAATCTTTCTCTTTGGGCCCCGCTCAAGCAAGTCTATCTGCCTCATACATATATATACATTTTTTGATTTTTTTTTCCAGTCAACCCTTATACAATGTATTAAATTCCATACATGTGCCTCTCACTTCATTTGAAATGTGGAAAGTGTCGCACCAATGGAGAGAAACAAACCAACCGGCGGACTATCTCTCTAAACATGCCTGCCCTTTGAAAGGAATCAAAATTTTTCCCAACACAGCAGAAGTCTCTGAAATTCTGATGAACCTTGTTAATAATGATGTCGTGGGAGTCCACTACTGTAGAATGTAATCTTTTCTCTCTGTTGCCATTTTTGTCTCGGGTCCTGTCAGAGATATTTTTGTCATGTCAGAGATTTTTATTTATTTTTGTCACGTCAGAGATATTTTTTTTGCTAAGAGATATGATATCTTCATAGCCACGTGCATCACGTTTTTTTTCCCAATAGAAATACGTGTCCCTACTTCAAAAGGCTTCAAAAGGCAATGAATGCCACGTCTTCTTCCTCCTTCAAAGGGCAATGAATGCCACGTCTCAACATTATTTCCATCCGACACTTCTCTCCTTACCTATGCTTATCGATGATATTAAATGATTTATTGATCAAATGGTTCATCTAATTTACTTCTAATTATTTTTTACTTGGATGAGAAATTATGCGATTATTTTTGGGATTGATGGATAATGATGACAAATGTGAGGATGCATATCATTTGTTTGCTGAAATGCCTGGAATGGATATTATCTAAAGGAATGCGATTATTTTTGGGATTGCAAATTGTGGGCAGTATCTTCATCAAATAAATTACCGCATGTTTAAAACAGCAGGGAAACATTAGCATTTCACATTCCAAGTCAAACTATATTGACAATGCCTACTTTCTGAACCCGAAATCTGCCTAGCAGAAGACTCAGAAGGTGCTGACATTGCACCCATGAAATAAATCATGTACTGATTGATTCATCATTTACTATTATATTCTTATTTTGATACATAGGTTTTGAATCCCTTTTCTTCATATAGGCTATGTGTTCTACTATTTTCTTAGATCATCACTATTTTCTCTGTATGTATTGCCTAAGGTTAGGATTCTAACTTTCTTACAAAGATGGTTCTCGTATATCATCATTTTGTTCTTGGACCATATTTAGAGATGGATATCATAAAAAAAAAATTGGTATTTTAATGAATAATAGGAGATTTGTATTTGTGCTATTTTGAGAGTTGGTTGTAGTCTGCTTTGGATCATATATGAATTTCTTCACAAATCTTCACTTATAGAAACGATCCTAAAATTATATTGTTGATGAATTTTCTTACAAAACCTAAAAACATCTATTTCTTTGGTTTTAGCAGGTATCACTGACATTTTCTTCCCAAGTTTGGGAAGAACAACTGTAGGTTTTTTTGCTTTAGTAATTGTAAGAATGTGAATTGAAGGTACGATTGTCTCTGATATGCTGACATGCCAATTTTTGGGCAAAGACTTATCCACTGACCTTTATTCTCTCACATATGCAATTTCAAAATGAAATGATATGTCTGAGTAGTTGTGACACCAACTGCTGAAGCAACTCTGGATAAAAACGAGAGGTAGACTAAATTTTGGAATGCTTAAACAAGATATTGTTACATGGGTTTTAGAATATTGTAGCATTATTTGTTAATGGGTGTTTGGCACAAGTGTTTTATTGGTTTTTGGAGTTGAATTCAATTTTATAACAGTCTACATCTTATTCATTTTGTTAGGTTATTTCTATTTCTCAACTGTACTTGCTTTTTATGAGTCATTTACTTTCCTTTGTCATCTCATTTACATTATTTCTTCAGGTCATTTACATTCTTTTAAAACCCAGATGAATTTGGCAGAGTATCTTACTATTAACAGAAAAACATAAAATGAGTATTATTTTGCTATTTCCTGTTCTCTTTCCATGCTTCTTGATATCCATGCTTCTTATCAAGGGCTACACTTCTTTTTATTTACCTCATTTAATTTTGGAATCATTTGGTTTTCTTTGTCGTGGGTTTTTACTAGTATAAATGAAACCAATATCGGTGCGACCATGTTTTGATAATGGGATGACTTTGGTTTACAATTATCTGATGAACTGTTCAGAGCTTTTTGAGAATTGCAATAGCCTTTGACAGCTGGTTAAACAGTATAAAAATAAGGTCTGAGTTCGTCTCATTATGTCGTGCTCCTGCCAAGATTACTCTCCTGTATATATAAAAATAAGGGATTTGCTAGGGACCAATGCAAAAGGCATTTCACGGTCCGGCTGTTACATTAGAGAGCAGCCACGTCAGATGAATTAAATTAATAAGACAAAATCTGTTTGAAAAGTAAGTCTATGTGGCTGCTCTCTAGTGCAATAGACGGGTCGCAAAATGCCTTCTGCAATGGTCCCTAGCAAATCCATATAAATAATTAAAAGTATCATTTATATATGGAGTGTCTAGGCAATTTCGCACATACATATATACATTTCTTTTATTTTTTGTTTCCAGTCAACCCTTATACAATGTTTTAATTTCCATACATGTGCCTCTTCCCCACCATCGGGCCCCTTATTTAATGAGATTATTAGGATAATGGATGGCCATTTTTTAAAGGAGATCAATATGAGCAGCCAGAAATATAAGCTTGGGTCGTTACTCAATTATTGAAACCATTTATTTCCAAGACCTTATCAAGGATAGACAATGAAGCAAACTCTTCCCCCATTGGCCAATTCACACCAATTTGTACTAGTGTTTCTAGATTAATGTAAGTTGCCGTTGATTTTTAAGTCCATTTAGGTGGCCACTATTTGAAGGGTTAGGATCGTTTAATGGGGGTAGATTTTGCTCTATGGCTTATAATAAATGGCTTGGGCTCCACATAGGTAGCTAGTGCTTCTCATAGTATTATCATAAATTTTGAGAGGAAATTTCCACATCAAAACCATTAGCTTTTAGAAACTTCTGTGGTATATATTGCTTTTTGCCCCCCTTGATCATTTATTTTATAAGCCACAAGTTGAAGGGTTAAAGTTCATCTATGGTTTGTATTACTGAAGAATTGAATCCCAACGAAATGCAAAAAAATCACTATGGAAATGAGCAAATGACAAATCATATGTCAATTTCACTATTGTCTTATTTTCCCAACCAAATCCCGTTTTGGAGAAGTGTTTTCCTTTTATAAGCAAGATAGGGATTAAGAAGGGTGAGCCTCTAGCTCAATTGGTCAAGGGTCTGTTCTTAATCTTGAGATACGAGGTTTAACTTTAATCCCAGCTTACCTACCAAAAAAAAGATAGGGATCAAGAGGACCTACTAATTTATTACAAAGTGAGTGTCTAGGCAATTTCGCAACCTCTTTTTTTCAGGAAAAGTCCCACCACATGGCAGCATTTGTGTCATTTATTTAATTCATATTCTCTTTTATTCACGTACAGTACAATCAATTAAATAAGTAATGGTCTAGGGGAGAAGGCAATGAAACAACATTAATTGGAACTCCATTTTTGATCTACCGACATAGTGTAGCACTGGATTTATAGTCACAAATGAAGCAACCCAACTCATTGACTCCAACTTAATCATGAAAGCATTCCCTTTCCTTAGACACTTAACTTTGTAATAAAAATGTATTTTCAGCTTTTAAAATCGACTTACTTTTCCTCCCACTCGGAATATTTTCTTAAAAAACTATTCATTCAATAACCATAGGAATAAATCATATGATATAGATGGTAGAGCAAAATTACATAACAATCCATGTAGAAAGCAACAAGGATCAAAGACACAAAAGCTTGGATACCCTTGTTGTTAAAGAGATCACAGCATGAAGCAAAACCACATAAAAAAAACAAAATACCAAAGGAACTATGAAAGGAGAGGGAATGAGAGAGCTTTCACTTTTGAACTTTACTAGTAAAAATGCACGTGCGATGCACGTCTATCCATTTAAATTATCCATTTAAAATGTACATACCACATCATAGGTTGATCTAAACCGTCCAAGTGATGGAACACAACATCAATAGATTGTGCCAGTAAAATCATTTTCATAGGCTGATCCTAGACCTCCAATCTATAGAGGATTCCATGATTGTTGTTCCTCTTAAGGTGCCCAGAATTCGTCAATATTTTTACAGGTGTCATGCATTCATAATATCAACATTTCTTTATTTTGACCCTCTCATAGTGAATAAGGAAAAGTAGATTTTTTTCGTAATTGTTCCGTAATTGTCATAATTTTTCAATTTTATTTGTAGTTTTGGCCGTAATTGTCATATTTTAGTACCTCCGTTCGGTATTTTTTTGTAATTTTTCTGCTTTGCTTCCATTTTCCCGTAATTTTTCATTTAAAACTTAGCACCTGCATGATTATTATTTATTGCTATTATGTATTGCTAGCCACCTTTGCACAAATCGTACTTCTACCAATCTCTGCAGCAAAGGATGGGCGACAAGCAGACAAGTACGCTTGGCGAAGGTGGCTAGCAAATCCTATACAAAAAAAAAAATCTTAAAAACATACGTCAAAAATCCGGTTGACCCGCGGGCTGGGTGCGGGTCCAAGCCCAATGACACATAAAATTTTCCGCCGGTGCGGGTCCAAACCCACTGACCCGTAAAAATTTTCACGTCACTTTGACCCGGCCCGTTTGACCCGTTTCCCCATGATTTAGAGGGAAATGATGTGATTACGAGAGTTTTTATATACAGTGTAAGTCCTTAAAGTGAGTATTGTTTTTCAAAAAGTACTGTATGGCTTACATCGTAGGATGATCCAAACCGTACATTTGATGGGCCACAATGTAAGTAGGTTGTGTGTCAAAATTCATTTCCATAGGATAATTACAACCCTCCAATCGATAAATGTTTCCTAAATATGTCGTTCCTCTATAGACTGCAGGGCTAGGATCATCGCATGGAAATGTGTTTTTTGGGAACATCCTATTTACGATGCGGCCCATCAATTGGACGGTTTGGATCATCCTATGGTGTAAGTTAAACAATTCTTTTTTTTTTAAACAGGGAGTGTAAGAAATATGTTTTTGGTTTGCAAGCTTTGTCACAAAATTCTTGTTACAATATATATGGTGTAAGCCCATGTAGTGAACTATTTTTTATTAAGCCGGTAGGGGTCCCCACAAAACCCCAACTTACCTATAAAAAATTGGAGTGAATATTTTACGGCCTACACCATAGGATGATCCAAACCGTCCATTTGATCATTCCCAAAGGATGATCGCATCCCTACAATAAAAAATTTGAGTGAATATTTTACAGCCTTCACCATAGGATGATCCAGACCGTCAATTTGATCATTCCCAAAGGATGATTGCATCCCTAACGATGACGAAAAAACTACTTTTCCTTATTCACTATGTGAGGGTTAAATTACGGAAAGTTTGATATTACGAAAGACACTTTTTTCCAAACAACGAAAAAAACTGATCATAAAAGTAATGGAATAGAGTAGGTCAGCCCTTAAGAAACAACGAAAGACACTTAGGAACCAAGAGGATTGATCTTCCCTCTAAGAATATCAATCACGTTAGGAACCAATTTGGGTTCGTATAAATATGTGGGATACAATTTGAGACATAACTATAAAAATTTTATCCTAAACATTGCCGCTGTTTAAATTTTCTAAGCTTTTCTAAGCCTGTAGGCCCACCGTTTATTTGATTTCCTTGATATTTTGTGTTTTCATTCGATATTGACAAAGGCTTAGTTGAGTTTAATTGAGTTGTGTATTGAACTTGAAATTGACATTTTTCATAGCATTTTGCTTTATTTTACATTATTTTGTTGGTTTTCCATTCTCTAGAACCCAAATTGTAATCATATATTAGAAATTAAGCACGTAATTTGGAATGCTTGATGATTGGAAAGAAGGAAGAGTAGTTGTTACTTCTTGGCTATTGAAGAGGCAAAGTTAGAGAATTTTGATAGAGCAAAGCCCCAAAATGCAATGTCTGAAACCATTTAGAATCCCAAATGCATACGATACCAACAACAAAAATTTATTACTCACCACTTGACATTTCGTAAGGGATGACCTACTCTATTCCATTACTTTTCATGGAGGAGTTAGAAGGACAAAAAAAATGAATTGCCAAAGTGCCCGTCGAATAGAAAATGGTTTCCGAAGTTTTTGTACAAACTTCTTATTTTACCTTAAAATTCGCATCCATCTCTCCTATTCTGGACAAGTAGATTCAATCCCCTATAGTTGAAAGCTTTGAAGACTATGTGGCTCTCCACCTTGTGATTTGTTTTCTATGTTCGGACCATCTCGTCCCCTTTTTTTGCAATAAAGTTGGCTACCATTTAAAAAAAAATGAATTGCCAAAGTGCCCGTCGAATAGAAAATGGATTCCAAAGTCTTTGTACAAACTTCTTGTTAATACACATGTTGAAATAAACAACGAAAGACACTTTTTTTTTCATGAAAAGGTCAAATTACTTTTCCTTATTCACTATGCTTTTTTTAACCAAACTGATCATAAACAAACTTTTATCTTTTTATCTTTTCTTTCCACGCAAAATTGTACGTAAAACAAATTTTATGTCCATTTTTAAGGTTTGTAAAACAAATTTTATGCTCATTTTATTTTTTCGCCCATTTTAGGGAGCCTGGCTATTAGTCATTGCTCTTCTACCACTTCATCAATCAATTGATATGCAACTATGCATTTGTGGTACCACATGCTCGGAGCATCTTCATCTTAGGCTTCTTTCTGTCTTGCTTTTCAGAAGTTGCCAAGTGGGCCCCATAGCGATTGTTATGTTAGCATAGTATGAATTAAAATTCATATGTAGTATTTCTTGTTTGCTAACACTCTTAGTCGCACGTGCCTTTTTTACTAGTTTATTACAAAGTGAGTGTCTAGGCAATTTTGCGACCTCTTTTTTTCAGGAAAAGTGCCACCACTTGGCAGGATTTGTGTCATTTATTTAATTCACATTCTCTTTTATTCACGTATAGTACAATCAATGAAATAAGTAATGGTCTAGGGGAGAAGGCAATGAAACAACATTAATTGGAACTCCAATTTTGACTGCAACATAGGGTAGCACTGGATTTATAGTCACAAATGAATCAACCCAACTCATTGACTCCAAGCTAATCATGAAAGCAGTCCCTTTCTTTAGACACTTTTTAATAAAAATGTATTTTCAGCTTTTAAAATCGACTTACTTTTCCTCCCACTCAGAATATTTTCTTAAAAAACTAACCATAGGAATAAATCATAGGATATAGATGGAACAGTAAAATTACATAACAATCCGTGTAGAAAGCAACAAGGATCAAAGACACAAAAGCTTGGATACCCTTTGATGGGGTATGAAAAGCCACATCCAATTAGCTGTCGACACGTGGCCCCCGAAGGGCCCACCATGAAGTTGACACCAGCCCCAGGGGTAGCCTGGTAATCTGCCAAGAGCAGGTAAAATCAAGTCCACACATGGGCCGACACCTGTCCCGGGGTAGGTAATTCAACCACCCCAGAGCTCTCACTATAAATAGCCTTCACTCATGCTAAGGTGGGGGTAGAATTCCTAAGCTATAATTCTAAGTTTTGGCTTTACTCTTCTGCTCATACTGACTTGAGTGTCGAAGGGCCCGTCCTTAGCAACGACTCCGGGTTGGTCTTCTGACCTCGTGCACTCTTGTGCAGGACATAATACTCTTAAGTCAACATCTTGGGCCCGCCAGATCGGCTCTTTCGTCACTGCCGTACCTGTTACCAATTTTAGGCCTAACAGATTGGCGCCATCCGTGGGACCACGAACTAAAGGCTGTTCAAAATCTCATTTAAACCGGGCTCTGTTCCGCTATTGCAGAGGAGTGCTTGGGTACCAACTACTTGGACAGCCCGAGCCGAAGTGCCTCACAGGGCTCGAAGCGAGCGAGTCGCCTCACAGGTAGTAGCTCCTTCTGCAATAGCGGAACAGAGCCCGGTTCATTCGGAACACCTGAACCCTGCCCCTACTCCAGAACAAATCCAGACTCTCTTTCAACATATGACAACTCTCATTGATCAGTACAAAAACCTGATCCAAGAGGTGCCTACGCAGCATCCCATAGAAGCCCCCCGACCTATGCAGGAAAGGTCGAGTGCCCCCAGGGGAGGGCCTTTACCTTCCCACCGAGATCAGTCTCGCCACTTCACAAGGCGAGTCCACCATTCCCGAACTAGACACGCACAGACGGAGCCTCATCACCGTCGCCGGTCGCGATCTCGATCAGTACAAAGGCACCAAACTACGGAGCATCCCGCGCAGCAAGAGAAATTTTGGCATCGCCGAAGGAGCTCGGTTAGTCATTCCGGCTGTGTTGCGAGCCCTTCTGTAGAAAGAAATAGATCAGCGGGCCGAGTAGATAAGAGGGCCGATGCTACTGAGGATTGAGGAGATAGACCACCAAATAGAAGAACTTGTGAAAGATTAGGGCCGGCCTACCTCGAAGACGTTCTCAAACAGACCGCCATTCACAGATAATATACTGAGCGCACCGGCACCAAAAGGATTCAAGATATCATCGGTTCCGCAATATGATGGAACCACCGATCCTGTGGACCATTTGGAGACGTTTAGAACAATTTTGCTCCTCCACGGCGCTTCTGATGGGTTCCTCTGCAGAGCCTTCCCGACCACCCTAACGGGTGCAGCCAGAGATTGGTACTCGCAAATTAAGCCAAACTCCATCAGCAACTTTGAAGACTTTGGAGATGATCTGGTCTGACACTTCATGAGCAGTCGGAGGCCAAGAAAAACAGCGGCGTCCCTAATGGCCTTGTGACAGGAGGATAACGAACCTCTGAAGGCATTCGTGAGCCATTTCAACAGAGAGGCCCTTCAGGTGCCGAATCTAGATCCTTCAGCCGCCGTGAATGCACTTCTCGCAGGCGCCAAGTCCAACGATTTCCGGCGATCAGTAAAAAGTCAAGGGGGGGAAAGTAAACGAAAAAGATTAGAAATGTTCCATAACTCCTACTTGCTGAATTCGACACCTCGAATCCATGTCAGATCCTCTGAATCCATGCAACATAGGGAATAAAGGGTAATAAGATATGACAGTTAGTGGGTCTTCGAAGGAATTGTTCCACCAATTTTTTGAAGGACTTGTTCCCTGATCTGTTTGTGGTGTCATCTTCAACAAAGGCCTTAGTCAAAGACCTCTTCAAGAGGAGAGAGGATAGGGTTGTGTGGCTGCCAGCTTTCAGAAGAAACTTTTTGGACAGGGAGCTGTGATCGGTGTCCAGGCTTTTTGAGATTCTCGAGGGATGCTATAAAAACAGGAATGGGTCATATTCAAGGGTGAGGGTGTAGAACAGTTCGGGGGAATTTTCCGTCAAATCTTTTTTACCAGCATCTCGTGTCTTGCCCTGCTGCCCCAGTGTAGCATGGGTTTGGTCTATCCAAGCCCCTCCCAGGGTTGGAGTATTTGGTTGGGCTGCTCTTCGCAAGTGTATTCAGGTAGTGGATTTTCTGAGGGAACGAAAAATGATGATTATCGATCATTGTGTTCGATGTATCCAAGATGGGGAATCAATGGACCACTACAGGTAGCTAAGGAGATATGGAGCGGCATTTTGGAGAGATTCGGCATATCCTAAGTGTTCCGTAAGCACTAAATTGATCTATTGGATTATTAGCAAATGTCTCCTTGGAGGAAAAAGCACAAAATACTTTGGAATACATCCTTCCTTGCAGTTGTGTTGGTTTCGTGGAAAGAGAGTAACGTCAGGATATTCAAGGGATATGCTAAGAGCCCTTCTTATCTATCTAATAAGGTGGTAGCTCTTCCAACCTTTTGGGTGAAAACCAGTTCAGAGTACATCCTTCCGCCATATTAGAAGATCTGCCAATAGGGTGGCTGATAAGCTTGCCGGGGATGGGGTTCGTTTGGTGACCCTTGAGCAGTTCGATTTTTTACCGCCTTGAGTTTTTCTGGTCCTTTTGTAGCCTTATTTTTATTTCCGTGTATCTTTCTTGTCTCTTTTTTCATGCTTGTATTTGACCATCTCGGTCCCTTCTCTTTGAATGAAATTTCGGCCATTAAAAAAAAAAGGATGACAGTTCCGAAGGAAACTTCTTTTAATGAAGCACAAGGTATGATTGAAGGAAGGAAGCGGAATAAAGGATAATAAGATATAATAAGGAAATTTCTATTAATGAAGCACAAGGTAGTGAGTGAGACTGAGGGAAGAAAGCATACAGTACTTGCATAATTTGTTAATTATTAATTACTGAAAGGTGTAACCAGCAAGAAACACCTGAAATAGGGTTTTCTTCCATAGGTACATCCATACATTAATTGCTGAATCTGGCTGAAGATTGATGTCAGCATTGACTCTTGAGCTGGATCAGACCCTCAACACTTCCCATGAAAAAATGATTTACAATGCTATTGATGAGAAGGTCTAGTTAAATACCTGAATTACTGAATGTTATGGTTTACCACATAAATGACCACAGAAATAAAGAACAATATGTGTGTGTGTGTGTGTGTGTGCGCACGTGCATGTTAAGTAAAAAGTAATAAAAAAACTTGTTGGATTTCTTATTGGAAAATGATAAGGAAATGCAAAAATAGTATGCTTTCCTGGCATGGCCAAGGTATTTTGGCCGTGTGTCCATCCGTGGAGGAAACGCTTGCTGCTTTAGACTCGAACCGGAGGAGAACCTCCGAAGAAAAGAACCCTACCAAACAACATAGGGACGATAAAGCTCCAAGAAGAGAAAGAAGCCCCCAGAGGAAGGAGGAAAGTTACACCCCCCTCAACACTTCTAGAAGACGCATACTAGCCGCGATCAAGGAAGAGGACTTCGTGAGATGGCCGACCAAAATGCTCTCGAAGGGAAATAAGAGAGACAAGTCAAAATACTGCCGGTTCCACCGGGACCACGGGCACGACACCGATGAGTGCTGGCACCTCAAAGAGGAAACCGAGTTGCTGATTAACAGAGGGTACCTGAAGAAGTATTTTAGAGATGAAGGCCACAGGAGGGAGCGTAGGGAGAGTAGCCCTCAAGGCCAAAGTCCTCGACAATCCCAGCCGCCTCCTGCACGGAATGAATCCCCAGCTCCAACGAGCCCACATCCTCAAATACGCCGATCCCACCCTAACGGGGTCATAAACACCATTATGGGAGGACTGACGGCTGGGGGGGACTTCGTTAGTGGCTCGTAAAGCTTACGCGCACCGAATCAACGTCGTCCACGCATACAATAAGAAGATGAAGACAGAAAATGAGATCTCATTCTCAGACGCAAATCTCGACAACTTGATACTCCCCCATGACGACGCCCTGGTCATAACCATGCTAGTTGCGAACTGGGAGTTGAAGAAAATTCTGGTTGATAATGAGAGTTCAGCAGACATCCTATACTATCACGCTTTCAAACAGATGATGATAGGAGATGACCGTTTGAAGCCGGCGAACTCAGATTTGTTTGGGTTCTCGGGAGAAGTTGTTAAAGTCGAAGGACAGATCAAACTCCCTGTCCTTGTTGGGGAAGCACCCCATCAAGCTTTCGCAATGATCAACTTCCTGGTAATGAGGGCCACGTCGGCCTATAATGCTATCTTGGGACGGCCTGGTCAGAACCTCGTCCACACCGTTGCCTCCGCGTATCTTAAGATATTAACGAGGGAAGGATACGAGGCAGAGGAAGATAAGATGTGAAGAAGTGGAGACAATGCAAGTAAACAAGAATGGGAATGCATCTATTATAGATGGTTTGGGATTTAGTTGTAGCTTTCACCTTATCAGAAAATTGAAGTATAGAAACACGAAGATGAAAGGAAGAAGAGGAAGAGGAGGAGGAGCTTGAAAGGCTGAACCGCAAGAAGAAGAGGAGGAGGAGCTTGAAAGGCTGAACCGCCAAGTTTCTCATGCCCCAATGGATAAGAAATTTCTTAATCATCTTCTATAAAGAAAATCCAAAGTTTCGAAACTTGCATTTGAAGTACATCAAGTGGAAGTTTCTGTTGTGAAAAACCCCTCTAAAATAGCGATCTCCAATTTCAATGGCTAACCAAAATGAAATAGACAAACACAACCAATCACAAGAAGACATAAAAGATTTATGTGGTTCAGCAATGCCTACATCCACTGCGAGATGACGAGAAACTCCACTATAAGAACAAGAGATTACAAGAGAAGATTGGAAAAACAATGGCTGATACTTGTTGCATCTCTCTGTTTTTAATGGTGGGTTGAGAGTATTAGGGATGACTTAGATGAAACAAATAGAATGAACTTAGGTCTGCTTTGAGGGAGACCTTAAACCTCCATTAAACATAGAAAAGTGATGGAAAACGCCCCCTTCTTCACTAAACGAAAATTCTACATTTAGAAAGACTACTTTGGTCAAACAAGTAATAAATCTCTAAAACTTAGCAACTAATATCAATAAAATATCCTAGTCACATCTCCTACAAAATATCAAGATAACAACCAAAACTCTCCAATTTCTATCAACTCTTATTGTCTATCATTGAGACTTATTCAACCCCTAAAAACCTGCAAGATAACTCAATAAAGTCTCCTAATCACGTCTCCTATAAAATATCATGATAGCAACCAAAACTCTTTAATTTCTATCTACTTTTATCGTCTATTATTGAAACTTATTCAACTCCTAAAAACTTGCAAGATTACTCCTGAATAAATGGCGGTGCTGACATAGAATTTTAGCGCAGCGGATCAAGCATGGAAACGCAGCCGAAGCGCACGATCCGAAAATTGCCCGAGAATCCAGTAGGGAAGAAGAAGGTTCTTAGAATACACTAGGAAAGAAGAGAGAAGAAAGGAAGAACAAAAACCCTAGAATCCACTTGGAAGAAGAGAGAGAATAAGAAGAGATAAAGAGTGAAATTTTATTCCAATATTCTTGATTGATTCTAACTCACATTTACAGCCTCTTATTAAAAAATGCAATCCATATGAGAGAGAGATCTGGAATCCTATCACAATAAGAAAGCAGCTAGAATTAGAAGTGTAATCTTGCCAACTCAAAACCCATATTAATTCTAGTAAAAAATAGAAAGAAAGTTACTAATCTACCACTAATATCCTACATCAGTCCCTCCCACTTGAAAGAACCTCGCTCTCTAGTTTCGACAAAATGAAGAGAACAAGCTTAAATTTAAGCCCGGTGTAGAATAGATCTGTACAGATGAACTGGTCGCTTCGACCTCGAATTGAAATCCTTTGCATTGAATTAGATATTTCCATTTGCTTGCTAAGCCGACATGTGTGGACAGAAGGTTGGACTTCATTCGACTAGAAATCAAGCCCTCAATAAACTCTTTAATCCTGGGTAGTTTAGGTAGAAAAAGGACTCATTAAGGATTATAATGGCCTTAGTAGCTCATTTTGATTTAAAGTTGCATCAAATGGATGTGAAAATGGCCTTCCTCAATGATAATTTAGAAGAATAGTTATATATGAACCAAACCGAAGGGTTTCTGTTTGAAAGTGGTAGTCACAGGGTTTGCAAATTAACATATCTATATATGGACTAAAGCAGAACTCCCGTGGTGGTACCTTAAGTTTCCTGATGTGATTGTACATATCTTAAAGTCAGTGCGATTGGGTTTATCTTTTGCTCCTATATGTAGATGATATTTGCTGGCTACTAATAATTTAGAAACGCTATGTGAAGTGAAACAGGTCCTTACTCAAACTTCGATGTGAAGGATATGGGTGAAGCCTCATATGTCAATGGCAATTAAATTCATAAAATAGATCTCAAGATATCTTGGGTCTATCTCAGAAGGCCTATGTTAACAAAGTTTTGAAAAGGTTTTGGATACAGAGTTGTCCACCTAATATAGCACCTATCCTTAAAGGTGATAAACTCAGTGAGTCACAATTCCTAAAGTATGATTTGGAAAGATAACAGATGAGGAATATTCTCCATGCTTCGGCGGTTGGCAGTTTCCGAACATTGGTTTTGCTGTAAGGTTGCTAGGGACTTACCAGAGAAATCTAGGGATGGATCATTGGACCACTGCAAAGAAGGTTTTACAGTACTTTCAGGGTATATAGGATTACAAGCTCACATACAGATCGTCGGATCACTCAAAGGTGATCAGATATTCAGAATCGGACTTTGCCGGGTGTCATGATACTAGGAAGTCAATATCAGGGTATATCTTCCTATTAATGGAGGTGCCATTCCATTGAAAAGCGTAGAGCAATGGCTGAACACTTCTTCTTTTACGGAGGCAAAGTTCGTTGCGTGCTATGAGGTAACTATGCTGGCATTATGATTGCGGAATTTTATCATAGGGCTTATGATTGTGGATTTTATCTTCCAATCATTAGTAATTTACGGTCATAATTCTTCCAAGGTATTATTTTCTAAGATGGATTTCCTTAAAGTTAAAGAGAATTTTCTTAATCGAGTGGCTGCTAAGAACATTTCTACTATACAGTTGACAGTGGATCCCATGACTAAAGGGCTTTCGCCTAAGTTGTATACGGAACATGTAGATCATATGGGTCTTGTAGTAATTAGTGATTAATTACATTTTGTCACTTTTAGCTGCAACATAAAGTGGATGATACATGTTTTATACATATACATTACATAAAGTGTGTACGCATTAAGGTTTGATAAAACAGACTACCCTAATGATAGATAAAGGTGGACATGGGCATTCACGAGCCTATTAAATAAAGTTTCAAACCACACATCAAGTGTACATTAGTGTGAATCGGTGTATATGATACATAGAAGGTAACATTTCATGTTGGAGGTGTATGCCGCTATGATTCGTACATTAGGACCCACACAGGAAAAATGTTTTGGATTCTTCTAGAGGGCTTATCCATTAAAGTTGTGTTTACAAAGGGAGTCTATAGATAAGTCCCAAAGTGATTTTAATTAGTAAAACACTAAGTGTTTGAGGTGTGGTGGGAAACAAAAAACATACAGTCCCAAATCCTACAAATATGTGTTGGTCTTTATGGAAGAACATGCATAGTTTATAACTGAAGTTTCTATGTAAAGAGGGTCCCTAATCTGAGAGGAAAATTGTTCCTAAGATTCCAACGATTGAGCCCAAAGGTCTTCTATAGATTGTAAGAAAACTTTTTAATTGTTCGTGGCGCATTGAAGTTGGTGGTTTCAACCGTCGGTTCAAGGGAAATCCCAATCATAAGATTGTGAGTCCTTGTGGTGCATTAGATATTGATCGGCTCCATTTTCTTCTTTACATTCCAAATTTAATTCAATTTGTTATATAATCAAACTTATTGTAATGAGCTGATTTCCATGAACTGCATGTAATCACATAAGCTTCATTAGGTATTTTGAAAATGGAAGAAGTTATGTTTAGATTTTGCAATGGCCATCGCTTGAGGCTAAATGGCCTATTTTGGTTCTCCCTGAAGTGTGTGTTTTTTTCTAGGGCCTTTACATCTTTCAAATTCTGGAATACATTACTATATTTTTTATATGCATTTTGTTTATCCTGTAGAATTTGAAGCTTGATCTGACTATTAGTTGAGCGGGTATTAGTCCTTCCAGACCTCTTTATTGATCTATGCTTTAGCATGCCTATTTAAACTTTAATAGAAAAAAGTTTATATTGAGTTGTTACTATTTAAATTATGTTTCTTTCTTTCAGAACCAAATTGGTATTCATATGAAAAGGGCATGCTAAGAGAATCATTGTTACATGATGCATGAACTGGATGATCTGGAAAGCCATAGACCCATGTGCTAAGTTTTGAGAGCTACCACTCCTAATGGAACAATCGAATGACAGTGTTGCAACTTGATTTCTCTCATGGAATATATATATATATATATATATATATATATATATATATATATATATATATATATATATATATATATATATATATATATATATATATATATGAGGAAAGTGAAGCTACACCGCCGGAGTAGCTAACTTAGCTACACCGCCGGCTTAAAATACAATGGGCCCACATTGTTTTGATGATCCAAAGAATTCATTTGATTGGCCCTCACATAGATAGGGTGTCCACCAAAAATCAGCTCCATAGGATCATCCCAACCCTACGATTTGTGGAGGAAAAAATGAACGTGTAAAAACCTTCACAAATTTGTCCATTTTTGCCTCCACAGTTTGAAGGGTTGGGATGATCCTATGGAGCTGATTTTTGGTGGACACCCTATCTATGTGAGGGCCAATCAAATGAATGGTTTGGATCACCAAAACAATGTGGGCCCATTGTATTTTAAGCCGGCGGTGTAGCTAAGTTAGCTACACTGGCGGTGTAGCTTCACTTTCCCCTCTCTCTCTCTCTCTCTCTCTCTCTCTCTCTATATATATATATATATATATATATGAGGAAACTGTTGGTGCGCTTAAGCTCACGAAAGTTATGGTGCGCTTAAGCGCCCAATCACATGGGGGCCCACTTTGTTAGGATGATCCAAAGCATTCATTTGAAAGGCCTTATCATAGATAGGGTGTATACCAAAAATCAGCTTCATAGGATCATCCTAACCCCTCCATTTGTGGAGGACAAAATGGACAGACAGTGTTTGTCCACAAATCGGCCCATTTTTTTCCTCCACAAATGGAGGGGTTAGGATGATCCTATGGAGCTGATTTTTGGTACACACCCTATCTATGATTAGGCCTTGCAAATTGTAGACACCCCATTTTGATCGGACCATTTTCGCCAAAATCGAATAAATTCTCGAAATCAAATAAAATCCCAATCCCGAAGTTGAGTCGAGGTCCCGAACCGAATCCCGAAATTCCTGAAGAGATGTGCCTGTACCAGTTGGGTAACCACCAAGGCCTCCTCTATTTGCCCTTCGTTTTCACCAGGGACCACCCTGTTGTGTGTAAGGATTGGTAATAAGTATACTAGGAGGGGTTGTCCATGGAAGAAAGAGAGGGCAAATATATGTTTCTCTTTATAAAAAAGGGGGTGGGATAGCCGAGCATGGGTGCCCATTAAAGCGAATAAAAAAGGGGGTAATGGGGATGTTGATAAAAGTGTAAAATCCTCCTCTAAGGAGGGCATTTTTGGAAGCTTGCATTTCTTTCTCTACAAGCCACAAACATAGGCCATTAGATTAAAGAGATGAGGTGTAGGGCTTGGATCAGCTAGGCACTCTAGGTGTTAGGGTTTCTAGGATAGAATTAGGGCAAGAGGGATAAGGAATCAAGGGTGGGGATGATCCAATTCATCAAAAAGGGGAATGGATGGTTGAGATTAGAAGAGGATTTCAACCCTAGCTATAAAAAAAAAAATCTTGTGGGTAGAGAGGGGGGCTAATTTTCAAAAAAAAAAAGGGCAGCAACAGAGAGAGGGAGAGGAAGAAAGGGATTGGCAGCCACCTCATTTTCTCCTCCTTCTACCACCACCCTCCAACCTCCGGCCACCACCGCACCTCCACCATCTCCCCAAACCCAAACCCAAAACCTGCAAACCGCCACCACCCTCCAACCTCCGGCCACCACCGCACCTCCACCATCTCCCCAAACCCAAAACCTGCAAACCGCCACCACCCTCCAACCTCCGGCCACCACCGTACCTCCACCATCTCCCCAAACCCAAACCCAAAACCTGCAAACCACCATCACCCTTCTCCACCACCTCCACCTCCACCAACAGCAGCCACCAAAGAAACCAGAGAGAGAGAGAAGGAGACCGGCCACCTCCTTTCTCCACCACCGACCAACCCCACCTCCTATCTCCACCACCGAGCAACCCCATCTCCACCGCGCCACTACCAGCCACCATCCTCAACCTCAAACCCGAAACCCAAAACCCATCTTCCACCTCCATAGCCGCCGCACCACCACCAACCACCACCCTCAACCTCCAAACCGAAACCCAAAACCCATTTTCACCCTAACACAACCCTTCGAAAATCCCCTCCCATTCTTCACCTCCACCACCCTCAACCCCAAAACCGAAACCCCTTTGTCTATACCTCAAAAAAACCGAAACCCAAATCCACCTTCCCCGTTCCATCACCTCTGCAGATCCGAAAACCCACACCCCCACTCACCTCCACCGAACCACCACCACCACCACCCATTCGAAAACCCTCTCTTACCTTCATCTCCTCCAATCCCCACCTCCAAAATCGCAACCCACCTCCCCACCAAAACCACTTCGAAAACCCAAGTCTATAACCTTCAAACCCTCTTCCATTTCAACCATTAACACCATCAGAACCACCACCATCAGCCACCTCATCTACCCTTTTCTTCATCTTCTACCTTCGTCTCCCCCACCAAACCCACTTGGATTTTCTCCCAGTAGCAGCCACCCTTAAACCCCTTTTCCATTTCATCTAAAAAGAAAAGAAGAGAGAGAGAGAGAGAGAGACAGAGAAACAGAGAGAGGGAGGGAACTCGAGCTTCACCGCGCCACCACCAACCGCCGTGCCACCTCCTGCCGGCCGATCTTCCCCTTCACCACCGCTACCTCCCATTTTCCGACCTCAACCCATTCTTCTCCGATCCCATCTAAATCCGACCAACCACCACTTATTCCGGTCATTTTGACCTCCAAAATCCAAAGACCCAAATCCATCTCCACCACCTAGCTCCTCTGTTACCGCCATTTCCACCTTGCTTTGACCCATTTTCTTATTAAACCCTCTCTTCCCCATTTCAAAACCCACCACCATCTTCTATAGATTCCACCCAACCTAATCAAACCCAACCCGATTTGTACCCCTTGGTTCGCACCCTGGCTAGCCCCTGGTTGTACTCTGGTTCGCACCCTGGTGCACCCTGGTTCGTACCCTGTTTCCCCCCTGGTTAGACCACGGCTAGTCTCGGGTTTGCTCCTAACTTAGACCCGACTCACTTGACCCTAACCATTAACCCAATCCAATCCAACTAAGTGGGCTCCCAACCCAATTCCAACTGAGTTAACCCTAGCCAACCTCCCTAGTAGAGTTGACCCAACTCTCTAGTCGAGTATGCCCAACCTCTTTAACCGATTGGACTCTCCCCTTAGTTGACTCAACCCATTTCCGGTGCCGACACTAAAGTTCCAAAGAATCCTCTGCATTGGCAATTTCCTCTCCAAACAGGTAATACTCTTCCTTTGCCTCGCATTCGACTTTCTTTAGAGTTTGGGATTTTCTTTCATTTTGGGGCTCCTTCCATTCCGTATTCTCCTTCAGGTTCCTGCGTTTTGGGGATTTCATTCGGTTTTCGAGATCTTCATCGATTTCGGGAACATCGTCGGGTTTAGGCGACGACGGACGGCAACCTTCTGAGCCAAAAACCCCCTTTTTTTTTTAATAAAAAAGGGATAAACAAAAACACATAAAAATCAAATAACCAAAAAATCCAAAAAACATCAAAAAAGCACTCAAAGCGTATTTCGAAAAGCTGTTTCGAACTACGTTGGCTTGATCCCTTTTCACAGGGTACGTAGGCAGCTTGGGATCGTCATCCCAAGTTCAGTCAAACTTTTCAATAAAATCATTTAAACCCTTCAAAAACAAAAATCATTTCAGCATCCAAAAATGTCTTTCAAGCTTTTCTCAAAAATGCAAAAACCAAAATCGGCAAGGATGGTGATTGCCAGGTCATTCGGAGCCTTCTTTTCCTTTCATTTCCGATTTTGATCGTGGTTTGCCGGTGTTATCGGTTTTCCGACGTTTCATCGGGTTTTGGGACGGGCGATGACGTAGCGTGGCCCCTTCACAGGGACTGTCCTCGCTGAGCCCAACGATAGGCTATGACGATCGTGAGACTTATCCGATCTTTAGCGGATCAGGATCGCTGAGCTTGATTCATTAGAGTCGCTCCCTGAGCCTATCGTACGTTCCCTTTTATTTTCCCTGGCATTTTGGGGCCTGCGCGTACCGTCTATTTTCTATTTTATGATTCCTTTATTTCGTCGCATTTTTTAGATTATCGTGTGTTTATCTTTGATTCCTTGTGTGTTTACTTTCAGCTTGCTTATTCCTTGTGCGTTTAGTTTCACATGCTTAGCTGTAGATGTTTACTGCTTTTCTGCTTACCATATCTGATATTGCTTGCTTAGCTGTAGTTGTGCATGCGGATGTTATTGCTTTCCTAGATGTGATGGGTTAGGAGTAGATGCGGTGAGTTAGGATTTGGATGTTTATCTTCTTTTACCCATCCTCGGGTCATGCATGCTTAGATAGACGTTTCTTCGGGGGTGCTCGTTCCCATTTCACATGATTTTAGCCCAAAACTTTTCAAAATTAATTAAAAATGGCATAAGAGACCAGGTGCTTGCACTTGGGCGAATTGGGGGCGCTTAATACCTTCCCCATTCGTCATCAGGCACGGACTTTTGTATCTCTGGTTATCCGTTGCAACAGAGCATTTCATGGGATCCAGGGCCTACTTCCCTGGATGGCGACTCTTCTTTGTTATAGGTACATCTGGGTTCCGGGCCGGTCCTGGAATCGAGAGGTATCTCACTTATATCGCCACCCATGCTGTGAGTGGCACCATTTCGAGAGTTCCTTGGTAGAGCTCTCCTTCACATTGTGGAGATCTTAGAGGATCGACGGGGGACCTCGTGTCCCTCGCCCATTCGTCCTCGGGATCGGGGTCCACACAAATGAATGGTTTGGATCACCTATGGAGCTGTGGGACCCATGTGATTGGGGAGCTTAAGCGCACCATAAGTTTGGTGCGCTAAAGCTCACCAACAGTTTCCTCTCTCTCTCTCTCTCTCTCTCTATATATATATATATCTATATATATATATATATATATATATATATATATATATATATATATATATATATATGGACCATTTCATGAGGATCTATGCTTCGGCGGTTGGCAGTTTCCGAACATCGGTTATGCTGTAGGGTTGCTAGGGACTTACCAGAGAAATCCAGGGCTGGATCATTCGACCACTGCAAAGAAGGTTTTACCGTACTTTCAGGGTATATAGGATTACAAGCTCACATACAGACGGTCGGATCACTCAGAGGTGATCAGATATTCAGAATCGGACTTTGCCGGGTGTCATGATACTAGGAAGTCAATATCAAGGTATATCTTCCTATTAATGGAGGTGCCATTTCATTGAAAAGCGTGAAGCAATGGCTGAACACTTCTTCTTTTACGGAGGCAAAGTTTGTTACGTGCTATGAGGCAACTATGCTGGCATTACGGTTGCGGAATTTTATTGTAGGGCTTATGATTGTGGATTATATCTTCAAGTCATTAGTAATTTACGGTCATAATTCTTCCAAGGTATTCTTTTCTAACATGGATTTCCTTAAAGTTAGAGAGAATTTTCTTAATCGAGTGGCTGCTAAGAACATTTCTACTATACAGTTGACAGTGGATCACATGACTTAAGGGCTTTCGCCTAAGTTGTGTACGGAACATGTGGATCATATGGGTCTTGTAGTAATTAGTGATTAATTACATTTTGTCACTTTAAGCTGCTACATAAAGTGGATGATTCTGTTTACAAGTTATACATATACATGACATAAAGTGTGTACACATTATGGTTTGATAAAACAGACTGTCCCTAATGACATATAAAAATGGACGTGGGCATTCGCGAGCCTATTAAATAAAGTTCCAAACCACACATAAAGTGTACATTAGTGTGAATCGGTGTATGTGATACATAGAAGGTAACATTTCCTGTTGGAGGTGTATGCCGCTATGATTCGTACATTTGAGATACACTATATGCGTGTACAATAAAGATAAAGTTAAAGATATTTAGGATTGAATATTTTCTAAAACTATGGCCATAAAGTTTTCAAAATAAGTATTTAAGACTCTAAGTTGCTTTGTGAATATATACCAATGTGGACCAAGTGGGAGAATGTTGGCGTTTTATGTGTGGCCCACATTGGGACCCACACAGGAAAAACGTTTTGGATTCTTCTAGAGGGCTTATTCAGTAAAGTTGTGTTTACAAAGGGAGTCTATAGATAAGTCCCAAAGTGATTTTAATTAGTAAAACACTAAGTGTTTGAGGTGTGGTGGGAAACAAAAAAAATACAGTCTCAAATCCTACAAATATGTGTTGTTCTTTTTGGAAGAACATGCATAGTTTATAACTGAAGTTTCCATGTAAAGAGGGTCCCTAATCTGAGAGGAAAATTGTTCCTACGATTCCAACGATCGAGTCCTAAGGTCTTCTACAGATTATAAGAAAACTCTTTCATTGTTTGTGGCGCATTGAAGTTGGTGGTTTCAACCGTCGGTTTAAGGGAATTCACAATCATAAGATCTAATCGCCGTGGCCAGAGGTAAGTTCTGCATTAATTACATAGTAATTTATGGTTTAATACTTGTTTTAGTGTCATGGCCCACTTATTATATTTACCTTAGTAGCATGTGCATGGAAAGTGATACATCTGCCCCCATTTCTTGCCAGGTCCTACTCTTTTTACACTACAAGGGGTGGCCCAAGGAAGAAAAGGGCGTGGATATATCATTTCCGTATATGCATGTAGTGAATGAATGAATCTCACTAATATAGTGTTCTAGTTCTAGAAGAGCACGTAAACCCAAACATCCCTTGTCCACACATGTTTTCATAGTACTAAAACAACCATGACCACTAGTACAAGCCAACTGTCTAATGTACGATCGACCAGCCGCGAAAAACCCTTTGCATGGACGTTAGCAATTCCCGAATCATTTTATTGAGATTCCGGCCTTCTAGATGGGGTGACAAAAAGGGAACCCAGTAAGGAGGAAAAGACAAGAGGTCTCTAGTGACACGTGGGTAATAAGACAAGGAGGGCATGGATCCCCATAGAAGCAAAAAATCAATTTGAAATTGACAAAATCTTAGGTCAATTTCAATCATCTTCTCTATTTTCTAAATGGGAAAAATCTCGTTTAAGATGAAGTTTTGCTAACTGTGGGTCCAACTATGTGTTATTTTGCCTGCATGTACTACCAATCTTCTAGAAACATATCATTGAGAATTCCGTCCTTCCAGATGAGTAAGACTAGAAGAGATTGGTTTGACAACTTAGGAATGATGCTTTCTCTCACTGTCTCTTTCTATATCTCTCTTTTTGTCTGTGGGCCAAAAATTTGTCATTCACACATCACTACCGTCCTCACATAGAGAGCCAAGCATTAAATCCTTGCCTATAAATACTAGCAATACTTCATATAATTCATCAAACAATTGAGAACATCTCTCACACTCTCTAGAGATGGGTTATGTTGACATATTTCAAGTGGTTTTTGTAGTGTTGCTGATCTCAAGGCTGTGGAAACTCTTCAAAGTTCTCTTATGGAGGCCTTATTCCTTCACAAAATCATTTGCGAAGCAAGGAGTAAGAGGACCCCATTACTCATTCATGTCAGGTTCTTTAGAGGAAATCAAGAGCTTGAAGAAGAAAGCAGAGGAGATAGTAATGGATACTCATTGTCATGACATCACACCTAGGGTCTCACCTCACTACTCCAAATGGTCCTCACAATATGGTATGGTCATACTCTCTTCTCTTCTCTTTTATTCTCTTATCTTGTTACAAAATGGTTGGTTTTACGCCTATCAAAAACGAATGGTGGGCATCATCTCTCTCTGTTTTGTCCCCTCTTTTTGTACATGAAAAAAATGGTGAAACTAGTGTTTAAAAATGCGGATGCTTTCCAAACCCAATCATAATAGATTTGGTGTCAAAGACTTTTGATTGACTTTGTAAGGCAAAACATGGACCAAGATAAAGAACGCGGCCAAGGTAAATGGGGTTAAGTTCTTAGAAAGGCGTATCAAAATAAAAAAATCAAAATTCAAAATATATACCTTTGTTGGGGCCATGAGTGTGTCAACGGGCCAGTCAATCTATATTTGAAAAGTTGGCTAAGGCCAAGCTCATTGACCATTTGCCAAAAGCCAGCTATTTGGGTTAGATAAATGAATATGATTATTCTTTGAGATTGACTGTAGTTTAATTTACCATGCAGGAGAGAAGTTTTTTTACTTTTTTGGGACAGAACCAAGGATCTGCATAACTGAACCTGATCTAGCCAAAGAAATACTGTCAAACAAGTTTGGTTTTTTCACCAAACCTAAGCCAAGGCCTTCAATATCAGCCCTGATGGGGAAGGGATTGGTTATGGTTGAGGGATCGGAATGGGTTAAGCATAGAAGGGCTGTCAACCCTGCTTTCAACATAGACAAGCTCAAGGTGAGATGCCTATTTCCCTTCTAAAGTTTTTTTCCTCGTGAGCCTATTTCCCTTCTAAAGTTTTTTTTCTCGTGACTGTTAAAATACTTGTACATTTCATCAACATGTTAAGCTCAATGTCAGATTGGTACCCAGTTTTTGCCTTATAAGACCTGTAAAGTCTATTAAGATCTTAAGCTCAAGAGAACATAGGTACCAATTTTCTTTGGTCTTATAGTCACTATTTCTGCACCATTTTCACGATGGTTGAGTCACTTGTCTGTTGCCTTAGATGTTGGGTTTTTCATTTTCAATATACTTCCCTTTCTATGACATTTTTTTATGTTTAACATCTTGAAGTTGAAACAGACAAAAGATAGATTGCATTAGTATTAACTTGTGTATTGAATTTAACCTCAATGTCAGATATCCATCTTCTTTTTTCACAAAATTTCCTCTTTAAATCTGTTTCATGACTCTTAGAAAACATCGACTGGGATGTAGTTGTGGTATTAAAACTAAAGCTCAGAGTCAGAGTCAGAGATGATATAAAAAACCAAGTTTAATCCTCCATGGCCATTGCTTTTCATTTGATAGGTGATGACTAAGAGAATGGCATCATGCACTTTATCGATGCTTGATCGGTGGCAAGATCTGGTTATTCAAGACAAGGGACAATGTAAAGAAATAGAGATGAATATCGAGTTTCAGGAGCTGACTGCAGACATAATCTGTCATACTGCCTTTGGTAGTAGTTTCAATGAAGGAAGGGAAGTCTTTGAGGTGCAAAAAGAGCTTCAACAATTGGCCACAGATTCTAGTACTGATATCATCATCCCTGGTAGCCAGTAATTACCTCAGTCCCTTACTCTTTTTAAATATTTCAAATCCGCGTGGAAAACAGAATCCGTAGATTCAATTTTATACTAGAGAAGAAATTTACATGATAATATCTAAGATATTTTTTAATTGCAGGTATCTTCCTACTAGGTGGATCCTTCATATATGGAAACTCAATAGAAGAATGAGGAATACACTCTCACATATAATAGAGAGTAGGCTAAATTCCAAGGACGGAAACTATGGGAATGATCTACTTGGGTTGATGATGGGAATGTCAGAGACTGGCTCTGATAGGCAGAAAGGGGACCCAAAGCTAAACATGAAGGAAATCATGGATGAGTGCAAGACATTCTTCTTTGCAGGGCATGATACCACAGCTAATTTACTAACTTGGACTATGTTCTTGTTAAGCTTATACCCAGAATGGCAAGAGAGACTCAGAGAGGAGGTATTGAGGGAATGTGGGATGGAAATTCCAGATGCAGATAAGCTCAACAAACTAAAATTGGTAAGATGATTTTAGATTTTTTCTATTTTTCCACATACATCAAGCACAAACTGATAAGAACAAAGGGATGGAAAACAATATCAATACACTTTACAAATTACAGACTTACATTAGTTTTGTTTATTTTATATTAAGCATAACGTTGATAAATTTTGTAGGTGAACATGGTAATTATGGAAACCCTGAGGCTCTATGGTCCGGCGATTTATATGACCAGAAAGGCATCCAGTGATATGATGTTGGGAAACTTGATGATCCCAAAGGGCACAGTTATAACAATTCCGTTGCAAATAATCCACACCAACAAGAAATATTGGGGTGAGGATGCAAATGAATTCAAGCCATTGAGATTCACAGATGGGGTCTCAAAAGCAGCAAAACATCCTAATGCTCTAATGCCATTCTCTCTTGGTCCAAGAACCTGCATTGGGCAGAATTTCGCAATGTTGGAAGCAAAGATGGTGCTAGCCATGACCCTTCAGAGGTTCTCCTTCACCCTCTCCCCACAGTATAAACACGCGCCAGCAGAGAAACTCACTCTTCAGCCAGAGTTTGGCCTTCCTATTCATCTTAGACCTTTGGGTGTATAAAACAGGAACAAACTCTTCAGTTTTAAGTTGCATTCGTAGTATATGTACTTTTTCATCCTTTTCTACATGTCATTAGTTATCTAAAAGGTCTTACCAGTTGGCTGGGCTATCCTGTTAAATGGAATTGAAATGTGGTCTGCTCTATAATGAAGCAATTTGATAGTGTATTCAAATAAATTTTGCTTGTTTAATGGATGAAAACTCTTAGAGAATCATGTCCCGGAATAGCCTTTAGCTCCATGTGATGAAATATGCTGTGGATTTTAGGACATGGTATTTATAGTTTCTAAAGCAATCTGTGGTTTTTAAAAAAGTATCAAACTTCCCCAATGGAAGGAATTACATTTTGCGACTTTATTTATGAAGATTTATAACAATGGATAGCCAAAGATATGTAACGGCTTTCAAGATAGCATTATTTTTCAAAAATTATCTTGAAGTGGTCAGGGCCAAAATAGTTTCAATTTTTCTAGATAGCTCAATCCAGCCATACCAAGGCTACTCAGGCAAATGAAAAATTCAGAGCGAGGGAGTAGCAAATTGTAACATGGAAGCTTAATTTTAGGCATAACTTCTTTGCTAGAGAGATTGCTCAGACACCTCTTGTCGACTCTCTTGACTCCTGCTATGTTATTAAGAATACGGAGTGATGGAGACCATTCTAAGGCCCATATTTTAAGTTTTAAGTATTTCTCAGGTGTCTTTAACTTTCTTAGGTTATAGGAGCTAAGCGTGCATTTCGGGTTGGGTTCAACCCGGAAAAAAGTTAGGTCAGGTCGGGTTCAGGTTCTGGTTGAGTTTTCCCAACCCGGGTTGAGTTCGGGTCAGGTTCAGGTTGAGGGCTTGGGCAACCCGACCCGAGTGAAACCCGACCTTTTTTATTTTAGTAAGCTTAAAATGTCGGGTTGGTTCAGGTTGACTCGGGTCGGTTCGGGTTAAGGTTGATAAAAACAGGTTCATCAGGTCAGGTCGGGTTGAACCTCATTGGGTTGGAACTTGGGTCAGGTCGGGTTCGGGTTGAGTAAATGGTTCCTCTGGTCGGGTTTGAGTTGGCCTCAACCCGACCCAACCCGACCTGAGTTGCACGCCCAATAGGAGGGGTACCACGGGTCTTTTCCCAACAATATCACCTAGGCAGTGTTCTTTTGATTTCTTTTTTCGCTTATTTTCCGCGTAGACCTCACCTTTTTTGGCATAAATGCATTTTTTGGGTGTTTTCTTGTTTTCCTCGTCGTCCTCCTCAAATCGTCATCGTGCTAGCCATCTCCAGGTACGGTCTCTCTCTCTCTCTCTCTCTCTCTCTCTCTCTCTCTCTCTCTCTCTCTGACCTCCATTCTCTGTGTATGGGTTTCATTTGATTCTTCCCCCCTCTCTCTCTCTGTTGAGTTAGTGATACAAAATCATCAGTTGTATTTCATTCTTGGAGTGGGTTCCACTTGGCCCTTTTAAGTGGGATGTGTCTGTCTCTCTCTATATATATGATTTGTATATGAACGAGAGGTTTTGAAGAAGAAGGGAAAATGTAGAGAGAAGGGGAGAAAAGGCTAGGGCAAGACAAGAGGGTTTTCTCTAGGGCTCTATGTGGGCTTTTGTGGTGAAACAAAAGCAAGGTTCTTCTTCTTGAGGAGAAAGCTAGGGCAAGGCAAGAGGGTTTTCTCTTTGGGGCTCTAGGATAGCTTTTGTGGTGGAGCAAAAGCAAGGTTATTCTTGAGGAGAAAGCTAGGGCAAGGCAAGAGGGGTTTTCACTTAGGGGCTCTTGAAGGGTTTTTGTGGTGAAGCAAAAGTAAGGTTCATCTACTCAAGGTTGAGGAGAAGGTTTAGGGCAAAAAAGAGGGGTTTTCTCCAAGGCTCTTGGAAGGCTTTTTTGGGGTGAAGCAAAAAGGGTTGTTTACTTCCAGAGGGTGATTCACCCTTCTCGTCGTCGATGGGGTTGGCTTGGACATTAGTAACTCGGGGATGGGGGTGGGGGGGGAGGATTTAGCATTGGCCATCGTGACAACCGGCTGAGGGGACAGGTTACAAACAAGTACTTGTAGTTTACCTGACATATCCGCTACTTATTGAGTCAAACCATTGAACTGGTCCATCGTGGGACTAGTCAGAGGGGGCATAGTAGACACCAGGGATTCTTCTATGCGAGGAAGCTAATTTCATCTCAACGCAAGATCTTGGTTTGAGGTAGAGCCTGGGTTGACATTGCTTCGAGTGACCCTATCGCTTTGTTGAGGGTTTGTGGTATTCTTCATCTTTCAAATTTAGAAGAATATTCCAACGGTCAACACCAATCTGATGATGCAGAAATTTGGTACCCATGATCAGTGGCTGGTTGAGCTCCAACCTGTGATTGATCTGCTCTCACAGAAAACACGTTTGGGGTCTTTGAGTTGTGACTCCGGGAGACCACTCCGGCGCTCAAGTCAGAAATCGGCACAACATGAGAGAAAACAAGCAACAGGTGAACTTGAGAGTGCCTCTTTCTAGTAATTCAGGATACTGGAGATGTGTACCTTTGAGCTTGGGGGTGTTTTTATAGAGGAGGACTTCACAATAGTTTAGGAGACTTGCTTTGAGTAGGAGTTTTTCCTTATTGGGCGATTTCGTTTGGAGATAAACACCCGGTTTCCTCATGGGAACTGACTTTTATATGGGTTGACTGTCCTTTGGAGAGTTGCCATGCTCATAGGGGACTTTCCCTATGAAGTTCTTTCCTTCATGAGGACGTTGCTAAGTTGGAGAAATAGAGAATCCTTCTCGCATCTTACCTTTAGAGGGCGAGTTTGGTTTCCTCAGTTAGGTTCATTGTCACGTATCATTAATCTAAGGGAGAAGTGGATTTTACCCCTAACGCTGGATTTACTAATAGAGTCCCGACATCTGTTGATCTTTTGACTATTCACTATGTAATTGCATGTTTAAACTCTGATAAGATTTGATTATCTAATGAATCATTATTTCAAATCTATCTTAGATTTTTTTAATTCTTGTATATTTATATACTTCACATTCCCTACTCTCCCTTGGTTTACCATGGACAGAACAATGTACTATAACTACCTTAGGACCATGTGCTTGTTTTAGTAACATGTTCCACTTCTTATATCTAACTTAGCAGTAGGTGCTTGGAAAGTGATATATTTGCCCCCTTTCCTTCCCAGGGACTACTCTTTTTGCACTACAAGGGGTGGCCCAGATATGTCATTTCCTGTATGCATGTAGAGAAAGATTGAATCTCACTAATATAGTGTTTTAGTTCTAGAAGAGGCTACACATCCCTTATGCACACAAGTTTTTATAGTCCTAAAACAACCATGACCACATGTACAAGCCACTTGTCTGATCCTATGAGGTCCGCACATGCTCTCTCCCTCTCCCTCTCTCTCTGTCTCTCTCTCTCCTTTTTTCTAGAAGAGAGAACGCGGTGTGGAAGTACTAGGGAGACATAAGTTTCATTCAGACATGAGACCCTCATGTGGACCCACCGTCACATGAACTTCTCTATCAGTAGGGGTGCAACTCGGTTCGATTTTTGGGAATTTTGATTGAGCTTTTACAATAAAATGGGGTCCGATTTGGGTCAAATCAATTTTTTAGAGAATCTCAACTTAGCCTTACCCAAATTGTAACATAGACGAGAATTGTTTCATTCATCAATGAGGATAGAGAGTTTCACACTTTGAGGATATGGGTTTAAAGGTCATAAACCGAATCATGTAAATCTCTGTCTTAACCTTTAACTTATTTTTTTGGGGCGATGATATTTTCACACCCCTGCAGTATGGATTTGACTTGAAAAAGTGTTATAGTTGCCCACTGTTCACGTCAAATCACGTTATAAGGGAGGTGCATGCGTAATGGGGGGTGAAAATATCATCTCCCTCTTTTTTTTATCTCTAAATTGCGTCATTCCTTACTACGCGCTAATTACACGGTTGGGCCCGGACTTACAAGGTCCATACCTAGAAAAATCTTCGCTATAGGATGATCTTAACCCTATGGGTTAAAATGGATTACTCATGGAAACATTTGCAGGATAGAGGGTCAGAAACTTCCTATAGAGAAGATTTTTGGGGCAGGCCTATCTACACCAACAAACGAATGGCTTAGATCACCCAATAATGTGGGTCCAACCAAAGTTGGCAAATCATGTACGGAAAAAGCCGGGATAGAAAATTTCGAGTTTAATACGCTATTGGCTTAAAAACATTTAGTAAAAACTGGTCAAATAAATAAAAAGAACAAAAAAAATGCATTTAATACGTTTAAAATTGGGAAGTGATATATGCGCCCCTTTTGATTACCAGGGACATCCAGAGCTAGTGTATCGATGACTAAAGTGGGGCTGAAGTACTTGATGTCAGAAGAATTCAGTGGGCCTGATTGCCATGTACACTGGCACTGGGTGTACCAAGTAATCAAAAGGGGCAGATATATCATTCACACATGAGACCCTGATGTTGACCCACCGTCACATGAACTTCTCCATCATTATAGGGGTGCAACTCGGTTTGATTTGTGGGAATTTTGATTGAGCTTTTATAATAAAATGGGGTCCGATTTGGGTTGGTTCCAAATCAATTTTTTAGAGAATCTCAACTCAGCCTGACCCAAATTGCACCCGTATCTACGCCAACAATTGAATGGCTTAGATCACCCAATATTGTGGGTCCAACCAAAGTTGGCTAATCATGTACAGAAAAAGCCAGGATAGAAAAATTCGAGTTTAATACGCTATTAGTTCAAAAACATTTAGTAAACAATGGTCAAATAAACAAGAAGAACAAAAAAAATGCATTTAATACGTTTAAAATCGGGAAGTGATATATCCACCCCTTTCAATTACTGGGGACACCCAGAGCTAGTGTATCGATGACTAAAGTGGGGCTGAAGTACTTGATGTCAGAAGAATTCAGGGGGCCTGATTGGCATGTACACTGGCACAAGAATTATCCCCGGTAATCAAAAGGGGCTGATATATCACTTCCCTTAAAATTTTATCATTTACAAAATACTGTACAGCTAAAATTGGGAAGTTGGTACACGGCGAACAATCAAAACGTGTTTTTTTTTTTTTTTTTGAAAAAGAAGGTTGCTAGCAAAATGGTAATCTCTTTTGGCAAAAAAGACGAGAGCCTTTCTCATGACACGTGGGCAATAAAACAAAGAAGGGGGGCAAATTCCCACAAAAGCGAAAAATCAATTTGAAATTGACCAATTCATTGGTCAATTTCATCATTTTCTTATTTTCTAAACGGGATCCTGTTTTAGAAGTGTTTTCCTTTGGAAAAAAACATTTGGGATTTGCTAAGGTCCATCGCAAAAGGCTTTTCGTGGCCAGTTTGTTGCACTTCAGACCAGCCACCTCGTGATTATATGGAGACGTGAATGGAGACAAACAGCTGTTGTCTCCTTTCACGAGGTGGCTGGTCTGAAGTGCAACAGACCAGCCGCGAAAAGACCTTTGCAATGGACCCTAGGAATTCCCGAAACATTTTATTGAGATTCCTGCCTTCTAGATGGGTGACAAAACGGGAACCCAGTAAGGAGGAAAAGACAAGAGGTCTCTAGTGACACATGGGTAATAAGACAAGGAGGGTATGAATCTCCACAGAAGCAAAAAATCAATTTGAAATTGACAAAATCTTAGGTCAATTTCAATCATCTTCTTTATTTTCTAAATGGGATCCTATTTTGAAGTGTTTTCCTTTGGAAAAATCTCGTTTAAGATGAAGTTTTGCTAACTATGGGTCCAACTATGTGTTATCTTGCCTGCATGTACTACCAACTACCATTCTTCTAGAAACATATTATTGAGAATTCCGTCTTTCCAGATGAGTAACACTGTAAGAGATTGGTTTGACAACTTAGGAATGATGCTTTCTCTCACCCTCTCTTTCTATATCTCTCTTTTTGTCTGTGGGCCAAAAATTTGTCATTCAAACATCACTAATGTCCTTACATAGAGAGCCAAGCATGAAAACCTTCCAATAAATACTAGCAATACTTCATATAATCGATCAAACAATTGAGAACATCTCTCACTCTCTCTAGAGATGGGTTTTGTTGGCATATTTCAAGTGGTTTTGGTAGTGTTGCTGATCTCAAGGCTGTGGAAACTCTTCAAAGTTCTCTTATGGAGGCCTTATTCCTTAACATAATCATTTGCGATGCAAGGAGTAAGAGGACCCCAATACTCATTGGATCTATAATGGGGACTTTCACATATTTGAATCTATATTTGCATTGTTAATAATTAGCATTTGAATCTAAACCATATGTTGTACCCACTTATTTTGGCCACATTTGTGGTGTAGCTACTATGTGGACCCTATTTTGCATGTTAGGACTATCACAATTTATGTTTTGCATGATGTCTGGTAGGTTTCTGTCGAGTTTATGTGCAACAGAACACGTCTTTCTGTATTTTCTGTCAGAACACCCATCTCACAGGTTTTTTGCCTATCTTTTCTATTTTTCGACGTCAATTTCCTTCCCTTCCCTTTCCTTTTCCTTTCCGCAGAAAACAAGGGAACAGAGCCTTAGTTTCTTCGAGGGTTTTAAACAAGCAGCCCCCCCCCCCCCCCTCATGTATTTCTGTCTAGGCTTTTACACTTAGGGGTTGTCCCAATTAGGGGGGAGAGAGAGAGTGTGTGTGTGTGTGTGTGTGGGGGGGGGGGGGGGGGGGGGGGGGGGGTGGGGTCCGAATATATCATGTCCCTAAACTTAACATCCTAATTGCTTAATATGTCATCCTTAGGGTCCATTCCAATCACAGTAAAACTCTCGTAAAACAATTTTCTAAGCAAAACTTTTACTTGGTAAACTTTTCCACCGTAATGTTTTTCTTTTCAGTTGATCCATTGAATGCAGTAGAACGAGATGTAAAATAAATACAGTGATCCAATGACCACTAGTTTTGCGGCGTAAAATTCAAACTTCTATGTGTCTAAAGTTCATATATCAGTAATTTCTGGTAGAATTTATTTCTTGAATTACAAAACAAAACAAATAAAGATGCAAAATACAAGGTGAAGTAAGTCTCTTGTTTCTAAGAAAGCCCCACAATAAACTAGATAGGGAATCAAACCCACATACTAATGTTATGAACTTGGTAGGTGCATCGGGTTGGATCGACTGTCAATCACATTCAACCTGAAATGCCCCAAATATTTTTTTTTTAGCAAAACACGTCCAAGTGTGGGGGCATTTTTGTCCCAAGTTAAAATTAGATAAAGAGTCCAATTTAAGTAGGTCTTTTAATAAGAAACCCAATAGAAAGAAAGTTTTCTAGTCTAATAAGATTAGGATACACGAAATTAAGGAATTGTGGGACTCTCAAAGGAAATCCATAAACTCACGTAGAACAAGAAAATATTTGGGTCTTATCTTTGTTACATCTTAAAAACCGAAGGTTTTATGATCTGGTTTAAGTTTTGATGTGTTCTTTGAAATTATAAATTTTCGAGTCTTCTTTCAAATGGCTCTGGTTTCATAATTTTGGATTTCAGATGATTATTTTATGAATATTCTCACACAGTGCGTCTAATCTACCTGAAATTTGGGTCTGAGCTCTGTTACGACTTAAAAACGAAGGTCTTATTATCTGATCTAAGTTTTGACGTGCTGTACAAAATTATAGATTTTTGAGTCTTCTTTCAAATGGCTCCGGTTTCATAATTTTTGGAATTCATATGAATATTATATGAATATTTTTCTGCCGAGTGTCTAGTATGTCCAAAAACGTGTTTGAAAATCGGACAGCACCTTTGTGGCCGGACAACACTTAAAAATTATATTCTAAAAGTTTTCAAACCTTCTAAACTAGATATTGCTTGTATTATAGGCAATTTGGAAGATTGAACTTGGAGGTTTGCAAGGGAATTGGTCGTTGGAACTATTGGTACGTAACTTGTGAGTTTGTGTAGGGGTTTTTCCTACATATAAAATCTGTTTTAAAAGCCATGTTTAGGAACTAAAGTTATGTATTTGGAACTGATATCATTTGGTTATTTAAAGCATATCTTTAGCATAATTAAATACATGAAAATCGGATCAGGTCCGCCGTTGTTTGCATGTCTTATTTGCACAAATATTCACAAGTTATTTTATATTTTTAAAGATGTTGGATTTCATTGCATGCAAAATTTCTAGATGTTTGATCTGCGTTGTATGATCGTTATTACTCTATGGAACGTTTATGATTGGGTCCGAGTGGGCCGGTTGGTTCCTTGTGCACGGTGACTGATGATTGGGTTCGAGTGGACTGGTTGGTGCTTCGTGCACGGTGACTAGCATAGCTATGAATTGGTATCCCAACCTTAACCAATTGGAGGGTGATTACTGGTGCGTAGTCACGTAAAGATTGGTCTTTTGCCTCCATAGTGAGCGCTTATAGTGGGAGAGTTCCCAATTAGATTGATGGATGGATGGATAGTATTCCTTAAGGAGAATTGTTCAGGCCATTGATGATCTTTTTAGCGGGTCCCAATTAACCCGACTGACTGCCTCCTCTTATCATTTTCCATGAATTCTTTTCCCCAATGAGGTAGGTCAGCTGTATTACGTTTTGCATCTGAACTCACACCATATAAAAAACTCCACAGAGATATCTAAAACCATAAAATCTTAAATCATCGATTATGTATTGCATAAAAACTAGATAAGGCTTTATTCTCCAACCTTGAGGTCAGAGATTCAATCCAGCTTACCAAACCAAAAATAAAATAAAATAAAATAAAACACTACATAAGCAGCTTGATCATTTAGTTAGGAGATGAGAAAGTTCTATTGGCTTCTTCTCGGATGCAAAGAAGGCTCTTCTCGATCTCGTTCTTGAGTCTTCCTTCCACAAGACTGATTGGTAGCCATCGCTTCGGTACCACATCAATGGTGTACGAAAGAACAGTAGGAGAGTCTTGGGCTTCATAAGAGCCACCACCTTTGCTTTTTTCTTCATCAGCCTGCAATAAAGGCTGATGCTTTAATCCATAATTTAAAATGTCAGCCACAATTTGAGTGTTGAAGTATATAATGATCAAACATCGTCTCTAACAGCTTAAGCTTTTGGAGTAATTGATTGTTTCCAAACCCAACAACTCCTAATATTAAAAATCGACGTGTACGGCCAACCCAAAAGAGGGGGCCACGTGTGCCACATGTATGGCCAACCCCAAAAAAAAAGAGTGGCCATACGTGTGGAGGTGTGACCCAAGTCGAATAGGACTTATCCTGTACAGTGTGATTGATCTCTATTCTTGTTACTGTGCGTGAAGTTGTAACTGCATGTCTATCACACTAGATGTGCTGTAGACCATTACGTACATGTACAAGATTGATCTTTATTCTTGTTACTGTGCGAGTTGTGTTGTAGCTGACCCATGTGCCCTCAGTAACCCTTCGCCTCGTTAGAAAGTTGAAGTTCGGTGATTGCAACTCTGGCATGCTTACCCGTCATTGTGATTAATTCGACTGGTTGGGTAGTGCTGGGAAAGCAGCTAGACTGATACATAATGAAACATGTGCTTGAGAAAGATTTTGTGTCTGTGATATTATATTACGCCCTTTTGTAGATTTGATTATCAATCAGTGTTCTTGATTTGACTGGTTGGGTAGTGTTGAGTGTTTTATTGGAGATTTACAAACTGTTTTCTAAATTTATTTACTTAGTTAAATATATTTATTTAGTTAAATATACTTATTTTGGAAAAGAAAGTTTGTGAAACAATTGTTTACTCGATAAATTAATAATTGTGTGCTGGAGTGGATGGAGGCTCAGAGCTATTAGCTCGCATTGGATTGGAGCTGATTCAATTCAATAAGCATATCATGTGGTTCTAGGACGGGCTATATGGAGTTGGTATGTCGTCGTACATGTTAGATGGAGATTTGATACAGAGCTCTTGGCATTGCGATGATGCTCGAGTCCGGAGGTCTCACCTGTTTCGGTCTTCGCAGCTCGAAGAGTGATGCTTGATCGGGAGTTTATTAGGTATTAGTTTGTGCCACCGGTTTGATTGGAAAGTAGATTGATATTTAGAATTTAAGAGATAATGACATTATTCTGAATATGTTAATTTTAATGATATTAGTTCATTGATGGCATACTTATAATTACCATAATGCCTCAACGTGTTGAGATTTTGGGAGTGTGGTTAGAATTTCTAATAATTTGAGTATGAGTGTAATTAGGATTAGAGCTTCTAAATTTTCTACAAATACATGTTATGAGATTCATTCTATGAGAGAGAAACAGAAAAGGAATCTCTAATCCCTTCGTCTCCTCTCTTCCCTAAGCTCTCATGGGTATCCAGCTTTGATCTCAGTCATCCATCTTCATCCAGCCTGAGATCTAATAGATGTATCGCTACAAACACCCTAGTGGTGTATGTACAAAACCATTTTGGTGTATCGATCGTACATCACTCTATCAGATCATAGTCTATGAGTGACAACCTACATGATAAGTCACATGGTTAGAAGATCTAGGGAGAAATTTTTTGATGGCTTTCGCACGAGTGATCAGTAGCCAGCCTTCTCCCCCTACTTTTCTCCTCTTCGTCAAACGAATTAGTTCACAAGTTATTATGACAAATAAGAGATATATAAAGTAGGATTTTACCTGCACTATAGACCATTTTCCTTTAAAGGTTTGGAAGTCTCCTTCAACCATCTCAAATTCAAGATCTCGCTTTCGTCCAGAAGAAAGAGGTTCAAGGTCTTTCTCATAACAATCTAAAATTGCTCTGGCATTAAATTTCAACCCAAATGGCAATCTCTGTTCCCCAACCTGTTTGAAAGAAAAAAACAACAAAATTATTTCCAAAGTCTACAGTGTGAACCAAGCCTTGGCACAAGGAAAGAAAACCCAGCTGGGTCTAGTAGGTTTGAAAATTTCTTTGATAAAATGAAAATGTTTCTGAGTATGAAACAATTTTCATGGAATGCGAGCTACCCAAAAGATAACTCATTTTCTAAGGATATTTTTCCCAAGAATTTTTTTATCATAATCCAAATAGCCAGGTTCCTAGTCCAACTAGACCCAATTTGCCCAAGTTATTAGAGATATAATCGAATGGAATCTATTTTGAATCCATTCATTTTTTAGCAAAATGTGAAATTGTTGACTGCATCCAAAATAGATATAGAAAGCTAAATGACATAGAGACGATGCTATAAGAAGCACATGAGACTCTTGCTGCGGGTCCACTACAAGCAATCTACATGATATTGTCCTTTATTTTAGTCACCCCATGTGAGATCATAGCCTGAGGGGCTGTTTGGATACTTGGATTTTAGAATCCAGGTTTTAGTTTGAAAAATGTGTAAAAGAGGGTTCATTATCAAGCTGCTGCATGTTGTCTTGACAGCGTTTCTTGGATTTTAATTAAGAAATCCAGGTTTTAGAAATCTCTCCCACATCCTGAGATTTTCAAAACCAGGAAATATGGGATGATCTGCTACTTTTAGACTTCAGCACTCACAAAAGTCAACACATATATGTGTCTATTGGAAATTTAAAACCATGATTGCAACTAACTGCAGAGCATGTTCAGCAATGTTGAAAGTTTGTTTATGAATTTTTTTTCTAAGAACAATAATTCATAGCTTGCTATTTACCCCTGTTGATATAGATTGTCAAAACCTGGATTTTGACAATCTATTCTAGTTTTAGGATCTCATTGACTAATCATTCAGAATCAAATAGAAGTGCAATAGAAAAAACCAAAGAAGATGAAGAAGAAAATGAAAAGGAGTTTACCTGAAAAATCCTGGAGTAGTTCTCTCCCTTTTCCATCAATCGACTGACAGCGAGACCAGGAATGAAATCGACAAGCCTCTCGTAATCCGTCAAGATCTTCCAGATCGTTTCGAGGCTCGCACCTATCCCAATATGAGACCGGATCCTCCTCGAATTCCTCCCTACCTTCTCTATCTCCACCTTCAATGACGATGTCTCCGGAATCGGTTTCCGATTCTGGAGCGCAATGGAAACTCCCATGTCATGGTCCATCGTGGCCATTAGAGGAGTTTTAAGTGGAGATACACGATATTGAAAGTTACCATTGCATTGCATGGTCTTTAAATACGTGAAAAACCTTGATGTTTTGAACCCCTATCTTTTGATAAAAACACCCTTTCCATTTTTTTCATTTTAAAATTTTTTCAAAGACTGCTACAGTTCCCAAGAAGCTGACAGCTACAGTTCCGAAGAATGCAAACAAACCCGCTCAGACGGTGGGGGGAAGAAACACAAACATACATGATCACATAGAAGTTCTCATCAAGGAGGTAAAAAATCTATGGCCTCCAATCTTTCTCTTTGGGCCCCGCTCAAGCAAGTCTATCTGCCTCATACATATATATACATTTTTTGATTTTTTTTTCCAGTCAACCCTTATACAATGTATTAAATTCCATACATGTGCCTCTCACTTCATTTGAAATGTGGAAAGTGTCGCACCAATGGAGAGAAACAAACCAACCGGCGGACTATCTCTCTAAACATGCCTGCCCTTTGAAAGGAATCAAAATTTTTCCCAACACAGCAGAAGTCTCTGAAATTCTGATGAACCTTGTTAATAATGATGTCGTGGGAGTCCACTACTGTAGAATGTAATCTTTTCTCTCTGTTGCCATTTTTGTCTCGGGTCCTGTCAGAGATATTTTTGTCATGTCAGAGATTTTTATTTATTTTTGTCACGTCAGAGATATTTTTTTTGCTAAGAGATATGATATCTTCATAGCCACGTGCATCACGTTTTTTTTCCCAATAGAAATACGTGTCCCTACTTCAAAAGGCTTCAAAAGGCAATGAATGCCACGTCTTCTTCCTCCTTCAAAGGGCAATGAATGCCACGTCTCAACATTATTTCCATCCGACACTTCTCTCCTTACCTATGCTTATCGATGATATTAAATGATTTATTGATCAAATGGTTCATCTAATTTACTTCTAATTATTTTTTACTTGGATGAGAAATTATGCGATTATTTTTGGGATTGATGGATATTGATGACAAATGTGAGGATGCATATCATTTGTTTGCTGAAATGCCTGGAATGGATATTATCTAAAGGAATGCGATTATTTTTGGTACTTCAGCCCCACTTTAGTCATCGATACACTAGCTCTGGGTGTCCCCAGTAATTGAAAGGGGTGGATATATCACTTCCCGATTTTAAACGTATTAAATGCATTTTTTTTTGTTCTTCTTGTTTATTTGACCATTGTTTACTAAATGTTTTTGAACTAATAGCGTATTAAACTCGAATTTTTCTATCCTGGCTTTTTCTGTACATGATTAGCCAACTTTGGTTGGACCCACAATATTGGGTGATCTAAGCCATTCAATTGTTGGCGTAGATACGGGTGCAATTTGGGTCAGGCTGAGTTGAGATTCTCTAAAAATTTGATTTGGAACCAACCCAAATCGGACCCCATTTTATTATAAAAGCTCAATCAAAATTCCCACAAATCGAACCGAGTTGCACCCCTATAATGATAGAGAAGTTCATGTGACGGTGGGTCAACATCAGGGTCTCATGTGTGAATGATATATCCGCCCCTTTTGATTACTTGGTACACCCAGTGCCAGTGTACATGGCAATCAGGCCCACTGAATTCTTCTGACATCAAGTACTTCAGCCCCACTTTAGTCATCGATACACTAGCTTTGGATGTCCCTGGTAATCAAAAGGGGCGCATATATCACTTCCCAATTTTAAACGTATTAAATGCATTTTTTTTGTTCTTTTTATTTATTTGACCAGTTTTTACTAAATGTTTTTAAGCCAATAGCGTATTAAACTCGAAATTTTCTATCCTGGCTTTTTCTGTACATGATTTGCCAACTTTGGTTGGACCCACATTATTGGGTGATCTAAGCCATTCGTTTGTTGGTGTAGATAGGCCTGCCCCAAAAATCTTCTCTATAGGAAGTTTCTGACCCTCTATCCTGCAAATGTTTCCATGAGTCATCATTTTAACCCATAGGGTTAAGATCATCCTATAGCGAATATTTTTCTAGGTATGGACCTTGTAAGTCCGGGCCCAACCGTGTAATTAGCGCGTAGTAAGGAATGACGCAATTTAGAGATAAAAAAAAGAGGGAGATGATATTTTCACCCCAGTACGCATGTACCTCCCTTATAACGTGATTTGACGTGAACAGTGGGCAACTCTGACACTTTTTCAAGTCAAATCACGTTACAAAAGGGGCGCATCCATACTGCAGGGGTGTGAAAATATCATTGCCCTAAAAAAATAAGTTAAAGGTTAAGACAGATATTTACATGATTCGGTTTATGACCTTTAAACCCATATCCCCAAAGTGTGAAACTCTCTATCCTCATTGATGAATGAAACAATTCTCGTCTATGTTACAGACACGGGTGCAATTTGGGTAAGGCTAAGTTGAGATTCTCTAAAAAACTGAAAGCTCAATCAAAATTCCCAAAAATCGAACCGAGTTGCACCCCTACTGATAGAGAAGTTCATGTGACGGTGGGTCCACATCAGGGTCTCATGTGTGAATGAAACTTATGTCTGCCTAGTACTTCCACACCGCGTTCTCTCTTCTAGAAAAAGGGAGGGAGGGAGAGAGAGACAGAGAGGCAGAGAGAGAGGGAGAGGTAGAGAGCATGTGCGGACCTCATAGGATCAGACAAGTGGCTTGTACATGTGGTCATGGTTGTTTTAGGACTATAAAAACTTGTGTGGATAAGGGATGTGTAGCCTCTTCTAGAACTAAAACACTATATTAGTGAGATTCAATCTTTCTCTACATGCATACAGGAAATGACATATCTGGGCCACCCCTTGTAGTGCAAAAAGAGTAGTCCCTGGGAAGGAAAGGGGGCAAATATATCACTTTCCAAGCACCTACTGCTAAGTTAGATATAAGAAGTGGAACATGTTACTAAAACAAGCACATGGTCCTAAGGTAGTTATAGTACATTGTTCTGTCCATGGTAAACCAAGGGAGAGTAGGGAATGTGAAGTATATAAATATACAAGAATTAAAAAAATCTAAGATAGATTTGAAATAATGATTCATTAGATAATCAAATCTTATCAGAGTTTAAACATGCAATTACATAGTGAATAGTCAAAAGATCAACAGATGTCGGGACTCTATTAGTAAATCCAGCGTTAGGGGTAAAATCCACTTCTCCCTTAGATTAATGATACGTGACAATGAACCTAAATGAGGAAACCAAACTCGCCCTCTAAAGGTAATATGCGAGAAGGATTCTCTATTTCTCCAACTTAGCAACGTCCTCATGAAGGAAAGAACTTCATAGGGAAAGTCCCCTATGAGCATGGCAACTCTCCAAAGGACAGTCAACCCATATAAAAGTCAGTTCCCATGAGGAAACCGGGTGTTTATCTCCAAACGAAATCGCCCAATAAGGAAAGACTCCTAATCAAAGCAAGTCTCCTAAACTATTGTGAAGTCCTCCTCTACAAAAGCACCCTCAAGCTCAAAGGTACACATCTCCATTATCCTGAATTACTAGAAAGAGGCACTCTCGAGTTCACCTGTTGCTTGTTTTCTCTCCTGTTGTGCCGATTTCTGACTTGAGGGCCGGAGTGGTCCTCCGGAGTCACAACTTAAAGACCCCTAACGTGTTTTCTGTGAGAGCAGATCAATCACAGGTTGGAGCTGAACCAGCCACTGATCATGGGTACCAAATTTCTGCATCATCAGATTGGCGCTAACCGTTGGAATATTCTTCTAAATTTGAAAGATGAAGAATACCACAAACCCTCAACAAAGCGATAGGGTCACTTGAAGCAGTGTCAACCCAGGCTCTACCTCAAACCAAGATCCTGCGTTGAGATGAAATTAGCTTCCTCGCATAGAAGAATCCCTGGTGTCTACTATGCCCCCTCTGACTAGTCCCACAATGGACCAGTTCAATGGTTTGACTCAATAAGTAGCGGATATGTCAGGTAAACTACAAGTACTTGTTTATAACCTGTCCCCTCAGCCGGTTGTCACGATGGCCAATGCTAAATCCTCCTCCCCCACCCCCACCCCCGAGTTACTAATGTCCAAGCCAACCCCATCGACGACGAGAAGGGTGAATCACCCTCTGGAAGTAAACAACCCTTTTTGCTTCACCACAAAAAAGCCTTCCAAGAGCCTTGGAGAAAACCCCTCTTTTTTGCCCTAAACCTTCTCCTCAACCTTGAGTAGATGAACCTTACTTTTGCTTCACCACAAAAACCCTTCAAGAGCCCCTAAGTGAAAACCCCTCTTGCCTTGCCCTAGCTTTCTCCTCAAGAATAACCTTGCTTTTGCTCCACCACAAAAGCTATCCTAGAGCCCCCAAGAGAAAACCTTCTTGCCTTGCCCTAGCTTTCTCCTCAAGAAGAAGAACCTTGCTTTTGTTTCACCACAAAAGCCCACATAGAGCCATAGAGAAAACCCTCTTGTCTTGCCCTAGCCTTTTCTCCCCTTCTCTCTACATTTTCCCTTCTTCTTCAAAACCTCTCGTTCATATACAAATCATATATATAGAGAGAGATAGACACATCCCACTTAAAAGGGCCAAGTGGGACCCACTCCAAGAATGAAATACAACTGATGATTTTGTATCACTAACTCAACAGAGAGAGAGAGGGGGGAAGAGTCAAATGAAACCCATACACAGAGAATGGAGGTCAGAGAGAGAGAGAGAGAGAGAGAGAGAGAGACCGTACCTGGAGATGGCTAGCACGATGACGATCTGAGGAGGACGGCGAGGAAAACAAGAAAACACCCAAAAAATGCATTTATGCCGAAAAAGGTGAGGTCTACGCGGAAAATAAGCGACAAAAGAACACTGCCTAGGTGATATTGTTGGGAAAAGACCCGTGGTACCCCTCCTATTAGGCGTGCAACTCAGGTCGGGTTGAGGGCAACTCAAACCCGACCAGAGGAACCATTTACTCAACCCGAACCCGACCTGACCCAAGTTCCAACCCAATGAGGTTCAACCCGACCCGACCTGATGAACCCGTTTTTATCAACCTTAACCCAAACCGACCCGAATCAACCTGAACCAACTAGACATTTTAAGCTTACTAAAATAAAGAATGGCGGGTTTCACTCGGGTCGGGTTGCCCAAGCCCTCAACCTGAACCTGACCCGAACTCAACCCGGGTTGGGAAAACTCAACCAGAACCCGAACCCGACCTGACCTAACTTTTTTCCGGGTTGAACCCAACCCGAATTGCACGCCTACCTCCTATAACCTAAGAAAGTTAAATATACCTGAAAAATACTTAAAACTTAAAATATGGGCCTTAGAATGGTCTCCATCACTCCGTATTCTTAATAACATAGCAGGACTCAAGAGAGTCGACAAGAGGTGTCTGAGCAATCTCTCTATCAAAGAAGTTATGCCTAAAATTAAGCTTCCATGTTACAATTTGCTACGCCCTCGCTCTGAATTCTTCATTTGCCTGAGTAGCCTTGGTATGGCTAGATTGAGCTATCTAGAAAAATTGAAACTATTTTGGCCATGACCACTTCAAGATAATTTTTGAAAAATAATGCTATCTTGAAAGCCGTTACATATCTTTTGCTATCCATTGTTATAAATCTTCATAAATAAAGTCGCGAAATGTAATTCCTTCCATTGGAGAAGTTTGATACTTTTTTAAAAACCACAGAATGCTTTAGAAACTATAAATACCATGTCCTAAAATCCACAGCATATTTCAACACATGGAGCTAAAGGCTATTCCAGTACATGATTCTCTAATAGTTTTCATCCATTAAACAAGCAAAATTTATTTGAATACACTATGAAATTGCTTCATTATAGAGCAGACCACATTTCAATTCCATTTAACAGGATAGCCAAGCCAGCTGGTAAGACCTTTTAGATAACTAATGACATGTAGAAAAGGATGAAAAAGTACATATACTACGAATGCAACTTAAAACTGAAGAGTTTGTTCCTGTTTTATACACCCAAAGGTCTAAGATGAATAGGAAGGCCAAACTCTGGCTGAAGAGTGAGTTTCTCTGCTGGCGCGTGTTTATACTGTGGGGAGAGGGTGAAGGAGAACCTCTGAAGGGTCATGGCTAGCACCATCTTTGCTTCCAACATTGCGAAATTCTGCCCAATGCAGGTTCTTGGACCAAGAGAGAATGGCATTAGAGCATTAGGATGTTTTGCTGCTTTTGAGACCCCATCTGTGAATCTCAATGGCTTGAATTCATTTGCATCCTCACCCCAATATTTCTTGTTGGTGTGGATTATTTGCAACGGAATTGTTATAACTGTGCCCTTTGGGATCATCAAGTTTCCCAACATCATATCACTAGATGCCTTTCTGGTCATATAAATCGCCGGACCATAGAGCCTCAGGGTTTCCATAATTACCATGTTCACCTACAAAATTTATCAACATTATGCTTAGTATAAAATAAACAAAACTAATGTAAGTCTGTAATTTGTAAAGTGTATTGATATTGTTTTCCATCCCTTTGTTCTTATCCGTTTGTGCTTGATGTATGTGGAAAAATAGAAAAAATCTAAAATCATCTTACCAATTTTAGTTTGTTGAGCTTATCTGCATCTGGAATTTCCATCCCACATTCCCTCAATACCTCCTCTCTAAGTCTCTCTTGCCATTCCGGGTATAAGCTTAACAAGAACATAGTCCAAGTTAGTAAATTAGCTGTGGTATCATGCCCTGCAAAGAAGAATGTCTTGCACTCATCCATGATTTCCTTCATGTTTAGCTTCGGGTCCCCTTTCTGCCTATCAGAGCCGGTCTCTGTCATTCCCATCATCAACCCAAGTAGATCATTCCCATAGTTTCCGTCCTTGGAATTTAGCCTACTCTCTATTATATGTGCAAGTGTATTCCTCATTCTTCTATTGAGTTTCCATATATGAAGGTTCCACCTAGTAGGAAGATACCTGCAATTAAAAAATATCTTAGATATTATCATGTAAAGTTCTTCTCTAGTATAAAATTGAATCTACGGATTCTGTTTACCACGCGGATTTGAAATATTTAAAAAGAGTAAGGGACGGAGGTAATTACTGGCTACCAGGGATGATGATATCAGTACTAGAATATGTGGCCAATTGTTGAAGCTCTTTTTGCACCTCAAAGACTTCCCTTCCTTCATTGAAACTACTACCAAAGGCAGTATGACAGATTATGTCTGCAGTCAGCTCCTGAAACTCGATATTCATCTCTATTTCTTTACATTGTCCCTTGTCTTGAATCACCAAATCTTGCCACCGATCAAGCATCGATAAAGTGCATGATGCCATTCTCTTAGTCATCACCTATCAAATGAAAAGCAATGGCCATGGAGGATTAAACTTGGTTTTTTATATCATCTCTGACTCTGAGCTTTAGTTTTAATACCACAACTACATCCCAGTCGATGTTTTCTAAGAGTCATGAAACAGATTTAAAGAGGAAATTTTGTGAAAAAAGAAGATGGATATCTGACATTGAGGTTAAATTCAATACACAAGTTAATACTAATGCAATCTATTTTTTGTCTGTTTCAACTTCAAGATGTTAAACATAAAAAAATGTCATAGAAAGGGAAATATATTGAAAATGAAAAACCCAACATCTAAGGCAACAGACAAGTGATTCAACCATCGTGAAAATGGTGCAGAAAGAGTGACTATAAGACCAAAGAAAATTGGTACCTATGTTCTCTTGAGCTTAAGATCTTAATAGACTTTACAGGTCTTATAAGGCAAAAACTGGGTACCAATCTGACATTGAGCTTAACATATTGATGAAACGTACAAGTATTTTAACAGTCACGAGAGAAAAAACTTTAGAAGGGAAATAGGCTCACGAGGAAAAAAACTTTAGAAGGGAAATAGGCATCTCACCTTTAGCTTGTCTATGTTGAAAGCAGGGTTGACAGCCCTTCTATGCTTAACCCATTCCGATCCCTCAACCATAACCAATCCCTTCCCCATCAGGGCTGATATTGAAGGCCTTGGCTTAGGTTTGGTGAAAAAACCAAACTTGTTTGACAGTATTTCTTTGGCTAGATCAGGTTCAGTTATGCAGATCCTTGGTTCTGTCCCAAAAAAGTAAAAAACTTCTCTCCTGCATGGTAAATTAAACTACAGTCAATCTCAAAGAATAATCATATTCATTTATCTAACCCAAATAGCTGGCTTTTGGCAAATGGTCAATGAGCTTGGCCTTAGCCAACTTTTCAAATACAGATTGACTGGCCCGTTGACACACTCATGGCCCCAACAAAGGTATATATTTTGAATTTCGATTTTTTTATTTTGATACGCCTTTCTAAGAACTTAACCCCATTTACCTTGGCCGCGTTCTTTATCTTGGTCCGTGTTTTGCCTTACAAAGTCAGTCAAAAGTCTTTGACACCAAATCTATTATGATTGGGTTTGGAAAGCATCCGCATTTTTAAACACTAGTTTCACCATTTTTTTCATGTACAAAAAGAGGGGAAAAAACAGAGAGAGATGATGCCCACCATTCGTTTTTGATAGGCGTAAAACCAACCATTTTGTAACAAGATAAGAGAATAAAAGAGAAGAGAAGAGAGTATGACCATACCATATTGTGAGGACCATTTGGTGTAGTGAGGTGAGACCCTAGGTGTGATGTCATGACAATGAGTATCCATTACCATCTTCTCTGCTTTCTTCTTCAAGCTCTTGATTTCCTCTAAAGAACCTGACATGAATGAGCAATGGGGTCCTCTTACTCCTTGCTTCGCAAATGATTTTGTGAAGGAATAAGGCCTCCATAAGAGAACTTTGAAGAGTTTCCACAGCCTTGAGATCAGCAACACTACAAAAACCACTTGAAATATGTCAACATAACCCATCTCTAGAGAGTGTGAGAGATGTTCTCAATTGTTTGATGAATTATATGAAGTATTGCTAGTATTTATAGGCAAGGATTTATTGCTTGGCTCTCTATGTAAGGACGGTAGTGATGTTTGAATGACAAATTTTTGGCCCACAGACAAAAATTGAGAGATAAAAAGAGACAGTCATACATCTAGAAGGACGGAATCTCAATAATATATTTCTAGAAGATTGGTAGTACATGCAGGCAAAAAAAAATACATAGTTCCTGTGAGAGTGGGTCCACATTTTTTCAAGGGAAAAAGAACCCGTTTAGAAAATAAAGAAAATGGTGAAATTGACCATGATTTGGTCAAATTCAAATTGATTTTTGCAATGTGGAATTTCATGCCCTGTATCTTCTTGCCCGCTTGTCACTGGAGAGCTCTCATCTTTATTCCAAATAAAAAAATCTTGTCTTTCTAGTGGTCAAGTGATAGAGAAGTTCCAGTGAGGGTGGGTCCACATCAGGGCCTCATGTGTGAATGAAACCTATGTCTACCATGCCACGTTCTCTCTTCTAGAAAAAAGAAAGAGAGAGATAAAGAGACACCATACGCGGGGAGGGGAGGGGCGGGGCGGGGCTCTAAGGATTAGACAATTGGCTTGTAGTCTTGTACATGTGGTCATGGTTGTTTTAGTACTAAAAAAACTTGTGTGGACAAGGGATGTTTGGGTTTACGTGCTCTTCTAGAACTAGAACACTATATTAGTGAGATTCATTCATTCACTACATGCACATACGGAAATGACATATCCACGCCCTTTTCTTCATTGGACCATCCCTTGTAGTGTAAAAAGAGTAGTACCTGGCTAGAAATGGGGGTGGATGTATCACTTTCCATGCACATGCTACTAAGGTAAATATAATAAGTGAGCCATGATACTAAAACAAGTACATGGTCATAAGGTTAGAGTACATTGTGTTAAACCATAAATTACTATGTAATTAATGCAGAACTTACCTCTGGCCACGGCGATTATATCTTATGACTATGAATTCCCTTGAACCGACAGTTGAAACCACAAGCTTCAATGTGCCACGAACATTGAAAGAGTTTTCTTATAATCTGTAGAAGACCTTAGGGCTCGATCGTTGGAATCGTAGGAACAATTTTCCTCTCAGATTAGGGACCCTCTTTAAATGGAAACTTCAGTTATAAACTACGCATGTTCTTCCATAAAGTACAACAGATATTTGTAGGATTTGGGACTGTATGTTTTTTGCTTCCCACCACACCTCAAACACTTAGTCTTTTACTAATTAAAATCACTTTGGGACTTATCTATAGACTCCCTTTGTAAACACAACTTTAGTGGATAAGCCCTCTAGAAGAATCCAAAATGTTTTTCCTGTGTGGGTCCCAATGTGGGCCACACCAAAAATGCCAACATTCCCCCACTTGGTCCACATTGGTATATATTCACAAAGCAACCTAGAGTCTTAAATACTTATTTTGAAAATTTTATGGCCATAGTTTTAGAAAATATTCAATCCAAAATATCTTTAACTTTATCTTTATTGTACACCCTTATAGTGTATCTCAAATGTACGAATCATAGTGGCATACACCTCCAACAGGAAATGTTACCTTCTATGTACCACATACACCGATTCACACTAATGTACACTTTATGCGTGGTTTGAAACTTTATTTAATAGGCTCGTGAATGGCCATGTCCACCTTTATCTGTCATTAGGGACAGTCTGTTTTATCAAACCTTAATGCGTACACACTTTATGCATTGTATCTCTATAAAACATGTAAACGGAATCATCCGCTTTATGTTGCAGCTAAAAGTGACAAAATGTAATTAATCACTAATTACTACAAGACCCATATGATCCACATGTTCCGTATACAACTTAGGCGAAAGCCCTTTAGTCATGGGATGCACTGTCAACTGTTTAGTAGAAATGTTCTTAGTAGCCACTCGATTAAGAAAATTCTCCATAACTTTAAGGAAATCCATGTTAGAAAAGAATACCTTGGAAGAATTATGACCGTAAATTACTAATGACTTGAAGATATAATCCACAATCATAAGCCCTACGACAAAATTCTGCAACCATAATCCCAGCATAGTTACCTCATAGCACGCAATGAACTTTGCCTCCGTAAAAGAAGAAGTGTTGAGCCATTGCTCCATGCCTTTCAATGAAATGGCACCTCCATTAATAGGAAGATATACCCTAATATTGACTTCCTAGTATCATGACACCCGGCAAAGTCCGATTTTGAATATCTGATCACTTCTGAGTTATCTAACCGTCTGTATGTGAGCTTGTAATCCTATATACCCTGAAAGTACTGTAAAACCTTCTTTGCAGTGGTCCAATGATCCATCCCTAGATTCCTTTAGTAAGTCCCTAGCAACCCTTCAGCATAACCGATGTTCGGAAATTGCCAACCGCCGAAGCATAGAGAATATTTCTCATCTGTTATCTTTCAAACTCATACTTTAGGAATTGTGACTCACTGAGTTTATAACCTTTAAGGATACATGCTATATTTGGTGAACAGTTCTGTATCCAAAGCCTTTTCAAAACTTTGTTAACATAGGCCTTCTGAGATAGTCCCAAGATATCTTGAGATCTATTTTCTTAATTTCAATGCCATTGACATATGAGGCTTCACCCTTATCCTTCACATCGAAGTTTGAGTTAGGACCTGTTTCACTTCATATAACATTCCTAAATTATTAGTAGCCAGCAAATATCATCTACTTATAGGACCAAAAGATAAACCCACTAGCGCTGACTTTAAGATATGTACAATTACATCAGGAAACTTAAGGTACCACCACGGGAGTTCTGTTTTAGTTCATATATAGATATCTTTAATTTGCAAACCCTGTGACTACCACTTTCAAACAAAAATCCTTTATAATCCTTAATGAGTCCTTTTTCTACCTAAACTACCCAGGATTAAAGAGTTTATTGAGGGCTTGGTTTCTAGTCGAGTGAAGTCCAACCTTCTGTCCACACATGCCGGATTAGCAAGCAAATGGAAATATCTAATTCGATGCAAAGGATTTCAATTCGAGGTCGAAGCGACCAGTTCATCTTTACAGATCTATTCTACACCGGGCTTAAATTTAAGCTTGTTCTCTTCATTTTGTCTAAACTCGAGGGCGAGGTTCTTTCAAGTGGGAGGGACTGATGTAGGATATTAGTGGTAGATTAGTAACTTTCTTTCTATTTTTTTACTAGAATTAATATGGGTTTTTAGTTGGCAAGATTACGCTTCTAATTATAGCTGCTTTCTTATTGTGATAGGATTCTAGATCTCTCTCACATGGATTGCATTTCTTTTAAATAAGAGGTTGTAAATGTGAGTTAGAATCAATCAAGAATATTGGAATAAAATTTCACCCTTTATCTCTTCTTGTTCTCTCTCTTCTTCATAGTGGATTCTAGGGTTTTTCTTCATCTTTCTTCTTCCCTAGTGAATTCTCGAGCAATTTTCGGATCGTGAGCTTCGGCTGTGTTTCCATGCTTGATCCGCTGCGCTAAAATTCTATGTCAGTACCACCATTTATTCAGGAGTTATCTTGCAAGTTTTTAGGAGTTGAATAAGTTTCAATAATAGACGATAACAGTAGATAGAAATTGAATAGTTTTGGTTGCTATCATGATATTTTATAGGAGACATGATTAGGAGACTTTATTGAGTTATCTTGCAAGTTTTTAAGAGTTGAATAAGTTTCAATAATAGACAATGAGAGTTGATAGAAATTGAAGAGTTTTGGTTGTTATCTTGATATTTTATAGGAGATGTGACTAGGAGATTTTATTGATATTAGTTGCTAAGTTTTAGAGATTTATTACTTGTTTGACCAAGGTAGTCTTTCTAAATGTTGAATTTTCGTTTAGTGAAGAAGGGGGCGTTTTCCATCACTTTTCTATGTTTAATGGAGGTTTTAGGTCTCCCTCAAGCAGACCTAAGTTCATTCTATTTGCTTCATCTAAGTCATCCCTAATACTCTCAACCCACCATTAAAAATAGAGAGATGCAACAAGTATCAGCCATTATTTTTTCAATCTTCTCTTGTAATCTCTTGTTCTTATAGTGGAGTTTCTCGTCGTCTCGCCGTGGATGTAGGCATTGTCGAACCACGTAAATCTTTTATGTCTTCTTGTGATTGTTTGCGTTTGTCTACTTCATTTTGGTTCGCCATTAAAATTGGAGATCGCTATTTTAGAGGGGTTTTCACAACAAAATCTTCCACTTGATGTACTTCAAATGCAAGTTTCGGAACTTTGGATTTTCTTTATAGAAAATGATTAAAAAATTTCTTATCTATTGGGGCATGAGAAACTTGGCGGTTCAGCCTTTCAAGCTCCTTCTCCTCTTCCTCTTGCGGTTCAGCCTTTCAAGCTCCTCCTCTCTTCCTCTTCTTCCTTTCGTCTTCGTGTTTCTGTACTTCAATTTTCTGATAAGGTGAAAGCTACAACTAAATCCCAAACCATTAATAATAGATGCATTCCCGATCTTGTTTACTTGCATTGTCTCCACTTCTTCACATCTTATCTTCCTCTGCCTCGTATCCTTCCCTCTTTAATATCTTAAGAGAAGGATAGTTTGTACAACGTTCCCACCCCTAAGCGTCTGTTTCGATGCAGTGAAACATGCCCATAATATCAGAAATGAACCAATTTGATTGATGATTACCTAGGAAGCACGGGTACTCTCCAGGGCCTCCCGTACCCATACCCGACACGTATGGGGTGCGGGTACGCCCTGGGTACGCACCCCCATAATTAAAAAAAATAAAAAAACATTCTTCTTGTACTGGGTGCGTGTCGGGTGCGTTGGGGGTGCGCACCCACGCGTACCCGACACGTCCTGCTTCTCTAATCTGGTTTGTAAACCCTTCCTTCTTGTCCTCTCTCCTTTCATGTACTTAGTATTTACAAGTAAATGTCTTTACTATTTTATTGTCCATTTACTTAAGATTTACATGTAAATAACGGAATACCCCCAATGTGGATTTATTAAAAATAGTTTCAATACCCAAATCTAAAAGGAAAAAAAGTCAACTCCCCTGTTCTAGTACAAAATTCGCAGAAAAAGGGTTGGGTCAAAATTTTAACTTTCTTAAATTCCAAACGGTAGGGTATTTTTCAAATTTTAAAAAATCATAAAATCTATCATGTCCAAACATTATTAAATCCCAAAAGTCCGTTATAAAAAATCTCATAATTTGGCCTCTAAAAATTACTCATCTTTTCAGGCACTGGTCAACACACTGGCGACAAACTTTTTTTCAAATGAATGACGTATTGATGCCTCATGTTTTGAAATATAGAACTTAATCACTTATGAAATGAAGAGCGATATTAGAATTTTTTATTTTGGTGATGTTATTGTTATTTGATTGCTCTCCAATTATTATTTTTTAATTTATGTAAATATATAATAAAATATTAAAAAATATTATTATATTCAGCGTACCCGAAAGTACCCGCACCCGATTTTTTTGGAAAATCACGTACCCACGTACCCGTGTCGTGTCGTACCCGCACCCCGTACCCGTACCCGTGCTTCATAGATGATTACAAACATTTCAAATGCTTTAACCAAGAAATGATATCAGACTATTAGCTTGCGTCTTGTTCTTAGTGGTATGGAAGGTGAGTCCTACTTCCTTGCTTTGAATTCTTCTTTTGCCTGAGTAGCCTTGGTATGGCTGGATTGAGCTCTTAAAGTTCAAAAGATAAATAACGCCTTTTCTCAAACGGCTTACGATTTTGGAGAAGTTGGTAAGTTAACATGGTATCAGAGCCAAAGGTCCCAGGTTCAAACCTCCCGGATAGCAAAAATCCACATGCGATGGTCAGCCCAAAGTGGGACCACATGTGTCACGTGTTTGCCAAGTGGGCCACACGTGCGGGAGAGTGTTAAAGTATAAAAGATAAATAACGCCTTTCTCCAACAGCTTAAGCTTTTGGAGAAGTTGGTAAGTTAACATGAGCCATCTAGGATTTGCTAAAAATTTCAAACTATTTGGCAATGACCACTTCAAGATCATTTTTGAAAAATAATGCCATCTTGAAAGCCATTGCATATCTTTGTCTATCAATTATTATAAGTTTTCATAAATAAAGCTGCGAAAATGTAATTCCTTCCATTGAGGAAGTTTGAAACATTTTTGTAAAAGGAAACCACAAATTGCGTTAGGAACTATAAATACCATGTCCCAAAATCCACAGCGTATTTCTTCACATGGAGCTAAAGGCTATTCCATGACACGATCTGAAGAGTTTTCATCCATTAAACAAGCAAAATTTATTGGAATGACATTGACAAAAGGGTTTATTAGAGAGGAGACCACATTTCAGTTCCATTTAACAGGATAGCCCTTGGGCCAACGATCTGAAGAGTTTTCATCCATTAAACAAGCAAAATTTATTGGAATGACATTGACAAAAGGGTTTATTAGAGAGGACACCACATTTCAGTTCCATTTAACTGGACAGCCCTTGGGCCAACGGTAAGGCCCTTTGCATAACTGAAGACATGTAGAAAAGAATGAAAGCAGTACATATACTATAAATGCAACTTAAGACTGAAGAGTCTGTTTTTGTTTTATACATCCAAAGATTTTAGATGAATAGGAAGACCAAACTCTGGCTGAAGGGTAAGTTTCTCTGCTGGCGCATGTTTATACTGTGGGGAGAGTGTGAAGGAGAACCTCTGAAGGATCATGGCTAGCACCATCTTTGCTTCTAACAATGCAAAATTCTGCCCATTACAGGTACTTGGACCTAGAGAGAATGGCATTAGAGCATTCGGATGTTTCGCTGCTCTTGAGACCCCATCCGTGAATCTCAATGGCTTGAATTCATTTGCATCCTCACCCCAATATTTCTTGTTTGTGTGAATTATTTGCAACGGAATTGTTATGACTGTGCCCTTTGGGATCATCAAGTTTCCCAACATCATATCACTGGAAGCCTTTCTGGTCATATAAATCGCGGGACCATAGAGCCTCAGGGCCTCCATAATTACCATGTTCACCTACAAAATTTATCAACATTGTGCTTAGTATAAAATAAACAGAACTATTGTAAGTCTGTAATTTTTAAGCTGTATTGATTTTGTTTTCCACCCCTTTGTTCCTATCAGTTTGTGCTTTATGTCAGTGAAAAATAGAAAAAATAAAAAATCATCTTACCAATTTTAATTTGTTGAGCTTATCTGCATCGGAATTTCCATTCCACATTCCCTCAATACCTCTTCTCTGAGTCTCTCCTGCCATTCTTGGTATAAGCTTAACAAGAACATAGTCCAAGTTAGTAGATTAGATGTGGTATCATGCCCTGCAAAGAAGAATGTCTTGCACTCATCCATGATTTCTTTCATGTTTAGCTTTGGGTCCCCATTCTTCCTATTAGAGCCAGTTGTTGACATTCCCATTATCAACCCAAGTAGATCATTCCCATAATTGGGTTCCCTTTCTTCCTATTAGAGCCAGTTGTTGACATTCCCATCATCAACCCAAGTAGATCATTCCCATAGTTTTCGTCCTTGGAATTTAGCCTACTCTCTATTATATGTGCAAGTGTATTCCTCATTATTCTTCTATTGAGTTTCCATATGTGAAGGTTCCACCTAGTAGGAAGATACCTGCAATTAAAAAATGTCTCAGATATTATCATGTAAAAGCTCTTCTCTAGTATAAAATTGAATCTACGCATTTTATTTACCACATGGATTTCAAATATTTCAAAAGGGCAAGGGAGTGAGATAATTAGTGGCTACCAGGGATGATGATATCAGTACTAGAGTCACTGGCCAATTTTTGAAGCTCTTTTTGAACCTCAAAGACTTCCCTTCCTTCATTGAAACTACTACCAAAGGCAGTATGACAGATTATGTCTACCGTAAGCTCTTGAAATTCGATATTCATCTCTATTTCTTTACATTGTCCCTTGTCTTGAATCACCAGATCCTGCCAACGATCAATCATCGATAAAGTGCATGATGCCATTCTCTTAGTCATTACCTATCAAATGAAAAGCCGCGGAGGAAGTGGGTCTCACTTCTTATTACCATCCGATCAAAGGTCAGATGAATTATCATTTCCCATTTCAAAATCATTTTTAATCAATTAATTCATGCTTATCAATCAAGCCATAAAAAATTGTAAATACAAGCCCAACTCCTCAAGGAAATTCACTAGTGTTTTAATGATAGTCATGAAAAGGGTTAAGTTTTTTATATCACCTCTGGGCTTTAGTTTTAATACCACACCTCTGTTCCTGTAAGGACAAATTTTTGGCCCACAGACAAAAAGAGTGATATAGAAAGAGACAGTGAGAGAAAGCATCATCCCTAAGTTACTCATCTGGAAGGACGGAATTCTCAATAATATGTTTCTAGAAGATTGGTAGTACATGCAGGCAAAATAACACATAGTTGGACCTATAGTTAATAAAACTTCATCTTAAACGAGATTTTTCCAAAGGAAAACACTTCAAAACGGGATCCCATTTAGAAAATAGAGAAGATGATTGAAATTGACCTAAGATTTTGTCAATTTCAAAGTGATTTTTTGCTTCTGTGGGGATTCATGCCCTCCTTGTGTTATTTCCCACGTGTCACTAGAGACCTCTTGTCTTTTCCTCCTTACTGGGTTCCCGTTTTGTCACCCATCTAGAAGGCCGGAATCTCAATAAAATGTTTCAGGAATTGCTAGCGTCCATCTCAATGGGCTTTTCGCAGCTGGTCTGTCTACGTCAGACCAGCCACCTCGTGAATGGAGACAAAAGCTGTTGTCTCCATTTCACGAGTTGGCTGGCCTGAAGTGCAACAGACTTGCCGCGAAAAGCCTTTTGCGATGGACCTTAGCAAATCCCAAATGTTTCTAAGCGAAACTTCATTTCATACGACAATTTTGAAGAGAATTTATATGATGGGTGGCCGTGAAAACATGTGAAGTCCAAAAAAGTAGGTACGGCCCACTTTTTTTGATGATCCAAACCGTTCAACTGTTTGGGCACAACGTAAATAGGTTGTACCCCAAAAATAATTTCCATAGGATGATCCTAGCCCTCCGATCTGAACTGATCTGAATATGAAGATTTCCAAAAATCATTTATGGAATCTTCTACAGATCGGAGGGTTAGGATCATCCTATGGAAATGATTTTTTGGGCACAACCTATTTACGTTGTGCCCAAAGAGATGAACGGTTTCGATCATAAAAAAAAGTGGGCCGTACCTAGTTTTTTTGGACTTCACGTGTTTTCACGGCCACCCATCATATAAATTCTCTATTTTGAAAAATGTTATCACTGGATTTTGATGAGGGGGGTATGGCCGGCACCGTGGGATGATCCAAACCGTCCATTAGATGGCCCACAGCCTAAATAGGTTGTGCCCCAAAAATCATTTCAATAGGTTGATCCTAACCCTCCGATCTATAGAGGGTTAGGACCTCTAAGGATCAGACAAGTGGCTTGTACATGATTTGCCAACTTTGGTTGGACCCACATTATTGGGTGATCTAAGTCATTCGTTTGTTGGTGTAGATAGTCCTGCCCCCAAAATCTTCTCTATAGGATGTTTCTGACCCTCTATCCTGCAAATGTTTCCATGAGTCATCCATTTTAACCTTCAAAGATCATAGGGTTAAGATCATCCTATAGCTAAGATTTTCTAGGTATGGACCTTGTAAGTCCGGGCCCAACCGTGTAATTAGCGCGTAGTAAGGAATGACGCAATTTAGAGATAAAAAAAAGAAGGGGATGATATTTTCACCCCCCAGTACGCATGCACCTCTCTTATAACATGATTTGACGTGAACAGTGGGAAACTATAACACTTTTTGAGGTCAAATCACGTTACAAGAGGGGCGCATGCATACTGCAGGGGTGTGAAAATATCATCGCCCCAAAAAAATAAGTTAAAAGTTAAGACAGAGATTTACATGATTCGGTTTATGACCTTTAAACCCATATCCGCAAAGTGTGAAACTCTCTATCCTCACTGATGAATGAAAAAATTCTCGTCTCTGTTATTAATACGGGTGCAATTTGGGTCAGGCTGAGTTGAGATTCTCAAAAAAATTGATTTGGAACCAAACCCAAACTGGACCCCATTTTATTGTAACAGCTCAATCCAAATTCCCAAAAATCGAACCGAGTTGCACCCCTACACATCAGGGTCTCATGTGTGAATGAAGCTTATGTCTCCCTAGTACTTCCACACCGCGTTCTCTCTTCTAGAAAAAGGAAGAGAGAGATCATACACGGACCTCTAAGGATCCGACAAGTGGCTTGTACAAGTGGTCATGGTTGTTTTCGGACTATAAAAACTTGTGTGGATAAGAGATGTGTAGCCACTTCTAGAACTAAAACACTATATTAATGAGATTCAATCTTCTGTACATGCATACAGGAAATGAGATATCTGGGCCACCCCTTGTAGTGCAAAAAGAGTAGTCCCTAGGAAGAAAAGGGGGCAAATATGTCATTTTCCAAGCACATACTGCTACGTTAGATATAACAAGTGGGACATGTTACTAAAACAAGCACAAGGTCCTAAGGTAGTTATAGTACATTGTTCTGTCCATGGTAAACCAAGGGAGAGTAGGGAATGTGAAGTATATAAATATACAAGAAATAAAAAATCTAACATAGATTTGAAATAATGATTGATTAGATAATCATATCTTATCAGAGTTTAAACATGCAATTACATAGTGAATAGTCAAAAGATCAACAGATGTCGAGTACTCTATTAGTAAATCCAGCGTTAGGGGTAAAATCCGCTTCTCCCTTAGATTAATGATACGTGGCAATGAACCTAAATGAGGAAACCAAACTCGTGCTCTAAAGGTAAGATGCGAGAAGGATTCTCTATTTCTCCAACTTAGCAACATCCTCATGAAGGAAAGAACTTCATAGGGAAAGTCCCCTATGAGGATGTCAACTCTCCAAAGGATAGTGAACCCATATAAAAGTCAGTTCCCGTGAGGAAACCGGGTGTTTATCCCAAACGAAATCGCCCAATAAGGAAAGACTCCTACTCAAAGCAAGTCTCCTAAACTAATGTGAAGTCCTCCTCTATAAAAACACCCCCAAGCTCAAAGGTACACATCTCCAGTATCCTGAATTACTAGAAAGAGGCACTCTCGAGTTCACCTGTTGCTTCTTTTCTCTCATGTTGTGCCGATTTCTGACTTGAGCGCCGGAGTGGTCTCCCGGAGTCACAACTCAAAGACCCCAAACGTGTTTTCTATGAGAGCAGATCAATCACAGGTTGGAGCTCAACCAGCCACTGATCATGGGTACCAAATTTCTGCATCATCAGATTGGTGTTGACCGTTGGAATATTCTTCTAAATTTGAAAGATGAAGAATACCACAAACCCTCAACAAAGTGATAGGGTCACTTGAAGCAATGTCAACCCAGGCTCTACCTCAAACCAAGATCCTACGTTGAGATGAAATTAGCTTCCCCGCATAGAAGAATCCATGGTGTCTACTATGCCCCCTCTGACTATTCCCACGATGGACCAGTTCAATGGTTTGACTCAATAAGTAGCGGATATGTCAGGTAAACTACAAGTACTTGTTTGTAACCTGTCCCCTCAGCCGGTTGTCACGATGGCCAATGCTAAATCCTCCTCCCCCAACCCCCACCCTCGAGTTACTAATGTCCAAGCCAACCCCATCGACGACGAGAAGGGTGAATCACCCTCTGGAAGTAAACAACCCTTTTTGCTTCACCACAAAAAAGCCTTCCAAGAGCCTTGGAGAAAACCCCTCTTTTTTGCCCTAAACCTTCTCCTCAACCTTGAGTAGATGAACCTTACTTTTGCTTCACCACAAAAACCCTTCTAGAGCCCCCAAGTGAAAACCCCTCTTGCCTTGCCCTAGCTTTCTCCTCAAGAATAACCTTGCTTTTGCTCCACCACAAAAGCTATCCTAGAGCCCCCAAGAGAAAACCCTCTTGCCTTGCCCTAGCTTTCTCCTCAAGAAGAAGAACCTTGCTTTTGTTTCACCACAAAAGCCCACATAGAGCCCTAGAGAAAACCCTCTTGTCTTGCCCTAGCCTTTTCTCCCCTTCTCTCTACATTTTCCCTTCTTCTTCGAAACCTCTCGTTCATATACAAATCATATATATAGAGAGAGAGAGAGAGACACAACCCACTTAAAAGGGCCAAGTGGGACCCACTCCAAGAATGAAATACAACTGATGATTTTGTATCACTAACTCAACAGAGAGAGAGAGGGGGGGGAAGAGTCAAATGGAACCCAGAAACAGGGTTTCTACACAGAGAATGGAGGTCAGAGAGAGAGAGAGAGAGAGAGAGAGAGAGAGAGAGAGACCGTACCTGGAGATGGCTAGCACGATGACGATCTGTGGAGGACGGCGAGGAAAAAAAGAAAACACTCAAAAAATGCATTTATGCAGAAAAAGGTGAGGTCTACAGGGAAAATAAGCGAAAAAAGAAATCAAAAGAACACTGCATAGGTGATATTGTTGGGAAAAGACCCGTGGTACCCCTCCTAATAGGGGTGCAACTCAGGTCGGGTTGGGTCGGGTTGAGGCCAACTCAAACTCGACCAGAGGAACCATTTACTCAACCCGAACCCGACCTGACCCAAGTTCCAAAACAATGAGGTTCAACCCGACCCGACCTGATGAACCCGTTTTTATCAACCTTAACCCGAACCGACCCGAATCAACCTGAACCAACCAGACATTTTAAGCTTACAAAAATAAAAAATGGCAGGTTTCACTCGGGTCGGGTTGCCCAAGCCCTCAACCTGAACCTGACCCGAGCTCAACCCGGGTTGGGAAAACTCAACCAGAACCTGAACCCGACCTGACCTAACTTTTTTCCGGGTTGAACCCAACCCGAATTGCATGCCTACCTCCTATAACCTAAGAAAGTTAAATATACCTGAAAAATACTTAAAACTTAAAATATGGGCCTTAGAATGGTCTCCATCACTCCGTATTCTTAATAACATAGCAGGAGTCAAGAGAGTCGACAAGAGGTGTCTGAGCAATCTCTCTATCAAAGAAGTTATGCCTAAAATTAAGCTTCCATGTTACAATTTGCTACTCCCTCGCTCTGAATTCTTCATTTGCCTGAGTTGCCTTGGTATGGCTGGATTGAGCTATCTACAAAAATTGAAACTATTTTGGCCATGACCACTTCAAGATAATTTTTGAAAAATAATGCTATCTTGAAAGCCGTTACATATCTTTTGCTATCCATTGTTATAAATCTTCATAAATAAAGTCGCGAAATGTAATTCCTTCCATTGGAGAAGTTTGATACTTTTTTAAAAACCACAGATTGCTTTAGAAACTATAAATGCCATGTCCTAAATTCCACATCATATTTCATTTGAGTCTTGCCCCCTCTCTCTCTCTATTGAGTTAGTGATACAAAATCATCAGTTGTATTTCATTCTTGGAGTGGGTCCCACTTGGCCCTTTTAAGTGGGATGTGTCTGTCTCTCTCTATATATATGATTTGTATATGACCGAGAGGTTTTGAAGAAGAAGGGAAAATGTAGAGAGAAGGGGAGAAAAGGCTAGGGCAAGACAAGAGGGTTTTCTCTAGGGCTCTATGTGGGCTTTTGTGGTGAAACAAAAGCAAGGTTCTTCTTCTTGAGGAGAAAGCTAGGGCAAGGCAAGAGGGTTTTCTCTTGGGGGCTCTAGGATAGCTTTTGTGGTGGAGCAAAGCAAGGTTATTCTTGAGGAGAAAGCTAGGGCAAGGCAAGAGGGGTTTTCACTTAGGGGCTCTTGAAGGGTTTTTGTGGTGAAGCAAAAGTAAGGTTCAACTACTCAAGGTTGAGGAGAAGGTTTAGGGCAAAAAAGAGGGGTTTTCTCCAAGGCTCTTGGAAGGCTTTTTGTGGTGAAGCAAAAAGGGTTGTTTACTTCCAGAGGGTGATTCACCCTTCTCGTCGTCGATGGGGTTGGCTTGGACATTAGTAACTCGGGGGTGGGGGTGGGGGAGGAGGATTTAGCATTGGCCATCGTGACAACCGGCTGAGGGGACAGGTTACAAACAAGTACTTGTAGTTTACCTGACATATCCGCTACTTATTGAGTCAAACCATTGAACTGGTCCATCGTGGGACTAGTCAGAGGGGGCATAGTAGACACCAGGGATTCTTCTATGCGAGGAAGCTAATTTCATCTCAACGCAGGATCTTGGTTTGAGGTAGAGCCTGGGTTGACACTGCTTCAAGTGACCCTATCGCTTTGTTGAGGGTTTGTGGTGTTCTTCATCTTCCAAATTTAGAAGAATATTCCAACGGTTAGCGCCAATCTGATGGTGCAGAAATTTGGTACCCATGATCAGTGGCTGGTTCAGCTCCAACCTATGATTGATCTGCTCTCACAGAAAACACGTTAGGGGTCTTTAAGTTGTGACTCCGGGAGACCACTCTGGCACTCAAGTCAGAAATCGGCACAACAGGAGAGAAAACAAGCAACAGGTGAACTCGAGAGTGCCTCTTTCTAGTAATTCAGGATACTGGAGATGTGTACCTTTGAGCTTGAGGGTGCTTTTATAGAAGTGGACTTCACAAAAGTTTAGGAGATTTGCTTCGATTAGGAGTCTTTCCTTATTGGGCGATTTCGTTTGGAGATAAACACCCGGTTTCCTCATGGGAACTGACTTTTATATGGGTTGACTGTCCTTTGGAGAGTTGCCATGCTCATAGGGGACTTTCCCTATGAAGTTCTTTCCTTCATGAGGACGTTGCTAAGTTGGAGAAATAGAGAATCCTTCTCGCATCTTACCTTTAGAGGGCGAGTTTGGTTTCCTCATTTAGGTTCATTGTCACGTATCATTAATCTAAGGGAGAAGTGGATTTTACCCCTAACGCTGGATTTACTAATAGAGTCCCGACATCTGTTGATCTTTTGACTATTCACTATGTAATTGCATGTTAAAACTCTGATAAGATTTGATTATCTAATGAATCATTATTTCAAATCTATCTTAGATTTTTTTAATTCTTGTATATTTATATACTTCACATTCCCTACTCTCCCTTGGTTTACCATGGACAGAACAATGTACTATAACTACCTTAGGACCATGTGCTTGTTTTAGTAACATGTTCCACTTCTTATATCTAACTTAGCAGTAGGTGCTTGGAAAGTGATATATTTGCCCCCTTTCCTTCCCAGGGACTACTCTTTTTGCACTACAAGGGGTGGCCCAGATATGTCATTTCCTGTATGCATGTAGAGAAAGATTGAATCTCACTAATATAGTGTTTTAGTTCTAGAAGAGGCTACACATCCCTTATCCACACAAGTTTTTATAGTCCTAAAACAACCATGACCACATGTACAAGCCACTTGTCTGATCCTATGAGGTCCGCACATGCTCTCTCCCTCTCCCTCTCTCTCTGTCTCTCTCTCCCTCCCTCCTTTTTTCTAGAAGAGAGAACGCGGTGTGGAAGTACTAGGGAGACATAAGTTTCGTTCAGACATGAGACCCTGATGTGGACCCACCGTCACGTGAACTTCTCTATCAGTAGGGGTGCAACTCGGTTCGATTTTTGGGAATTTTGATTGAGCTTTTACAATAAAATGGGGTCCGATTTGGGTTGGTTCCAAATCAATTTTTTAGAGAATCTCAACTCAGCCTGACCCAAATTGCACCCGTATCTACGCCAACAATTGAATGGCTTAGATCACCCAATATTCTGGGTCCAACCAAAGTTGGCTAATCATGTACAGAAAAAGCCAGGATAGAAAAATTCGAGTTGAATACGCTATTGGTTCAAAAACATTTAGTAAACAATGGTCAAATAAACAAGAACAAAAAAAATGCATTTAATATGTTTAAAATCGGGAAGTGATATATCCACCCCTTTCAATTACTGGGGACACCCAGAGCTAGTGTATCGATGACTAAAGTGGGGCTGAAGTACTTGATGTCAGAAGAATTCAGGGGCCTGATTGCCATGTACACTGGCACTGGAGTTGTCCCCGGTAATCAAAAGGGGCTGATATATCACTTCCCTTAAAATTTTATCATTTACAAAATACTGTACAGCTAAAATTGGAAAGTTGGTACACGGCGAACAATCAAAACGTGTTTTTTTTTTTTTTTTTTTTTTTTAAAAAAAAAAAGAAGGTTGCTAGCAAAATGGTAATCTCTTTTGGCAAAAAATACGAGAGCCTTTCTCATGACACGTGGGCAAGAAAACAAAGAAGGGGGGCAAATTCCCACAAAAGCGAAAAATCAATTTGAAATTGACCAAATCATTGGTCAATTTCATCATTTTCTTATTTTCTAAACGGGATCCTGTTTTAGAAGTGTTTTCCTTTGGAAAAAACATTTGGGATTTGCTAAGGTCCATCGCAAAAGGCTTTTCGTGGCCAGTTTGTTGCACTTCAAACCAGCCACCTCGTGAATGGAGACGTGAATGGAGACAAACAGCTGTTGTCTCCTTTCACGAGGTGGCTGGTCTGAAGTGCAACAGACCAGCCCGAAAAGACCTTTGCGATGGACGCTAGGAATTCCTGAAACATTTTATTGAGATTCCGGCCTTCTAGATGGGTGACAAAACGGGAACCCAGTCAGGAGGAAAAGACAAGAGGTCTCTAGTGACACGTGGGTAATAAGACAAGGAGGGTATGAATCCCCACAGAAGCAAAAAATCAATTTGAAATTGACAAAATCTTAGGTCAATTTCAATCATCTTCTCTATTTTCTAAATGGGATCCTGTTTTGAAGTGTTTTCCTTTGGAAAAATCTCGTTTAAGATGAAGTTTTGCTAACTATGGGTCCAACTATGTGTTATCTTGCCTGCATGTACTACCAATCTTCTAGAAACATATTATTGAGAATTCTGTCCTTCCAGATGAGTAACATTGGAAGAGATTGGTTTGACAACTTAGGAATGATGCTTTCTCTCACCCTCTCTTTCTATATCTCTCTTTTTGTCTGTGGGCCAAAAATTTGTCATTCAAACATCACTAATGTCCTTACATAGAGAGCCAAGCATGAAAACCTTCCTATAAATACTAGCAATACTTCATATAATCGATCTAACAATTGAGAACATCTCTCACTCTCTCTAGAGATGGGTTTTGTTGGCATATTTCAAGTGGTTTTGGTAGTGTTGCTGATCTCAAGGCTGTGGAAACTCTTCAAAGTTCTCTTATGGACCCCAATACTCATTGGATCTATATTGGGGACTTTCACATATTTGAATCTATATTTGCATCTGAATCTATATTTGCATTGTTAATAATTAGCATTTGAATCTAAACCATATGTTGTACCCACTTATTTTGGCCACATTTGTGGTGTAGCTACTATGTGGGCCCTATTTTGCATGTTAGGACTATCACAATTTATGTTTTGCATGATGTCTGGTAGGTTTCTGTCGAGTTTATGTGCAACAGAACACGTCTTTCTGTATTTTCTGTCAGAACACCCATCTCACAGGTTTTTTGCCTATCTTTTCCATTTTTCGACGTCAATTTCCTTCCCTTCCCTTTCCTTTTCCTTTCCGCAGAAAACAAGGGAACAGAGCCTTAGTTTCTTCGAGGGTTTTAAACAAGCACCACCACCCCCCCGCCTCTCGTGTATTTCTGTCTAGGCTTTTACACTTAGGGGTTGTCCCAATTAGGGGAGAGAGAGAGGGGGGGGGGGGGGGGGGGGGGGTGTCCGAATATATCATGTCCCTAAACTTAACATCCTAATTGCTTAATATGTCATCCTTAGGGTCCATTCCAATCACAGTAAAACTCTCGTAAAACAATTTTCTAAGCAAAACTTTGGTAAACTTTTCCACCGTAATGTTTTTCTTTTCCGTTGATCCATTCAATGCAGTAAAACGAGATGTAAAATAAATACAGTGATCCAATGACCACTAGTTTTGCGACGTAAAATTCAAACTTCTATGTGTCTAAAGTTCATATATCAGTAATTTCTGGTAGAATTTATTTCTTGAATTACAAAACAAAACAAATAAGGATGCAAAATACAAGGTGAAGTAAGTCTGTTGTTTCTAAGAAAGCCCCACAATAAAAGACAATAGAAGTAACATATCAAACAGAAACGGACCGCAAGCTAAATGCTCCATTCTGAGCCTAGATTTCTTCATCCCTTTCTAATTAACTAGATAGGGAAACAAACCCACATACTAATGTTATGAATTTGGTAGGTGCATCGGGTTGGATCGACTGTCAATCACATTCAACCTGAAATGCCCCAAATATTTTTTTTTAGCAAAACACGTCCAAGCGTGGGGGCATTTTTGTCCCAAGTTAAAATTAGATAAAGAGTCCAATTTAAGTAGGTCTTTTAATAAGAAACCCAATAGAAAGAAAGTTTTCTAGTCTAATAAGATTAGGATACACGAAATTAAGGAATTGTGGGACTCTCAAAGGAAATCCGTAAACTCATGTAGAACCCAAAACATGCAAGACTCTACCCTAAAGAAGAAAGCTTTGGAACGTGGAGTTTGGAAGAGAGAAAAATTGTTCTTCCTCAAAAGGTATGTGAATTAAATTAATTTTCTTGTTTTGATCTTAACAATCTACTTCAAATCTATAGCTATGATTAAATAAATAAAGAAAAAAAGATTTATTCTTGGATCGTCATTAGATTAGGAGAAATCATGGGTTTTCGAAAGACCTAATGTTAGTTTATATTAATCTGCCTAAAATCTGGGTCTTATCTTTGTTACATCTTAAAAACCGAAGGTTTTATGATCTGATTTAAGTTTTGATATGTTCTTTGAAATTATAAATTTTCGAGTCTTCTTTCAAATGGCTATGGTTTCATAATTTTGGATTTCAGATGATTATTTTATGAATATTCTCATACAGTGCGTCTAATCTACCTGAAATTTGGGTCCGAGCTCTGTTACGACTTAAAAATGAAGGTCTTATTATCTGATCTAAGTTTTGACGTGCTTTATAAAATTATAGATTTTTGAGTCTTCTTTCAAATGGCTCTGGTTTCATAATCTTTGGAATTCATATGAATATTATATGAATATTTTTCTGTTGAGTGTCTAGTATGTCCAAAAACGTGTTTGAAAATCGGACAGCACCTTTGTGGCGGGACTACACTTGAAAATTATATTCTAAAAGTTTACAAACCTTCTAAACTAGATATTGCTTGTACTTCCTACATATAAAATCTGTTTTAAAAGCCATGTTTAGGAACTAAAGTGATGTATTTGGAACTGATATCATTTGGTTATTTAAAGCATATCTTTAGCATAATTAAATACATGAAAATCGGATCAAGTCCGCCGTTGTTTGCATGTCTTATTTGCACAAAAATCCACAAGTTATTTTATATTTTTAAAGATGTTGGATTTCATTGCATGCAAAATTTCTAGATGTTTGATCTGCGTTGTATGATCGTTATTACTCTATGGAACGTTTATGATTGGGTCTGAGTGGGCCGGTTGGTTCCTTGTGCACGGTGACTGATGATTGGGTTTGAGTGGACTGGTTGGTGCTTCGTGCACGGTGACTAGCATAGCTATGAATTGGTATCCCAACCTTAACCAGTTGGAGGGTGATTACTGGTGCGTAGTCACGTAAAGATTGGTCTTTTGCCTCCATAGTGAGCGCTTATAGTGGGAGAGTTCCAAATTAGATTGATGGATGGATGGATAGTATTCCTTAAGAAGAATTTTTCAGGCCATTGATGATCTTTTTAGCGGGTCCCACTTAACCCGACTTACTGCCTCCTCTTATCATTTTCCATGAATTCTTTTCCCCAATGAGGTAGGTCAGCTGTATTTCGTTTTGCATCTGAACTCACACCATATAAAAAACTCCACAAAGATATCTAAAACCATAAAATCTTAAATCATCGATTATGTATTGCATAAAAACTAGATAAGGCTTTATTCTCCAAACTTGAGGTCAGAGATTCAATCCAGCTTACCAAACCAAATATAAAATAAAACACTAGATAAGCAGCTTGATCATTTAGTTAGGAGAGGAGAAAGTTCTATTGGCTTCTTCTCGGATGCAAAGAAGGCTCTTCTCGATCTCGTTCTTGAGTCTTCCTTCCAGAAGACTGATTGGTAGCCATCGCTTCGGTACCACATCAATGGTGTACGAAAGAACAGTAGGAGAGTCTTGGGCTTCATAAGAGCCACCACCTTTGCTTTTTTCTTCATCAACCTACATTAAAGGCTGATGCTTTAATCCATAATTTAAAATGTCAGCCATAATGATCAAAATGTCAGCCAACAACTCTTTATATTAAAAATCGACGTGTACGGCCAACCCAAAGAGGGGGCCACGTGTGCCACATGTATGGCCAACCCAAAAAAAAAGAGTGGTCATACGTGTGGAGGTGTGACCCAAGTCGAATAGGACTTATCCTGTACAGTGGGATTGATCTCTATTCTTGTTACTGTGCGAGTTGTTACTGTAGAACATGTCTGTCACACTACATGTGCTGTAGACCATTACCTACATTTACAAGATTGATCTTTATTCTTGTTACTATGTGAGTTGTGTTGTAGCTGACCCATGTGCCCTCAGTAACCCTTCGCCTCGTTACAAGTTGAAGTTCGGTGATTGCAACTCTGGCATGCTTACCCATCATTGTGATTGATTCGACTGGTTGGGTAGTGCTGGGAAAGCAGCTAGACTGATACATAATGAAACATGTGCTTGGGAAAGATTTTGTGCCTGTGATATTATATTACGCCCTTTTGTAGATTTGATTATCAATCAGTGTTCTTGATTTGACTGGTTGGGTAGTGGATGGTCCACACTTATGTTTTCTTATCTGCCAGTGGTGTTGAGTGTTTTATTGGAGATTTACAAACTGTTTTCTAAATTTATTTACTTAGTTAAATATATTTATTTAGTTAAATATACTTATTTTGGAAAAGAAAGTTTGTGAAACAATTGTTTACTCGATAAATTAATAATTGTGTGCTGGAGTGGATGGAGGCATTGGATTGGAGCTGATTCACTTCAATAAGCCTATCATGTGGTTCTAGGACGGGCTATATGGAGTTGGTATGTTGTCCTACATGTTAGATGGAGATTTGATACAGAGCTCTCGGCATTGCGATGATGCTCGATTCCGGAGGTCTCACCTGTTTCGGTCTTAGCAGATCGAAGAGTGGTGCTTGATCGGGAGTTTATTAGGGTTTAGTTTGTGCCACCGGTTTGATTGGAAAGTAGATTGATATTTAAAATTTAAGAGATAATGACATTATTCTGAATATGTTAATTTTAATGATATTTGTTCACTGATGGCATACTTATAATTACCATAATGCCTCAACGTGTTGAGATTTTGGGAGTGGTTAGAATTCCTAATAATTTGAGTATGAGTGTAATTAGGATTAGAGCTTCTAAATTTTCTACAAGTACATGTTATGAGATTCATTCTATGAGAGAGAAACAGAAAAGGAATCTCTAATCCCTTCGTCTCCTCTCTTCCCTAAGCTCTCATGGGTATCCAGCTTTGATCTCAGTCATCCATCTTCATCCAGCCTGAGATCTAATAGATGTATCGCTACAAACACCCTAGTGGTGTATGTACAAAACCCTTTTGGTGTATCGATCGTAAATCACTCTATCAGATCATAGTCTATGAGTGACAACCTACATGATAAGTCACATGGTTAGAAGATCTAGGGAGAAATTTTTTGATGGCTTTCGCACGAGTGATCAGTAGCCAGCCTTCTCCCGCTACTTTTCTCCTCTTCGTCAAATGAATTAGTTCACAAGTTACTATGACAAATAAGAGATATATAAAGTAGGATTTTACCTGCACTATAGACCATTTGCCTTTAAAGGTTTGGAAGTCTCCTTCAACCATCTCAAATTCAAGATCTCGCTTTCGTCCAGAAGAAAGAGGTTCAAGGTCTTTCTCATAACAATCGAAAATAGCTCTGGCATTATATTTCAACCCAAATGGCAATCTCTGTTCCCCAACCTGTTTGAAAGAAAAAAACAACAAAATTATTTCCAAAGTCTAAAGTGTGAACCAAGCCTTGGCACAAGGAAAGAAAACCCAGCTGGGTCTAGTAGGTTTGAAAATTTCTTTGATAAAATGAAAATGTTTCTGAGTATGAAACAATTTTCATGGAATGCGAGCTAGCCAAAGCTAGCCAAAGGATAACTCATTTTCTAAGGATATTTTTCCCAAGAATTTTTTTATCATAATCCAAATAGCCAGGTTCCTAGTCCAACTAGACCCAATTTGCACAAGTTATTAGAGATATAATCGAATGGAATCTATTTTGAATCCAATTCATTTTTTAGCAAAATGTGAAATTGTTGACTGCATCCAAAATAGATATAGAAAGCTAAATGACATAGAGACGATGCTATAAGAAGCACATGAGACTCTTGCTGCGGGTCCACTACAAGCCATCTACATGATATTGTCCTTTATTTTAGTCAGCCCATGTGAGATCACAGCCTAAGGAGCTGTTTGGATACTTGGATTTTAGAATCCAGGTTTTAGTTTGAAAAATGTGTAAAAGAGGGTTCATGATCAAGCTGCTGCATGCTGTCTTGACAGCGTTTCTTGGATTTTAAGTAAGAAATCGAGGTTTTAGAAATCTCTCCCACATCCTGAGATTTTCAAAACCGGGAAATATGGGATGATCTGCTACCCTCTTTCTGACAGAAAGAAGGGCGAGAAATCAGAAAACGACAGCTGGTCCACTTCTCTTGTCTCTCATCTACAATTTTGAAGAAATCCCAGATTCTAAAATCCGTGTATCCAAACAGCCCCTAAATGTCTTACTTATTTAGTGATTGCAATAAGGCATTCAAACATTCGTTTTGGTTCAGACATCAGTCCCCATGGAAGTCGAAGTAATTCGTAAAAGTTTATAAAAGTTGTCGTAAATCTTATAAAAATCATAAAAATCTATGTGGGTCAATGTAAAAATGAAATTTTAAAATGAAACTTTAGAAATTTTCAGAATAAGCACAAACTTGGAGTTAAAAACTATCACATAAGCAAGATAACCACAAAATCAAACACGTAGTTTTACGTACTATCACACATCTAAAACAATAAGGTTCATTCTAAACAAAGATGTTTCACATATTTTGAAAGCTGATGATCGTGAAATTTATTTTACTTTTTTCAACTTACCTTATTAATGGAATGCATTTTCATATTTTAAAAATATATGACAAGGTTTTTTCGATATGTAGGTGCATGTAAGAAATCAAACTTGGAAATTTATGAACTTACTTTTAGACTTCAGCACTCACAAAAGTCGACACATATATGTGTCTATTGGAAATTTAAAACCATGATTGCAACTAACTGCACAGCATGTAACAGATGCTCCACTAAATGCCTTCTGTGATGGTCCCTAGCAAATAATATAAAAAATATACAAGTATTAAGTTTTCATGGACCGGATGTTTTTCCACATCAAAAGATGCATCGTCACGTCCCTTTTGCTAGTAGATAAGAAAATTCAGCTCTATTCTGAGTAGCCATGATCGGGAAATTCCTTTGTATCTAAAGCTTAGGCCATGTTTAGCTGCCATGAAAAAAATTTCCATTGGCATCCGTCCCAAGCGGGCAGTTGGGTTCACCTAATAAGTGTGATTTATTAGTAGTGTGATCAATTCATTAAGTTTCAGGTCAAATTAGGGGATTGGATAATGCTAATGTCATTCCGGTGAGCCCGGGTTAGGCTTCTCATGCACATCTCATAGGAATGTTTCTTCAGCCGCTATGGCATGATGGGTCCTACCTTTGATTGATCTGCGCTGCCCAATTGATATGTCATATTTTTGGATCTCTTACAATACAAAAATGAAGTTAAATGATATAGTATTAAATTTTTATAATTGAATATGGATGGTCTATTACGTATAGATAAGAGACATAGATTATGGACATTAGGTTTGCATCATTTGCGTGGGCCATTTGGAAACATGGATTTTATAATCCAAGATTGTTAAAACCTGGATTTTAAGAATCTATTCTAGTTTAAGGATCTCATTGACTAATCATTCAGAATCAAATAGAAGTGTAATAGAAAAAAAACCAAAGAAGATGAAGAAGAAAATGAAAAGGAGTTTACCTGACAAATCCTGGAGTAGTTCTCTCCCTTTTCCATCAATCGACTGACGGCGAGACCCGGAATGAAATCGACAAGCCTCTCGTAATCCGTCAAGATCTTCCAGATCGTTTCAAGGCTCGCACCTATCCCAATATGAGACCGGATCCTCCTCGAATTCCTCCCTACCTTCTCTATCTCCACCTTCAATGACGATGTCTCCGGAATCGGTTTCCGATTCTGGAGCGCAATGGAAACTCCCATGTCATGATCCATGGTGGCCATTAGAGGAGTTTTAAGTGGAGATACACGATATTGAAAGTCACCACTGCATTGCATGGTCTTTAAATACGTGAAAAACCTTGATGTTTTGAACCCCTATCTTTTGATAAAAACACCCTTTCCATTTTTTTCATTTTAAATTTTTTTCAAAGACTGCTACAGTTCCCAAAACTGCTACAATGTATTAAATTCCATACATGTGCCTCTTCCCCACCAATGGGTCGTCTCCCTTCAATATGATATGCACAAATAATCTAATGGTATGTATCGGGCCCCTTATTTAATGAGATTCTTATATTAGGATAATGGATGGTCATTTTTTCCGGGAGAAATATAAGCAGCCAAAAATATAAGCTTGGGTCGTTACTCAATTATTGAAACCGTTTATTTCCAAGACCTTATCAAGGATAGACCTGATAACTTACCAACTTCTCCAATAGCTTAAGCTGTTGGAGAAAGGCGTTATTTTATCTTTTATACTTTAACACTCCCCCGCACGTGTGGCCCACTTGGCAAACACATGGCACATGTGGTCCCACTTTGGGCTGACCATCACATGTGGATTTTTGCTATCCGAGAGGTTTGAACTCGAGACCTTTGGCTCCGATACCATGATAACTTAGCAACTTCTCCAATAGCATAAGCTGTTGGAGAAAGGCGTTATTTTATCTTTTATACTTTAACAAGACCATGAAGCAAACTCTTCCCCCATTGGGCAATTCACACCAATTTGTAGTGTTTCTAGATTAATGTAAGTTGCCGTTGATTTTTAAGTCCATTTAGGTGGCCACTATTTGAAGGGTTAGGATCGTTTAATGGGGGTAGATTTTGCTCTATGGCTTCTAATAAATGGCTTGGGCTCCACATAGCTAGCTAGTGCTTCTCATAGTATTATCGTAAATTTTGGGAGAAAATTTCCACATCAAAACCATTAGCTTTTAGAAACTTCTGTGGTATATATTGCTTTTTTTTTCCCCCTTGATCATTTATTTTATAAGCCACAAGTTGAAGGGTTAAAGTTCATCTATGGTTTGTATTACTGAAAAATTGAATCCCAACGAAATGCAAAAAAATCGCTATGGAAATGACCAAATGACAAATCATAGGTCAATTTCACTATTGTCTTATTTTCCCAACCAAGTCCCTTTTTGGAAGTGTTTTCCTTTGTATTTTCCTTTTATAAGCAAGATAAGGATTAAGAAGGGTGAGCCTCTAGCTCAATTGGTGAAGGGTCTGTTCTTAATCTTGAGATACTAGGTTTAGCATTAATCCAGCTTACCTACCAAAAAAAAGATTGGGATGAAGAGGACCTACTAATTCATTACAAAGTGAGTGTCTAGGGAATTTCGCAACCTCTTTTTTTCAAGGAAAAGTGCCACCACATGGCAGCATTTGTGTCATTTATTTAATTCACATTGTCTTTTATTCACTCATAGTACAATCAATGAAATAAGTAATGGTTAGGGGTGTAAATGGATATTCGGAAATTCGATTACCGTCCGCATCCGAATCCGTTTAAAGTGAATATAATCCGAATCCGTTTCAAGCGGATATTATCCGAATCCGTTTATGAGATATCCGGCTCTTAGCGGATGCGAATCTAGTAAATGGTATATCCGATCCGTTTAACATCCGAATCCGAGAAGTAAATCCTTTTTATTTATTATTAATAATATCATTAATATTTATTTTTAGTAATGACAGACTATCTTTTGTTTCTAAAAGAAAAGTGAATTTTCTTTTTAGGAAAAAAAAAACAAAAATAGCCCAAACCCATTCCATCAAAATAGCCCAAACTCATTTCATCATATACAAAAAAAAGAAAAAACCCAAAGACCACTACCAACACTATCATCCATCCCCACCGCCTCCGTCTCTCTCTCTGCCTTTGTTTTAAAAGGAAGAAGAGGATCTCATATATTTTAGGGTTTGAGAGTTAATTTTGTGAAAAGAATGTAGAGGTCTAGTTTTAGGGTTTGGAAAATTCATTCGAGTAAGAAAGAGAAAAAATATAAAGTGCTGCAATAAAATGTTCAAATTTACCGGATAAAGGGATACGGATAATATCCGAATTCGAACAATATCCGGCGGATACGAATTCGGTAATAAATATTAAATATCCGTCGAATCCGAATTCGGATAGTGTATATTGTAATCGAATTCGGATATAGCCATATCCGCTCCGATTTCGATCCGTTTACACCCCTAGTAATGGTCTAGGGGAGAAGGCAATGAAACAACAGTCTCTTTTATAGTCACAAATGAAGCAACCCAACTCATTGACTCCAAGTTAATCATGAAAGGAGTCCCTTTCTTCAGACACTTTTTAATAAAAATGTATTTTCAACTTTTAAAATCGAGTCAGAATATTTTCATAAAAAACTACTCATTCAAGAACCATAGGAATAAATCATATGATATAGATGGTAAAGCAAAATTACATAACAATCCATGTAGAGAGTTTTTATATGATGCCCGACCGTCAAAGTAATAAGCCACCTAGCCCTTGATTTTTCATCTGGTCAAAACACCAGATCAAAAATCAAGGGCAGATTTGACGGTCGGCCACCATATAATTTCTCCCAGAGAAAGCAACAAGGATCAGAGACACAAAAGCTTGGATACCCTTGTTGTTAAAGAGATCACAGCAGGAAGAAAAACCACATAAAAAACAAAATACCAAGACAAGAAATAAACTCAAGTACATAGCCCGCAAAAATAATGTCTCTCTGCTTTTTGTTAAACTCTCGATCTCTTCTCTACATGTAACATCTGTGACTCATCTCTGTTCCCAATACACTTCACGTTTTAGGCACGGATTGCCTTTTATAAACAGAGAAACAAGAAAAGCATATTCTAATTAAAACTCTAATCAAAGTCAACCACAAAATCACCGATCCTGATCTAAAACAACCACTCAAATCAGAAACTAATCTAACGCAAACAAATCCCCTAATCAAACTAGGATTCTACATCCCATTTTTTTACTAGCCCATGTGGGCCCGCATCACGTGGTGTCGCTCTGCACCGGCCCGTCCCCTCCGGTGCCGTGGATTGAGTCCACGATGACTCTCAACAATCCACACTTTTCAATAACTTCCCCTCGTGAAAAAGAGGGGCAATGCCTGTTCGAAATTGCCTGGACATTCCCAACATATTTACTCGGGTTGCAACTCGGGTTGGGCGGGTCTGGCTTCCCATAACCCTGTAAACTTTCTTTGGCTAATCTTGAAGAAAAGTACTATTGGATTTCACTAAGGAGGAATGATGGAGTATGAAAAATATATCAAAACAAGTATAAAAGGACTCTTATGACTCGGTGATGTTAGACACGTTCACAATTCTCCCCTTCAACATTTGAGTGTTGTAAATCATGCCTTCACCCTCCTTTGTCTCCTGGAACGTATCAAAATATTCCCTCCTGGAGCATACATGAACAGAGTATCCTAAATCTAAAATTCACTCATCATGAGGAGAAGTGTGATTACCTGTAGAGACTATGAGAACGTCTCCAAACTCTTTGCTATGTTCATCCGTTACTGCCACCACAGTATTCATAGCACAATTGTCCGCCGGTCAGCTCGCTTTGGACAATCTCGCTTGATGTGGTCATATTCCTTGCAATTGTAACATTGCACACCCTTTCCGCCGACCTTGGATCTTAACCTGCCTTTTCCAGATCCTTTGTCAGACGACCTTCCCACCATAAACAACCAACCCGTGCTCTTCACTTGCACCAAGAACAAGTTTCTTTCACATCTCATTTGATAAGAGTGATGCCGTGACTTCCTCTAACTTTATCGTATCATTACCATACAATAAAGTCGTCACCAAGTTGTCATACGAATCAGAAAGCGAAGTAAGAATCAAAAGGGCCTTGTCTTCTTCCTTAAACTTTTCGTCAACCTACTGGAGCAGATCCATAATCTCGTTGAACACCGTAATGTTTTTCAGAAGATCCCCGCCTTCTTGCATCTTCAGCCCGTATAATTGCCGCTTCAAATACAACTGGTTGGCCAAGCTTTTTGACATATAAAGCTTTTCTAACTTCTCCCATAATTTAAGCGCATCTTCTTCTTACATAACGTTAAACAGAACACTATCTGCCAAACATAGTCGAATCTTGCTGATCGCCTTCGACTCAATGTCTTCACATTCGGCATCCATCATCTTCTCTAGCTGTCCATCATTTCCCTTCAACGCTTTACCCAAGCCCTGTTGAACTAGGATGTCTCTCACCCTCTTCTGTTATAGAGTGAAACTGTCATTTCCGTCAAATCTGTCGATGTTGAACTGAGTAGAACTTCATTTTACCGCCATCTCTTGTACTCCGCACTTCACGGTGCAGCGCTCCACCTCGAACGAGAATCTTTCTTGGATAATCTTTGTACTCCCAACGATCGCTCTAACTACGATCCAGCCAAAACACCCACGATCACTCTACCCGACCTCAACGATCGCTCAAACCACAACTCTGATACCACATGTTGAGAAAATCCGCAGGGCAAAACAATCCGACCGTGCACAAATTTAACGGAAAAGTAAAATAAACCAAGCAAGCCACAAGATGAACAACAAGATTTTAGGTGGTTCGGCCAAGCCTAGTCCATGAGAGAGAAACACAATCTTCCACTATGAGAAAAACAAAATACAACGATTATAATGGATCAATCTCAAACCCACAACCCGTTCCTTGCTTCTCAACCCAAGACCGTACAAGAGAGTGAACCAAGAGAGACCCAAGAAAAAACCCACTTTCTTCTTCTTCTCTCTCTTACTTCTCTCCTCAAGTTGTTGTTCTCACACTCACAAGAGAGAATTCCAACTCTCTTTTAGATGTAGGCTTTTTCCAAAACCTAAAACAGGGTTTCTAATTTTGCCTTTACCGCCTTTCCACCCAAGCCACTTACGGTAGGTGGGAAATAACGCAACTTTCCAACAGGGTGGATATAACTCTTTCCAATTTTATGCTCATTTGTAAGTGTAAAAATTCGTTTTCAAGCCCATCATACGTCGAAAGAAACAGAGCCACGAGGAAAAATATGAGCTGTCAATAATAGAAGCTTGGGTCGTTGCTCAATTATTGAAACCATTTATTTGCTAGGCCTTGTCGAGGGAGGACCACGAAGCAAAATCCACCCCCAATGTCGTTGCCTAGCTATCAAGTTATTAGGGTCTGTCCTCTGAAGAGGCAAAGTTAATAATGTCTCACTCTATGGTTTTCTTATGCAATATATTAAGGCGGTTCGCCTGGGCCCTTATCAATTATGAGAGAAATTATACAGTTTCCCAGAATATTTACCAAGGAAAAACATATGGCAGAAAAAAAAAAAAAAAATAGGTCCAGCAGTTTGGTAATCTAAACCATTCATTTGTCAAGTTCTACAATCGTCGGATCTTATCATAAAAATATCCACATCAAAACCATTGGATCTTAGAAACTTTTGAGGGATTGTTTTTGTTTTTTTCCTTGATCATTTGTTTCACAAGCCACAGGTTGAAGGGTTAAAGTATTAAAATGAAAAAAAAAAAAAAATCTAGAGGAGGGGGGGTGGATATTTACTCATCATTTCTTACATAGTTTTTATTTTTTATATTTTTCTGTTATATAAGTAAGATAGGGATTAAGAGGGTCAAGGCTTTGTTCTGCAACCATGAGATTGCAGATTTAATGAAAGTAACTTACCCAAAAAGATCAAGAGGGCCTACAAATTTATTAAGGAGTCTCTAGGCAGGTTCACATTAGCCAATTCACGGCCTTTCGTTTTCAAGGGACCAGACACCTCATGGCAACATGTGCAATGTACGGGGTACCGGGGTAACAAACAAAAACTAAATGATTAATATTATTTAAGAAGACTATGCCTCAAACCTACCTAGTTGGTATGCTGAACTTCACAATCTCTTTTATTCATATGTAAAATTTATGAGCATTAATTAGATTTTTATTTGTAGGTCTGACATAATTTATTTTTTTTGTGTAGGTAAGCAGGGGTTTGGCAGGGACAGGGACCCTACGGGTTTATTAAAATGTGAAAGGTATTACAAATTTACAATCAGCGAACACAACATTAGCCATGTCTTTGGCAAAGTTGCCTCCCCACCGTGGTGTGGTGTGGTGGGAAAGCAAAATAGAAACCTTACTTTTTAGGTTTTTGACAAACGAACCTAAGTACAAATACCCGTTCAACGAGAAAAAAGGAGTACGGCAGGAGAAGAGCTTGGGCGTGAGGTGTGTCGGCTGCCACAAAGCTAGAGAGAGAGAGAGAGAAAGGAAGGGAGAGAGAAAGGAAGGGAGAGAGAAAGTGAGGGAAAGAGGGTTTCTTAGGTTCCTTTCGGGGTTTCTTCTCAGGATTTACTCTTGAGTTACTCTTGTGTACGGTCTTGGTTGAGAGAAGCAACGAAAGGGTTGCGGGTTTGTGGGTTTTGGGTTTAATCCATTGTAATCTTTGTATATTGTTTTTTTTTCTCATAATGGAAGATTGTGTTTCTCACCCGTGGACGTAGGCTTGGTCGAACCATGTTAAATCTTGGAATTCATCGTGTGCCTTGCGTTTATCTTACTTTTCCGTTTAATTTGTGCACGATCGGGTAGGATTTGTCGAACAGATTTTCTCAACAAGTAGTATCAGAGTTGTGCTTGGAGCGATTATCAAGGTTGGGTGGAGTGATTGTGGGCGTTGTGGTTGGATCGTGGTTAAAGTGATCTTTGAAGGTAGAAAGATTGTCTGGAAGATTCTTTTTCGAGGTGGAGCGCTACATCGAGAAGTACCGGGTAGTCTAAGATGGTGATAAAATCAATTTCTACCTAGTTCAACATGGACAAATTTGACGGAAAGGGCAATTTCACCCTATTGCAATGAGGGTGAAGAACATTCTAGTTCAACAAGGATTGGAAAAGGTAGGGGTGTGCATTATTCGGATTTAACCGAATAACCGAACCGAACCAAAATATTTTGGTCGGTTCGGTTTGGTTTTTCCCTTGTTCGGTTCAGATTCGGTGTTGGGAAAGATTGGAATTCGGTTTTCGGTTTCGGTACCGGTTAGTTGTGAAAATAATTCGGGTTAACCGAACGAACCTGATACGTCATTAACTATTAAACTATGTAACAAATATGTTTTAACTTTTAACCCCATTTTTTTACCCGGGACAGCCCCCACTTATTCACAGATTCACTTTATGCAGTTTATGGGTGTTGTATCGAGCAAAAAAACGATGAAATTTTGTTTGTAAATGAAAGACTTGAAAATCTAAAATCGAGAATAAGAGATTAGAGAATAGAGAGTGAGACCGTGAGAGTGTAGGGTTTTCAGTTTTGAGGTTTTCTTCTCTAGTCTGTCTCTACTCACCGTCACCAACTCACCGCCTCTCCGACTCTGCCGTTTCCGCCTCTCGACTCCGGGATCCATTAAACCTTGCGAGAATCCGGCGATCCATCAAACCTTCAAAGGGATTTTATTTGTCTGAAGAAGGGAATAGAAACTTTCACTTTCAGGTAAAGTCATAGAAACTTTCAGGCACAACAATCTGGTGATGTAAGTTGAAGGGGGTTTTATTTGTATGAACTATGAAGAAGGGAATTGTGGACCCCAATCCGAGAAAGAGGTGGGGGACGAGCCCCCAGCGGCCTCTGGATCATCCACGTGTGAAGGGGAGCTCTACCAAGGAACTCTCGAAACAGATGCCACCCTCATAGCATAGCACGAGTGGCGATAAATGAGATACCTCTTGATCCAAGGATAAATCCTCAAACCAAGACGTACCTAAAACAAACTCAGAGTCGTCATCCATGGATAGGCCATAGAACCCCAAAAATAAATATGCTCTGTATACCATGGATAACCAGAAATATATATGGGCTTGTGCCTAATTACGAACGGAGAAGGTCTGAAGAGCACCCCCAATTCGTCCGAGTGCAAGCACTTGGTCTCTTATGCCATTTATTATTAACATTGAAGAGTCTTGGGTGAAAATCATGTAAAATAGGAACAAATATACCCGAGTGGGCGTCTGCCTAAACATACATGACCCGGGGATAAAATAATAAGCATGCACAAAATAAATAGAATAAGGGTCGCCTAATCACAGCTAGGCTATGAGTGACATGCCTAATTGGTGTCTAAGTTCTGGTGGGCAAACACATGCATGCTACAGCTAAAGGTATAAGATCTGTACAATAAAGTAAGAAAACACAATAAAACATACAATATGACTCGATACCACACACGACGCAACACAACAAATCCTAAACTCTAAACGATTTCGCCCGATTCTTTGGATGGTCTGGTATTCATCCAAAGCTGCCTACGTATCCCCACCTCTAGGAGAATCAAAGAAACCTAGTTCTTCGCACCTATTCTAAGCTATGATGCCTAAGACATCTAGACCTCTATCCTAGACTCGACCTAAGAGACCAGACTAGTTATTAAAGCTTCTTGCGATTATCTAAATTCCAGTGGATTGTGGATTTTTAGGACACCCTATATGCCCTAACTAAATGCAGGTTACCCCTAAGCTAATGCAGGTGGTTCTTACAATCTATGTGTAACTAGGCTGTGTGTCCTAAGGAAAACAATGGGATCACTAATGCATTCTAGACCTAGTCATCAGTCGGCAATGTAAATCGCCAACTGACCGGACGGAGGTGTAACAAACTCCTAACTCTAACACAAACACACAACAACCACAACAATCAAACAACATATTAAGGAGAAACTCCTAACTCCAAAACTCTCTATCTAGGACAAACTCCTAACTCTAGAGGAAGATCTTTTTGAAAATAAAGTTTTAAAAGTTGTTTGAATGATTTTTTAAAGATTTACAAAGTCTATTTACAAAGTTTGACTGGACTTGGGATAAAGATCCCAAGCTGCACTACGTACCTCGTGAAAAAGTATCAAGCCAACGTAGTTCGGAACAAACTTTCCTAAACTACGCTCCTAAAGACACTCAACACTCTAGATGGTTTTAAAGCTTTCAAATATTTTTTATGTTCTAAATTTCTGATATTTTTGAGTTTTCAAATATTCCAATATTTTTGTGATTTTAAATGATTTCAATATTTTTGGATTTTAAAAATTCTTCAATATTTTTTGACCTTTAAATGTTTTCACTCTTAAAGGGAACACGCAAGCACAACCATAAATTAGGGCAAAGCCCTAAATCTAAAGGGGAAAGCACGAACAAGCAACTAGTGTCTCCAAGAGACGATCCACAACAAGTAAACTAGCGTCCCAAGAACAGAGAAAACAATCTAAGATCCCAAGTAAGCAACGCTATAATAAGACTGAGTTAGTCTCTAATAAAGAGGGGTGACAACAATAGTAAAGAATAGACTCCTTACTAACAATACTAAAGAAGGGGCGCAAATGAGTCAGGGACTCTTTAATAACCCTACCGAAAGATGGGGCAAATAAGTCAAAGACTCGCTATAGAAGAAGGGGTTGCTCTAACATGAGGCTCGGTAAGCCTCCTAAAGGAAAAACTCTCTATACAAGACAAGGCTTGTCTCCAAACAGGGACTCTATAAATGAGGCAAGGCATGCCTCTTACGAGAAAACTCCCTACGAAACTAAGGTAACCTCCCTAAGGGTAGGTCCTAAATGAGGCTTGTCTCCAAAAGAGAACTACCTCAATGAGACAGAGTATGCCTCCTAATGGGGGTTGTAGATAACTCTTTCATTGCCCTTGCAATGATAAATAGGAATAGGGGAGACTTAGTTAGTCTTCTAAAGTATGGGTGAAACTTATGAAACTTGAGGTAGTCTCCTATGGGTTAACCCTCTGATGAGACCAAGGTGGTCTCCTAAAAAGAAAACTCTTCTATTGAGACAACATGTCTCTTAAAAAGGAAAACATCATAATGAGACAAAATGTGTCCCCTAAAATGAGACTCATGGAATTTGGAAGGTCTAGACATGATTTGGAAGTGATTCTAGAAGTTTAGATGTCTAGGTTGACATGTAGCACGGGTTCCATTCATTTAGTATAAAAAAATATTGAAAGCACTCTACACAACATACAATTTTCACAAGGTTGTAAAATACAAAACAAATCATGAAAATTGATTAATATATGATATGTGACTTGCTAGCATGCTCATCATATCACAATATAAGCATTAGAATCAATATAGGCTCAAAACAATCTTAAAAAAAAAAAAAATTTGAAATTTCCACCCAACATGCAATTTTCACCAAAATGGGTAAAAATGCCAAAAATTAAAGTAGGAATGTAATGGAAGGAAAAAAAATGAAGAAGGTGTGGGGCAAAAGAAATGAACTTACGTTGATAATTCAAGAGTTGCAAAATCATTTCGCCCATACCAAAATAGATTTGGTTAAAGAAAAATGTATACCTCGTCCTTAATTTCTGCATGTTTTGTTGTCCAAGTAATCCCAATCAGAAAAATGTGCCAAACGAAAGAGATAAATGCCCGAGGAGAAGTAGATGTGAAAACAAAAAGAAATGAACTTCCAGCAAAAAAAAATGAAAGAAAATGAACACTCCAGCAAAAGTTACCAGAAGAAAGGTTTTGGCTCAGGAAGAGAAGACGGGAAGAGGTTTTTGCCTGAAAAACAGGAGAGGATTTGGCTGAAAATGACGCGTGGGTTATCTATGGTGACACATGCGAGATGAAATTTTGTTTGAGGGACAGGTGGTGGGAGAAGCTAATCCAACTCGGGCGGAGTTAACAAGGGGCCAAAATTCGTCTCATTCCGACGCGTGGGTTCTCTGCTGGGTTTGGGGGACAGGTGGTGGCAAAAAACAAATCAAGTGAAATGACCAACATACCCTGTAACAATAGGGTATAGAGGGAACATATTCTAAAGCGTAGGCAAGATACAGATGGTATTATCAAGGGTCAAACCAGCTGACGATTTTTTCAAACTTCAGGCTTTAAGAGTAAGGGGGCATTTACTGTCCCAAATACCCTCACAGGAAAGGATTTACAGGTAAAGCGTTTTGAGAAGGCAGCAGGACACAATAGGCATTTTAGTCAAATATACACTTTTAGAGTCATAACTCATAATATGGATAGGAAGGAGGAAAGTAGCAAGGAGTCCGCACCATTCCGCGGTGGAAGTAAAATTGAAACTAGGTTTTTTTTTCTTCTCTCCCTTTTGAACTCTGGTTGTACATTGGGAGATTTTGATGAGGGTTGTCCTTTCTCTTTTCTCTTTTAATTTTCTTATAAATTATGAAGATCATGAGATTTCTGAGCAAGATGGGTAAATTCATTTGGATGTATGTAGGAGAGGTAATCTGGGTTGTTGTTATTTGGGTGATGAGTAAGGAATTTCTGCAGTTTAGAAACTAGGGTTTTCATTTATTTCATCTTTTATTCCCCCCTTTTTGCACAATATAGAGATCATGGGATTTCTAAGCATTATGGGCAATTCTTTGGATGCTCTGCATCTGGGGAGCGCCTGGTATCCGCCGCAAGAGATGGGGATCTTCAGGAAGCCAAAGCTCTATAATATAATCCTCACCTAGCCAAGTATTCGACATTTGACGTTAGTAATTCCCTACTCCATTACTCTGCAGCTCAAGGCCACCATGAGGTAATCCATGTCAATTCATTCATACCAATTGCTTTCCCCTTTTGAATCAATTAAACTCGGCTAATTTTTGAATTCATGTTTCTTATTAGCTTTCTTAAAGCTATTTTATTGGTTAATAGGTATTCTGTTATTTATGTTTAGATAGCCTCTCTCTTGCTCGAGTCTGGCGTTGAAATTAATCTCAGGAATTATAAAGGGCAGGTAATCAGTCTCAGTTTTCGGTTTGACCCTTGATAATACCATCTGTATCTTGCCTACGCTTTAGAATATGTTCCCCCAAAACCAGCAGAGAACCCACGCGTCGGAATGAGACGAATTTTGGCCCCTTGTTAACTCCGCCCGAGTTGGATTAGCTTCTCCCACCGCCTGTCCCTCAAACAAAATTTCATCCCGCATGTGTCACCATAGATAACCCACGCGTCATTTTCAGCCAAATCCTCTCCTGTTTTTCAGGCGAAAACCTCTTCCCGTCTTCTCTCCCTGAGCCAAAACCTTTCTTCTGGTAACTTTTGCTGGAGTGTTCATTTTCTTTCCTTTTTTTTTTTTGCTGGAAGTTCATTTCTTTTTCTTTTCACATCTACTTCTCCTCGGGCATTTATCTCTTTCGTTTGGCACATTTTTCTGATTGGAATTACTTGGACAGCAAAACATGCAGAAATTAAGGACGAGGTATACATTTTTCTTTAACCAAATCTATTTTGGTATGGGCGAAATGATTTTGCAACTCTTGAATTATCAACGTAAGTTCATTTCTTCTGCCCCACACCTCCTTCATTTTTTTTCCTTCCATTACATTCCTACTTTAATCGAGCCCATAGATGCTCTCGACCCCTTTCTTGTTATTTTTTATTTTATTATTTATAAGAATCTGATATATATAATCACCACTCTTTTTTATATTGATTCACAAATATTTCAGTGTATGTTTTGTGATTTCTTCAACTCTCTCTCTCTCTCTCTCTCTCTCTCTCTCTCTCTCTCTCTTCCATTTGCATTTGGTTTTCTTTTGTTCCTCAATTTTGACACTCAAAACATCGTTTATGGAGATTTTGCTTCAGGACAAAGTTTTAGAAAATTATTCAAGGAACAACTTTGTCTTCTACGGCTCCGGCCAAATCATGCCAAAAGAGCCCCAGATATAGCCGACAATCTGCTGTTGCAGCAAACACAATTTTTCCCAAAAACTGAAATTTTAAAAATGATTTTTGACACACCAAACATTTGTGGGACCCGATCCCGCTAGAGGGGTGAGACGCGACCCACCTCCCTCTCTCTTGGTCTCTCGTACCCACGCGAATGGCGTGTGCTTTTTATTATTGATTTTAATTACCCAACCAAGCAGGCAGCAACCAAGCCATAGGGTGCAAACAAACGTGCAACCCAGTACTCATAAGGGCAGGGGTAAGCCGCCGAGCCTAGCAATGTGTGATTTAATTCATTTTTTTCGTGAACTTGGGATCACTAAGGTAATCCGAATTCCACACAAAAGAGGGTGTCAAAGTCGCCACCTAGATGAGGGATCTAGGACCCATAATTGACCAGAAATCTAGACTCGTTACCTGGTTACGAGAATGGAAGGTATGGGGAGTTACCACCACATGCACCATTCCTGCTCGATAATCGGTCTTCAATTCCAAAAGTTAACTCTTTCGAATTTCTTTTAAATGGCTCATTTAACTCTATATTAATGTGCGAACTACGTGACATACATCCTAAGATCTAATTTCAATGTAATTCCTAAATGCGTATCTGTGGACCCCGATCCGAGATAGGCGAGGGAACGAATCCCTAGCACCCTCTGGATCATCCATGTGAATGAGAGCTCTACCAAGGAACTCTCGAAACGGATGCCACCCTCATAGCATAGCACGAGTGGCGATATATAAGAGATACCTTTCGATTCGGGAACAAGTCCGGATTCGAAACGTACCTAAACAAACTCAGAGTCGCCATTCATGGTATACGGCCATGGATCCTTTAAACAAAAATATGCTCTGTATACCATGGATAACCAGAAATATATATGGGTTCGTGCCTGATTACGAATGGAGAAGGTCTGAGAGCACCCCCAATTCGTCCGAGTGCAAGCACTTGGTCTCTTATGCCATTTATTATTAAATTTAAAGAGTTTCGGGCGAAAATCATATGAAATATGAACAATTCTCAGGAATCGTCTACCTAAGCATGCATTTCCTGAGGAAAAAGAAATAAACATACACAAAATAAAATGAAAACAATGTGTCACCTAAGCAAAGTTATGTTATGAGTGACATACCTAATGGGTGTCTAAGTTCTGGTGGACTCGCACATACAAGCTACAGCTAAAGGTATAGGTCTGTACAGGAAAGGAAATCTAAAATTAGCAGTTAATCATGAATAGTAAATGAAATAAGGAACAAAATACCAGGCAAATAAAGAAATAAAAACCTACGGCGTGCACATAGCGCCTATCTACAATGGGGCGAATACATAGTGCCTAATATAAAATCCTAACACATATCATCTAGAAAGCAGTAAATAACAGATAGCAATTGCAGTAATAAAAACCTACGGCGTGCACATAGCGCCTATCTACAATTGGGCGAATACATAGCGCCTATCTACAATTGGGCGAATACATAGCGCCTAATATAAAATCCTAACACATCTCATCTAGAAAGCAGTAAATGACAGATAGAAAATGGATAAATAAAAACCTACGGCGTGCACATAGCGCCTATCTACAATTGGGCGAATACATAGCGCCTAATATAAAATCCTAACACATCTCATCTAGAAAGCAGTAAATGACAGATAGAAAATGCATAAATAAAAACCTACGGCGTGCACATAGCGCCTATCTACAATGGGGCGAATACATAGCGCCTAATATAAAATCCTAACACATCTCATCTAGAAAGCAGTAAATGACAGATAGAAAATACAGAAATACCGTAAAGTGTTACAGCTAAGAAGATAAACCTGCGCAATGAGCAAACATCAGTAGACCATAGTAAAGGATAATAATCAGTAACCTAAAAAAATAAAGAATTACAGCTAAACATGCGAGAACTACAGCTAAGCAGGTAAAAACTACAGCTAAGCAGGTAAGAACTACAACTAAGCAACTAGGTAAAACATATAAGCAGGTAAAGGTTACAGCTAAGTACGTAAGTAAGCAAGGAAATGCACACACGCTGCCATGATCTTACGCGAAAATCATCAACAAAATGCAAACACAAGCCCTAAAATACTATCAACAAAACCTAAGACTCTAATGCTTCAGCCCGAGTCTTTAGATGATCTGATATTCATCCAAAGAAGCCTACGTATCCCCGCCTCCACGAGAATCAAGGCAACGTAGTTCTTCGCACCTATTCTAAGCTATGATGCCTAAGACACCTAGACCTCTATCCTAGACTCGATCTAAAAGACCAGACTAGTTATTAAAACTTCTTGAGCGATTATTTAGATTTCAGTGAATTGTAGATTTTAGGACACCCTATATGCCCTAAATAAATGCAGGTTAGCCCTAAGCTAATGCAGGTGGTTCCTACAACCTATGTGTAACTAGGCTGTATTTCCTAAGAAAAACAAACGGTTGACTAACGCATCCTATTCTAGTCATCAGTCGGCGATGTGGATCGCCAGCTGATCGGATGCAGGCGCTCCTATAACTCTAGGACAAACCCCTAACTCTAAAACAAACACACAACAAACAAACAACCAAACAACCTATCAAAAGAAACTCCTAACTCTAAAACTTTCTATCTAGGAGAAACTCTTAACTCTAGAAGAAGAGCTTTTCGAAAACATGTTGTATAAAAGATTTTTGTATTTTTTTTAAAGGTTTGAAAGATTTATTTTACAAAATTTGGCTGGACTTGGGATGTAAATCCCAAGCTGCACTACGTACCTCGTGGAAGAGGATCAAGCTAACGTAGTTCGAAACGAACTCTCCTAATTAAAACTTAATAATCCAAAAGATTTAAGGTTTTTAATGTTTTTCAAATGTTTTTGATAATTTTAAAGTTTTCAAATGTTTTTGAGTTTCAAATTTATAATGTTTTTGGATTTTAAAGCTCTTCCAATGCTCTGGACCTTTAAATGCTTTCAATCTTAAAGGGAACACGCAAGCACAACCACAAACTAGGGCAAAGCCCTAAATCCAAAGGGGAAAATCCCGAACAAGCAACTAACGCCTCAAAGAGACGATCCACAACAAATAACTGGTGTCCCAAGAACAATGAAAATGATCTAAGATCCCTAGCAGGTAAAAGAATCTTAAAGGATAAACTCCTATCTAACAGACGAACCAAAAGGCTACGGGGCAAACTCCTAACATATAGGATAACCAACTCTAAATGGGAAGTAAATGAGTCCAAGACTCTCTATTGTTCTATAAGGGAGGTCAAATGAGTCAAAGACTCGCTCTAGAAAAGAGGGCTCTAACATGAGGCTAGGTAAGCCTTCTAAAGGGAAATCTCTCTAAATGAGACAAGACTTGTCTCCAAAAAAAAGAAAAATTCTAATGAGACAAAGTATGTCCCCTAAAATGAGACTCATGGAATTTGAAAGGTCTGGACATGATTTGGAAGTGATCCTAGAAGTTTAGATGTCTAGGTTGACATATAGCACGAGTTCCACTCACTTAGGATAAAAAAAAACATTGAAAGCACTCTGCACAACATGCAATTTTCGCAAATAAGGCTCTAAAATATAAAGTAAATCATGAAAATTGATCAATATATGATTTGCGACTTGCTAGCATGCTCATCATATCCCAATACAAGCATTAGAATCAATATAGGCTCAAAACAATCTAAAAAAAAAGAAAAGGTGAAATTTTCACCCAACATGTAATTTTCACAAAAAATGGTCAAAAATGCCAAACAAATCATGGGAATGATTCAATATATGATTTTTGATTTGCTAGCATGCTCATCATATCCCAATGCAAGCATTAGAATAAATATAGGCTCAAAACAATCTTTAAAAAAAAAGAAAAGGTGAAATTTCCACCCAATATGTAATTTTCACAAAAAATGGTCAAAAATGCCAAACAAATCATGGGAATGATTCAATATATGATTTGTAACTTGCTACCAAGCTCAAAACATCCCAAACAATCATTAAAATTGAATAGAGCTCATATTGTCCATGATTTTCAAGAAATAGCACAATTATGACATATAGTGTGAAAAATACAACTTTGCACTGACTTTTGGACCTCTCAAACATCAAAACCATCAAAAACTCTACTAATCAAAATTGTAGATCTCAGCATAAGAAACATTCTCTCAGTTGACCACTTTGTTTGGATCTGGCCAGAAGTGGCCGGAAAATGGCCTCTTCCGATCCATCGCCATTAAAAGACATATTAGTGTTTTAACTGAAAGTTCGGGCTCAGTTTTGACACTTAAAACATCGCTTCTGGAAAAATTCACTCAAGGACAAAGTATTAGAAAATCTTGTGAAGAACATTTTTTCTTTGTATGGCTTTGGACGAAACAGACTTAGAATAGCCTAAAAATTGCCAACAAGCTGCTGTTGCAGAAATGACAGTTTTTTCAGAAAAACTGAAGCTTGTTAGTAGTTTCTGACATATTAAAAATCCTTTATGGAAAAATTTGCTAAAGAAGACAGTTTTAGGAAATATTATAGCAAACACTTTTCCAGTTGACAGTTTCGAACAATTCCGAGCAGTAGCAGCCAAAAATTTACTCGACACGATAATTTGTAAAAAACTTAAAAAACATCATTATGGACTGAAAACTTTAAACGGGCATAACTCTCTCGTCTTTTGGCCGAATTTGGGCCGCCATATGTCGAACTGACCGGCTCGACGAGATCTACAAGATTGATGATGTTTGTTTTTAAAAGTTTTCAGCATTTGAGGTTGAAAATGAGCAAATTCAAAACAGGACAGCAAGCATATACAGTTTTTTTTTTTTTTTTTTTTTTTTTTTTTATAAAAACATATCATCCAAGGCTTCCATGAGCTACTGATTCCATAAAAACGAAATAGTGAACATATATTTGAGTGAAAAACATTGATCAAATTGTATTTAAAACATAATGATGAGAAACAACATCAAGGTGTACAAGGGCTTCCATTAGTTGAAACTCAAACATCTCTTTCATTCTCACATGACAATCAAAAGAATGGAAGGGAAAGAGGAGGGCACGAATCATCAAAATGAATGTGGTTATACAGATATTCCAAAGTAGGGGCTAAAACGGGGGCTGAACCTATGTAAAATAGGGCTGAAATGAGGGCTAAACTTGTTACAACAAGGCGGGGGCTGCACATGTTAAAACAAGGTGGGGGCTGCACATGCTAAACAAGGCGGGGCAGCACATGCCAAAACAAGGCGGCGACTGCACATGCTAAACAAGGCGGGGCAGCACATATTAAAACAATGTGGGGCTGCGCATGCCAAAACAAGGTGGGGCTGCCATGGACATCATCATGCTCAGCCAACAAAATGAGGGCTGAATTGGTGGACAGAATTGTGCCAAACAGAAGACAGATTTTATGCATCAATTGTGTTGAAATGTGGACATAATGTGCACCAAAATAAGGGCTGAATGCATGGACAAAAATAAGCCAAAACAGGGGTTGATCATGGACAGATTCGCTCTTAAAAATGCATAAAACAAGGCTGACTTATGGACATAATTGTGCTAAAACAAAGGGTAGCAACAAGGTGGTGAGAAGGCTGCAATATGGATGAATCTGCGTGCGACACTGGGCGGCAACATAAACTGGTACTGTACTAAAACATGGGCAGAAATGGGGCTGGATCTGTGCTGAAACAGAGGGCTAAAATGAGGCTGAATCATGGGTGAAATCTGTGCTCAACCAGGGGCTGAAGTTGATGGACAAAATTGTGTGCGTGCACTATGTTTAGCAGGGGCAACAATGGGTGAAAAAATGTGTCCAAGCAAAGAGGCTAAAATAGGGGAAAATTGTGCTCAAACAGAGGACAGATTTATAGGTGAAATCTGTACAGAAAATTGACCAAACCTGTGCCAAAACAGGGCAGATTTATGCATGAACTGAATTTTAAGATGAAACCTTATTTCTCTATTCTCCATGAACAGGTATATTACCTCAGCATTAAAGAATCATATATGAAAATAGGATACACATTTACCATCACCACATGTACTTACAGCTAGATTCCAACATTGAGTATAAGCTCAAAGACAGTGGCTGGTTTAATCTTTGAAAGGCAGGCCACATCAGTACATGTAATAAACACAACATGATGGTAACTCTATCGGAAACACGAAACTCCGATATGAGGTCTGGATGCATCAAATCAGCCCACAATTAATGTCCTAAACACAGGAATTGGCAATGAATTTCAACCCTTAATATGCATTGTACTTGATTCATGGGTTGGGAGTGAATTTCAACTGCCCACAAATATATCAATAGAAGAACCAAAAATCTGATCATCACTCATCAAGGAAGTAAAAATCATCTCCACACATAAAATAGAATAAGTTCGAGCATCAGATATTTACTCCTTAGAAAATCCATATCATCTTACTGCACAAAATCAAGTAAATCTTCTCTTCATAACAACAGATTATCTATTCTTCAGGAAGTAAAAATCATCTCCACACAAGAAATCAAACAGATATACTTTATTCAAGAGATAATATAAAAAGCCTACCTGATTTGCCGTTTGAGAAGAACTACCAATTTTAGAGATGGATCACACCTTATCTGCTACTAGAACTACTAATTTCGTCTTCTTTTCTTGCTCTTTCTAATTATATGCTCTTATTCTTCAGATCTGAATAGTAGAACTTAGGATCTCAGAAATATTTTCATGATTATAAAGACTACCAGCGCTCAAAGTCTTCCAGACTAAGGTATATGGCTCGGATCTTGAGTTCCAAAGAAATTCCATCTAAAACGAGATGGAAGGTGAAGTTAGGGGAAATAATTGGAGAAAGTGTTTAGAGAAAAGAATTTTCCTCCGGATCTTAGGGTTTTTGGCTTGAATTTTTGATAACGGAATTCGGATCTATGGTTTCTGAAATGCTAAGAAGAAGAATCTGCTAGATCAAGAGCTTGATGATGACTGAGAAAATAAAGATCGGATGAAGTATAAGGTAAAATAGGGTTTATAGCTGAAATAATGGAAGAAAAAGAAAAATAAGAGCAACTAATAATAAGGGAGGAAAATAAGGGGATCGGAGGGTAAATCCGATCGGAAAACTCAGATTTTCCGGCGATTTTGCCGGAGAAGACGATCAGATCTAGCTTCTCTCTCTAGTATTCTCGCAGCTTCTCTCTCTAAAAACTTTGCTAAAAAAAAAATTTTGAATCCACCGTGAATGAGACCCAAACCTCTTATTTATAAAAAAAACATTTAATTTTTACCCCCTCTACTTGCTTGGACAACTCCCTTTATATATTTTTGACTTCGTTTTGATAGAGCAAAGGGTGGCCCATGTAAAAAATTTAATGAGATAATAAAAAAATTTTGTGCTTCTCTGGTTACCCAGGGACACCCTCCTGCAGCAAATTACCCACGCTTTATTCCCACCAGGTCACCTCCTGGTCAGGATAATGCACACCCCTTCTGCGACTCTAAATTCATACAACACTTCCTACCCCTCTCGTTTGCTATGCAAACCGAGACGGATTTTTCTGAAATTTTAGAGGGACCTAAATGGGACCCTGACCTATGCTAGGACTGATTTTGGGACATCATATTCACCTATTTAAATGATTTTTTAACAAAAGCAAGGGTTTAGGGTTCGGTCAAAATGGGGTGTCTACAGTATCTTGATTTTCTTAATTTGTTTGAATTCAATCTAGGTGAAAGTTCTCCTAAAATTCTAATTTGGGGGAAATCTTATATATTTTAATTAATTTAGTTAGAAATTTAGAAAAAGTAATATACAAAACTCCACCATTTATGTGTGGAGCCGACTCGGGCTTGGTATGCCACTCAAGTATCCAAGTTGCGTACGTATCCCAGCCTCACTAGAATTAGAGTCGATCGTAGTTCGGTGCACCTGAACTAAGCTACTTATGCCTAACTCATCTAGGACACCGATCTAGATTGGATGGACTGTTTCAACAGTTTAAAAGAGATTATTTAGTTCAAGTAGAATAGCTTTTATCATCCTAGGACTTCATCTAAGATGCTATATGGCCCTAGCTAAGTGCAAGACGTCCCTTAGACTAATGTAGGTTAACCTACATCCTAGGTAACTAGGCCAGTCCTATGGGAAAAGTGGGGTAACTAGTGTAACTAGATCTATGGCACGGTTGCTATCCATAGCAAACGGCCGTGATGAGGCTGGACTCTTAACTCTAGGACACCCTAAAATATAGGACACGACGTGATGTAAGTGTTCCTAAAGGGGCCCTGAGGGTTCCTACGATGGAAACCGTAATCCAACGGTTCCAAAGACATCAACTCGCTGGAATTGATGATTTGCAATTCTTTAAAAGCTTTCGATTCCTAAGATCTAAGGAATACCAATGGCTCTAATTCTGGCAAGTTTGGCCTTGAGTTGCATCCATGGAAGGGCATCGTGCTCTCAACCCTTGTATAATTTAACACGTAAATTATAGTATATTATTGCCTAGCATGTTTCTCAGGATTTTCGTGGACAGTGGACCTCGGAGCCAACAACATACTATAATTTACACGTTCAAATTATATAGAATCAATCACAAATAGTATACGATTATGAATGCGATCTCAGCGGTTAAACTATCGCAGTATAGCGAATTTACAAAGAAAATCAATGATTTCTAAGGTTTCTAAGGGCAACTAAGGGATTTCGAATCCAAAGCTCTCAGGAATTTTGAGTTCTTTTTGGGTTGGCTGAGTCTTTTAGAGTTTTCTTGAAGCTTTTAATTATTTGGGAGTTTTTATATGTGTTTAGTTTCTTTTAGGTTGTTTATTTATAAGGCTTTAGTTTCACTTGCAACTTTTAATGGTCTTTTGGTTAATGACTTTTAACGGATTTAGATTAGTGGTTTTTAAATAGGTAAATCTTAGATTTGTGACTTTTAGGTTGGGTGTATTTTAAATTAGTGTGTTTTAATTTTGCTTTAGAGAATGATATTAACACAACCATGTTTTGACAATTGCACAAATTCGACAAAACCTTAACCATTTAAAGATTTAGCAAATGCAGCCCACTAAAACTGTCATAACTCTTTAACCACTCAGCCAAATTTAACATACAAATATGCATTGGAAAGATATTTCAAAGGGCTTCAACTTTGTAGTTTACCATTTTCTGTGAATTTGCGGCTTAGTAGTTCGAAATTGTGCTGCAAGCAAAAGGACAGCCACATTAAACTAGAAATGCCTAAAGGTGTGCTGCAATCATTTTAGCCATAACTTTTTAACCGCTCGTCCTCTGATCAAGTAAGAATACTCGTTGGAAACGGCACGAAAATATCTACAACTTTGTAGTTGACCATTTTCTACGATTCTACTGTTTAGAGGTTGAAAAATCTATTTAAAGACAAACAGCTTGCGCTATGACTAGAATGATATTGGCACTACCACGTTTTGTCTTATTACTTTTTGTCTTTTAATGATTAATGGGCTGTGATTATTTCATTCTAATGAGCTGTTTGGGAATGGATTTTGGATTCCAAACGGGCTGTTTGGGAATTGATTTTGCTCTCCAAACAAGGTGTTTGGGACTGGATTTTACTTTCCAAACAGGGTGTTCGGGACTGGATTTTGCTTTCCAAACAGGGTGTTTGGGACTGGATTTTACTTTCGAAACAGGGTGTTTGGGACTGGATTTTCCTTTCCAAAGAGGGTGTTTGGGACTGGATTTTCCTTTCCAAAGAGGGTGTTTGGGATTGGATTTTCTTTTCCAAAGAGGGTGTTTGGGACTGGATTTTAAATGAAATAGAAATTTTATGTTTTCCGGTTTAAAATGTTTAATTAATTTTTCCCAAAGAAAATTCGAGATTCCTAAAAGGACCAATGAATCCGGAATTCCCTAAACGTTCTACAGGTTTAATCAAATCATCCTAATGAAATTCAAAACTTTTAATTCCTAGTTAATCTTTGGATTAAACATGAAATTTAGCTAAACCATAACATGCAATTTGGAACTCGAAACAGCAACATGCATTTGAGTCTTAAAAACTAAAAAGTTAAACCATGCCATATAGCTTAGAAACATGAACTAGAATTTAAAATAAAGGGACCTACTTGCTGATGGAAAACTTGATCGTTATATTGTAGGGATGAGAGAAATCCGATGCGCTTGATTCCAACCGAAGGAGAGAAATTGACGAAAAAGTAGGGGATTTGATCAACGCATAGAGAGGAGGAGAAATAGAGAGATAAAGTTGCACTCTGACTCACCAAGGAAAAAAGCACGAGAATTGTCTCTCTTTTTTTTTAATAGCTTATGTCTTGAATGGTTTGGGCAAGTTTCTAACTTCTTACCCCTCTTGAATGGCATTCTACTATTGAAATCCTTCATCTCTTGAGAAACCTTCTATTACATGAGAAAAACTCCAATGTTGCACACCACAATTCTCACCCTTTTTAGCATAATCGACCCTTCTTTTGGCAAAGAGGATATTTGGTTGCACTTTGTGAGAATGAGAGAGAGATAGTCACAGCACTTTCCTTTTCATAGAAATCTTTTGCACAATCAAAAGTTTTTCTTACCAAACCTTCCTTGGTTATTTTAATAACACCGAAATAGGGAGTCTTGGAAACATTCCATAATTGTTCTTCAACATTAAAGAAGTATATCCCTTTTGTCTTTAAGCAACAATATGCTATCTTCTTTTTTTATGCTTTGTAGACCACCGAATAGGATGCTTCCATATTTTTAAGAGAAAAATCTAACAAATAAGCAAGTTTCCCACCAGTGTTTGGATTTCAATTTAGAAGCCCAAAATGACAACCTCGTCCTTCCTCTTATGTGAGCCTTAATCTTTCTTCACAATGCCCTTCCATTCTTCTCAAGGAAATAACGAATTTACCCCTCGTATTATCGTACAACAGACCTTATCCAACGTCACATATGGAAGATCCTATCCGTTCATTTGTTAGAGGCCTTCACAATATAAATAAATTATACCCGAATCAACCCGATGGGATGATCCTAACTGTCCAATTTATGGTTTAATGCGATTTAGTAGCGCACTCCTAAATCATTTCTATAGGGTGATCCGTACCGTTTAAATTTGAATGTGCCATGGTCCGAATTGGCCGCGCCTTCCTAATTATTTCCTTGAGATGATCCTAGCCATCCAATAGGTAGACCACATTGTAGATTGGTTGTGCTCTTTAGAACATTTCCATGGACTGATTCGAGCTATCAAATTGATGGGGCCGCGGCACAACCAAGTTGTACCTCTAAATCCCCTCTATTGGACAATCTTGAACCGTCCAAATGATGAGTTACTACTTGAATTTGGCATGCCTTGCACATTTCCTCCATAAAATGATCTGAACGATCCGCTTTATTAGCCACGACATAAACGGGTTGTGCTCCCCCAAATCATTTTTTCACGGAATAATCCAAACCGACCCTCGGCGAACCCCATTGCATATATGACCAAAGCATATATAAGTCCTCCATAAAAAACGATCTTATTCATTGGATCAAAATAAGTTCAAAAATCAACGATGCAGGGTACACTGACTTGATCCAAATTTAATCAAAATGTTTGATGCGGGCCCACCAAATAAGTTCAAATTCTCTCTTGTTTAGATTCTTGTTAATAACCCTTCTCAACACCTGGTGGAAAAATGCAAAACATGGCGGAAATGACCGAATAGAACGAGAAAATGCACGAAATGAACACAGAAAGGGAAGATAGTGGAAAAGACCGATAGAAAAACACTAACTCCTTTGTTGATTAAGGCGGAGCAAAATGGGGGTGTCTACAACATTATTTCTGGAAAAATACACACATTGACAAAGTTTTAAGAAATCTCATAACGAACAACTTTGTCTTCTACGGCTCAGATCAAATTAGGCCAGAAGCGGCCCAAAAGTTACTCGACGAGATAAATTTTTAAAAACTATGAAAATTAACACTTTGAATGACTGAAACTTAAAAGAGCATTACTCTTTCATCTTTTGGCCAAATTTAGGCCACCGTATGTCGAACTGACCGGCTCGGCCAGATCTACAAGATTGAGATGTTTGTTTTTAAAAGTTTTGAGCATTTAAGGTTAAAAAATGAAAAATTCAGAACTAAGGATCACTATACCTAGGAAAATAGAGACACATACACACACATACACATATACACACTCATACAAGGGCACACATACACACGTACACGCACACACAAATACACGCATTCACACACATACTAATGTGAACATTACCACATATTATTGGAGCAACTGTGGACCCCGATCCGGGAGAGGCGGCGAGGGAACGGGTCCCTAACACCATCTGGATCATCCACGATGAAGGAGAGCTCTACCAAGGAACTCTCGAAACGGATGCCACCCTCATAGCATAGCACGAGTGGCGATATAAGAGAGATACCTTTCGATTCGGGAACAAGTCCGGATTCGAAACGTACCTAAACAAACTCAGAGTCGCCATCCACGGTATACGGCCATGGATCCTTTAAACAAAAATATGCTCTGTATACCATGGATAACCAGAAATATATATGGGTTCGTGCCTGATTACGAATGGAGAAGGTCTGAGAGCACCCCCAATTCGTCCGAGTGCAAGCACTTGGTCTCTTATGCCATTTATTATTAAATTTAAAGAGTTTCGGGCAAAAATCATGTGAAATGGGAACAATCCTCAGGAATCGTCTACCTAAGCATGCATTTCCTGAGGATAAAGAAATAAGCATACAAAATGAAATGAAAAATGTGTCACCTAAGCAAAGCTAAGTTATGAGTGACATGTCTAAGGGGTGTCTAAGTTCTGGTAGACATACACATGCAAGCTACAGCTAAAGGTATAGTATCAGTACAAGAAAGTAAGAAAACACATCAAAACATAAAACACAAGTCAAACCTATATATGACAGGACAAGACAAGTCCTAACTCTAATGCGACTTGACTCGGACCAAGATGGCCGTCCATCCCAGCTGCTCTACGTATCCCGGCCTCGGGAAGAATCGGAGTCAACGTAGTTCGAATGACTTATTCTAAACTGCGATGCCTAACCATCTAGAACCGCTATCCTAGACTCGATCCACTAGACTCGATTGATTTTTAAAGCTTTTTGAATGATTGTTTAAATTCAGGTGAATTGTAATTTTTAGGACTCTCTATATGCCCTAACTAATGCAAGTTGGTTAGCCTTAAACTAATGCGGGTGGGCCCTACATCCTATGTGTAACTAAGCTGTGCATCCTAAAGAAAACCACGGGCCGACTATATGCTTCCTAGTCTAGCCATCGGTTCGACTAAATGTCTAACCGATCGACTCGAGGCCTCCTAACTCTAAGGACACTCACACGACAGGATACACCATATCAATACAAATCAAGACAGCCCCCTAACTCTAAAACACCCCAAATATCTAGGACAAACTCCTAACCCTAGGGGAAGATCTTTTGAAAAGGTTTTGAAGAAGTTTTCATATTTTTGAAAGGTTTGACAAATTTACTTTTAAAGGTTTGGCTGGACCTGGGATGTGGATCCCAAGCTGCACTACGTACCTCTTGAAAGAGGATCAAGCCAACGTAGTTCGAAACGAACTCTCCTAATACGCTATAAAACTCAACACTTTAGCTGATTTAAGGTTTTTTAATGTTTTTGATATTTTTAAAGTCTTCAAATGTTTTTTAGTTTCAAATTTCTAATGTTTTTGGATTTTAAAGCTTTTCCAATGCTCCTCTATTGTAAATGATTTCAATGTTTATGGATTTTAAAATTTCAAACACTTTCACCCTTTTGGTCAAAGGCCAAAGGGAACACACAATGCAACACCCTAGGGTAAAACCCTTAGGGTAAAGGGGAAACCCCAAACCAACAAACTAGTATCTCAAAACAAGATGCAACAATCCACAAACAAGTACACAAACGTCTCAAGAACATTGAAAATGATCTAAGATCCCAAATAAGCAATGCTCTAATAACAAAGAAGAAGACAACGACTCTAAAGGACTAACTCTTAAGCTATAGGACAAACCAACAGTCTACGAAATAGACTCCTGAACAAATCAATACTAAAAAATAAAAAATAAAAAAAAAAAAAAAAAATACAAGTAAGTCAAAGCACATCTAACACTCTATGAGGAGGTGTAAATGAGACTGGGCATGTCTCCTATGGGTTAACCCTCTGATGAGACCAAGGTGGTCTCTTAAAAAGAAAACTCTTCTATTGAGACAGAGCATGTCTCCTAAAAAGAGGAAAACATCATAATGAGACAAAGTGTGTCCCCTTAAAATGAGACTCAATGGAATTTAGAAAGTCTAGACATGATTTAGAAGTGATTCTAGAAGTTTAGATGTCTAGGTTGACATATAGCACGGGTTCCACTCCAAAAAAAAAAAAAAAAACATTGAAATCACTCTGCACAACATGCAATTTTCGCAAATAAGGCTTTAAAATATAAAGTAAATCATGAAAATTGATCAATATATGATTTGTGACTTGCTAGCATGCTCATCATATCCCAATACAAGCATTAGAATCAATATAGGCTCAAAACAATCTAAAAAAAAAAAAGAAAAGGTGAAATTTCCACCCAACATGTAATTTTTACCAAAAATGGTCAAAAATGCCAAACAAATCATGGGAATGATTCAATATATGATTTGAAACTTGCTACCAAGCTCAAAACATCCCAAACAATCATTAAAACTGAATAGAGCTCATATTGTCCATGATTTTCAAGAAATAGCACAATTATGACATATAGTGTGAAAAATGCAACTTTACACTGACTTTTGGACCCTTCAAACATCAAAACCATCAAAAACTCTACTAATCAAAATTGTAGATCTCAGCATAAGAAACATTCTCTCAGTTGACCACTTTGTTTGGATCTGGCCAGAAGTGGCTGGAAAATGGCCTCTTCCGATCCATCGCCATTAAAAGACATATTAGTGTTTTAACTGAATGTTCGGGCTCAGTTTTGACACTCAAAACATCGCTTCTGGAAAAATTCGCTCAAGGACAAAGTAATAGAAAATCTTGTGAAGAACATTTTTTCTTTGTATGGATTTGGACGAAACAGACCTGGAATAGCCTAAAAATGGCCAACAAGCTGCTGTTGCAGAAATGACAGTTGTTTCAGAAAAACTGAAGCTTGCAAGTCGTTTTTGACATATTAAAAAGCCTTTATGGAAACATTTTCTCAATAAGACAGTTTTAGGAAATATTATAGAGAACACTTTTCCAGTTGACAGTTTCGAACAATTCCGAGCAGAAGCAGCCTAAAAGTTACTCAACACGATAATTTCCAAAAAAAACTTAGAAAAACAGCGTTGTGGACTGAAAATTTTAAACGGGCATAACTCTCTCATCTTTTGGCCAAATTTGGGCCGCCATATGTCGAACTGACCGGCTCGACGAGATCTACAAGATTGAGAAGTTTGTTTTTGGTGATTTCAAGCTTTAGAAATCCGAAAATAGAAAACAAAGGGCGGACAGCAAGCATTTAACGGTATTTTCTAAGCATACAAAGTGTAAAATAAAAGAAACATCCACTTTCATTGTATGAACAAAATGACACTCAAGCAAACATGGAAACAGGGATGATGCTAATATCATAGCCACATGTTGAGGCATGCATTTTAACCCAATGTTCAAACGATTTTTGGTTAAAAATTGTTAGGGACAAACGATTAGATAAGCTAAACTTGTGCCATTATAAGAAACAATGCCAACATTAATAATCCAGGGTCCTTACCACTCCTAAAAAAAAGATTCTCACAAAATTCATCTAGAATTAATAGAAACATCACCAACTCATAAGCAAAAATTTGAAAGAAAATAGCGTAGGGCTGCTATGAGCATCGCCATTATCAAGGTTTAGACTTTCAAAATCAAGGGTATAAGGGCTGCTGCTATCAAATGAGATGAAGGGCTGCTACTATCAAATGAAGCGGAGGCTGCATTAATGAATTAAATCATGCCAAAATAGGGCTGAATCATTGAACTGAACTGTGCCAAAAACAGGGCAGAGTTGCGGGTTAAACTTATGAAGAAAATGGGACAGATTTGGTGGACGGAATCTGCACAAAACGAGGGCCTATTCGTGCTTAAAAATGGGACTGAATTGGGGTAATAACAGGGGCTGAAATGTGAAAAGGAGTTAGGGCTGCTATCAGCATTTCCATATCTTCTTTTTGCTTGAAAATCTAAATTGTTGAGCTCATATAATATATGTGATAAAGCCCACAACGGACAAGATGGTTCAATGCACTTCTTTATATGGTTGTACAATTTTAGACTCCAAGAAATCATAATGACAAAATTATCTTTAGAGAAAACTTACCTGAGCATATTCTTTCTTGCCCTGTGGCTAGGAAATGAACCGCTTAGACCCCTCAGACAACATATGCCCTATTAGATGTTAGAGTGAATTTATACAATAACATTCTACACTAATTCTTGAATGACCTCAACTCAGTGAGCTGATTGTAAACTTACTCGAGACAATCTTAGCATATTAAATTAAAGTAGCAAGCCTCTAGCTTATAATATGGAAACTACAGCATCATTTTTAAAAAAAGTTATAAGAAATACTTACCTGGAAAAAATGGTTGCATCTTTGTAATCCAGCTTTTCAGTAAAAACCAGAAGGCCGCAGCTTGGAAACGATCTGTCATCTTCACTTATCTAAGTAACCAAATTTAATCAAAGATGCTAAACGCCTTGCTCCTGATGATTCTAACGTACTATGAAGAATTCCATTTCGCCTCAAATTGTTTCAAACAAGCAACAGGTTCATGTTCAGAAATCAAAATCGAAGATTTTCTTTTCAAAAGAACTTCAACAAACCGAATGCTTTAGAGAATTTTGGATCCTGATCACAAGGCTCTGTGGATTTCTTCTTCTCATTTTTTTATAGTTTCCTTTAGATATCTCTGATCTTAGCTCTCTTTGTTCTCAACTTCATAGAGATCTGTCTCTCTCTAATTTTTACTTGAGACTTAAGGATCGAGACAAAGGGGATTTGAGTGAATAACAGGTAAGAAGATGAAATCGTGATAATCGATGATGAAGTCATGGAGCAATCGACCAGAAATAATAGAGATCCACCAGATTTCATGGATAATCGCCGGATTCCGGCGAAGTAACCGAAAAAGATGAAAAGTTCGGGTTTTGGATTTAAGGTTTAGGATGTAGATCAAGGATCCTAGGGCATAGATCTATGGTTTTGATGTGTATAGGAGTGAAGAGGATATAATGGTGGAGGTTTTGGAAGAACTCCGGCGGTCAAACCTCCGGCGAGATCTCACAGGAGAAGATGCAGTTAGGGTTTGGAATTGGGGAAAATCCTCTCCGAAATGGCTCCGCTAGGGTCTTCCAAAAAACCTTAGATCGCATTCCAAATGAAGCTAAGATCCTCTTTTATAGATTTTTGCATTAATTTTCTTCCCCCTAAAGTTTCCAATGGACACCTCCTTTAGTATATTTTCATTTGATTTTGGATGGGTTGGGTGGTTCCCAAGTAAAATTTTTAATGAGATAAAAAAATAAATAAATTCGTGCTTCTCTAGTTACCTAGGGACACCCTCCTGCAGCAAATTACCCACGTTTTATTCCCACCAGACCACCTCCTGGTCAGGATAATGCACACCCCTTCTGCAACTTAAATTCACACAACACTACCTACCCCTCTCGTTTGCTATGCAAACCGCGACGGATTTTTCTGAAATTTTAGAGGGACCTAAATGGGACCCTGACCTATGCTAGGACTGATTTTGGGACATTAAATTCACCTATTTAAAGGATTTTTTTAACAAAAACAATGGTTTAGGGTTCGGTCAAAATGGGGTGTCTACAGCAGCAAACATGTTAATCAAACATAAACTAAAACCCACATCTCCAACATCACAAACCAGTCAAAGTAATAGGATGTTCACTTTAACACTATGGGCTGGGTAGAACTATTGGAATAAAAGAAAACAACACAGACCATTCTTTCCACCCTCAATTGAGACCACCATTTCATATTCCGCAAATACAATTCCAGATAGTCAAAAATCTAACACTACTACTCCCATTTAAAACAAGAATTTTATATAAGACACATGTAATTTCCAAGTAGCCACAGATCTAGCATTTCTACTATTGCCTTACAGAAATTTAAGCTCATAGATAACTTCTAAACCAAGCACTGATTAACACTTCTGATTCCATTCAAAAAAGGAATTCCAATTCAAACCACACAACTCTCAAAATAACCACAGACCTAACGAATAAAGACAACTAATTCACATCCATCATGCTCGATTAAAAGATTTTTCATTCTAATCAAATTTAAGCAGCAGAGAAGCGAAACATTACCTGAAATTCAGTGAGCTTCTTTACCAACAAAGAGAATTGGAACCAAGGTCACCTCTTCGCCGGAGTTGCTATTTAGTGAAGTCGAGGTGATGAAGCTCAGAAAGGGACAACTCGCGAATCCTTCTTCTTCTCCTCCTCTACAAATCAACCCCAATTGATCTCCTCTATCCTAATTTTCACCCAAGCCAATGAAATTGGTGGTGGTGGGGTTTTGAGAAGCAAGGTTAATGGTGAATGATGTTTCTGTGAGTATTGACAGGGGTTGAAAATGGGCTTAGGGGCTGCTGTTGGGGTGATGATGAATGAGGAAGTGGGGCTGCAATGGTGACGAAAATGGGAGGAGTGGTCCGATGTAGAGATGGAGGTAAAATGGGGTCTAATTAAATGGGGTTTAAGGGAGAAGGTAAATGAGCTATAAAAATGAAACCAAGGGATGGGAACCAAGAAAAATGGGTTTCAAATCAGTGAATGTCAACAGAAGGGGAATAGATTTAGGATCTAAAAGAACAGAGGAAATGGGTTTATGTATGGGTTAGGGATAAGGTCTGATTTGTTGGGAATGGGTTTTGGAAAGTGACGGTGGGCGAAAATGGAGGGAAGGTTGAAGATGATGAGGGGTTACATCTTGGTGGTTGATGGCCGGAGCTCCGGCGAGCTAGCCGGAGAAGACGACCCCCAAACCTTCATCTCTCTTTGCAACTTGGAATAGGAAAAATCAAATGGGTTTGGGATAGGTCTTGAAGGTAGGAGATGTTGAAGGGTTTGAAGATGGAGATGGGTAAGAAGGTTTTGATGGTGGCGATGCCGGATTCCGGTGGTTGGATTTAGTGGTGGCTGCAAATGGGTGTAAAAAATGAAATGGATTTGGGACTGGTTTGGGGGGGAAATCGGGTTGTTGCTAGGGGTTTAGGGCTTAAACAACATGGGTTTGTTTCAGTGGAGATGGAGAAGAAGGTCTGATGAGGTAAAAGGGATGGAATAGAGGTGGAAATGGGGCCAGATATAATGGAGCTTGCCGGGGAAGTGATGGAGATGTCAGCCATGGGGAGCAGATGTAGGTTTCAACAGAAAATGGAGATTTGCTATTAGTCCGGTTGGAATTAATGAAGATGGTGGTCGGAGAAGAAGAAATAGTGGTTCGGCCGGCGGCAACAAGGTGGTCAGAGATGGTGATTCGGTCTCCACCTCTCTACCTTTCTCTCTCAGCTCTCTTTCTCTCTGTTTGCACCCCCCTCTCCAACGAAAAAATAGGGATCTCCCCTAATGCCCTAATTCAAGTGGAATTAAAAGAGGAATGATAAACTCACACCCCTATTTCTTTCCCTGGACAGCCCCATTTAGTGTATTCTGTGCGCACTCTTTTTATACAAAGGGGTGGTGGTCCAAGTTAGCAAAGGACCCCTAAAATGATGTATTCAATTCCTCTCTTTTCTTTGGACAGCCCTCTCAAGGGTATTGATCACTACTCTTCCACTCTACCGGGGTGGTCTAGGTAGGGAGAAAGGGCAAACATATCATTCTCTTCTAATAGAAGGTATTGATATTGGCACACCTCCCTTCTTTAAATCAACCCCCCTTCCATTTGCAAATGATATTACCTTACCTTGCTTTGATAATCACACAAACTCAACTTGTCTTTTCTTCTCATCAATGGGCACCCTTGCTATGCTAGTTCACCCTCCCTTCTGCAATAAAGAGAGATAGCATCAACACTACCATGCCTTGATAGTTGCACTAACTTGTTTTGCTTTCTCTACACTGATTGACCTGTGGGTTGACACGGGCACTCTCTAGCCTCTATAATGCACCCCTCCTTTTGTATCAAAAAAGGAAAATTATATGAGCACAGCCAGTTTTGATAATGGCACCAACTCGGCTTATCTTTTTTGTTCATTTCTCGCCCATTTCTTGTGTAATTTTGCGAGGGGATTCTGGGGAACACTAACAATATTTTGGGTAACACTCTGTGCTCAAGCAGACAAGGTGGGTTAGTGGAAATATCAAAATAAGGTTGTACAATTAAGCCTCAGAATTCGGGAACTCGAACAGGGGAGTCATTGCCAAAACTTTGGGATCTTTTGTAAATTTTGAAAAGATGATTGAAGAGGCCGGCTCGGAATTATGGCTCAATCTTGGAATACTCGGGGTTCAACTTTAGGTTTTCCAATTTAAGAGCTCGGCTTTGGACATTAGAAATTGGCTTCGAAATCTCACTTGATTTTAGGATTTTACTCGACTTTGGGGATTTTATTCAAATTTGGGAATTTGGGGGTCAGGTCAAAATGGGGTGTCTACAGGAATCTGATTTTATTTTACATTTTTGCCATTTCATAAAGAAAATAGAAGGGGGTTTTATTTGATTTTTTTTTTCATAGAATGATGGTTCTTAAGATAGGGCATCAACATCTTAAGGGAATCTGAAACCCTAATTTTGGGTTTCAGATTGAGCCATTGAGGAGCTGATGTTGGATGTGGAGCCCATTTTTTATTTTTCCAGTAATAAAAAATCAGAAACCGTAATTTTGGAGACCGATCATCCAACAGCAGCTCACTCACTCCTCCTTGTTTGATCAAAAATTCAAAATGGATATGATGGTCATGGAGGTGCTGTTGAAAATTTGATATTATGGAGCTTCTTCTGTTGGATCAAAATATCATGGCTTCATTTTTCATTTTTTTTCATATAAAAACTCCCAAAATCAAACTCTGTTGGTTGTTCGGTTATAACTGAACTAATCGGAAAATTATTACGGTTCGGTTACTTTAGGTCCAGACAAAATTCGATTACTGTTTCGGTTAGTGATTTTCACTAACCGAAATTATTTCGGTTAACAAAAAATGGGTATTTCGGTTCGGTTATAACCGAATAACCAGCCCTAGGAAAAGGAATTGAAGGGAAAGGATGGGAAGTCGGAGAAGATAATCAATGCCGGGTTGGAAGACATTGAGTCGAAGGCAGTCAGCACAATTCGACTATGTCTGTTGACCACCTTCGACTCAATTTCTGGCGGATAACATTATGGAAGAAGAAGAAGCACCTAAGTTATGGGAGAAGTTGGAAAAGCTTTACATGTCAAAAAGCTTCGCCAACTAGTTGTATCTGAAGCGACAGTTGTAAGGGCTGAAGATGCAGGAAGGCGGGAATCTTTTGGAACACACCACGGTGTTCAACGGGCTTTTGGTTTTAAAAGGGTAGCTTTTGACATTGTCGGTTGTTAGTTTCTACATTTTAACTATCAAAATGGATATCTAGAAAACCTTTTTCAGTACAGAAATAGTATTTCCATTAACAAATGAATCATGTCATGATATTTTGGATTCAGAAATGGAGTTTTATATATTGTGTATTTTCATATCTCAAAGGAGCAAAATAGAAATCTAAAAAACCTTGATGAGTGCAGAAATAGCATTTCCACTGAAATTCCATTCACCACTGAGCTGAGCAAGAATAATAACATTGTTTATCTGCATTATTTCATTCCTGTGAAGTAGACACCAAGTCTGGATAAGTGTAATGTCATGTTTGGCTTTCTCATGTTCGACCCATCTGATCTTCGACCCATCTTGTTTTGTTTGGTTTATTTCATAATATTCGACTCGCGCTTCCATGGCTGCCAAAAGACATGGCTATTAGCTTGTAGAATTCATGGAAGACATAATAATTATGTTTTTCTCTGTTCCCTTGAGATAAGAATGTGTATTATCCTATCTCTTTTGAGTCATGTAGTGCTGAAAGAACACATTTGTTAAATTACTTTCATGCCTTTCAAGATATCTTTTTTTTATATGCTGATTAGTGTTCTTGCAAGTAGTAAGTTGAGGATCTGACAGGTATGTGTTTGTAGATCATCCATGAATCCCTTTCTCCTTCAAGGATAAAACAAATCAAGTTCTATTGAGAATCATGGTTAGGTATACTAAGGCCCTGTTAGTTTTGGATTTTGAGAATCAATTTTGAGTTCAAAACTGATTATGGGACTCAAAATCAAACGCAATTATGAGTCCAATAATCAATTTTGGACTCAAAATCAATCCTCAAAATGTAAAACGAACAGGGCTAAGTATGTATCGTAAGATGGTCATGTTGATTGGAAGATTTTTGAGATATTCTGTAACAAAGTGGCAAGGTGAGTGTTATATTTCTAACGGATCAAATGCCATTCCTTTCTTGAGAATTTTCATTGGCAACCTCTTGGGGAACATTTTGATCAAACAGGTCGACTCTTTTGATTCAGATTCCTATGATACTTATGCAGATTGTATGCCCACTAAGAGGGATATTTGCCCATTGGGATTTATTTGCATGGTATTTACTTTCTAGGATTTTATTTCCATGCTATTTAGTTTATAGGATTTTTTTTTCATTTTTTTCATTTTTAGGGCTTTTATATATTTCTATGGAATTCTTCCATTGCCTATATATAGGCCTTATGTAGTAGAGATTCTCAGTTTTGAAAAATAAAGATTGAATACAGATTTTCCCCCTCTAAAGATCTCTTCTTCCTCCTATTCTCTTCTTCCCCTATTCTCCTTCTCTTCTTCTCCTCGTTCTTTTGTTTCTCTTCCCGGTCCTACATCACTAAATACCATGGAAATAAAAATCCTAGAAACTAAATAACATGGAAATAAATCATGAAAGGTCCTAATAGGCAAATATACATCTTATTGGGCCTACAATCCGCATCACCAACACATGGTGAACTAGAATGTCCTTCACCCTTTTCAGCCAAAGAGTAAAGCTATCATTTTTATCAGATATTTCAATCTCAAACTTTGTATTTGAATTTTGAACCTTTTGCAATCTCCTAGATCACCCCGCAAGCTTGTCGTGAAACTTCAAATCCAAATAGAATCCACCACCCATGCTTTCAAAGCCTTTTCATCCTTAGCCGATTCAATCAATACAACTATGATAGCAATTTTTTGAGAAAATTTAAGGTCAAATACAATCTAAATGGTGGCAAAACAATAGAGAGATGAAACACAAGCATATAAGATATACATGATTTGGCACAAAAGCTGTCCACGGGGAGAGAACCGATTTCGAATATATGAGAAATTACAAGGATTAGAAGTAGAAATAACTGAGATAAAAAGAAAAAAAAAGACTTGATAACAATACTCACAAAATTGTATACTCTTACCTCTCTTAATTGTGGAAAAAAATCCGCTTCTTGTTAAAAAATCCAGTCTTCACTTTCTTCGCAAACACTTCACATGGAAAGCCTCTTGCACCTTTTTCTTGCTTCTCAACCTTCTCATGATCATTTTCAAGATTCCCTTGTGTTGTGTTGTGTTATTTTATTTCTCTCATCTCACGTATGTATTTATAGATGAGATAAGAGGCACATTTCTAGATAAACTAGGATTCCAAATCTCTTACAATACCAAAACTTACAACCATTTTCTAGTCCAACCTGGAAACCATGTTAGAGAAACAAGACACAACAATCCAACATGATATGAACAGTTTTAAATTGGTCACTGGTAATGAAGGAGTTCAAAGTACACCTTCCAATAACTAAATGAGAAGTGATCATCATAACTACTAAGCACAAAGAGGAGAAAAAAGAAATGGAAACCTCCTCCAATTAGCCTCATCACATTAGTCTTTGACCATTGTTTTCTTGGGAATCCAACATTGGAGGTAATTTTTTGGGATTCTCTAGGGGAGATTGTCTTTTCTGATTCTGATCCCATTGGAGTAACAGACTCAAATGAAGCAGAAGTTTGAGCTCTTCTTATGAGCTTCTTATCTTTTCCAAGAAGATGGGAAGTGAATAAATTGATGGGGACTCTTCAAATGTTCCTTCTTTGGCTAGCAGACTCTCTTGTGAAGAGAGGAGTCCAAAGGAATATCATTTACACGGCCAACCACTGCCCTCTTGTAATTTGCTTGTATTTTTTTCTTCTCTTTTTCAATAAATCTTCTTACTCACTCAAAAAACCAGAATCCATCAAAGCCAAGCTGAATTTCATTGCTGAGAGTATGGAATGTGCATCTGAGAGCATGATCACTTCAAATTTCAGTTCAGAGTCCGAGTTGAGATAGTAGGGAAATATGTTCTCTGTGGCTATTGTATGAAAAACCACCTTCTCATACTCAAATTTCAAACTTCTGATGCCTTCATAAAAAGAAAAGACGAAAGGAATTATCACTAATGCCAATTTCACCAATAATCCTTGCAAGAACATGATCCGTCCTTGAAGTGATGGAATCGAACTCGATCCCTCACAACTATCTCCCGATCAAATGCTTTCGAGACAAACTTTGTCAGAGAATGACAATCTCTACAGACCCTCAAATTCTTCACAATCCGAAGCCGTGTCCCTTTTGGCGTTCTCGCCAAGCCAAAAGCAATTGCTAGCTTCTCACTATGATAATGATCAGAGGTTCCAGACGATTCTGACCATTCTTCGGTTGACTCAAGTAATGACATAAGAGATTTCTCTTCCTTGTAACCAATCAGTGCCGCTTGATGGATCATTTCCTTTAATTTCAGGTAAATTTCTTTTGAATCACAGTGTGATTTATCACCAACAATGAATTTACGAATATTGCCATCCACCTCAATCCAGCTCCAACCTGGTGTAGTTTTGATTCCCTTATACTTTATCATTTTTCTCATCCTTGACACACCTTGTCCATCTCCTAATTCAGCATATATCCTAGAGAGAAGAACACAGTCCCCTGCATTACCACCCTCAATGCGAACTAGATTTCTCATAGCAACTTCACCCATTTCGACATTTCCATGTATCTTACAGGCACTTAGCAAGGTCCTCCATAGGACTGGATCATCACTAGAATTCGAATTTTCTATAATTCCAAGAGCATCTTCAAGTTTACCAGCACGCCCAAACAGATCCACCATACACCCATAATGCTTAACGCCGGGCTTAAGATCAAATTCGGAGCTCATCATGCGAAAATACTCAACACCTTCCTCAATTAGGCCTTGATGGCTACACCCACAGAGCAAACCAAGGAAAGTGATGGAGTTCGGCCGAATTCCAGCCATTAACATCCGCCTGAAAAATCTAATTGCTTGATCGCCACGACCATGAACACCTAATCCCATGATCATCGAATTCCACGTAAAAACATCTCTCCTCTCCATCTTATCAAAAACCAGACAAGCCCCATCCAAAACCCCACACTTTGCATACATATCTATAAGAGCATTGCCCACAAACACATTGTGGGAGAAGCCATTTTTATCAGCAAATCTATGCATCCAAACACCAATATCCAATCCCCCCACATGGGCGCACGACGAAAGCAAGCCAACGACAGTGAATTCATCCAGACCCACATCTAAAATCCTCATCCAATCATATATCTTCAGTGCCTCGTCGTGCAAGCCTGCTTGAGAGTAGCAAGAAATCATCGCATTCCATGCAACCAAATCTCTCACAGCCATTTCATCGAACACCCTTCTCGCAGTTTCCATCGACCCATTTCCCGAATAAGCTCTCACAAGATTCGTACACACCATGACACTCGACATGTACCTGTTCAAGTATAAATGATTAAATAACACCAACTCTAACAGCTTAAGGTTTTGGAGTAATTGTTTGTTTCACATGGTATGAGCTACCGCCTCACAGCAAGTCTTGGGTTCAAAACCCAATAGCTCCTTGATATTAAAAAAAATCCATATATATGGCCAACCCAAAAGAGGGGCCACATGTGCCATGTGTGCACTAAGCCAACAAAGAGGTGTAACATCTCAGAGGGGGTGTTGAAGTATAAATGACTAAAGTGTTAGGAAACATAACTTTACACATATTTCCAATGAAAAAGCCTAAAAACATTTGCAAAAAATCTCGAAAAAACATGTGTAAAATTATGTTTCCAATGCACCTTGACAAAGTGTCCTTCCTTAGCAAAACCCATGACTAAATAACACCAACTCTAACAGTTTAAGCTTTTGGACTAATTGATTGTTTCACATTACCCATTTCGGATTATCGACCCATGAGCTTCTCTACACTTTTTCTCCTCCTTAGCTTTCTCACAGGCCTTAAGGAGGAACGAGAAAGTGAAACTATTTACACGAGAATGGCCTTCCTTAACCATTCTATTGTATATGAATATGGCATTCAAAGGAAAAAAGCCCTGAGAGTAGCCTCTGATCATTGAATTATAAGCTGAGGTTTGTGGGTTTTTCATTTGGTTGAAGAGAAGGGAAGCGTAAGTGAGACTTCCAGCTACGGAGATTGCACAGAAGGTGATGAGCTTGTGGGAGAGAGATGGGTTTTCTTGATAGCCGTTGATAAGGATTTGAGTGTGGATTTTTTTAAACCTTTCCATGCTGTTGCAACCTTGCAAGAGAGAAAGGAGGGTGTGGATTTTGGACATTTGCATGGTATGTAATTCTAGGAGAAGCTGATAGTGTCTTTGGTAATTTGGCACGTTTTGTATCAGATTTTCTGATCCATACAGTACTTTTTGAAAAGTCTGTGTTTTAGATTTTATAAGGTGTAAACCCTCAGAGCCCCTTATTTTTCAAAAAGTACTGTACGGACCACGCTATAGGATGATCCAAACCGTCGATATTACGGATCATTTCTATAGGATGATCAAGCCCTCCGATCAATAGACGTTTCCATATTTCCTAGCTGTCCAAGGTGTCGGTTCACTTTTGGACATGTTACGTTTGCTATGTTCTTCTTTTTCGGACACATTTGGCATGGGGGTAGAACCTTGTTCAGAGATGATTTTGATGGCATTTTTTGGGCACAACATATTTACGTTATGGCCCAGCATATGGATGGTTTGGATCATCCTATGGTGTAGCCAGTACAATACCTTTTTTTTTTTTAATAAGGGACTATAAGGGCTTACACCATATAAAATCTCTGGTTTGTAGTATCTTTGGTTGTATTTATGAAAACCATTCAACTCCTCCTCATAAGGACATAAGGACATGTTTGGCAACCAAGAAATATATTCATGAAATATTTGTTTACCCAAAGTAAGAGAGGGCTAGAGGTAGATTATATGCGATGCCCAAAAATTAAATGAATAAGACAAGATATGTGTGAGCATGTGTGGCTGTGCCTCTATGCAAAAGTCCCTAGGAAACCCCTAATGATTAGTCTCACTAAGGGCACATTTGTCTACCATGATTTTTCTTTCATGATAAACCAGTGTCTCCAAGTGGAGATGAGGATGAAGTTGCTAAAACTCAAGAAACATAATTCAGGAAACTAGTATCTCAGGTGATAGATGTGGCTAAAAATCCGAAAACAAAAAAGTCCACTGAAAATTGGATCGATCTTTTCCCGATTTCTAGAAACTTGATACCACTTGTTGGAACTTGGGACCCGGGTAGAACTCAACATCAAAAGCTAGCCGTTAAGGGGAGGGTGCCCGAATCCTTATATGCCCATCCACATCCTATCAACCTTTCCGATGTGAGATCTTTGCTTTCACGTGGAACCCCGAGCAATCTCCCCCTCCACATGGAAGCAACGTGAACAATCTCGCCCCTCTACATGGGTGCAACGTGGGAACTACAAGATCTTCCCCGATGGATTTTTCTGTCCTCAGAGGCATGCCGGGATTACTGAGATCTTCCCCAAGGGATGTTTCCATCCCCCAGCTTTTATACCACTTGTTGGGATCCGGGTAGAACTCACCCTCAAAAGGTACCTGTCAAAGGGAGGGTGCCCGAATCCTTATATAAGCCCATCCACGTCCTCTCAACCTTTCTGATGTGGAATCTTTGCTTTCATGTGGAACCCCCAACACTGATCACCAGGATTATTTTTTTTCCATGATAAATCAGTGTCTCCAAGTGGTGAGTGAGGGGTTGGGGCAGGTGAGAGAAGGAAAGAGATTTGAAAGGGAACGACTGAGATGGGGTGAGAAGTGGGTAAAATCAGGAAAATGTGTCTATCATATTTTGAAGAGTTTTTTGTTTCCTGATTTTTCGGGCTTTTCTTGCTAAAATCAGTCCCTGTAGTCCCCAACGTCCTTTACCATTGGGTATGCTAATATTCCAGGGGAAAAAATAATTCATCGCAGCCAAACATGCCCTAAGACACTTATTATTTTTAGTTAAATGAATAAGACAAATCTGCTGCAAAGTGAGCTTGTGTGGCTGCTCTCTCATGCAACAGCTAACAGTGAAATGCCTTTCTATGATAGTCCCTAGCAAATCCCCACTTATTTTGTGAAGTTCAAAAAATTCAAAGTGACAATAGAAGTAAGTTTCTTTTGAGAATATGATTTCCTTCTTCCAAATTAAATAGTGTAGGCTACTAATGTAACTGTGTTGCAAAGATCCATCAGTCAGAGCAAAGTTGTTGAACGAAAATATTTGCATCTCTTACAAGCATGGTTTTAAATTTCGAGAAATTGAGATCTTTTTTTCTTTTAAATATGTTCCAAAATTTCAGTCTGAAATTTCGGAATCTTTTAAAATTATTACCAAATTTCGACCGAAATTTTGGTTTTTCGGAAGTCCGAAACCGGTACCGAAATCGAAATTTTAAACCATGCTTGCAAGTCGCACGCCCCCTACATTTGCAAATCAAAATCTTTCATTATCTATTTTGGGAGAATGTGTCTTAACTGCTAGCTAGCTATCACAGTAATGAATTACTCACACCCATTCACCTCACTCAAGTACTACTTAGGCTCTCTATTCTCATCATCTTATTTTCGTCTTATTTTAGGGTGTCTCTAATTTGCTTACTATTTGATGCTCGTGCTATACAAGGTATTCTTGTTGGTTACGCTTATGACCAGAAGGGCTGAAATTTTTATGACATTGCTACCAAGACTATTTACACTTCTCTTAATGTCATTTTCTATATGTTCCCATGCACCCTTTCACCACTCATGTTTTACCCATTCATGTCACTAATTATCTTGAAGGTGTTAACTCTTCACTGTGGTCGTCTGCCACAACTTCCCCTCTCATCAGTACACAAACGCCTCTCACTATTGTTCCCACCGCTCCACCAACATCTCCTTCATCTCCTCCCAATACTATTCTCGATGTATATTCGGAATAACGAGATTCAGTAAATCAGTAGCTTGTTGGAAATAGCTTTACTACATAAAATTAAGCTGACATTTAATTGGGTACAATTGGAACGCTAATGCAATTAGCTGGGCAGTAAAAATTTGTTTTACGCGAGTTTTATATATGTTGATTGGAATGGACCGCGCGTGAGTGAAAAACATTACACTCAAAAGCTTTAATTCCACATAATTAGTTTGTTTTCATGACACATACTAGTAAATAAATGATGTATATTCGTGATTATGAGATCTTTCGAATACTTAGGAAAACATTAGAATTTTCATGTTTTAAGCAGATTTATAAAAAGAGATGTGAGCAATTTGATTCCCATCCCTCATGAATATGAGAGATCACTCCATGTCCCACCACCAAGCATGAGCATAAACATTAGCCTTTGTGCGTCGTGACAACTCATGGGCAAGGACAAATAACTTGCTCATATATAGTTGTCACTATCAAAAGTATAAAATTATCAAAAATAGAGTGGTCTTATAAGACAAAGGGGTTTCTCTTCGGATCAAGCTCCATTCCTTTAATTGGATGCCTGTAAGGAGCAGTTTGCATCCGGGACAAGGATAGAAATTCCAAATCCTTTTAAAAACCGAAGTCCTTAATACGATAAAAAGAATCTAGTGCGATATACAAAATGGAGTATAGCTAGAAAGAGAGCCTTGCTTCATCCGTCATACAAAATTTTTAACTCTTCAAAAGATTTCAAAGCAATTTATTGGAACACCCACAATCTCTGTCTAGATGTGTTGTATTGAGTTGTTTCTTTATAGACAAGTTAAGAGAACATTGTGTTTTGGAGATACCCAATACCCAATAATTGGAAGGAGAAAGAAAATCCTATTATACTTGGTTAATGATACAAGGTAGCCAACACCTTATAACAAATCAATAACTAGTGGTCATTTCTTATGATATCCTTGTTGTAAGGGTGTGTGTGTGTGTGTGAGAGAGAGAGAGAGCACTTATTCCCATTGGGAGTTATTCTCCACGAGGACAGAAAACCGGGGTTTATTATATCCTTGGATAGGCTTGTTATCCTCCATTCACGTGGATAACTAGAGGTGCAACTTGGGTCAATATTTGAGAATTTTTGTTGAGCTTTTATCATAAAATTGGGTCAGGTTCGGGTTGATTCCAATTCATTTTTTAGCAAAAGCTCACCTGACCCTACCCAAACTGCACAACTATCGATAACATCTCCAACGGATAGGGTACCTATAAACAAAAGCAGGGTAACAAATCCCAAGGGTTTATTTAAGATTAGAACTTATTGAGGGGTTTTAACCCCATGGAAAACAGTTAACCCAGTGGGATTCCTATACTCTCTGATTCCTTGTTAACCATCTATAGTTGTAGTTGTCCTTAGCCGTGTGCATGTCCGGACTCTGGATGGAACACATCCAATATCAAATTAAAATAGTTTGAAAACTAAAAAACTCGAGTCAACTCAGAAGAGAGCTGAGTCAATTCAACTAACCGTGGTCGCTTAAAATGCTTATATTTTTCTTAAAATTGTATATAATTCATGAATTGTTATATGATGCGTGCTCAATTTATGGAGGCTTTCCTGATGACTCTAGACCATTGTTTTTTAATTCTCACCCTCCTTAATGAATACACATTGGAGGGTTAGAATCATCCAATGAAGGTGAATTTTGGGGTGTAGCCCATCCATAGAATGGCCTAAAAAAAAATGATTTCGATTATTGCATAAGAGAAGTGATATTTCTTCCCTGGCCACACCTTTACTATATTTATGACTTAGACTTTTTGCACTAAAAGGGAATGACCTGGGGAAGAAAAGGAGAAAACTATGATATTTCCCATTGCATAAATGGCTTGTCAACCAAATAGGTCAACCAATCTCAAGCCTAAAATGAAAGCTGAAAGCACCTAATGCTTACTTGTATGAAAAATATGCAGATGCACCATATAACAACTCTAATTCATGTTCTTTCTTGTTAAAAAAATTACACATTAAGGCCATGCATGGCAACCATGAAAAACTATGGTGGAATATTTGTAGGACCAGTGGGAGTGAGGGGAGCATCAAAAGCTCCTTAAAACTAGGAAAACAAAAAACTAAGTATAAATAGAGATTTTCTTCACTACCTTTTTGGGATTTTTCTATGGTATCTCTACTCCAGCCGACTCAATTCTCTCCCTCTCCTTCCTTCTAAGCCCCACACAGTTGGGCCACAAATATTATAATGATTTTTCATGGTTGCCAAACATGGCATAAGTAGTTCGATAACTCGACTCGATTTTCTATTGAGTCAAGCAGGCTCACACTCAACTCGTTCGAGTTTCAGTGTAAGCCTGACCATAAGGAAATAATGTCTCCACAACATGGTTTTAAATTTCGACCGAAATCCGAAATTTCGGATTTCAGTGGAGACCGACACCAAAATCAATAATACCCGAAATGGTATTTTAATTGGTCCGAAATTTCGTTTGTCCCCGAAATTTCACCCAAAAACCTGTTTTTAAAATTAAATTAATATCTTACGGAAATTTCGACCGAAATTACCGATTGGCAGAAATTTTATACTGAATAAAATAGTGTTGTTTTGGTTTCACCAGATTTCGGCCGAAATTTCGATTTCAGTGGGGTCCGAAACAGGTACCGAAACCAAAATTTAAAACCATGCTCCACACCCAACATTTCCACCTCCTTTTGTTTGTGTGTTCTCTGGAAATAAAGTCACTTTTAGAAAAAAGACAAGTAAAATAGGGTGGATATATCATTTTTCCGGGAGCATATACTGGGGATGTCTTTATCTTAAGCATGGAATTCCAGGAAATTGAACATGAGATGCTTAGTAACTATTTCCTTGTTATTTAATGCACTCATACTAAGACAAGATATGGCGTTATATCTCATGTACTCAGACGGTGTACACTAAGCCTTCTCTATGTTTCAATCACCTCTCCTGCCTACTTTATGTTCCCCACCACCCTCTTCACACACACTGTTCTCTCTCTCTCTCTCCAAAAACTTCTCAACCATGGTAATTCTCAATCTATCATGGCCAGAACCCATGAATTCTCTTTTCTTCAAAAACCCATAATAATTTTTGCCTTCTTTGTTATACTCTCAGGGGGGCGACATGGAAGCTTCTGAAGCAGGCTTCAAAGCCCACTCCATATGGAACCAACGGCGAGGTGGATTTAGAGCTTGCTCGTTTATTTTCGGTAAGCATAGTTACAAAGTTCAGACCGGGACATGACACAATGGTTCCGAAAAATAGGAAAATATTTGGGAAAACTTGGCCAAAATGCATGTGATTTTAGAGAATTTATATGATGTATGCCCACTTAGATCGGTATTGGGGGTACGGCAGAAGTAGCACCCTTGATATTTGATCCAACAGCAGCACCTTAAAAACTACTCTGTTGTTGGATCAAATATCAAGGGCGGTACCATCAGTACCAATCTACATGCACATTCACCATATAAAATCTCTATGTTTTTATATTGACAACATATACACACACACTAGTAGAAAACCCCGTGAGATGCACGGGCAGCCAAAGAAATAAAGATCATTAAATCATAATTTTTAAATCTACAAATCTCCAAAAAAAGGAGATTGAAAATGGTGTCCTCTAACTTACCCCGAATAAAGATAAATGCAAAGGCTCTTTTTACCAATGTAGAAATTAGAGTTCAAATTATCCAATGTACAAAATACCAAAGGCTCTTTTTACCTCTAAATAATAGTCAATATCTGGAACAAAACAAAAGGAGATGGGGATCTAAATGAATGAAGCTCTAACCAAGGTTTGAATGTCCAGATATATTCGCAATATTAGACCAATTGCCAGTATGTGAGGCAATATTCCAAAATATTCTCAAGAATACCTGATGAAGGGTGCCAATATACAGAACTTCACTAAAATCTCAAACTAAAGGCCGAAAGAGAAATAGGTAAATGGCACTAAGAACCTATGAAGAATTTAGAATTTCTATGGAACTAAACCCATGAAAGAATTCCTTGACCCATCAAACAGAATCATCACGTTAAAAATAAACAACTACTTATTCATAGAAATGAATAAGGTCATTAGTTTTGACCCTCTGATGAATTTTATTTTTTTTCATTGGAAACATGACTCGTATAAATATAAATTTCAGAGAAAGAATTGTCTGTACCTCAAAAGAAATAAAAAAGACAGACCAAACATACAGATTAAAGTCAAAAAGGGGAAAAAGATACGAAGAAGATATTAATGAATCATCAGAAAAAAAGAAGAATAAATCTAGATACATACATGGAGCGAATAAAGAGAGGAGAAAATCTAGATCCAATGATGAAGTGAATAAAGAGAGAGAGAGATCATGATGGAGAAATCAAGTGATCGGCAGAGAGAGAGAGGCCAGGCCATATTTTGATGATCGCACTCCTCAGTTTATTAAAAGGTACAGTATGGCATGCACCATAGGATGATCCAAACCGTCCATTAGATGGGCCACAGCCTAAATAGATTGTGCCTCAAAAATCATTTCCATAGGTTGATCTTAACCCTCCAATCTATGGGGCATAAAAGTTAGGATTTCAACAAAATTTTATTATTTGGATAATTATGTAACTATGAGGATAAAGAGTACCAAACTCAAGAAGAAAAAAACAACTGATGAAGAAAATAAAAAGTTCCTCCATTAGTTCATGAAAGATACAGAGTACTAGTACCAAACTCTAGCACAAAAGAGACTAATGAAGAAAATACAGAATTCCTTAGTTCATGAGGCAAGGAAATTTCATTTGTCTGAGAAGAAATTAAAGGATGTTGAGAGACAGATTTATGGGTCTGTTGAAGATTTGCCTCAATGCTGAAAATATATCACTATAGATACTTAAAGATAATTGATATGATTACTGATCTGCTTCTTCTTTTTCTCTTCTAATCTTTTTCTTTACAACAGTCATGCAATCACTGGAGAGCATGGGTTTCGTGGCAAACATGGCAAGCATGGTTTTGTATTTCTTATATAAAATGTTCTTAGATTTGTCTACTGCTGCCACCACTCTTACAAACTTCATGGGTACAACTTTCTTGCTTACAATCCTTGGAGGTTTCATCTCAGATACATACTTGAGCAGATTCAATACAAGTCTGATTTTTGGAGTCATCGAAGTATTGGTAAATTCACCACTAACCTACCTTTCTTATCACATGTATGCTAGTTAAAGTTGGAAGCAAATAAACCAAGAATGATTAAATCTTCAAAAGCCTATTATAACAAAGTTCATTAATTCTTACAAGAGAATTTTTTTTTCTATTGTTAGGGTTTGATGATGCTCACAATTCAAGCTCACTTTCCAAGTCTACGGCCCTCATTTTGTGTACCCGGTCCGGATTGTGTAAAAGGTGGTAAGGCAATTATGTTCTATGGGTCCCTATACTTATTAGCACTGGGTTCAGGTGGGGTGAAAGGATGTCTCCCGGCGCTTGGCGCCGATCAATTTAACGGGAAGGATCCAAAGGAAAAGAAACATCAAGCAAGCTATTTTAACTATATGTTACTTAGTATAACCTTCGGGGCGATGATCGGTGTGACGATAATCGTGTGGGTTAGCATCAACAAAGGTTGGGCCTTGGGCTTCTTGATTTCTATGCTGTCTACCATTGTGGGTTACTGCATACTCATCCTTGGGAAGCCGTTTTATCGCGATCGAGTCCCAGGTTACAGTCCCCTCACTAGGGTTATACAGGTACATATCTCTCCCTCTCTTATGAAAGACAAAACCTTGACCGTGATAATCAAAAAGAGTATCTTGAATTAGAGAACCGAAATAAAGAAGATGTGCCGAGGATTATTAGAGCAGATGCACAAAACTAAGAAAAATATGTTGAAAAGGCAACTATATTTTTTTTGAAATGGAAAAAGGCAACTATATTAGCCCTTGATTAGGACTAAAAAAATTATTTATATTATATGAAGGATGAATAATTATCGCAGTACGTAAGAGACTAATCTGTAACATTTTTTGGATAATTTAAATTTTATTTTACTTAATCCATTTAAATATAATCTCATAGATCAAATCTGATAATTCTTATATAGTTATTATTATGATTAATTAAAAATACAAGATTTACATCTTGCTCTCGAAAAATCCTCTCTAAGCTCTTCCACACATTTTCTTAAGATGACCCTCAAAACATGATGCACTAATCCATTCGATTCACATCTTGCTCTCAAAAACTCCTCCGTAAGCTCTTCCACAAATTTTTCTTAAGATGACCCTCAAAACATGAAAAAATCATTCTCCACATGATATATGTACACAGGGTTAAAAATATTAATGGCGTGTAGGATATCTAGGGTTTAATTTCACATGTTGGATGTGGGGAATTTGACCATACAAATCACTTATCAAGTATTAGGCAACTCCAAATTCTTGAAAAATTAATAAGTTTATTCCTCCTACATACAACAATCATGTAAGTGCCCCTATGGACCATCTTGTCATAGGGCCAACAACTTTTACATATTGCATTTCAAATGTGATGGGCCTCCAAAAACAATTTATGAAATCTTTTTTTTGCAAATAACATATTTGTATGATACATGCATGCATGCATACATACATACATACATACATACACACATATAAATTTGAAAAGAAAAACAATATCAAATCAATGTCACCATATTTATTGTCAGTCAGATTATAAAGCCATCTAAATTGGAATATGAGGGCATTAATATGCTACCATAATCTCTATTTACATATTGCACTATTCATATATTTCTTATATTACACCTAAAACTATTGGATCAATTGTGGATGTAATAGTTTGGATCAAAGCTTTTGAAAATGAAATGGTGTATGCACATATGCATATATGACTTATAAAGCATCTATTTTTTATGTTTTTGCAGGTTTTAGTGGCAACAATCCGGAATCACAGTTTGCCAATACCAGAGAACTCTGAAGAATTGTATGAAATTTATGATAAAGAAGATTTTGAAGAAGAAAAACTTTCTCGCACAAACCAATTTAGGTGATATGTTTTCCCTTAACATTAGAGTGGCTATAGATTTCAAGAGCAATTAGACTAAACAATTTATTTTTCTACCAGATTATTTGACAAAGCTGCCATTAAGCAAGAAGGCTTAGCACCAAATCCATGGAAATTGTGCACTGTCACCCAAGTTGAAGAAGTGAAAATCCTAACAAGAATGATGCCCATCATCGCAAGTACTATAATAATGAACACATGCTTAGCCCAATTACAAACATTCTCAATCCAGCAAGGCAATGCCATGAATCTCCACCTTGGCAAATTCAAGGTTCCCCCTTCATCTATCCCAGTAATTCCCCTCCTATTCATGGCCATTCTCATACCCATCTACGAATTTATTTTCGTCCCTTTCATTAGAAAATTCACACACCACCCCACTGGTATAACACAACTCCAACGGGTCGGTGTGGGGCTCGTTCTCTCATCCATTTCCATGGGTGTGGCAGGAATCATAGAAGCTAAGAGGAGGAATGCCTTTAACCATGATGGAAAACAAATTAGTCTCTTTTGGCTCTCATTCCAATATGGTATATTCGGAATCGCCGACATGTTTACTCTCGTCGGACTAATGGAATTCTTCTACAGCGAGGCGCCCGCCGGAATGAAATCCCTCTCCACTTCCTTCTCTTGGCTATCACTTTCATTTGGGTGCTATCTAAGTAGTATCTTTGTGGAACTCATAAACTCAGTAACCAGTAAATTGACTAAGAGTAAACAAGGGTGGTTACATGGAGCAGACCTAAACCAGAACAATTTGAACCTCTTTTATTGGTTCTTGGCTGTCCTCAGTTGCATCAACTTTGCAAACTATCTCTATTGGGCCTCATGGTACAAATACAAGGTAGAAGTTCCTGAGAAAGAAGAAAAGGATTTGGATGGATCACCTCCTCATAAGAAAGAAACCAAGGCTTTGAATGGATCTCCTCCTCATAAGGAAGAAACCAAGGCTTTGAATGGATCGCCTCTTCATAAGGAAGAAACCAATGAAGAGGCTATTTTTGACCAAAATATCAGTCACTCTCTTGATTCCAAAGGTGACATGAAAGAGGAAAACGGCGATAAAGATCCAATGGAGAAACAACTCACTGAGTCTCAAGAACTTGAAGTGAGGTGATAGGGTTTCTTTTTAAAATCAGCCATTGGTTCTATGCATGAGATTAAAGAACTAGATGATGGGTTTCTGTTTGTCTTTTGTTTTCTTTATTCTTTTTTCTTTTTTGATAAAATATGGTAGGGGAATGCTGGTTAATTGAAGCCTAAGGGACTCAATTAAACCCATGACCACTATCCATTAGTAGGTAATTATCTCTTGTTTATGTTTGTCAAACATTGGATTCAATGTTATTGTTATGTGATTTTCATTTATATTCTACCTTTGATTCTTATTTTTAGACATTCTTGTAGTCATTTTTATTTTAGCTTAAAAAGTAGTAGGAGAGTTAGTTAAAAAGGATGTTGTTTTATAATTAGTGGTGGGAGAGTTGGTAAAAAAAATCTTCTTTATTTTAGCTTAAAAAGCTAGCAGGCTCGGTCAGCCGTCTGGAGAATAAAACTGCCGATGCTGTGGTCAGTGTTAGGTCAAGATTGATTGCTCTGATATACCATGTAAAGTTAGATGATTTTACTAATCTTGGTTGATTTTGATAAACAATAAACAGTGCTTATCTAAAGCACTTAAAGGATACACATGGTAAGAGATAAGGATGCCAATAGTAGAAGTAAGGGCGATAAATTTTATTTTTTTTTGAAATAGCGATTTGTATTAAATGAAAAGGGAGCACCCGAGAAGGGGCAACACAGAGAACAAAAACAAAAAAAATAGAAACATGAAAGAAGAAAAAAAAAAGGGCAATAATTTTTTCAACCCCCTTTAGGATAATGAGCCCCCCTTTTAAAGTGATTTGACGTCAAAAAGAGTGAAAGTCCGCCGACAATTCACATTAAAAGTGGGGCGCATTATCCTGAGGGGTGAAAAAATTCACATTAAAAAGGAAAATCATCTCCCTAATTATAGTCTAAACTGTGTACCCTATCACTAAATCGAACACCTTAGATCCAATGGTCAAATCTATTAGATATGATATGAGAAATTATATGATGAGTGGGCGTCCATGCAAGTGTAAGGGGCAGCAGCCCTTGATATTTGACCTAACAGCAGTCTCTTCAAAAGTCGAAAAAGTGGGCTGCCGTTGGATCAAATATCAAGGGTGGCTGCCCCTGACAGTGCATGCACGCCCACTCATCACATAAAATCTCGATATGATATACTCTTAACACAGAATCTCTTCCTTACTCTAAGCGCTGTTGAAGTATAAATGATTCGATAACACCAACTCTAACAGCTTAAACTTTTGGAGTAATTGGTTGTTTCACATAGTATAGAGGTATCGACTCACGGCCATGGTTTGAAATTTCAGTTTCGGCATAAATTTTGGACCTAGCCGAAACTGAAATTTTGGCCGAAATTTGGCAAAACACACGAAATGTCAATTTTTTGGGCCAAAGTTTCGGTAATTTCGGCTGAAATTTGGGAAAGGATTTTTTTTCAAATTTCACCAAAATTGATGAAATTTCCGAAATTTTGGCCTAAACTTGATATGTTTCACAAATTTCAGTTTTGGAATGTTTCGGTTTTGGTCTTGACCGAAACTTCAGATTTCTGTCGAAATTTAAAACCATGCTCACGGCAAATCCAGGGTTCTAAACCTAATAACTCCTAGACATTAAAACTCACAGTAGATCAGGGTTCAAAACCCAATAACTCCTTGATATTAAAAATCCACATGTACGGCGAACGCAAAATAGAGGGGCCACATATGAGGGGCTGTTGAAGTAAAGATGATTAAATAACACCATCTGTACCAGCTTAAGCTTTTGGAGTAATCAATTGTTTCACAACCACAGCTCTTATAAATGAGTTGGGATACATTTCCTCCTTTCTAGAGCTCTCCTTGATGGGGTCATTCCATTGATCATAACACATTATTTTTACACATATCTCAAAGCTTGAAAAGGTTCCCTTTCCGGTGGCATTATCGCACTGGCCACCACCAGAAGTCTTCCATTCCTTGCACTATCATTGATGTCGGAAGAACACTGATAGCATGATTTACGATTGAGAATGACATATTTCTTTCTTATTTAGGATTCCAGCTCAAAAGAGAGTGGAATGAAGACACATGAAAATTATTTTTTCGTTTTTCTTATTTTTTGTCAATTTTTCTCTTAATAGAAAAACCATGATAAACTTCTCAAGAAATCAATCAAGATGTCCCAAAACAACACAATTTTTTGATGTATTTGCCCCCTTTTCTTCCCTAGGCCACCCCTTTCTGGTGTAATGCAAGTGGGGACTATTGTTTTATCATGGTCCCGATCATCACTATCACAATTGTTACACACACTCATGGACCCGGATCGGCTGATTCTAACCATCCGATGAGTTTCCTAAAATGGATGATTAGATTGGAAAATTAGGCAGCAATCCACATTCAATTAGTAATAGTCTACTAATCCGACGGTTAGGATCATTGGACCGTCTGGTTTAATATTTTATGCCATTTCAATTTGATGGTTCTCACGTGGGTCTATACTTTAATTAACTAGAATTTGGGCATGTAATAATTTGTGTGTTAATGATGCCTTCATGCACGTGAAAGAGAGGATTTAGAGAAATGATTAGCAGCATTGTTGGGAGATTTATCTCTAGTGTCTATTTTAATTTATTTTATGAAAGGGGAGAACTCACGAGAAATTATATGATGAGTGGCCATGCAAACACGTGATTTTAAAAGGTACGGTATGGCCCACTCCGTACGATGATCCAAACCGTCTATTTGTTGGGCCACAACGTAAATAGGTTGTGCCCCAAAAATCATTTACATAGGGTACTGCCCGAAAAATCATTTAGGGCCCGTCTGGATACTTCATATTTTGTATTTGGATTTGGAATTGAGTTTTGAAATACAAAATGAATAGATCCGCCAGCTCATGTTGAGGAAGACAGAGAGGGAAGGGGGTACTTCCTACTGGAGGAGAGAGGTTGAGGAGTAAAGAGGGTGAGGGAAACTGCCAAATCTGTAGATTTCCAATTACTTATTTCCACAGCATATTAGAAAATCTGTTTTTTTTTTTTTTCCCACTGACAGTCACTGATTTTGAAATCCGATGATTTGATCCGGATCCAAATCACAACCCAAAAAGGGCAGCAATTGTGAGAAATCCAAATCAAAATCTTCTCTGCATCCAAACCGGCTCTTACGGAATCTTCTATAGATTGGAGGGTTAGGATCATCCTATGGAAATGATTTTTGGGGCACAACCTATTTACGTTGTGGCACAACAAATGGACGGTTTGGATCATCATATGGAGTGGGCCGTACCGAACTTTTTAAAAATCACGTGTTTGCACAGCCACCAGTCATATAATTTCTCTAGAATTTACCTGCTGTGTGCACGTGAAGTCCAGTATTATTTTTTGAAAAGTACAGTTGGGCCCGCATCTTAGGCTGATCCAAACCGTTCATTTGTTTTCTAGGTAGGTCCCACTTACATAAGTAGGAAGAAATCCACATGGAAAGTGTCAGAACACTGAAGAGAAGATAAATGAATTGTTTGGATCGCCCAAACAATGTGAGCCCCACAGTAATTTGGGTCTGCACGTGCTTGCACGGCCGACCTCGATATAATTTCTCATTCTCAAACAACCCAAAGCTCTTTGTCGGCAGAGAAACAACGCACATGCGATTTTGCTAATATATAACCTATGTCATCCTTGGGAATGATATTTCCACCCTCTTTTACTTGTTTTTTCTCCTGAAAATGATAGCAATTTCATTCTCTTTTGCTCCACTTTAAGGGGGTGCAAATATCATTTCCCCCCTTCCTTTTATATTCATTTAAATGTGGAATATGTGTATGCTTGCATTGTTTGGTTTCCTTTATACCCTACTTATAAAACAATAATTCCATTGAAGGTGACACAAAGCTGTCTTTCAGCCTTCAATAGTCCAAAAGAAAAGAGAAACTAAAAACATAGGCCATTTATTTGAATAAAATTTCCAAAGTGCTAAACATGATGACTCAAGTTTAAACTCGGCCGAGTCAACTCGACTCGGAAAAAACCAAGATGAGTTATGGGAAAACTTGATAGGTAATTTTCAAATGAAAGTATATAGGAAATATCCCATTGATTTTTTTACGGACTCGGTCGAGTTGACTCGACTCACTTTCAAGTTGAGCCGAAGTTTTCGAGTTTTTAATATGAATCTTTCATGTCAAAGATCAAGAATTCACTGTTTCGATGCTGACTCGGCTAGATGAGTTATCATGTGACTCCTAAGTTTTAGATGATAATTTAAATGTTGAGATCATGACATGGGTGTTTCCCATGCGCTCCAGAATCGGAAACTGATTCCAGAGACAGCGTTATTGAAGGTCGAGATGGAGAAGATTGGGACGAATTCGAGGAGGATCCGGTCTCATACCGGGATCGGTGTGAGCCTCGAAACAATATGGAAGATCTTGACGGATTACAAGAGGCTTGTGGATTTCATTCCGGGCCTCTCTGTCAGTCGATTGATGGAAAAAGGAGAGAACTATTCCAGGATTTTTCACGTAAACTCATATCCATCTTTTTCTTCCTCTTCTTTTTCATTTTTTGCTCAATGTGAGCTTATTGTAATACAGTGGGTCTCACCTAAATTGATCGTGCCGTTCATTTTATAGTCCTTGATTTGGATCTTTCATCCTACGGAGAAAATTTTCTGGACACGCCCTATGTTCATCAGGGCCCAACAGATGAATGGTTCTGGCCAACCAAATAATATGGGCCCCACTGTATTTTTGGGCTTCACGTGTTCATTTACCAAAAACATCAATAGCAGTTAATTTTCTAATCTTATTGAAAAAATCAACAAATTTTTCTAGCTAATTTATTTCAAAAATACTTATTTAATCTACAATTTTGAGAATTCAAAAGCCTACTTACTCACATGATGTATGTTTATCAAGGCTACTGATGTAATGTGCCCCTGTTAGACCTTATCATCAAGACAAGCCTCACACCAAGGCCATGTTCGGCAACCATGAAGTTTTTTCCATGGAATATTAGTTTATCAAGTGGTGAAAGAGGGACAAAAAAAAAAGGCGGGTTAAGAGGGCATGAGCGAGGAGAGGGTGAGAAGTCACTTAAAAATACGTAAAAGAAAAACTCTACTCAAAATAGAGTTTTTGTTTGCCTTATTTTTCAGCTAGCCACTTTGCATCTTCGCTTCACTCGTGCACTCTCAATTCTCTATGTCTCCCACTTTCCCCGGAACTCTCTCAACATTTTGTGAGCTAATATTCCATGAAAAAAAAATTCATGGTTGCCAAACATGTCCCAATCGGACAATCCTAACCCTTCATTTAGAAAGGGGTGTTTTAAGAATCTAATGGTTTAAATTTGCATGTCTAGATCAATCTAGAGTAGCCATCAGGCGGGGACGCACAATGGACATTGAAAGCCATGGAACAATGATTAGGGTCACCGCATCAACATCATATGATGTTTATGATCATTCATATGCGGTGGCAGCAGGACCACTTGATGCATGGGGGAGATGAAAGATCAAATATCATTCACATAATATTGTGTGGAAGGCATTCCTCTTGCTTAATACTTATACTGAGCATCTTCTAATTAAAAATTATTAATTTCACTAAAATATTTAAAAGGGGTGAATCAAAATAAAAGGTTAATGCAACATATGAGAATGTTTTGATGGATCAAAAGTAATTTTTAGTTATTCTTATTGCCCCAAGGGTTCAACCATGTTTATGTTTTGATGATCCTCAAACCCAAATTGATTAAGTATACTAATGTACTTTGAAAGTGATGTGTTTTGGTTAGGTAATTCAATTGGACATCACAACTTGCATGAGTACCCATAGCCCAAGAGTCCAATGCTTGGAGATATATTCATGTCGGTGATACACTCATGAACCAAAGTGAAGTCATTCAAGAGTTAGTGGAGTCACAAGTACAAGTCAAGCCAAGGAGTTCATAAGCACAAGCCAATATTCAAGAGAAGACAAGTGAAGCCAATGCAATCAAGGGAAGACATTTTCTTTTATCAATAGATTGAATCTATTGGAGACCTCTTTTCAATGATTTGCACATTTCTAATGATTTTGCATATTTCAAAGTTTTTTAATCATACTTTTTCAAAACCATTTTGAACTCAAGATGCATTCAAAGATTGGCAAAAGTGGTCAAACAACATGTTTTATTATATGGGATAAATGCATAGACCAAGGCCCAAATCTCTGCCCAGGTTTTAAACAATTAAAATGAAATTTCCAACAGGGGGGTCGTTCATGTTAGAGTAATTAGGTCAAGCAAGAGATTGCTTGAAGCATTACACCCAGGGTATCTAGTTTAGAATACTAAGTTTGTTGCCTCCAACCCCTATATATTGAGATACACTAAGGTTAATGACTGGTTAATGGACTCTAGCTCATGTAGGCCCACTACACCAGTTCATTATCTTATTGGGCTTATATTAGAACATATATAGGTTATATCATATACCCAACAATCTCCTCCTATGTTCTACATATAGCACAATCCAATAGATAGATAATGTGATGTTCAAACAAAATATTGAATCATACATATCACCATATCAAAAAAGATTTGTAATCCAACTGAAAACAATAATACTTTTAAGACTAACCAAGAGTTTTAGAAACAATTTAAACCCAAACAAAAGTAGTTTCATAAGTGAACTATTTTTCAACTGAAAAGAAAATAATAGTCCCCACTGCTCTATAAGGATTCACTCATCAAGTAAGTCATTCTCATCAAAATTCAGATCGAGGCAAGCTTCTCCATTTTCGCTAATTCCTATAAATTACCAGATATGGATTTCATGAAAATGAATCCAATCATTTGTGTAAAATACAAAAGTATCTAGTTCTACCAGAAGAACTTAGTACAATTTCATAATGGCTGAAAAATAAATATCAATAAACATCAATGCCAAGTTTCATTTAAGAACAAGACCTTAATAGTTTCTTTTGGAAAGAGTTATTCCTAATTATCAAGTTTCAATAAAGAACAAGACCAAATAGTTTCTTTTACAAAAAACCATTTCATGTTTCTTTTTGGAATGTTACAGTCATCTAATCCATATTTGAGTTAAGTTGTATCATCAAGTTTGGAATGTACACAACCTTTCCCAAAAAGGACATGTCATCAAATGTGGAATAACACACAACAACTGTAAACATCATCGAAACATATCAAGTGCCTATCTTGGCCAAAAGGGAGATTCGAAGATTCAAAATAACATGGATGTAGGTTAAGTCCTGTCTATACAGACTTTAACCCCATCTCCCCTATAGTTTTGAATATTCAATCTTTGGTCAGTCCATTCGTGAGAGCATCGGCCATATTATCCTTCGATCGCACATCAACCAAAGTGATAATTCCTTATTCTATAAGATAATTCAGCGTGGCATATTTCAGCCTAACATGTCTCATCTTACCATTAAAGAGTGAGTTCTTTACAATCGTAATTGTAGCTTGATTATCACATAACATAATTAAAGAATTAATCTTGAAATGGGTCAATGGAATGTCTAGGATCAGATCTCTTATCCACTCTGCTTCATTTCCTGCAGAAGCTAGAGCATAAAGTTATGATTCCATATATGACAGAGCAATACAAGTCTGTCTCTTTGACTCCATGCAACAGCGGCTCCACCCAGTGTAAATACATAACCACCGGTAGATTTACTGTCTCCTAATTCTGAGCCCCATGATGCATCAAAATATCCTTACAAGATAGGAGGATAGCTACCATAACAAAGAGCATAATCTTGAGTACCCTTAAGGTATCTCATCAGCCTCATAAAGGCATCCCAGTGCTCATGGCCAAGATTACTAGTGAAACGACTCAGCATGCCAACTGTAAAGGCTATGTTTGCCCTAGTGCAACTCATAGCATACATGAAACTACCAATCAGGCTAGAATAATCTAACTGAGTCACATTGTCTCCTTCATTAGAGATCAACTTCTTGGTATAATCAAATGGTGTCTCAATCGGTTTGCACTCACTGTATCCCCATATCAAAAGTAGAGGGAAATCATTTGCCTATCAAAACTTACTTTCATACCAAGAATGGTGTCAACAACACCCAGATCTTTCATGTCGAATTCTTTACCCAAGGTTAGTGTCACGTTACTCACTACGGAGAGATCGGAACCAAGAATCAACATGTCATCTACATACAAGCAAATAATTGTAATGCTTCAAGATTGTTAGAGTAATTAGGTCAAGCAAGAGATTGCTTGAAGTATTACACCCAAGGTATCTAGTTTAGAATACCAAGTTTGTTGCCTCCAGCCCCTATATATAGAGATACACTAGGGTTAATGACTGGTTAATGGACTCTAGCCCATGTAGGCCCACTACACCGGTCCATTATCTTATTGGGCTTATATTAGAACATATATGGGTTATATCATATACCCAACAGTTCAGACATGGCCGGTCGACCGAGACATTGCCGATCGACCAGGCGGCTATTGTGATCAAAATAAAAACAATAAACAGCAAGCTTCAGGCAGTCGATCGAGAGGGTTCGGTTGACGGGGCCTTCAAAAATTATAGTCGTTACGGGCTATAACAGCTAGTTTTATTTTTGCATATATTTTGTATCTAATTAAACCCAAAATACCATTCAACGGCTATATCTTGCTGAAGGATATACATATTAGTGCATTATCAACTTTTTGAAAGATTGGAAAACACCATTACTCTTGCATTTAAGGTTTTCAAGCTTTTCCAACTAATTTCTTCAAAGAGCATTGATTTGTGTATTCAATTTGAGAAGAAGATCTCTTTTGGATCAATTGTATTTACTACTTGGAGAGAATTTGAGAGCTACATTGTACTTCAAGCATATTAAGAGGCTAAGGGTGTTTTCTCATTTCTTGTTCAAAATTGTAGTGAGAAGGGTTTGTTCTCTTGAAGATTGTAAGAGGCCCTCCGATCCAGGCTTAGTATGGTGTTGGACATTAGTGGAGATTGTACAAAACTTAGGGAGGGGAGTAGGCCATTGAGGTTAAGGGACCGAACCACTATAAATCGCCGTGTGTTCTCTTGCTTTACTCTTCCTCTACTTCTCAACTCTTCATTGGTGAACGGTAACATCTTCCCTTTGCTCTTTTCATTTCAACTGAATCAACAAGGGTACGATTTGTTCTTGAAAAGTAAGCTGTTTGAAAAGTTTTTATAAACCCAATTCAACACAACTCCCCCCCCCCCCCCCCCCCAATGCGCCAGTTGCCCTTAGGATTTCAATTATAAAGGTTAAGGTCACATTTGGTAACCATGATTTTTTTTCCTAATAAATTTAGTTTCTCAAGTGGTGAGAGAGGGGCCGGGTAGGTGGGAGGAGTGATTTGAGAGGGCATAAATGAGTAGAGGGTGAGAAAGCCTGAAAAACAATGAAACAAAAGACTCCACTCAAAATATGATTGATTTTTCCTTGTTTGTTAGCCACTTCTCACCCTCTACTGATGCGTGCGCTCTCAAATCTCTCCTTCTCTCAATTGCCTCTACGCCTCTCTCACCGCTTGAGAAACTAAATTCATCATAAAAAAAATTGTGGTTGCCAAACATGCCCTACAAGGATTTTAGTTGAGAAGGTTTTTTGGTAGTTTTTTTTTCTTTTGGGAACACTATCAAAGCCTTTATTTAAAAAAAATTATTCTTTCCCCCAACTGTGAAGGCCTAGACTTTGAGAGAAAATTAGGAAAATAGAGGTTTTTAGTCGCACTTGTTTGAGGAAACCAAAATTAATGTACCAACTAATCTTTACATGACTTAAATCTTTTGGGATGAAAATGTTGCCAGCCTAGCTATCGCCCTTGGTCCCACTCTGATCAGATGATTCCACACCTTTGATCAAGCATGTTTAAAAATACGTTTACCCAAGGTGACAGAAGGGTAGAGAGGGCCGGGAGAGAGAATTGTTCCCTTATCTCATTTCTCATTTCTGTGATACATGATACAGTGATAGAACACCGTTCTATCAAAAGGGAAATTAGGGAAGAAGATGATGTGAAAGGGAAAGGGAAAATAATGAGTTAATTCGAGGAAACTCAGGCCTCCAATGAGTTAATTCGAGTAAACTCGACCTCCAAGATGCAAATTGCACTTAATTTGATTATTCCTCCCTCAAAAGCCATATGGCATCTACATTATATAGAAATTAGGGAAAGCAAAATATGGAAAGCAGAATAGAAAACAAGAAAAGCTAATATAAGATAGCAATAACATAAATAAGGAGAGCATCTAAATAGGAAAATCTATTCCTGCATCAAATAATTTGAAATTGAAAGACAAGCCTAAAAGAAAGAGCTAATAAAAGCCAAAATTCTACTACAACAATTAATTAAAGCAATTCATACTAAAAACAAGCCTAAAAAAGAGCTAATAAAAGCAGCAATTAAGTCAAAAGCAAATCATGCCTAAAGATAAATTCTATGCCAAGTTTTCCATATATAGTCATGCATGGGAATGGAAGGTGATCCAACGAATGAAAGAAGGCAGACATGCAATCTAAGGCTACTCCTTTGGACCCACTTGAGTGCCTTTGGCCTTGGCCCTCTCTAACCGTTGTACAGTTTTTGGATGGACCTGTTTTCCTAGAATTTATACTCTATGATTTGGGCAACATCACTATCTATCTCTCCTTTCCCACTATCCCTCGCCATTAGGTAGGGGTGCAAGTGTGCAACTCAGCTCGGGTTGGATCGGGTTGAGGCCAACCCTAACCCCAACCCGAGATATCATTCCCTCAACCCTAACCCAACCCATCTAACCTGAAATTAGGTCAAGTTGAGTTGGGTTCACCTTGGGCCAAAATCGAAAAATACAATAACCCAGAGAAAATCAATATAAAATTAGAAGATAGAGGTCGGGCTCGGGCTGGGTCAGGTTGCCAAGGCCTCAACCCTAACCAAACCTCACCTAAGGAAATGCCAACCCAACCCAACCCAAGCCAAAATTGGGTTGAACCCATCGGGCTCGGCTTGAGTCCGACCCAAGTTGCACCCCAACCATCAGATAAGCTAATATAGGGAAAAAAAAATCCATGGTAATCAAACGTGACCTAAGTAAACAAACGTTCCATGAAATATTTTTTTTATGGTTGCCAAACGTTCCCATCTAAATAGAATAAAAAGAAAGCAGAAAAGTGAAGTCTCTAATATACAATAAAACAGCAACTTATTGAAGATGTAGATTTTCCCCCTTTAATGAGAACAAGTTGAAAAGCTCTTTCAGATTTCCTAATTTAAAGCAGTTGAAAGCGAAATTCTGCAAATGGGCAGTTGTGAAGACAGCTGTAAGTGTCCTCAGAAACGTTTCAGTCCCATTAAAAAGAAAAAAACGTTTTGGGAATAAAAAAAAATCTCGATACACGACAACAGTCCTCTCTACAAAACATCTCTCCCCACAGCCACTCTTTGCTTTGTTCTTCTTAGCTTCACTTTTTTATAAATTACTTTAAATAATCATTTCTATTTATCTAAAGGGTATCTAAAAACAAGTGTTTTGGAATTTTATTAAGATTTGCAAATCTTTGCTACATTCCAAGCCCTCTCTCTCTTATGTCTTTTGGTTTTACCCCATTGTTTTCTCTTTATAAATAATAGAATCTGGTGAGGAAAAGAGGTGAGAGGAAGATAGCCATGAAATTTTTGTGGGTTTTTGTTTTTGTTGTTGGTTTAAGCAGATGGGTAGACTGTTTTGAAGATTTGAATGTGACTGAGGTTTTACCCTTGGTGAGCTATGGAGTTTCTAGCAATCCTTTGATGGTGGGTCTGACTCTTATTCATGGAGCTGGTGCAAAAGGAGCAGGTATATTGAAGGCAAATTTTTCTGAGTTTATTATTATTATTATTTTGTATAGATTCATCATATTTATACATATTTGAACTTTTCTACATTGGGGTTTTATTATTTGTACTTTTTTGTTTAAATTTGTGTTTTTTATTTCCATGGCATAGCTTGCTACTGTATTAACTATTATTAGACATTGTTTCTGGTGGTATCTAAGGGCATGTTTGGCTACCTTGCATTTTTTTTTTCATGATAAACTAGTGTCTGTAAGTGGTGAGGGAGGGGTAGGGCTTGTGAAGTGGCTAAAAATCAGGAAGCAAAAAACTCTGCTCAAAATAGGATCTTTTCTGGTGGTAGCAGCATGATCATGTGAGTGAGGATCTTTTCTATGGCATTGACCAATTTGAGCAAAAGGATAGATTTTTCGGCGACAACCTTGTTGGAATTGATAACGCTGATAATCATTGATGCCTTTGTTTTGTGACTTTTTCTCTTTTTCTTCTATCAGATTTCTTTCTCTCTCTTTTTCTTTCCTTATTTTGTTTCTTCTTTTTTTTCTTCATGGAAGCCTTCTCGACACTGCTCTTGCTGCACAAATTAGACTCTTCGCTCGACTTTTTCAGAGGTGGAGGTTCCTCTAGCTTTTGGTCGAATGCTGATGCCATTCGATCACAACTAGTATTTAGTGAAGGTAGATGCCTTTTGATCTCTCTCCTTGTCTCTTCCAATGATCCATTGTTCCTCTGATTTGCTTCTACCTAGGCCGCAGGATCGTGCTGCTCCGAGACCAATTATTACGAACCCAAATCAGTTCGCCATGTGATTGATCTTCATAGAGGGAAGATCGGCCTCTTGACCCACCTCGAGGGAAGGGTCAGTCCTCCTCCTTGTGCAAAGACACAAATTTCAAGATAAATTTCTTCATTCCTTTGAAAAACACTAATTACATGTTTTTTTTTCTGAATGGTGAAATTGGATTCATTGAAAAAAGGAGACCGAGGAGATCCCGAGAGTTATAAAGAGAAATTGGAAAATGAGAAAAGCTAATAAAAGCAAAGGTTACAACAGCTATGGAAGAAGAAAGTCAAATAGCTCCACACTCTCCCTTTGTACACCCTCTCTATCGAGCTTATCAGCATCTCCATTTGCTGACCACCTTATGGGGATAAAGGCTATGGAATAAGATCCAATCCTATCTTGTATCTCATCAAAAACAACAGCAAACCTCCAAGGGACCGAATTTGGGTCTCTTAGCCACCTGATGACGTTGAGTGAATCCCCTTCTACCACCACCCTATTTTAGTCTTCACTTCGAAGATGAATAATTCCTTGGTGAATGTTATTTATTGAAAAGCTACAGGACCGCTTTCTCTAAAATTCCTATCTAAGTCAGTCTAGATAACCCTTATTTCTAAGACTCCTATCCATACCAAACAACTAGAGAGAAAATTCCACAAAATATAAACTAAGTTATTCTACCCTAAGTGGGACCCATCTAGGCACGTAACAAGATAGAACACACACACACACACAGGCCTATTGGATCCTCACTGAGCCAACCGATAAGTTTCATTATTTGCTGACCTCCAAACGTACTGACATTTCGTCCAGGTCTTCATCAATATAATCTGTGCATCTCCATGGGGTAGTCCCTAGTCCTTACCTTGATTCAGCGAATTAATAGTGTTCATTGAAGTCTCCTTCAACAATGACATGGTCCAAATCACTTGCCTCCAGCAAATGGATGCCTACTAGGAGGGCTTGTAACTCCGCTATAGTAGCGTCAGTCTCCCCAGTGGTCCCGAGTAAGCCCATCTCGTAATCCCATTGTGCTCTTGAAGAAGGCCTCTGACATAACCCAGTCCAAGATTCCCCAAGCCGGATCCATCAAAGTTGAACTTTTGGAAACCTGGTAGAGTAGGCATCGATTTGGGGTTCACCCTGCTCTGATAGATTTTGCATAATCGAATCTTGTCCCACGATCTTCTGATAGTGCATTTGTTTTTTATGTTATTGGATGCACTCTTTTCTGTTTCTTTCCATGTTCACATTTTTACAGTTCATTGTACCCTCATTTGCAAAACAGTCATAGGGGTCATACTGAATTGCTCATTCAAAGAAGTTCATTATTTTCTGCAATTCCTCATCATTTTTTTCTTTTTCTTAACAGATGTGTTCCCTTTAATTCCTTCTACGTTGGTTGGTTTTGTTCTCTATTAATTGCTTTTTGTTTCCCTCCATGCCTAGATTTTATTCTCTCTGTTTTCAGCTACCAGTAAATAATATGCGTTTCTAAGAAAGTACACGATTATTTTGACTTCATCGGTTCTAATGACATGTTTGTTGTTTCCTGCAAGTTCTTGCCTTTCTTAGTTTGCTTTGTCTTTTCTTTTCTTGATGCGATGTATACTGTGAAACAACCAATAACTCCAAAATCTTAAGCTTTTGGAGTAATTGGTTTTTTCACATGGTATCAGAACAAAGGTCTTGGGTTCAAAAATCCTTCATATTAAAAATCCACATGTAATGGCCAACCCAAAAGAGATGCCACGTGAAGGCCAACCCTAAAAAAGAGGTGTGACACGTGAAGGGGAGTGTTAAAGTATAAAAGATTAAATAACGCCATCTCCAACAGCTTAAGCTTTTGGAGTAAGTGGTTGTTTCACATTATGAGACAGAGCTGTTAGTTAGAAGAACCTCAAATTGATCACACTACCCAATTGTAAAAATTTAAACCAACATCAGAGACTGTTCAGAGCGATGGATTTGGATAATGCTGAGTGGCTGAATTTGGGTGCTGTATTCATTAAGTTTCCAAGATGTTCGGTAAAGAAGCTGTCTGCATTGGATGTTAAATTCTGTGAACAATATGTGAAATAATGACACATTTTACACTGATAAGAGTTGCCGAAATATTAGCCGGTCACGCTAGAATTTGTGTTTGTATTGTTTCCATGAGTTGTATTATTTGGTACCTTGACATTACACTCCACGGGCAAAGGCACATATTACTTTTTATTTTTCAATATTTCTCATTGACTGCATTAACTGCATTAACTGCCTTTTCCCGTGTTGTGAATCTTGCTGGTTGAGTTTATATAGTTTACAGTGGTCTAATGTTGTACTTCTGTATGATATTAGAGAATTACATTTGAGCTTCTTTAGGAGATGTGATCATAAGCCCTTGCTTTTGTATCTTTCAATTCTGGCAGTCTGTTTGGATGGAACACTACCTGGATACCACTTACACAGAGGGTATGGGTCAGGGGCGAACAGCTGGCTCATCCAATTAGAGGTGAGATAACTTCAAATTCGATAGATCGTAAAATCTAATGAGTTTTTGTTATATCTCATGGAAAGTTTGAAAGCTTGTGGATATTACGTGTGATGTGATAGGGAGGAGGTTGGTGTAATGACATCAGAACTTGTGTTTACCGCAAGAAGACTCGTCGTGGTTCCTCAACTTACATGGAAAAGCAGATACCCTTTACTGGAATACTGAGCAATAAACCTGAAGAAAATCCAGGTTTCCTCAAATCATTAAATCTCAATCCTTGCTTTTTCTCTTTTTTATATAAAATTAAATGTAACTCTATTCTTGTTTTGGAATGAGTGAGTTTTGGGTGATAATTTTGAACTTAATGCTAATTTTAGATGGGGTTATAATGTTCGCAGATTTTTTCAATTGGAATAGAGTCAAGCTCCGCTACTGTGATGGTGCATCTTTTAGTGGTGAAGGTCAGAATGAGGTTCGTAGGAGTATTCCGCTATTTTTTTTATTTTTTTATTTTTGTCTTCAACCACAAGTAAGCATGAGTAAAAATGATGATATTTCACAAATCCGTATTGAACACAATCTCAGTCTCAATATGGTTGGGTTTCAATTGCAATTTCTTTTATTTTCAAAGGGATGCCTTCATTTATTGTGTATATAAAGTTAAGGCTGACCTGTCTCTTTCCCAACTCTTACTGTTAGCATGGCCTGCTGCCTGGAGCAGACAATGAGAGCTGAGGATATATTTTGAATTATTCATTTCAAAGCTGTGGCCCAACCCTGTATACTTGTTATTTTAGATACCATTGAAAATTCAAAAAATCTTCTCTTGCAAGTTAATCATGACTTAGCCTCCATGTTTTTCATATATGAATGGAACTGAACTATATTGTGGTTTAATTGTTCTAATTCTAATGCAAGCTATGCATTGAATAATCAAGAAAGCCCATGCACTTTAAGCAAGAAAATTTCATAGATTTCCTCTTTGATTTTAGGTATAGTGATATCTTGTTAGTTTCTAGAATGGGAAATCAGCGAAACTGGAGGAGTGGGTCGGGTATGACGAAAGCGGATTGTTTTGTTTATTTTTCGTTTCCTGCATAGAAAGAGCGCAAAAGCATTGGATAACGGTATCCAAATGCAGCTGTAGTTATGATAATTTACGATGATTTATAGTGACCTTTATTTATTTCTTTGGCGAAGTTTAAGTAGTTTTTGGTGGGCATATGCAACAAAATGTGGATAGTTATTAATTTTAGTACTCTAGTGAAAATATTATTTCAAAGGATATGACGGACAAATTACAATTCAAAGAAGAAAAACATCTTGAAGATGAAGTACTTGTTACTACTCGTGGTATTGCTTTATTTTCTATTCGACCTTAGTACAAATAGGAAGTGTGGTGTGATGTAGTATCAATGGATGCATGTCACATATTGCTTGAGAGACCATGGCGATATGACCAGGATATAATTCATAGGGGAAAAATACATTTTTTGTGAAGGATAGGGAAACAGTAACTCTTTTGCCTATGAAGATTTTAAACCCAAGCTTTGGAAAGAGGAAGTTTTTTATCTTAATTTGCAAAAGATCATAGAAGATAACAATGAATAGGGAATTGAGTATTAGATAGTAAGGATGTATGATCAAGTGTAGTATCTGCTACTTTTCAAAAAAAGAAAAAGATAGTAAGGATGAAGTTCGTTCAACACTCCTTTCTAAGTTTATGTGTTACTTGAGATAGGTAATTTCATGGCTTTCATGAATTTTGATTTTTCAAGAGTAGTGGAGTTTGATACGATCTCAAAAATTGATATATAAGATTTGAAAATTTTGAGCTTCTTCTCAAGAATAATGAGACATTTCATATGGTTGGAAAGAAGTGAACAAGAGATTTTATTTTTAAATTATTGCTGGGCAGCAAAGTAATGCCAGAAGGAAAATTCAACATTATTAACTAATAGTTATGCTTGGTCGATGCATCCTTGAGCGACTCTCAAAGTCATCAGTTAATTTTTTTTGAAGATGATTGATTATCATGAAACATGGAATAACAACTCTGCAATTAAGGTCCATGGTTTCGAAAAGAACTTGTAAAAGTTGAACTATCATAAGATGTTGACACTAAAAGATGCAAACTCAAGTGCAACTTTTCTCCAACCTAAGGGAAACCGATTCAAGAAAAGTTCATGAATAATCACATAATTCAGCAAATATGATTCAAGAGCAGAAGAAGATTTGACCAAGATCCAAAAGTAGGTTGGAATGGAACAATAACATTATGCATTCATGCTAATATCAATAATGGGCCCTACATAGCTCTTTTTGCGACATTTGGAAACCTTAGTTTTGACAATTTATGATGATTTATTGTGATCTTATTAAATTTTTGAGCAAAGTTTATGTAGGTTTAGGTGGGCCCTATGCAATGAAAACTTCTATAGTGTTTTCAAGAAAGCAGTTAAAAACTATGCCTCGAAAATTGAATTTAAGATTTATTTAGGTTGATCCAATGATTGAATCAACCATGATACAATGGTTAGGATGAAACTAGGGTTAAGAGGTGTTTGTGGCCTTTACATATGAAATTCTGTTATACTTTTCCAGAGGTTAATGAATAGTTACAAAATTTCCTATTTGGGTTTTAGGTTTTACCTACGTATGTTGATAAAATTCATTCTCTCTCTCGAGCATTGTCTGTGTGATTCTTCATCTCTCTAGCAAATTTTCTACTTTTTGGTGGACTCCTGGTCGTTTTACTTGCATCACCATTATACGCCTTACACTCAGCCAATCCTTTTGACAAATTAAGTGTAGTTTATCAAACTTCTTACTTTCTTTTCTTACTATTGTGTTTTCCTAAAATTCTTTCTTCAGTTTTGTTACATTGTAATGGTGTTTTAAGTCGTTAGAATCCTGATGGATGATCCATGATGACAGCTTTGTTGAGGCCATGAAACATAATATTCTTAAAAGTACATTTTCTGATTTACAAATGGTGCTTGATATCACTACATGATTGAACATATCATCCTTTTGCCCTCTAACTAAGCCTTGTACTGTACACCTCCATCAGTATCGTACTTGATCTGATTTGCACCCCAAAGTGATTATATGCTCTCTTATAGGAGCAAGTTCTCAAGCTCCAGTCTTGTGTAATCTTCAAGGCTTTATTCCATTCATGTCACCATTAGCTTCTTCATAGATCTGATTCTGTAATCTAATTGAAATGGAAAGAAATAATTGAATTACATTGACAAACTATATGATATAAGGTAGTCTACGAAGTGATTGGGGTGTACTGATTTTGCGTGTAACACGTACGAGTTCTAGGTGAGTTTTTCCATTGATATAGACAATGCTCCTTTTTCGGGCATAGTCACATAGGGAATTCATTTATCTTTCCTACATTGCATATGTGCAAAATTTTGTTCGAGGTGTGCAAGCTTAGTAACTTTGGTAATAACCCAACATGTGGTGAGATTTGGGCCTATTGGTATAACTGGGATTTCATCAGTAAATGAGTCTTATTGTTCTGTGTATATACGTTTTAATAAGCAGCATTGGTGTGTGAATTCATGTTGGAAAAATAATCACAATATTCACCACTAATAATATTTATTTCATCAAATGGAGCTAATAGTTAACACTTTGGATTTTCACCTTCTTTTTAAAAGCAATGATTTGCTAAAGCTTTAGATGGTGACGTCATTTGATATGTATATGCCGATTCACGGTAACATAGTGATTCTGTTTCTAGGCTGCACAACTTATTTTCCGAGGACAACGTATTTGGTCAGCTGCCATGCAAGATCTGATGTCGAAGGGAATGCATTATGCCAATCAGGTTTTTCCTTTCTCCATGTGCAGATTTTTTTTTTGTCACCACATTTGATATTGTAGTGATGATATGTGGTTGGTATTGCAGGCTCTTCTTTCTGGATGCTCTGCTGGAGGTTTAGCAGCTATACTACATTGTGACGAGTTTCGAGAACTTTTCCCTAGGAATACTAAAGTCAAGTGCCTCAGTGATGCCGGATTATTCCTCGATGCGTATGATCCTCTCTATGAATTACTCATGGCAAATATAATCATTACATGTGTCTTTTTTTATTTGATTCTGCATGGAATTGTAGGATTGATGTATCTGGAGGGCGCACCCTAAGAACTCTTTATAGTGGTTTAGTTAGATTTCAGGTAATTATAGCTTCTTTAGTGGTGTAGGCAGCTTTCAGGTAATTATATCAAATTTAAATTTTTGTAGTGATATCCATTCAATTAGTCTTCTCATGCCTGATTAGATAATTATTTTTGGTAGCCTATTAGGAAGATAACAAGAAAATATTACTCATTTTGGATCTACCAAAAAGGGGAAGTGTTCTGTAAATAATGGAAGCTTTCAAACTTTGGATCTCTTTGTAAAATAGTTACAAAGAGTGCAGAGTTTAGGAAAGACTTTGTCTTAAAAAGATCTCAAAGAGACATTCATAATTCATTTTATAAATACCAAAATAAAATAAAAGATTATTGGCCCTCAAACGATCTTTAGAAAATCTGAGGAAGAAGCTGGAAAAGATCTTAATTCTTCTAGAAGTTCTCATCATTTTTCCAACAGAGAAATCTCATTTGTCATTTTTACCATCAATAGAAGGAAAACCTGGTAACTTACATTTTGTAAATGTTTTAAATGACTAACTTGCTTAGAGTTATGTTTTCTTTTAGGGGAAATTCAAGATGTGAAAATTTTAGCCCTTTGGTTTGTCTTCATTGTGAAATATTTTGGGGACTAAAATTCAGTGATTTACGCTACAGTCTTTTAAAGTTTTGAGCCTATTTTGTGAATTTCTACTAATACATTATTGTTGGTACAGGCTACTGAGATTTGCACTACCATTTTATGATAATGGGGTGAACTCACTTTGTCAGTATATTTTTAATACACTGACAAAAGTAAGTTCACCCCACTAATTAAAGGTTCAAAACATGGTAGAGTGAATATCAATAGCCCGTTAAATTTTGAAAATTACCTAAAAATTCCCTACCAGTTGTTATTGACTTGTTGTTTTGTGTAGTTTCCATGCAATAGTTTTTTTGTGAGGTGTCCTCTTCTTGTTAAATACGCTGTCGTGGAATTTCTTTTTAGTATTTTTCTTATTTTTGGGGATTACAATTTTTAAAATAAGTTATTTCTTTTCTAAGAATTTTCTTTTTAGTACTTTCTTTCATATTTTATCCTATGAAATTTTTAGAAGTAAAACCTGCGGTTCAATTGATGTTTTCTCATTATAGTTTTAAAATTCCCAGATTGCATAGTACTTTGTTGAATTATTTTATTTCCTAACATTCCTGAAAAGTATATCTTGTAAAAGATAAATATGTAATCAGTTGTAGTTTTGTTTTATTTTGTTATTTCTATAAAATATGTAATCATCTGTAGGTTTGTTTTATTTTGCTATGAAATATCTATCCCACTTCTTTTGTCATGAACTTTTCATTATTCTTTCAGAGTTAATTTTTCTTTTGTGTGGATTTTATTGCTTTATGTGGAATTTTCTTGGCATAGCCCTATGGATTTTTTTGTCAAATTTCCTTGTGACTTTGTTCTTCTACACAAAACTCTTCCCAATGCGATATTTCTCAAAGAGTTAGCAGTTAATTGGTTTGCTTTTTTTTCCCATTGGAATTTTCAAGTTAAAAGGTTTCCTTAATGAAGGCAAAAAAATTTAGGAGAGGTTTTTGAAAGGTAAAATTGTTCTTTCCTCAGTCTTACCCTATTTTTTCTCTTATTTGTAAGTTTATCATATTGCGCAAGTTCTTTTGTCTCTTATGATGCCCAATACTTATGATTTGCAAGGATTTTTACCTCTTTTGTTTATTCTCCTTCCATGATTTTCATCCTCATGAAATTCATATGGTTATCACAGGGAGTTCAAAAGAACTTGCCACGTACTTGTACGTCCCGTATGAATCCGGCTTTGGTAACTCTTTTTGCTCTTTCATATTTTATCACCAAAATTCATGATCAGAAGGAAATAAAAAGAAACTAAACTAAACTATGAGTTCTATTTTCTACAGTGCTTTTTTCCACAGAACGTGTTGGCTAATGTTAAGACCCCACTTTTTCTTTTGAATGCTGCATATGACGCGTGGCAGGTAAAAATTGTTTCCGAGTCAACTAATAATACACTCATCTTTTTTCAATCCACACCACTAACTGAATTAACAACCTGTTATCACTCTAATGGATTAAATTTCTCTTTTCCCTCTTCCAGCTCCAAGCTAGTTTAGCTCCACCATCGGCTGATCCTCATGGATATTGGCAGGCATGTAAGTTAAATCATGCGGATTGCAGTGGAGCACAGATCAATTTTCTTCAAGGTATTTGTCTGTTTATTGTGTTTGGGCTCTGACTTATCTTCTATGTCTCAAATTTTGTTCGCGGGAATTTCTCGGCAAGGGAAATCTCGGGATATTTTAAACATTTTAATTATTTTCTCGTGATACTGGGAAAAATGGTAAAAATAAATTAATTTAAAAATATAAATATCAAATATATACACTTTTTAATTTGGAATTAGGGTTAGGTTGAAGGTTTTAGTATGTTTGAGTAGGGGTGTTCGTTCGGTTATAACCAAACCGAATAGAGCAAAATTTGATAACCGAAATAATTTCGGTTATCAAATTTCGATAACCGAAACCAAACTGAAATTTCTAAAAACCGAACCGAACCGAACCGAACTGATTAAAAATTCGGTTATTCGGTTATAACCGAATAGTGGGAGAAAAAGAGGAAAAAAGAGCAAAATCTCGGTTTGGATCGGAGGGCTAGGATCATACTATCGAAATGATTTTTTGAGCACAACCTAATTAAGTTGTGATCAATCAAATGGACGGTTTTGATCATCCTATGGAGTGCCCATATAGCACTTTTTTTTTGAAAAAATAATGGTTTTTATCATAATTTCGGTTATTCGGTTAACCGAAGTTTTTTTGGAGATAACCGAAACCGAATAACCAAATTTCCAAAAAAAATAACCGAAACCAAACCGACCAAACCAATTCGGTTCGGTTCGGTTCGGTTCAGTTATTCGGTTACAACCGAATAATGAACATTTTTAGAGTGAATGAGAAGATCAAGATATTTTTTAAAGTCATCTCCCCAATTTATCGTGATAATTCATGATAAATTTGTGATAAAATCACGAGAAATTGAGAAATTCAATTTCTCGCAAGCAAATTCAATTTCTCACGATAAAAATCATTAAAATATGATTTTTATGGTTTAATAAAAAAAATTGTTTTTTTCTCGCAAGAAATTGAATTTCTCGCCGATATTTGTGACGTAGTTATTTATGAAGTTATTGGCGTCAGAATGTAATTTGAACAAGTTTATCTTTTTTTGGTCAAACAGGCTTCAGGAATCAAATGCTTAATGCTGTAAAAGGTTTCTCCATGAAAAGGGAAAATGGTTTATTTATAAATTCATGTTTCGCACATTGCCAAACAGAGAGGCAGGACACATGGTTTTCAGATAATGCCCCCCTTATTGGAAACAAGGTACGCTCTTAGTTAATTGTATTTGGTTTTTAAAATAAGCGCCATCGTGTTCTTTTTTGTATGATTTCCAGGTATTTGTTGCAACTTTAATAGCGAAAGGAACCCCCAACATAAATATAGCAGAAAATAGAATAAATTCACTGAACAATAATATCAACTCTGTTTGAATAGAGCAAGGATGAACAGTAAAATACTAAAGGATAGAAATCTTGATTTGGAGGGAAGGTTAAGAGGAACTGAAATAAAAGAAATTGGAAATGGGTTAGCTTTTTGGTGAAATGAGAAGAAATAAGTAGAGAAAAATATGACCCAAACTTCTATTTTCACATTCCTCAAAATATCTAAAAGTTCATACATACAACTCCATATAAAGTCTTTCTCTATTTAAACTCATTGTAGCTATTTGTTATATTTTCCTTATTGGAACACAGCTACAAGAATTCTGTAATGAAAGAAAACCATTACTCTGAACACAATAAACTTAGACAGAAAGTTACATGAAATGACCCCCTTACTAACTCCCCTTTAAGATATCCTCAAAATCAAATGAAAACTCAACTAAAATATTCAAAACAAGAAATGCAATATTTTCTTGAATTTGGTCATATCAGTTTTTGTTCAATATCCCGTTACCATATTGACAACAGGATGGGGCTTCTGCTATCATAATGATGGTATCATCAGTATCAAATAATTTTTTATTTTTTTTTAAAGAATGGCCATCAGTGTCAAATCAGTTATTATACTATCATGTTAAGAAGAGAAGAGAAGAGAAAAAGAGGAGAGACAAATTCATTTGAAGGAGGAAGTCTTTATTAAATTCGAAGATGAGTATCACAATGACTTGTAAATACAATTTTATGAAATGTCTAAAATAACCTACATGAACATTCTCAGCTTGTTGATAAGTTATAATGTTGATCTATGTGGGTCCTTTGGTAAATACATTGGCAAGTTGATCGTTTTTTTTAATGGTACAGGGTTTTATTAAGAAAGAAGAAAGGGGAATCCTTGCTACCGAGATGGTCAATACAAGGAAATGACAAATGAAAAGAAAGGGATCAGTAAAACATAGCCCTCAAGGTGGAAGAAAATAAAAAAGCTGTAGGCGCGCTCTAGCTACGTCTTCCCTACCTAATGTGTCGGCTTCTGAATTAGCTGACCTAACATGCTGAGAGATGGTCAATACTAACTCCTGAATCTCGTATATCAACTCAACTAAACTAAACTAAACTAAACCTTTGTCCCAAACTACTCCTGAGTCTCGTATATCCAGTTAGAAAATCTCCATTGATGAGGATGACTTCCCTTCAACCACCTGATGATATTGAGGGAATCTCCCTCTGCTATCATGCAATCAAAGAGGCTGCTATCAATTATCCTGATCCTCTGGAGAATCGCTCTGATCTCCGCTTCATTTGAACATATGGATCTCCCTGATCTCCGCTTCATTTGAACATATGATCCACTGACTCCTGCCTCCACGCATGATGTGCAGTGATCAATGATCAACATATACCGGTTACACAAATGGTCCACTATAAGAATTTAGTTGAGGAAAGTTGTCCATCCAAGATGCAAACTCTGGACGGAGCTAGGATGCTCCACACTCTAGTGAGGCAAGGTGTCATTTGATGATAAAATGATTTGACACTGAATACCCCCGAGGACCTCCAAATCCAAACACTTTTGTCCTCACTAGCCTTATTGATGTAGCAGGCCTCCAACACCTCCACTTATCTAGCTACCCTATCCGGTTCTCTGTCAAAGTTCCTTCTGAAATTTATTTTCCATGATATCATGTTCTCTGTACACTCAAAACAATCCTTAACAAATACATCCTTGTTTGCGACCACTGCAAACAAATCTGAGAGCATGTCCATGAGTGGGACCTCTTGGCACCACTTGTCATGCCAAAACTTGATCTTTTCTTCCTTGTAGACTTTGAATACAATCCCTTCCATAAACTTCTGTTTTTGCCTCAGGATCTCTCTCCAAACTGTCAAACTACTATATATGAGTCTATCATGAGATATCTGATGCCCAGGAAGCACCACATACTTACCTTCAATAACCTTAGTCCATAATTGATGACTTTCCTCTCCAAACCTCCATAGCCATGTTCCAAGTAGAGAGCATTGTTTACACTTTTTAATCTCTTGATCCCTAGGTCCCCAGGTGAAGTCGGCTTGCACACCTCTTCCCAACTCACGAGATGCATTTTACCTTTGTCTTTTGAACCTCCTGCACTGTAGAAATACCCTTTAGATTTGTTCAATTCTTTTTACCACACTCTTGGGGCATTTTAAAATCAACAGCTAGTAGATAGGTATGTTTTCTAGTACTGCTTTTATGAGAGCAATTCTTCCTCCTAAAGTACTGCTTTTATGAGAGCAATTCTTCCTCCTAAAGGACCCAAAGTCGGCTTCCATATATCTAGTCTTTTTTCCACTTGCTGTACCATCGGATCTCATGCCCTCTTCTTAAGGCATCTCTTTGTCAGTCATCCCACTTCCAAAGGAAGACCTGGATACAATGTTGGGAACAGATCCACTCTACATCCCAGTAAACCATCCAGCCCATCGGTCTATTCATCCGATATATGAATACCCATGAGGATTCTTGATTTGCAGGAATTTGACCTTTGACCTATCACAATTTCTTAACATCGGAGAATGGCCTTGAGCTTAATCACTTTCTCCAATGCTGGGGCACTGAAAACCAATGTATTGTCAATGAACTGAAGATGAGAGGCGCCCAAACGTTGATCGTCTATCATGAAACCTTCTATTAGCCCTTGAGATTTTCCCTTATCAATCATCCTACAAAGGGTCTCTGCTACTATAACAAATATGAGAGAGAGAGAGAGAGAGAGAGAGAGAGAGAGAGAGAGAGAGAGAGAGATCACCCTTCCTTAAACCTCGGGTTGGCTTGAAGAATCCTTTAGAGGAACCGTTCACTAGGATCGAGAACCAAGCCCACGGAGACAAAGTTCAATTCTTCCTGATAAGGTAATCCAGGTGGTCCCATTGGCTAGATGAACTTAGCTGAACACATGTAATGGAAACACTTCATCATTCTCTACTTTCTCTGTAATGAAGTGATAGCAGATCTTAATGTGCGTGGTTCTAGCATGGAAGATGGGGCATGATCCCGAGGATTTACTTTTTCAAACTCTCCAACGTTAACCTCAACTTGTTCTTATACATCAAGAGTTTGCTTCAGTTCTCGGTTATGCATAAATTGGGTAAAAGAAGACCCAAAGTGTGCAAATAGCTCCCTGATCTCTCTGTCATATTCTTCTTCTGGTTGTTGAATAAATTATTCTTGTCGTCTTCAACTCCCCTTGTTGCCTAATGAATATATATACTCTTTCCACCTTGATGCCCTTTCGAAACCCCTAACCCTACGAAAATAACACTTAAGCATAAAGGAAATACTTAAGCATGATGAAGTGAGTCCTCCACCTATGACTTGTGAAGTAAAAAACACTAATATATGACATTTGGGCCATATCAAATTAACTTAACTAATCGACATAAAAGAAAGTGGGCCCCAATTTAAGTAAAGAAATTGAAATAAGCTGCAGGCCCCAATTTCGTGAGAAAGAGATTTCTTTCCTCTTGCACTTGCTTTGATATGTCCTCCCTTCTCTCTCACACCCAGATTCTTCCCTTGGGCCTTCGGTGCTTTACGAGAGCGGAATGTACTACATCACCCCCCCTATAATCTTTAAGCAATCCTGAAAAACAACTGAAATGCCCAAAATAAGAAATGACATGTTTTCTGAATTTGGTCGGAGATGGACTGCAGGTGGGTCCTCTGCTGAAGTCAATCAGTGACATTATTTGCGCAGGTGTTTCATCCTGTTTTCCACTTCCTTCCCAAGAAAACTGCGAAACTTTATTTGGGTGTTTGTGGGACCGGTGGGTCCACTGGATAAGCTCCTTACTTTTCACCCTCAGCTTGCTAAGACCGTTTTAAATGTTTTTTTCCTTTTTTTAGTTTTAAACAACAGCTTTCGAGTGAAATTTTTTGCTTCCGAACAAATTACAGTAAATTACAGAGCAGTTTTGATAGTTTCTTATGAGACAAGGTGACAACAGGCAACGATAGGTACTTCTGATCAGTTCCACAGAGATTAACTATTTAACCTTGCACTATTGATTTGAACAGCTGGTGTGAAAATTGTAACGATTTGCCTTCATATCAGTCCTTCACTTAGTGGCAGGAAATACCGGAGGTGTCACTCTTATTCTTGGACCTACTTCTAAGTCTTATCTTTCCCTCCTGCGACCCTGATTCCACCAAGATATCCTTTAAACTCAATCGATATTTTTTTAGACGCATCACCAAATCAGCTAATTTCTAAATTATTAATAAAATAGAAATTAATAATTTTTTCCAAATTATTAATAAAATGTAGTTGAATACTCGATTGAGCCAATTGAGCTATAGCTTAACAGTAGTTTAAAAAATAGGCAAAGACTACTGTGACCTTAATAAAATGACAAACAGGATTAACTAAAATTTGCATAGTGATATTTGGATGTAGAATAATCCAAAGGTTTTGCGCAGCTAAGTTCTTATCTTTCATTAATTTGTCACTTTTCATTAAGTTGCTATAGAAGTCATATATAACAAGCTATATATCAGAATTCAAACGTGAACTGGAAAATTACAATACTATGTAAGAAATAAGAACTTATAAAATATTAAATAATCATACTAAAACAATTGAAATGGTATCCTAACTCACCAATAAGAAAAATCACAAAACGGGTGATTGTCTGTAACAAGCTTCACAACCCACACCTCCCAATCATGGACAAAACTTGGTCATAAGAATGCCAGTGGCAATTTTTTGTTACAGGCATCATATTCCACTTTTTTTTTTTTTTTTGAATGGTAGGCATCATATTCCACTTCTCCATAGAATAGACAAAACAGGTGATTTTAACTGCTGCATTTTACAGTAGTGAAAAAAAACAAAGTGGATTCTGTGCTTTGTTTGCATCACAGTAGTAGCTCCCAAAAGGATGATGTACAACACCTTTAAAATTGGCAGTTCTCTCTACCAGAACTTTTAGAAAAGTTTTCACTATCATATAATAAATACATTCTGCAAATGTGGTTAGACAGCGTTACAGATTTTGTATTGTAGTGATCTTTCTACCAAAAGAAGAAACTTCATCTTTGGGTCATGTTCTATTCTCAGCACATTACTGTTCTGGGTTTCTTTCATTTTTGCTTCCTTTTTCTTCTTTGAAACTAAAATGCTTTCATTATTTTGATTCCATCTATGAATTGGTTGGCAAATACAGGGGATCGCGCAGTCTGTTGGAAATTGGTTCTTTGATCGATGGGAAGTGAAGCTAATCGACTGTGCATACCCTTGTGACAGAACCTGTCACAATCTGGTCTTCAAGTGATATGTTTATTATTTATTCAATCTCCTATATTTTTCATTGCATGAATTCCTATATTCAGGGATAAGCTGAATCAGTTAATAAAGCTGGAAACTACATGAAAGGGCAATTGACACCCAGAAAGCTTCTTTGTAAGTTATTACAGTGTCCTGCACGTGCGATTTACAGGCCAATTCTTCTTCATCTCTTGATATAATTCTTCCATTCCATGAAGGGTTTATGGAAGTTATCGTTTGTAAGCATGCACATTGTGTGATGAACTATTACTTATATGAATTTAAGAAATATTAGTGGGATTGTTATGTACTTTAATCCAATAACACTATATCCATACCTAAGTCACAAATATCGTTCTCGGGAATTTCTAGGCAAGGGAAAATTTCAAGATATATAAATTTTTTTTGGATTTATATAAAAAAATATGGAATTTAAGAAAAAAAATAAAATGAAAATATTGTGTAGTTTCACATGAAAATTAAAATGTCTCTATTTTTTATTTTTTTAAATCTCAGGACTATTTTGGGATTTTGTCGCTTTATCAGAATGTCATGATAAAATCATTTTATTTTTAAAATGACAGATATTTGTCACATAGATGCATACTAGTTACAAAGTCATGGTAAATCCAATCTGTGTTATTTACCTCAAAAAAGAATAGAAAGATTTAGAGGTCTTACTGTCACATAGGATTAATGTAAAATAATTTTATTTGCAACAAAATCCAATCTGATTTTGTTGGAATACAAACAGGCCCTACATCTTCTATCATTTTTTGAATTACACTAACGTCTAGATGTGGAGATTATTTCAGTTTATTATGGGTCTACTATATCCTTTAATTTAATAACACTATTCAGATTTGTTACAAAATCATGATAAATCACTTCTCAAAATCTAGAACGAACAGGGCCTGATAGGAAAGGTAGTAGGAGAGTATTGGAAAAAAATTATTAAATCAATTCTGCCTTGACTAATCAAATGGGTGGAAATCATTATAATTTCAAGTTCTTCGGACTGCGTTTTTTACACCAGGGGGATTTAATGGGGGGAAAAAAAAAAATGCAAAGAATCGGTTTCCCACTCCAAGAGGTGGTATTATTATTCCGCTCCGATTGAAATGAAATATTTTTTAGATTTTTCTAGTTAAATTTTCATTATGAGATTTCATTCTGTTTATAGAGATTTCAAATAAGATGCTGATTTCAGATTTTGACAATCCAAACATTCTCTATGGATCTTTCAAATTAGAGATTTATACGCGAAAATATGAAGAATAAGAAAAATCTAATAGATGGGTCGTGGGAGATGAGAAGTGGATCCTTCTTTCGAGCTCCAATGAACAGAGTCTAGGAGATTGGATCCCTCAAACATGAAGGTGAAGACAGAGTTACTCACTACTCACCCTTTTTTGAGAATTTTAGTAGTGTCCAATGTAAGTAGAACCTATTAGAACACTCTTTTTTGAGGATTTTAGCAGTGCACAATGTACATAGGACCTACTAGAACACTTCGATGGACAGTCTGATTTGAAATGGGTAGTGACCCTATGAATCCAATCCAACTGATAAGGGATTTGAATGGATCGCGAGTAAGAAACAAGTGGAACGGATCCAATCTTGGATCGGTGGACAGTCCTAGCTAAACTCCAATAACTAGCCAAAAAAAAAAAAAAAATCGGTAGAAGAAACTGAAAAATACCTTCTCAACATGATCAAACACGATGTGCGGCAAAAAACATCAAGAAATGAAGCAAGGAACACAATCACACAAGAAACACAGGATATTTCGTGGTTCGGCAATGCCTACTTCCAAGGGGCAAGATTTTCACTATTTCGGTTTAGTGAAAAAACATAAAATAAAATTTCGCTAATGTGGCAGTCTGTCTCACACATTAATCTGTTAGGGTCTTGTACAATGCTAGAATACAAGACATCCAAATCAAATACAAAGTTCATGCATGAGATTCCAATTTCATTCCACCAGTTAGTTATCCTCTATTTTCCATCACAATACTTACAGTAATAAGGTAGCATAGGAAGCTCATTTACAACAACAACAACAAAAAAAGGGGGATATACAGAGATGAAAATTAGAAAGAAAAGACCCACCCACAAAAAATCAAAACTGAAGTATAAAAAAAAGTAACATAAAAACAGTCAGCCATTAAAGCGAGAAGTAGAGGCCAGTGCCACTGCTTGTGCCCATACTTTGAGTCTCGCCTTAACATCTCTCGGGTCATCACCTGCATTAACAAAACAATACTCTGTTAAGTGGGTCTCCCTTGGATTACCAAGATGGTACAATCCTAACCATGGTTTTAAATTTCGACCAAAATTTCGGGTTTTGGTAGCGACCGAGATCGAAATCGAGTACACCGGGAATCACAATTTTGTTCATTATTTAATATTTTAATTGATTTTGTTGGATTTCGGCCGAAATTTCGGTTTTGGTGAGGACCGAAACGCATTCTGAAACTGAAATTTGAAACCATGATCCTAACCACCCATCTTTTTTGTTAAATGTGTGTTCAGAGGCAAGGTCTCAATCAATGCAGGCCACTCCAAAAGAAGATGTTTCTTTATAGAGAATTCTTCCATTTAAAAAGGACTATTTTCCCCCATTTAGAGCCTGTTTGGATTCCAAGAATTTCCTGGAAAAGTTTGGAAAGGAAAAATATCTCTAAATTTTCTTACTTTTTTAGACACAATAATAAAAGATGACTTAGAACCAACCCTATTCCATCATTACTTAGAGGTAGAGGGAGATAATTCATGATAATATCCCACTAAATTAACCAGAATCATATCATTTCCCTCTAAATTGTAATAAGAAAAAATATTCCCAAGAAATTTTTATCCATCAGACATATTTTTCTAGCAATCCAAACTGGTATGAAAGATTGAAAGAAAATCAAGGAATTACAGGTTTTGGGTTGTCTTCCTAATAGACTATGTAGCCCTTGTATCTCAAAAACCCTAGAAATAAATCCACAAGTAAAACTCAACTCAACCCAACTCAACTAAGCCTTTGTCTTCAAATAAATCCACAAGTAATGTCTAAAATTTCAGGGAAATCATTTCTCATTTGCTGAAATTAAGAACCTGTTTGGATTCAAAGAATTTTCTGGAAAAGTTTGAAAAGCAAAAATATTTCTAAATTTTCTTACCTATTTACACACACACATACACACAAAAAGATGTCTTGAACCAACCCTCTTACATAATTACTTAGAGGGAACTAATTTATGATAATATCCCACTAAATTAACCATAATCATATCATTTCCCTCTAAATTGTAGAAAGAAAGAAAGAAATCCTAAGAAAATCAAGGAATTACAGGGAGACTGACCAGGGCTAGAGATTCTCCAATTGGCAATTGGAGAGTTACCCCCACTATCGGTCTCAATTGTGGATCCCATCCTGCTTGGAATCTCAACCGTCCATAAGTGTTGCAACTCAAACCCAAGATCCATACACCCTTTAACTTCCTCCATGTCCATACATAAGCTCTTATTACTCTCACTTTCATCATCCAAAGCCTTATATTTCCTAATCTCCCAAGCTTTCTCTAACCTTCTCTCCTTCAATCTCCTCCACCCATCACAACCTTTCCCTTCATTCTCACTCCCATACTCTTTCATCTCCAAGTGGGCCCCACCAAACCCACTTCCAATTCTCCGGCTTGGCGTCGTCGGTAGAGAAAACCACCCCATTTTCCGGCTGCCGGAAAACTCCTCTTTCCGCTCTTTTTCGTCGTCGACCGACAAACATGACATGGGTATCATCATATCATGTTCATCTTCATCATCATCATCATCATCACCATCACCATCACCATCACCATCACCATCATATGAGGAATGATTGGTGTTCATACTGCACATGGATAGCCTAGACACGGTGTAGCTATGATGTGGATGACCATCATCATCCAAATAATCATCATCTTCATGTATGGATGAATGGATGGACATGGTATCATCAGAAGCCATGAGATAAGAAGAAGAGAAATAAGGGGAGGTCTGAATCTTAGAGTATTTGTGATGAGGAAGTTGAAAGGGGTTAAAGACGAAGATATATATAAGCACTGGAAGGGACAAAATTACCTAAATACCCTCTCATTTCATTGATCTAATTAGACATTGCTATTGACATATTATGTAAATACAAGGCATTTTTCACTATTTCAGTTTGATGAATGAAATTTGTTTTTACCCTTTATTAATAGGACAAACTGAAACTGGTGTTGTCACTAATTTTAAGGGTGTCTTTACCTGCCACCGTCTAATTTAGTAGGTGGTTATTTGCTTTCCTAATGGTTAGAAAAAATGCTAAAAAAGAGAAAGTGGTTTGGCTCTTTCTTAACAGACACTTCTTGAGCCAGATTGTGTTCTTTGTATGTGATAAGATTTGATCAAAATTAGCGGCGTTAAGTAGTGACAAGCATTGGATTTACCTGGAACTTACCTTGTAGAATAGTGGTAATTAAGTAGTATATGATGTCAATCTATTAAACCTGTAGAGTAGTGGACAGGGGTGTCATTACCAATGTAGGAAGAGAAGAGAAAGAGGGAAGAGAGTTTAAAAGATAGCATCATTCCCTATAAATCCAAGCAAAATTCTACTTTTCCGGGTTTTGGCTTGGATTTCATAGGGAGGAGACAAGGGTGCCAGGTCAACACACATCCAATGATTAACCATGAAACATTTAGGGTAGGCTCTGGGAATTTCAATGCAATATTGGCAACCAAACCCTTTAACACATCAGCATGTGGGTCACCCTCATGATGGTCTATTAAGATCAATGGCCTCGATTGCACATACTATGTCACTGAGTGGGACCCTGAATTTGCTCACTAACTTTAATCCGGACAGCCTTGTCTTTAAAACCATTAGTCTCAATGGCTGTAGTCATCAAAGACTTTGGGTATGCATCCCTTTCATTTATAGCCTTTTTTATGGCAAAATGCAATAAACCCACTGAGAAAATAGTAACTGATCTTCACTTAAACAGATATGTAGTCCCCTAAAAGCTGTTTTGTGTCTATTCTTTTACTTTTCTCCCAATATCTTTGCTTTGATTTTTTCAGGAATGGCTTCTTTTCAGAAAGTAGAACTTAGTCTGTTAAGTTTCCATTCTAGGGATGATATTGAAGCTCTTAATTTCTATCATTTTTGCTCCTTTACAAGCCATTGATAAAATATTGGGGTTATCTGAAACGCTGATAAATGAAGGGGTCTAGATCTTGATAAAGTCATGTGAGTGGAAGGGTGGATTTACCGAAAAAAAGGGTGGTGTAAATATCAGCTAGAAAGACAAAGAGAGACTTGTATTTATTAGAAAGAAGGCATTTGTTGGAACTCGTATTGTATTTTTTTGTGGGGAGAAGTATGGTAGCGAGTGCCACTACGAATTTTGATATGGGGCATGTTGGTTCTTGTTGTTTTTGCAAAAGCAGTCTTCTACTTTGCTTTATCTGCAAAGATAGTCTTCTAGTTTGACAATTTGCAAATAGAGTCTTCATGTTTTAGTGAGTTTTTCAAATGAGGTCATGCCAACAATTTGACCAAAATACCCATGGTAGATTTTTTTTACTCATAAGGCCAAAATACCCATGACGATAAATTATAAGTTTTATCAATGGGGTGGGAATATAATTTATATGGGAATTGCTATGAAGTGGGCCTAAATTGAGTTGGTGGGACCCACCCTACCACAACACATTATCAAGCCTCATGGGTTTTTTTTTTAATTTTTGGGAAAAATACAGTTACTCCCTTCAACTTTCTGATATTTTCAACTCTAACCCAAACTTTTAAAAGTCACCAACTACACCCCTTGAGGTTTCAATTTGTATAAGGTAAACCACCTCAGTAGACAGTCCGTCCACAGATCGAAGGGTTAAGATGAGCTTATGGAACTGATTTTTTTAGCACACCCTATCTATGTCAGGGCCCATCAAATAAATGCTTTGGATCATCCAAACAATGTGGGCCCACTGTGTTTTTTGTAGTGTTTGAATTCGGGTATGGGTTTTGGAGCGGGGTATGGGGTCTTCATTAGCATTGTTAGTATTTCAAAAGTAGGGGTGCAACTCGGGTCGGGTTGGATCAGGTTGGGTTCTGGTTTGAGTTGGGTTGGGATCGGATCTTCTACGGCCAAACAGAAAAATACAACAAACAAAAACATAATCCTGAGAAAATCTTGATAAAATTAGAAGGCGGAGGTCGGGTGCGGGTTGGGTCGGGTTGCTAAGGCCTCAACCCTAACCCAACCCGAGAAAATGCCAACCCAACCCGAGCCAAAATCGGGTTGAACGGGTTGAGCCAGACCCAAGTTGCACCCCTATTCAAAAAAGGGGGTCTACCTAATATAAATTAAAACCTCACGGGGTGTAGTTGGTGACTTTTAAAAATCAGGAATATAGTTGAAAATGTCGGAAACTTGAGGGGTGTAACTGTATTTTTCACTTTATTTTTTATCATGTTAGTTTTAACCTTTTCACTAGGACATTTTGGTCTTTTAATGAGTAAAAAAAAAAAAAAAAATCTATCATGAGTATTTTGGCTACAAATCGATGGGAAGACCTGATTTGATAAAAAGTGATGACCCTATTTGCATATTGTCAAACTAGAAGACTCACTTTGCAAATAAAGTCAAGTATTAGGCTTCTTTGAAAAACCCACTATTTTGTTTCTATGCTTGCATCTACTTGCCGACACCATGTAAAAACTCTAAAACCTAGTTATGGAATGAATGACAGATAGGTGGGCCCAATTTCGATCAATCACAACCTTTGAAACAGTGGGTCCCCTTGATTTTGTGTAACCAATAGAAGATGATGATCGAATTATTTTAACAACCCAAGTATTTTAACTTGAAATTTTGCTTATATTTCCTTTCCCATCAATTACAAGCAATTGATTGAAAACTTTTACTTTTGATCATGTAATATGGCCTACAAAATGAAGGGTCCAGATCCTGCTAATGTGAGCCTGAAGCCTAATCTACTTTTCATGCTCTTACAATATTAAACCTTCTTATAAGGTCCTTATTTTCCCCAACAATTTTTCTAGTCATGTTTGGATTGCAGGATTTTTCTGGAAAAGTTTGGAAAGGAAATTTTTTTTAAAATTTCCTACCTTTTTATACATGTAAAAAGATAAGTTTAATACACCATATCAAATTATTACTTTGAGGGAACTTCAATTAGTGATAATATCTCTTTAAATTAACCAGAATCATATTATTTCCCTCTAAATCATAGAAAGAACAAATTTTCCCACAAAAAAATTTCCATTAGAAATATTTTTCTAGCAATCCAAACAGAGCCTAATGAAACACAAACAAAAGGGAGTGGAAATGCTGGAAAAGGGAATGTGGAAATATCATTTCTCATTTTCGAAATGGAGAAATTATATGATGGGTGGCTGTATAAACCCGTAGTTTTTTTAAAAAATACGCTACAGCCCTACTCCATAGGACGATCCAAACCGTCTATTTGTTGGGCGACAACGAAAATAGGTTATGCCCCAAAAAATCGTCCCCATTAGATGATTCTAACCCTCCAATCAATAAAAGTTTTCATAATGTGCAGTCCCTCTATAGATCGGAGGGTAAGGATACACAAATCAACTCAACTCAACTAAGCCTTTGTCTCAAACTAGTTGGGGTCGGCTAATGAATCATTTAGAAAATTTTCATGAACAAAGTGAAAGGATCATCCCGGCTCAGATTGACTAAGTCTAACCCTAACAGTAGTTGGGTTCGTCTACATTGAACCTTTCTTCCATTCTCTCCAATCCAAGGTTCAGATCGGAAGGTTAGGGTCTTCCTATGGAAATGATTGTAGGGGCACAACCTATTTTTGTTGTAGCCCAACAGATGGACGGTTTGGATCATCCTATGAAGTGGGTCCGTACCGTACTTATTGAAAATTATGGGGTTTTTACGGCCACCCATAAGATAATCTCTCTTCTAAATGAAATGATATCCCACCTCCTCCTTTTATAATGGCACTCACACTTTATTAAAAGAGTGGAGTGCTATTATTAAAAAATGGTAATGCGAGCACTTACATCAGCTAACAATTACCCCAACCTCCAAACTAGCCACAGTGCCAGATGTCCACGTCATCACGCGGAGAAAATGTTTGCCACTCTTACAAAAAGCAAATGCCAAAAAAGAAAGGGGTAATAATAAATTCGCACACACAGTAGGATGATTCGCGCCACTGGTACACGTTAAAAAGAGTAAAAGTCTACCCCAATTTAAGTTAAAAGTGGGGCGAATCATCTTATCGGGGGTGCGAATTTACTATCTCCCAAAAAGAAACAAAAAAAAAAAAGGCAAAGACCATCACCGATATTGACAGCTCAAGGTAAATGGGCCCACACCATCCCTTTCCATAAATACACGTGGCAAATCTTGAGAATTCAGAACTGCCACGTTACATTTGGATCCCTTATCCAGTTATCCAAATGGGGCCCACTTACTTTGCTTCATTCCAAACTGTATTAATCACAATAAAATAAACTTCCATCAACCCTTTTGCATTATCAGTTTATTAAAAAATTCAACCGCTTTTCCACCGTTGATTGTTTTCAGTAAAGTTCACGTGCTGTTGATCGGACTCTGCTACGTGGCGAAAGCTTTGATTGCGAGTTGAACACGTGTCGTCAATAAGCTAAAAAGAAAGCACCGTCTGTGGACCGTTGTACTGGTCATTCCACATATAGTGAAAAGACAAAATTACCCTTGCAGATCTACTCTAAATATCTAATCTGCCATTGAAAATGACTCATATATATATATATATATATATATATGAGGTATATGATTGTACGCTCGACCGTACCTAAAGTTAGGTACGGTAGAGTGCCAAATCACATGGGTCCCACATTTTTGGTGGGCATCTAAACCATTCATTTGCAAGGCCCCATCATAGATAGGGTGCATACCAAAAATCAGCTCCATAGGATCATCCTAACCCATCCATTTGTGGAGGCCAAAATGGACAGACAGTGTTTGTCCACAAATCTGCCCATTTTGGCCTCCAGTTTTGGAGGGGTTAGGATGATTCAATGGTGCTGATTTTTGGTATGCATCCTATCTATGATGGGGCCTTGCAAATGAATGGTTTAGATGCCCACCAAAAATGGGGGACCCATGTGATTTGGCACTCTACCGTACCTAACTTTAGGTACGGTCGAGCGTACAATCCTTTTCCTCTATATATATATATATATATATATATATATAGTGGAAGATTGACAGGGTGTGTTTGGTTGCGTGGCAATACATGAGAAGATTAGTGGAAGATGTACGGGTGCCATTACCAAAATGGAGCGTGGCAGAGAGAGAAAGAGAGCAAAGATAATAAGAGAAGAACTTCTTGAGATCTTGGGGGGGGGGGGGGGGGGTGTGGAGGTGACATATGCGCCACCTAGGATAAAATGTAATAATGATGTCTAGAAGTTGTCTAGTGGTCAAAGTTATAAATGGCAACCAAACATGCTTTTGGGAGATCTTTGGAAGATCTCAAGCATTTAAAACTCCTACAATCCCCTCAAAATGGGCAACTACACTTTCCAGAAAGCTCACAAAGCCAATTAAAAAGAAGGAAATTTTATATAGTGTAAGCCCTTATAGTCCCTTATTTTTCAAAAAGTACTGTACGGTCCACACTATAGGATGATCCAAACAGTCCATGCGATGGAACACGACCTAAATAGGTTGTTCCCCAAAAATCATTTACATATAATGATCCTAGATCTCCGATATCTAGAGGTTTCCATACTATGTGGTTCCTCTATAGATCGGAGGGTTGCGATCATCCTATAAAAATGATTTTTTGGGCACAACCTATTTACGTTTTGGCCCATCACATGGACGGTTTGGATCATCCTATAGTGTTGTCCGTAAAATACGTGACCGTAAGGACTTACACCATATAAAAACTCAAAAAGGAGAGATAAACAAGCTGAGTTAGTGCAATTATCAAAACATAGTACTGCCAATATCAGTACCCTAAAAAATTAAACAATCATAGGTTCAATTCTGCTTACCTTAAAAAACATATACCCAATACAATACAAAATAATATCTATGTTATGTGTGGAGAAATATAATATATCATCTATGTTATGGTCGGTGAACGCGTGATACGTGTAACATGTGATTTGATATAATGTTATTATTGCTTAAGTTAAAGCAAAATTTAAGCAGGGTGTCTTTTCAGTTGTTTCATCGTCTTCCTCCTTAATGTTTTTCTTTTGTTCTTTCTCTTATTTGTTTTGGTGTAGCTTGACCATCTATTATTTGGTGGAGGTCTCCTTAATGTTCTTGTTTTGTTCTTTACTTATATTTTCTGTTCTGGTGTAGCTTGACCATCTATTTCATTGAGGTTTTTCTTTCTTCTTTCTTAATGTATTCTTTGCCAATATTTTTAGTGGCTAATGATAAAGGATGATATGAGAGAATTTGACAAATGGCATGAGGTGGTGGGCCATGTAGAGGATGTGAAGGAAGTTGAGTCTAAGAAATCTGTGTTGAGTGGGTCCCACAGGTTTTGTATTTATTGAGATGGATGACAAGGTTTGGAGATGGTGTGGATGAGTACGTATGCTCCTCTTTGCTTCCTTTCTATTCATGTTTCCTTCTTTCTCTTTGTTTTCATGCTTCAAAGTTAATTCACCCCACTCTTTGTTTCTTGTGGAAGTAGCACTTGGTAAGGGTGTCTCAAACTAGGCCATGCCCACCTAAATTATCATGCCACCCTTGCCTCTTAGTCAAAATATTTAAGCTTCCCTCCTTGTCTTTCCAAAATTGTGCCTCACATCCATGCCCCAAGTGGCTAATTGTACCTTCTTTAACCCTTCTCAACATCTTTTTTGCACTTTTTTTTTAATTTTGGCTTCTTTTTTTTTCATCTAGGAGAATCCAAAATGAAAAAAAAATGGGGAATGGTTTTCTTTTGCCACCAACCCGCTTTGTCCTTTTCTTTAAATCACTAAACAAATACGGCTAATAATTGGATTTTCTGAAATGAAGTGGAGTTGCTAATTTGAATTCTATCCTCCCCATTTCGACCGCTCACAAGCAAACCTCCTAACATGATAAGAAAATCTTGTCTACCAGTTAGGATTATATCTAGTTGTAGTGCTTGACTAGTTGTTTGGCATTATACCTTGTTAAAAGTATAAAAGATTTAATAACACCTTCTCTAACAGCTTAAGGTTTTGGAGTGATTGGTAGTTTTCACATGGTATCAGAGCTAAGGTCATCTCGGTTCAATCCTCCTTGATAGTGAAAATCCAAATGCAATGGCCAAACCCCAAAAAGAGGGTCCAATCCACATGTGCCACGTGTAGGCCAAACCTAAAAAGAGGGGCCACACGTGAGGGGGAGTGTTAAAGAATAAAAGATATATTATAACAGCATCTCCAACAGCTTAAGCTTTTGGAGTGATTCGTAGTTTTCACATACCTGTCCACCATGCTGCCGAGTGTATGCCTTAATTTGTTCACCTAGTAGCACCCATCAGCAGTTTTTATCTTATGGCTTTGTGACAGCCTCAAATGTGTAATTTCTTCCAAGTTTTAATCTACTTATCACTAAAAAAATGCAGATGACTTAGCTGTCTTCACTGTTTTAGTGAGTAGGGTAGTATTTTTCCTTTGCTTTGTTTAGTGAAGCCTCTCAAATGGATACCTAACACCACCAATGTTTAATGAACATGAACTAGATCTAGTATGTAAAAGGAAGATTGTGTGATCAAACCATAAGCATGTGACTGAACAAATTAAATGCAAGAAGTGATTAGGCATAAATACCCCCGTCCATGGCTTTTGATCGTTAGCAGAAACGCAACGTTCGATCCCAAGATGATACCACTTTGTTGCAAAACGAAGAACAGTTTAGTGTAGTCTTCTACTCTCTTCACTTTCAGAGTCACCTTATGTTGATTCCAATGGGGAGTATCAGCACGGGAAAATCAGGAACATTGTGTGTGAGAGTAGGGATCAATCATTTATACATAATAATACATGAAATCCTAAAGTCCACCCATTACGGACTCTTGTTTTTGCCCCATTGGGACTACACCGGGCCAAGGTATACATTGTTAATTAACCCATTACCATACCCCCTCTAACGTGAACACAAATGGTAAGGTGTTTTTGGCCCAAAACCTTATTATCACTAATCGTCTCTGAACCATCTTGGATTCCTCTTTAATTACTATAATCAAACATTCTCTTGATTTTTACAAAAGCCAAAACATATAATATGCAAGTCCATTACAGAGCAGTCTTCCTGTTTAATTCACGCCCGGTGTTAACAGAATCATAAAATTTAGATTCTTCAAATGAAATGTGGTGTGAGATTAAAACTTGGAGTGGTGGTGAGGAGCAGCATTTGTATCACTTATGCTAATTAAGAGACATTTTCTTGCTAGTAAATGAGTGAACATGAACTTAGAAGATACACTACTGCGTCCGAAGCACAGGATAATCTGGGTAGTGCTTGTAGAGGGAAAGGTAACTACCGAAGAAGGATCGATGATGGAAGCAGGATAATCACATAGCCGTAGTGTGGAAGGCTTTGATCTATGAGTATTTTGTTGTGCCAAAGTGAAATGGCATAGAAAGACCTTCTCCAATGATATGCCTATACATCATCTAAGCAACATGAACATAGAAGACCTGCCTCTATGAAATGGACAATGTTGATGATGCAAATAGAAGATAAATGTTCCCTCAACGAATAAGGAACTTCCATGTTCGTAGTCTTAGGCCTAAGCAGAAATGATGGATTAAAAATATAGGAACAACATAATTTAGAAGTAATTCGTGATACATATAATAAATTTATTCTAAATATCATAGATTAGATAAATATAAAAATATGCAACTGTCTTGATAAAGAATAAATAGAAGTGGAGCCACAACACTGAAAGGGGTGATAAGAAGAAGAAACGCCACCCATGATAATTCTAGATGAACTTAAGGAAGATAAATAACTTGAGTCATCAGACATATAGTTAGATGGAACCACATTGAATCACCTGATGAAGCATTGGATGGTATGATATTAGAAACGTCTTCTTGTGATGTGTAAGAGCCATAGGAGAATATGGATGGCACCATGGCATTGAAGCGAAATAAACAATTAAAAAAAATGGCTCTGACGCCCAACATAGTAGTAAGTCGTGAACCTCGGGAGGATGAGGATTGATAAAAACTGAGAACTACCTTCTCAAATAGGATCAAACAAGATGTGCAGCAAACGTCAAGAAAAAAAATGCGAGAAAGACAATCACACAAAGCAAGAACACAAGATTTATGTGGTTCGGTAGTGTGCCTAGGTCCGGAGAAGAGTCCTAATATGTGACTTATATGTATCAATGCCACTACATCAAAAAAATTACTGAAATACCCTTTAAGGTAAAACTAAAAATTAAAATTTCATTCCGGGGTGCTGCTCCAGATACCCCGGTAAGGGAACGCTGCTCCCTGCACGCCCATCTCAACCCTGTGTGTCCGCAGCGCGTATTAGTCCTTTAGGGTATTGTATCACTGTCACATCTGCACAACATATAGTATTGTCTATGATAAACAGAAACATGTGGTGTAATAAATGGATTGTGTTGAGGACTATCTTGCCCAATTTGAGCATTATAGATCCCAAATGCAGGTCCAAAATAATGGTTAGTTACATTGTGGATGATAATATTGATAGCATCGACTACAACCATGACTATGACCCTGGCCTCTTCTAAGTCCATGACTAGAAGAGCTAGCTACATATCGATCATGTCTCGAAATTCTACGTGGAAGAATGTTGAGGCAAGGGAGGTTTGGCAGAGGCCTTGGTAGTTGAGATGACTCCCAGAATTCAAAGGAGGGAATAAGCGTGCGAGAATAGGAGTATTGGGATTTGCTAGGGACCATCGCAGAAAGGCATTTCGTGGCTGGGTTGTTGCGTGTGAGAGCAGCCACACAGACTCATTTTTCAGAAGATTTTGGCTTATTCATTTAGTTCATCTGTGGTGGTTGCTTTCACAAGCAACAGCCAGCCTTGAAATGCCTTTCTATGATGGTCCCTAGCAAATCCAGAAGTATTAAGCATAACATACACAACACCAAGGACAGTGGGAGTAGACGAAACCTTGTCTTTTTCATGGAAGGATTTTTTTTTTTTTTTGAATGGTTCATCCAAGGGTTGTTATATGGCAGTAAACTAATAAAAAAGCCTCTTAAGCTTATTGAGGAACTCAGAGGTCGTGAGATTTCCTTTCTTACAATTCTAAAGCTCTACCCAGAATTAGATTATACAGGACTCATATGGTCAAGAATTCTTTAGGCACATGCAATAGAAGTAATCTGACCCTTCGAAAAGAGGAAGTACTAATACAATATAGCTTAATAATAGTAAATTAAGATGGGATTTGCCAGGGACCATCGCAAGGCATTGTGTGGACCCAGCAGGCACCTAGGATAAAGAAATGAATAAAGACAAAAAGTGAGCCAATGTGGCTACTCTCTCATGCAACAGCTGGCCCGCGATGGCTCACATTCTGTGTACATTGGATTTTTCTTTTGATGTTCTTTCTTCTTTGAAATCATTACACATGTAACATAGCATATGTTTGCTTCAGGTGGATTCTTCTGTTGGGGGGAAAACAGAAATAAACCACCCACTAGGTAAAAACATGATTGGTGCGTTCTATCAATCACAATATTGACACAGACAAGTTAAATACATTGCCAGACAGGGAATTAGCCTCAGGGATTGCTGAAGTTGTGAAGTATGGACTTATTAGGAATGGGAGGAAAAGAATATGCAGGCATTACTGGCAAGGTATAGAAAATGATATTTCTAAATGTTTCATTGGGTTGTGCTTCGAGAATATAACATATGAAATTTTTTTGACATTCTGTGAACTATTGGGATAAAGAGATTGGATATATTGAGAATAGGCCTATGTGTTTTTTTTCACACTAGAAGGGTCTCTCTCATCGAAAGAAAATCCGGCTGGGGATGCTTATCGCTTTCTGTATGGTACGGAGAGAAATAGGTTGCCATGGAGGGCGTCGGTGGCGGCGGAGTTGTTCTTCCATTACTTGAGTTTATATATACATCTATTTTTGGTCCATATCCAGATTATTTTTACCTTCACACGCTTCATCACATGGCTCACTGCTCTTTCTTTGAGATGTTTATCATTTTGAAATTTTTGTGTCTATGACACATTCAGAGTTCTAAATATCATAACCCAGAGCGAAAAAACAAACCAGTGGAAAACCGACTCTACCAACGACAAACTCTAGCAACAACATACAATATTCTAGGAACTTGACCCACAAGGAAAAAATACTAGTGGAAAACTAATGCAATCCGATACAGCGGAAGTGCGAAAATAAATCACAAGAATTAGAAATCGTTGTCCTACGATAGCAAAATAGAGAGAAAAAGAAGAAAACTCCAAGAATGGATGTTTCTCTTCAATTCATTAATTTCATAATCAAAATCAGAAGTCCCATTACATGTCTCATCCACCCCCTTCTATAGATTAGGAGGAATTCTAAAAAAAGAATCTCATATAAGAAAAAAGAAACATCTAAAATTGACACCTTTATATTAAAGGCAACCTAAAATGTAAACCGAATCCTAAATGACCTTATTTAGCTGTACATGGAATGGACATATTCCTTATTTTGCCATGCATGGAAATATAAATAAATCTGTCCTTACTGGCATGGAACAAAATATAAATAAATCCATCTAATTGGCATGTAGAATAATGGAAACAAATCAGCCCTAACTGGCATGTAGGAGAATGGGAAGTCTAATGGTTGCTTTTCTTTGAAATCTGCCATAATTGGAATGCATGAGACTGGAAAGCGATCCAACGAATGCAGAGACAATCAAATAATCAACTATCACTATTGGAGATGTCGAATATGCTGGTGGACCCGCTTGGGCATGTTTAGCCATTCCCCACTTTCTCCTGAATTTATGTCCTACAATTTGGGTTGCATAAAAAACTCAGAGAAAAAACAAAGAAGAAAAATGAATTATAGTTAAAAATATCAAACAACTAACCATGGGAAATCCAACTACATCAAATCAGTAAGGACTACATAGCCTGTCAGACATAAATTAGGCTGCACACACAAATTTATAACAGGAAATTGTTCATTGAATATAGAGTTTCTCAAGCTTATGAAAATTGTTCCAAAATATTTCCACATCCCATGGGAAATGTCATACCCCATCCATTTTACTATGACAACTATGATGATTATAAAGCTAAAAGTATGTAGTAATTAACCATTTTCCATTGTTTAGCATAAATATTTGAACTTGGTGGTATTCATTCAGCATGATGCAGTATAGCTGCATATTTTGGCACTGAATTTATCATTTAGTGTAAATTCAGTTGAATTAGCATGTACTATGAATTCATTGACGGTTTATATGAGTTTCAGTTGAGAGGGTCTAGATTGGTGGTAAATATTGAAAGGGATTTGCTAGCGTCCATCGCCAAAGGCATTTCGCGGATGGGCTGTTGCATGTGAGAGAAGCCACACAGGCTCACTTTTCAGCAGATTATGTCTTCATTCATGAGGTGGCTGCTCTCGCATGCAAAAGGCCATCCGCGAAATGCCTTCTGCGATGGAAGATTTGATGGTATTGGCACAATGACAATGGCACCAATTCATGGAGATAATGATAAATGGGGAATGTGGGTTTTAGACCATGAACTTGAGCCTATGGAAGAGACGGGTCCAAAGCTGAGGAACATGTACAGAGAAAAGGCAAGAAGTAAGTTTTGGACCATGAGCTTTGGCTCTTCTCTAATTCGATGAATGCCACTATGTGAACAGCTTTTGTTTTAAGACTTTAGTATTGGCTGTATCCAGTGGTGGAGCCAAGATTTATACATAAGGGGGGCAGGTTATACATTAGGGGCAGGCTTCAAATTTAAAAGGTGGCTGGGCCCAATTGAGTAGGGCCTGTTAAGGAGTTTGGCCCAACTCAACAGGAGCAGCTGCTCCCTTATGCTACATGTAGCTCCGCCCCTGGCTGTATCTTATGTTATGCTACTATTGTTCTATCTTGGGTCTCTCATTTTATTATTGGTCTTAGAGAGTATGGGTTTTGTTCAGAGAACAAAGAGCGCTCATTGCAATTCCATGGTGTTTCTAATTGCTGCAATTTCAGTTGATTCCGATTTGGCTCTTGAATGCCACTATGTGAATAGCTTCAAAAGATTGGTACTTTTAGCATAAATTTGATTGATTTTCGGACTTTTACCTTTATCAATATGGTTATCACAATCTTATTAATATTTATTTATTTATCACGCACACACATACATATATATATATGGGTGAATTTCCATGGTCATATTGGGGACCCTTTATGTTATTATTATTTGGATGGGTGTTACATAAATAATAAATGCGACACTATTTTGCGGTAACATACACACATATATTTGGGTGTTAATTTGGACCATGGTGACGGGAAGTAACCATTTTTCCTTCCATCTTTCGCCATTTTCTTGCTTTGAATTATCATTTTATAGGCTCTATTATGTCATGGTGATGTGTCTTGCCCATTTTTATGCTCTTTGGGTGGAAACTTCCTTCACTTCTTTTCTTTGTGGTCGAAATTAAAATTGCCAATGCATTTCTATTTTTTTTATAAAAAAAAAAAACAGTTTTAATGCCTACTTTTATAATCATTTACTCTTTTGGTCGCCCGTGCATCGAACAGGTTGCTTTGGGTACCTCTAAAAAATATTTCCAATTTTCAAACCGTGCGATGCACGGTTGGTCCCACTAGTTCCCAATTAAGATATTAAGGAAAAGGATAGGAAGAGGAAGGAGAAAAGTGAGAGAAGAGGATGAGGAAGCCATATGAGAGAATATACCCCTGAATGGGGTTGTAACTGGATGATATAAATAATAAAGGGTTTGGAAGGGGATTTGGATGGAGAAAATAAGGTTGGATGAGGTTCGAATTACGGGTGTCAATGGAACCAGACGGTCCGATGGATAGTCCGAATCCGAACCTTGATAGACAGGATCTAGGCACATTAGAAGGATCCATGGACATATTTTGGATCATCTTCGTAAGATCCGAAAATTTTTGGATCGTGATCTAGACATGGCAACAAAATCCGATGGATAGTCACGGTCCGAAGTCCTTTTACAAAAATACCCTCAAAATATTTCTTATATTGAATCTTAAAGGAGGGGTATTTTTATAAAAATGAACTAAATATTGCGTAGCTTGGGACTTTCAACTTCCCCCCTTTTCCAGACATCTTTTTCTCTTCCTTTCTTCAATCGGTTTTTCTTCCTATAAACTTGCCACTCACCCTCAACAAGGATTAGTTACTGGAAAGTTTTATTGTCATGCACCCTTGAACATTGGAGTTCTTTTCAACAATAAAATCCTATTCTTCATCAAAATCATGGGCTGTTATTAGATATAGTGACTAATTATTTTTTGAATTGAGGAAGTTTTGGAGTTCATTTCAGATGTACAAAGCTGGAATTTTTTGTTGTTTTGTAAGTATGACCTACTAAGACACTCCGATGGACGGTCCGATTTGAAATGGATCGTGACCGGGACACAAGAAGTAGGATCCGAAAAACACTCCAAATCCGATCCGACCGATAAGGGATCTGAATGGATCGTGACTAAGACATAGGTGGATCCAACCCGAAGTGGATCCGTTGACAACCCCCCTAGTTCGAATGGGTTGAAAATTTATTTTGGGATTGGAAAGGATGGAGTAGGGTGTCAAGGCATTTAAACAAACGGAGTGAGATGTATCTTATAATCAAAGGAATAGAAAGGGATGCTTAGATTTTCAAATGGTAAGAATAGACGTTTCCAGTCCCTCTATAGATTGGAGAGTTAGGATTATATTTTTGGGCTACAACCTAGTTATGATGTGGCCCGACAAATGAACGGTTTGAATCATCTTATGAACCGGGCCTTGAAAAATGATGGACGTTACGGCCACACAGCACATCAAATCTCAAATTCTACTTATTCTTTTAACAGTTTTATATGGTGCCGAGTGTAAGTCCAGGTAGGGGTACAACTCCGGTCAGGTTGGACTAGGGTTGGCCTCAACCCTAATCCAACCCGCGATAACATTCTCTCAACCTAACCCCTACACGGGACTTCACGCTCAACACCATATAAAACTCTTAAAAGAATACCTGAGATAACATTCTCTCAACCCTAACCCCTACCTGCACAGGACTTCACGCTTGGCACCATGTAAAACCCTACCCAACCCGATCCTTGGGTTGAGGATGGTCAACCCTAACCCAACCCCACTCTAAATCTCTCAACCCTAACCCAAATCCATCTAACCTGGGTCAGGTTGCCCAAGGCCTCTACCCTAACCTAACCCAAAATTAAATCGGGTTGCCTTTTCCCAACCTGAGCCAAAATCGAGTTGAACCCGTATGATTCGGGTTGAGCCCTTCTGGTTCAGTTTGAGCCCGACCCAAGTTATAGCCCCTATGTGCAGGCAGTACCGCCCTTGATATTTGATCCAACAACAACCCACTTTTTAAAGGCAGTGTTTACTTGGACAAACTCTTGTTAGCCATCGGGATTTTGAAGGAAAATCAAATCCAATTCCTCATTTGGTTGCCGACATTGGATTAAACCCTTGGAGACTCCTTAGTATGTTTCTAACATAATTATTGTATGTTTCCTGAGGTGGCATTCATGTCCCCTCTTTATAACTTTCAAACCCAATTCTACAAAACGAGAGATTTTTGGTTGAAAAATCTTTGGAATGTGCTTTATAACTTTCAAACCCAATTCTACAAAACGAGAGATTTTTGGTTGAAAAATCTTTGGAATGTGGGAAAAAATTTCATTTCTTTCTCCTTTTCTCTCTCTCTTTTTCTCTCTTTCTGCCTTCTCTCTCTCTTCACTCTCTATATTCTATATTGGTAATGTAACCCGTAAGTATTCCCCTAAAATAAGGACATTTTTGGTCATTTTGTTAGAACCCAAGTTGATATTTGAGAAAGGGGTGTAAATGCTATAGAGGAGGTGGAGATATCATGTCATTTAGGACATTTTGGTCAATTTATTATAATCCAAGTTGAGACAAACGAAAGTGGGTGGAATGCAATAATGCAATCAAAATTCAAAAGGGTGGAGGGGGTGGAGATATCATTTCCCTCTTCTGTCTCAGTTCAAAAAATCTAAGAAACAAGTAACAACCCTATGTTCATGCAACCGTTCCTCTTCCTTTGCAATTGCCTTGGACTCTGTCAATGGAATTCCCAATCTCTATAAGACCGATTCTTCTTCTTTCAAAACAAACAACACCCACATCTTTTTCTCCTCTCTACATTCCATATTATCCATTGCAAAATGCGAACCCTACGCCCCATGAATCGGAGGCTTGTCCTTTTCTTCTCCCTCTTGATTTTCGCTCTCTCATGGAAAACCCGGTAAGAAAAATTAAATCTTTTTTGTTTCTATAACATTTTCTCTATCCATTTGGATATGGGTTTTGCTCAAATCTTTCATTTCTGTGAAAGGATTTTTTTTCCTTCTTTTTCTTTGTCACTTTTGACTGTTCTTGTAGTAATATTTCTAGTGGTTGAATTGTCTGAACTATAGAGAGATGAGTTTTCTTTTATTCAAATTAATTATCTTTGAAAAGGAGCTGGAATAGCCATTTCATGGAAAAATAATAGTGTAAGAAAACCTACTGCCTTATATTATTTCCTAGTGTATTTCATGTGGGTATTTGAATTTTCAAGTCTTTTCTATTAGGGGTGCAACTTGCGTAGGGTCGAGTTGAGCATTTGCTAAAAAATGAATTGGAATCAACCCGAACCCGACCCAATTTTATAGTAAAAGCTCAACTCGAATTCCTAAAAAATCGAACCTAGAAAAGGGTTCTCTTCCTTTTCCTCGATTCTGGGTTATTTTTGTTGAAGTATAATGAGTAAATAATGTGAGAGAAGGAAGAATAGATAGGATTTAAAAGAATTTAGCTGAGCTAAATTATCTAGCTGAGTGGAAGGGTGGTAAAATGGTGAGATGGGTGGGGGATTGGTTTTGCTTAGCTTGCGCTTATTGTAATTTCAAATGGCAGCATTGTTACCAACGATGTAAGCAAAACAATCGAGATCACCCAACTGGAGTTATAACCTCATATCACGGAGGGGTTCGTGGAAAGGAAGAAACAGGGAGGAATCGGACCGGCGGCCTGGGGATTGGCGTTGCTTATCTTGCGACTACCTTAATTTCAGATGGAGGGGCAGATACCGGAGGTGCCATTTGGATAGAAAGAAAGGTACTTCCTTTTTTGGTGTGAATCATATCAATCCGAAGCCTCAGCGGCTAACACTAGTAAGGAAGTTGATCGATGGCCTGACTCTGGGATGATCTCTTCATCGATCGGGGTGGTATTCCGTCCTTAACTATTTCGGGTAAGGAGGTGGAAACGAGATTGGAAACCCTAAAAGCTTGCCTGATAGGGAAGAGGAATGACACGTCTGGGACCTTTAATAAACTTTGGTTGTGGGCTAAACGAACTTGGGATATCCCTTCCCTTTCTTGCCCATGTACCCTATCAAAGGATGAAGTTTTATTTATGTTTGAATCAGAGGAGGAGGCTGTCGAAACCCTGGCTAAAGGAAATGAGGTGTGGAGTAGTCAATTGTATTCTCTATCCACCTGGAGCAGAGAATATGTTCAAGACACAGATGTGCTCTGGGTTAATTTCTATCCCATCCCACGACATGTATGGGCCACATCAACGGTTGAAGCCCTAGGAAATTTATTCGGCTGAGTTCTGGAGGTGAAAATGGAAGGGGGCCATAATCAATGTATGAACTTTGTGTCCGCTAAAATTCTTGCTCCATGGTGGAAGTTATCCCCATCGCTTGTTCAGATTCGGATCTCGGGTCAGTGCTACACAGTCAGAGTTGAAGTCCAGAACATTAGACCTCAGCATAGCTCCAACATTGCTCACCGTGTGCCATCCCACTGTTCGGAGCTACTACCATCCCTGGAGAATGGACCTTCGAGGACAAAAAAAAACAAAAAATGAGCAATACAACTCTCACGGAGGAAGGAAATCAAACCACTCCAAACCTAAACGACTAACCCCCCTAGCCAACAAATCTGCCTCCCCATTAGCCGATCGCCGCACATGATTGAAAACTATAGCAGAGCCCGATATTAGATCTTCAATTTCATCAAAAATAGAAGAAAATCTCCACGGGGGCACCACCACCCCACTCAACCAACGAATGACATTAAATGAATCCCCCTCTACAATGGAACGATCCATACTTTCTTTATCAAGTCTTTTAATGCCGTAATATACGGCCTTCACTTCGGCCTCTGTCGGGTCACAAATCCCAAGAGGGCCGGAATAAGCCCGCACCACATTATTACAATCATCACGACACAAACCGCCAAAACCACCTAGTCCCGGGTTTCCAAGACTCGAGCCATCAAAGTTCATTTTGAGCATCCCATTGGGTGGAGCCTCCCACCTTTAAACAATCTGAGGCCTCACCTCCCACTAAAACAAACTTCCCTCCACCTCTCCCATAAATCAAAGGCTGATACATAGCGGAAAGCTGGGAGACATTTTGCCCAAGAAATAGAGAGAGCAATAATTTTCATTTAAAGCCAATACGGAGATTTGGTAATCCCCTCAAATACTCTAGAATTTCTCTCCTTCCAAATCACCCACCATGTAGCAAGCAAACAAATTTTCCACAGCAATTTACCTTTCCTTCTCCACGGAACATGACCCCATTGAAGCAGCAAGTCCGGCATAGAACAAGGAAAGACCCAAAGGATGTCGAACCTCAGAAGTATATAGCTCCATATTTGACGAGTGAAAGCACAATGCATTAAGAGATGACCCACAGATTCCCCATCCCTCAAGCAAAGAGGACAATGATCAACAAGCACATACCACGCTTGCGAAGGAAGTTAATCATTTGAATCCGATCACAACATGCCGCCCATCCGAAGATACAAACTCTAGGAGGGCAATGATATTTCCAAACCTTGGCTGAGATAGAGGATACACCACCGGCACCAAAAAACTATAGAAAGATTTGACAGAGAAGATACAAGAAGATTCCGCAGTCCATACTCTTTTGTCCAACCCAATCCTCTTGACATAACACCCATCTAGAAGCCTAAGAAACGAGAAACCGACTCTAACTCCCTATCAAAGAAATTCTAAAAACCGGGGACCACACTAAACCTCCTCCATTGCGAACAAAGCAATCGCAAACAAAATCTTCTTTTGAAGAAGCTACTCTATATAGATCTGGAAATAAAACCATAAGAGGTGCATCCAAACACCACACATCACTCCAAAATTTGATCCTATCCCCCACATAAACTTTAAACTTGATACTCAAATTTAACGCATGATACATTTTCAAAATGTCTTGCCACACCGTTAGACCTTGTTTTTTGAACCGATTATCAGATTCTCACTTCCCTGGCAAACAACCATACTTACTACTAATCACCCTCGCCCACATTTGACTTTGTTCTTCTCCAAATCTCCATAACCATATCCTCAACAAAGCATGGTTAAATTCCCGTACTCTTTTAATACCCAAACCTCCATCCTTGAAGGGTAGGCACACCTCTTCCCAACTCACTAAAGGAATACCTATCTTCTCTTCATTACCTCCCAAAGAAATCTACGTTGAATTTGTTCAATCCGCAATACAACACTAATCGAACATTTGAACAATGACAAAAAATAAATGAGAATATTAGCCAACACCGCTTTGACTAAACACAAGTCTACCCCCTCTGGAAACAAGATTCCGGCATTTTAAAAGTTTTGATTAAAGTATTCAATTTTTGGGGTTTTAATATATCATGGGAAGTCGAAAAGGTCTCTTTGAGTTGGGATGGATGGCAATGAGTACTGCGGCGCCATTGATGCCCATTTATGGCAGGATGAGATCTTTGTAGGCCCCAATGAGTGTGAGTTTGGACACCTGGTCTGTGGTCAGTGGTCATCCTGAGGCAGTGTATCACCAAAATAGGAAAAGCCACCTTCCTCGCCTCTTCGCTCTCCTTCTAAATAGTAATAGCAGAGTAAAAGTAAACACATAAGAATACCAGATGGAAAATTTGAATGATACATCCATTGCTCGACCCTCCTCCTCGAGTACTCTGGTGCTGGGTCGAAAGAGGAAACGGTCTGTGGATTTAATCGAGATGGAGGAAACGTTAAACAGGATAAAAGCTATGGTCTACAATGAAGAGTTAGCTTCCAAATTATTGCCAACACCGAGAGAATCATTAGGGACTTCTTGAGGAAACAATGGAAGCTTTTCAAAGAGGCGGCTAATAGAAGGCCAAAAGTATTTTTTTAGTGTAACTGGTTCGCGCAACGTTAAGGAAACTCACTCACCCATACATAAGCACCATTTCTTTACCATGGTGTTGGCGGATGAAAAGAACCTGAGGCTTCTATGGTGGGAAGAAGATAAAGCGTCGGGGATTCAGAAGTTGGAGGCTATGATCAATCAGAAAAAGGCATATGAAGAAAAGGAACCAAATGATGAGGAGCTCTCGGCTATCAAACTCGATGAGGAGGTCTTCGCATCTGAGATTGATCGGCTTCTGTTGAACTTATAAAAATGCTCAACTTAAAGGAAGCTTTCCCAAGATCTTTATTAGAAGGTTGTACAGATTTTGACAAGTATATATCAGGATTTTGAAAGGTCCTTCATGGGTGTTGGTATAGAGGTATTTTGTTCAGGTGGTAATAGTTTTCAAAGGATGTAACTTGATGGATGGGATGATGCTAAAGTGATTTTTTGGTTTTTCTTATGGCCGAGTGGTGATCCCCTGGATCCCAGACGTTGTAAATAAGAAAGGGACTTCTGGTCCCAAACCTCTGTAATTTTCGTTTGAGTTATAATATATGTCACTCTTCAAAAAAAAAGAATAGATAGGATTTGCAAGAGTTGAATGAGAGAGAAAGATCTTCTACTAATCTGCCCAACGCATGTTTGGTTGCAATTTTGCATTGAAACTCCCTTTGCAACGTCGATGATCTTCCACTAATTTGCCCAGTGCATGTTTGGTTGCCATTTTGCATTGAAACTCCCTTTGACTCCCAGACATCTTCTAGACATCATAATTATGTTTTTTCCTACGTGACACCAATGTGGCGGAAATGTTCCTTCCTCTAATCTTCTCCCCATCTTACATCATTTTGGTGGAATTTGAGTGAAAGAAGAGAAAATTCTTGTCTAATTCTTTTTTCTCTCTTCCACTCTCTATTTTGGTAATGACACCCCTACATCTTCCACTAATCTTCTCGAGGATTGTTGCGCAACCAAACACTACTTACCACCCTTTCACTATTCTTGTCCCCATCTTCCATGCTTGTCTACTTCCCTTTGACTTCTTCTTCTACTAATCTAACATGCACCTTTGAGCAACCGAATAGAGTCAGAAACCTACTATTGATGGAATTCTGCTTACCCATACGGTTTGCAGTGTTTCTATTATTTATAGATGGGGCTGCACTAATTTAGGTAGTTCCCGATCAAAGAATCTTTACAATAATTTTACAATAATTGAATATAGGATTTATAAAATCAATCAATTACTTTAATTACAGAGAATTACTCAAAGAGGCACATGCTTAAATAGATACCCATTGTAGGTTACTATTCAAGGACTATTCTTGATTGGAATGTCAAGATTCGTTTACCAATAACACCAACTCTAACAGCTTAAGCTTTTGAAGTAATTGGTTGTTTCACATTTTATAAGAGATATTGCCACACGGCAGGTCCTGGGTTCAAAACCCAGCAACTCTTTGATATTAAAAACCCACGTGTACTGCAAGCCCCAAAAAAGAGGGACCACACGTGCGGGGGAGTGTTGAAGTGTAAATGATTAAATAACATCAAAGAAGGCTTTTGGAGTAATTGGTTGTTTCACAATTTGCTAGGTATTTCATTCAATGCTAGAAAAATTGCTTCTTGAATTTTCAAAGAAGGCTTTATTTTGATACATGAATTTAATCTCCAATGCAGGCCGGAAGCAGTGAGAAAGTCCGTATTATTTTTCTCTCTTTATTCATTCCATGTGGGTATCATTTTTCAATCTTCTGTAGTTGGAGAAAGGTGGTTTCCTTTATTTTTCGAACTTAATTTCAGAGCTCACACCTTCAAACCAAATGTATGGTCGCTTTTGCAAAGTGTGTGGAAGTCAGCTGGGATTTCTTCACAATGGGAGAGTGTTTGTAGCTTGCAGTGAGTGTGCATTTCAAGTATGTAGAACCTGCTATGAGTTCATTCGCAAAGTTGGAAGCCAATCATGTCCCAAGTGCCACGCTCGCTATAAGAGACGCCCAGGTCAATTTTTCAGATAATTACGTTCTTTCATTGATTTTTAGTTTGTTCTCTAATGGATGATATTGTTGACATTGCTTCTTAGTGCACGTTTCGCTGCCGTGATTTTTTTTTCATGATAAACTGGTGTCTCCTAGTGGTGAGAGAGGAGTTTGGCGTATGAAGTGGCTAAAAGTCAGGAAACAAAATACATGAAACTAGCATCTCCAAGTGACAAGTGTGGCTAAAAATCAGGAAATAGCCGATCAAATTTTGGGTAGACTTTTTTGTTTCCTGATTTTTTGCCACTTCTCATCACCGGAGAGACACTAGTTTCCTGTTTTTTGTTTCCTGATTTTTAGCGCCTTCACCCTCATCTCCACCTGGAGACACCGAGTTACATTAAAAAAAATTCACGGTAGCCAAACGTGCCCTTAAGTGTAAATCAGTTGAGTTGCTTTCATGTTTCAAATTCTTCCTGTCGACAACTATTCTGTCTTGGTCCTCATAACTTACTAGGAAATGGCTCTAATGGGTATTCATTGTGTGACCAAACACTGTGGCCCTTATTGTCCTACCTGCAGGACTCTAGTAAGAATGATTTCAATGCTGAGTAGAATGAGAAGTGTGAAGAGATGTACTTGGGTTGCTGTATTTTTTTGACAGGGAGCCCTTCAGTGGCAGGCGACAAAAACCAATATACTGCCAATAATTGGGGATGTGATTCTAAGTATTTCAAGGTTTTTCCAAATTCAGAAGAACAAACATCGGGGGAAAGGTTGAAGTACTCTATGGGTTATCGGAGAGAACAAGATGGTGGCTTATCACAGTATTCTAGAAAGGTATCTGCTCCACTGGATATTCCTGCCCAGAGAAATTTGCAGAAGGATGGAAGGGTCAGTATTTAAGTTTCCAATTATATTGGGACCCTAGGTCGCCTTATTTATCTCGAATCTTGAGGGTCTAATTTAACCTATATCCTCAATTCAAAATGTGTGTGTGTGTGTGTGTGTGTGTGTGTGTCGAGGTTGACTAGCTAAGTGTTGACTTGGTCCCTGCAGGTTATTGTGGGACCACCCAAACATCCTATGAACAGGCGTGCATTTTCGTATCCATCTGCTGGTTTTTGGGGTGGGAAAAAAACTCACATTTTCTCTTTCTCTCTTCCCTCTAATCTAGGTATCAGCTCCAATGGGCATATCTCAAGTTTGACGTTTCTGCTCCTTTCTACTGCAAAATAGTTTTTTGCATTCATTTTGACATGCATCCCACATCTTTTGTATTCTTTTGAAGAGTGGGGACATTATTATGTAATATGAAGATTTTTTGCTTTCTGTGTACAGGTCGAGCAACTGAGATAAAGAGTCCTAAGGCATCATTGCCTTGGGGTTTCAAATCTCTTACTTGGAAGGAAAGGCTTCGGCAGTGGAAATTGACACAGCAAAAGTTTTCTTGGAAAAATAGAAAAAAATCACACGATGTGGATGCTTGTGCTTCTCCTAAAGAGGTGGAACTTGATCTAGTAGAAAAGTATGACGTTTTGCTTTACTAGCTTTTTGACTATCCATACCATCTCTTTTGTTCATTTGGTGGTAGAATTACTTTCATTGCGATTACTATATGTCCCTCTATAAAGTGCCAGCTAAGGTGGCGAAGTGAATAGAGAAAATGCAAAGAGACTTTCTTTGGGAAGGATATGATGGACACAAAAGATTAAAACATCTAATGAAGTGGGAAAAGGTTTGTAAATTGAAGAAGCGCGGGGGACTTGGAATAGGAAAAATAAGATTGCGAAATAAGGGTTTGCTGGGAAAATGGTTGTGGAGGTTTGGAGAAGAAAAGGAAGCTTTATGGCACAAAATTATTGGCGATAAATATGAGCGGGGATGGGGGGATTGGGAAAGTAGGAACCCTGTTATAGGCAGAGGTTTGGGTGCATGGAAGTCCATTTGCGTCTCCCGTGTCCACTTCGAGTCCATTGTTAGGTTTAGAGTGGGGAGGGGGAATGGGGTTCATTTTTGGGTAGATCATTGATTAGGGGAGTCCAATTTGTGCCATGCATTTCTGAACCTATTCCAGTTAGCGATCAATGGTGAGTCTAAAGTTTGTGACTATTTGGTTAGGGCAGCGGGTGAGGGGAATCTGACTTGGGAGTTGGGATATTAGGCTTAGAAGAAACCTCAAAGGTGATGAAATAATGAGTCTTTCCCCTTTGCTCAATACTCTCTGCTCTTGCTATTGTTCCCCCTTTGAGTCTAATTGTAGAGTGTGGACCCCAGACCCCCAAGGCATTTTTTCTGTCAAGTCTTTCTCTTACAGGTTGAACCAAGGAAGCAGGATTCTTCCCTGGGAGTGGGGACCCTCGATTCCCGGGTTCTCGAATCCGAAACGGAAATCTTCTCGAATCCCCAAAAACTGGCAATCCCGGTTCGGATTCGCCGGAAACCCAATTCCCACTTTTGAGAATCGTGGTTTATGATTCCCCGGAAACCCGATTCCTACTTTTGAGAACCCCGGTTTAAAATAATGTGAAACTCGATTTCCCGGTGATTCCCCGGAGATTCCTTGGCGATACCCAACTCCCCAGCGATTCCCCGGTGACTCCCCGGCGACTCTCCGGCGACTTCACGATTCCCGCTTCCGACCATCCCGGGAGCCTTCGATTCCCGCTCTGGCAACTTTGGGTTGAACGATGACATCAGGCGTAGTGGCCTTTTCTTGGACAGTTGTTCACAAGAGAATTAATTCATGTGATAGCCTCAACAAAAGAAAATTCTACTTCTCGAGCTGGTGCATCTTTTGCAAGGTGAAGAGGGAATCATTAGACCATTTATTGCTTCTTTGCCCCTACTCTCATCTTTTGCAAGATGGAGGAGGAATCATTTGACCATTTATTGCTACATTGCCCCCACTCCCGCAGGATTTGGATGCATATTCGAAAACCTTTTGGTGTTTCATGGACATTTCAGAGATCCATCAAAAAGGTCTTACTCCATTGGGTGGGAGGACCGTTTGGTAGTGTGGGTCTATCTATGTGGAAGTTAGTCCCTTATGCTCTGATATGTCAAATTTGGAAGGAGAGGAATAATAGGATATTTCAAGAAAAGGAAAAAGGGTGGGGCCATCTAGCTATTGATTTTAGGCTTGACATTATAGCTTGGGCAAGAGAAAAAGTGGACGCTAGCTATAGTGTTGGAGACATTTTAAGAAATTGGAACTCTAAAGTGGAAAAAAGAAGGAAGATGAGAATTACTCCAAAGTGGGAGCCGCCACTGTTGGGATGGTTCAAATGGAATTTTGATGGAAGTGCTAAAGGAAATCCGGGTCGTGTTGGCATTGGAGGCTAGGGCGATGTGTTGATGTCCTTCTCGGGTCCGGAGGATATGTGCAATGATGATGAGGCGGAAGCTAGGGCGTTGCTTTGGGGTCTAAGATGGATTGCAAATCATAAACTGGGCCCGTTTATTCCACAAATGTTTTGGCTTGGGCAACAAATAAGATTAGTATTATTGAAGGTGATTCTTCAAATGTTTTGGCTTGGGCAACAAAAAAGATTAGAAGACCGTGGAAGCTGGGAGCCTTAATAGCAGAAATTAGGACCTTGTTCGCTTAATTGGTCCTCATTTTCAACACAGGAGACAGTCTGCCTATGAATGTGCAGATAGGCTGGCGAAGGAATGTGCGGAGAGGACTATCATAGAGTCGATCCATGGCGCCGTTTAGAGGGCAAAAGGTGTTAGCCTTCTCATGTTATTCCGGGCATCTGTTTGACTCCGTGTGATGGTTGTTGCTGTTCTTTGAGGGCTCTCCCAGTTTATGCTCAGGGAGGTTGTGTTTTTTTATGCTCCTAGTCTAGGTTCTCTTCATGCTCCTATTCTCGGGCCTTTCTGTTATCCTGATTATGGTTGTATTTTAGAGGACACCTTGTCCCCTTTATGCATCTCTTCTTTGAAATTGGATTAAAACTGTCATCTTTAAAAAGAAAAAAATCAAATAGTAGGCCTACATGAATGCATGAAGTGAAGTTTAACCATGGAAACCGTGGAGTATCAGCTTCACTCCCTGATAATTTTTAACTTGAGGATATTTCATACTCAACTCCTCGTGAAGATCCCTATGAAGAAAAACTCCTCATGAAGATCCCTATGAAGAAGAGAATTATGTTTTTTAAGAACAAACAATCAACAAACGACCACTTTTATACAGCAAGAATCATAATGTCAGTGCTTGCAATGTTCATATTGAATGAAAGGGCACATGCCTTCTCATAATCCAAAGGACACTCCTATGCTTTCCTTAGCTGTGAGGAGGCATTCATGGCACTAGTCCTCTCATTAGGAAAGGTTTCAATCATTGTGTTCACAATACTTCATTAGTAAGAGGAAAGAGACAGGAATTCATGCTTTCTTCTTCTCAAAAAGAGTTCTTTCTTCACATCTTACTATTGGAAGCCATGAGCAGACTTGGGTTGGAGCAAGAAATTAGCTCTCGCAACAAAGACTTCGGAGCATCTGCTTACATACATATATTTAGCGTAATGTCATCGATAGGTATTACCTCAAAGATTTCTAGAATGAAATATGATTCAATTGTGTGCCTGAGTTATAGTCAAGATATCTATAATTATTTTATCCTACAACTAGACATTGGAAATACTATGAGAAGATAAAGGCTGCATGACTAAATTGAATGAACAATGAATTCTACCCAATTTTAGTGTCTCTTTTGATGAACTAAAGCACTTATTTGCACAGACTAAAATGGAAGGTTTTTTTTTCTTTTTTTTTATTTCATCAATGAATCCTTACATTTGTATTTATTTGTCCTGGTGCTAGGGATAGTGAACTTCGACAACCTCTTTCGAGAACGGTGCCAATACCTCCGTCAAGGATCAACCCTTATAGGGTCATTATCCTCCTCCGTCTTGTATTCTTGGCCTTCTTTTTCCAACATCGACTTTTCAATCCTGTCAAGAATGCATATGGGCTTTGGTTAACTTCAATTCTTTGTGAGTTTTGGTTTTCCATATCTTGGATTCTTGACCAACTCCCTAAGTGGCGTCCTATTAATAGGCAAACATACCTTGACCGTCTATATTTGAGGTGAAACAATATTTTTTTCAGGATACTTCCTTTCTGTTTATAGTAGTTACCAAGGTTTAAAGTTCGGTTTCGGCCGAAATTCGAAAAAAAAATGAATTACTTTTTTAATTCGAAATTTCGAAAAATTACTAATAATGTGAAAAAAATCATTTTTCTTCCGAAATTTCCAAAATTTGGGAGATTTCCAAAATTTCAGATTTTGTGGATTTCGGTTTCGGTCCCAACCGAAATCTGAAATTTCGGCTGTAATTTTGGTATTTCGGTCGAAATTTAAAACCTTAGTACTTACAAATTCACTTAAGTGCATTTCTGATGTCCACATTCTCCATTATTTCAGGTACAACCAAACAGGAAAACCATGCCAGCTGGCTTGCATTGATGTGTTTGTTAGTACTGTTGACCCTGTGAAAGAGCCACCACTTGTGACGGCAAACACTGTGCTTTCAATCCTTTCTGTGGATTACCCATCTGAGAAGGTTTCATGCTATGTCTCTGATGATGGGGCGGCTTTGCTGACACTTGAAACTCTTTTAGCAACTTGTGAGTTTGCAAGAAAATGGGTACCATTTTGCAAAAAGTTTAATATTGAGCCTAGGCTTCCAGAATGTTATTTCTCACAAAAGGTTGACAATTTGAAATACAACATATTTCCAACATTTGCGAAGGAAAGAAGAGCAATGAAGGTGGTACATTTTCTATGGTTGGATTTTATTTTTTTATTTTTTTTGCTTTTCTTGTTCATATACGTTAGATGCATTGTATGTACTTAAGGGCATTTTGGTCATTGTATTTGCAGAGACACTCTCTAACTCACATTCTTCTCATTCTTGTTCCTCATTCAACATGGTATCAGAGCCCTAGGGTTTATGGTGCCCTAGGGACCACCCTTGGAAGACAACCCTCTTCCATCTCTTCTTCCCATTCCTGTGTTGCCGCCCCCTCTCCATTCCTTGCCACCACTTCATCTCCTCCCTTTCCACCCATTGCCGCACCTCTAAACCCTAACACTTCATTTCTCCCTCCTCTCTTGCCGCCCTTTCATCCCCTCCCATTTCATCTTTTCCTATTGCCGCCCCATCTAAACCCTAACCCTACCCCTCAATTTCTTCTTCTCCTATTGTCGTCCCATCTAAAACCTAACCCTACGCCTCCATTTCTTCTTCTCCTATCTCCGCACCATCTAAACCCTAACCCTAACCCCTCATTCAAAAATATCGTCTTGTTGAAATGCAGGACTACTCTACTTGATTGTGTTGTCCACTACAGTTGGTAAATCGTCCATGGTTGCATGGCTTGTTTTTGCGTGCTTTTCCATATCGTAGTCTTTAAATGTTGAAATGCAGCACTACTTCTGTTCTTGATTTAGTTGTCCACATTAACAATTCTTGAAAGTTAAAATTGGTTGGATACAAGATAAAATATTATCTCAGATTGAGGGACTGGGTTGGGGTCAATATTATGACTTTGACCATAGTTGATAAGGAAGCAAATACTGAGTCATTGAGATAATTTTTTGTTTCTATTGTTCACTCTGGTCATGCTTGCGGTTGGGGCTTGAGAAATAGGATTTTGTTTCCTTTTAATCAAACAAATGGAAAATTAAGCACACACTATTTTTTCCTAACAGAACATTGTAATGCCTAGGAGTTAGATATATACAATAAATATGTGGAATGTAATTCTTCGAAATGCTAAGTAGACACCATACCATTTTGATTGGGTTATTTTTTGGACTGTTGTCCAAAGACCTGAGCAATAGTGACAAGTATAGACTGTATAGCAAGCTTTGGTCACAACCCTATATATATGCTTTTAGATCAACTCTAGCCTCACAACCCTATATATATGCTTTTAGATCAACTCTAGCCTCATGTGGAATTGATTCTCTTTGACTTTGCTTCTCATGTGATCTTGGATGGAAATTTAGTTCACTCTAGATTTATATTTATACCTCAATTGAATCGAAATGGTATTATGTTTTAGATGAATTACCCCTATGTTTGTTAACTACATATATTGCTTAAGAGATAATTGACAAAAAATGTAAGATATTTTTTTTTTTAAATGCAACTTATAATAAATGAAAGAAAAGAAGAAATTTCACATTCATGTGTCGCCTGTGCCTTAAACCTAATTCAGAAGATTCACCTTATCTCCCAACCTGTAAGTGAACCTAAAAACTGTTAGTTTTTTTTTTGAGATTTTTTCTTTTTATTTCGTACCTTTTTTATGATTTTAATATTGTAATTGTTTTGACGATTTTAAAATACCAATTCCAAATGGACTTGGAATTGCTCGATTCCACATTGAAATTGAAAGATTCAATATATCGGCCCCAACCATAGTTGCCAGTGTGGAAGGCGAAAGCGGGAAGCAAAGGCTCTTGGGAAGGCATGAACTGGGAAGCGTAAAGGGTTGCGGAGGCGTGACGTGACGTGAAGCGACTTGGAAATGTGAAAGGAAACGATGGGGAAGCACAAAGGGAAGCATGAAAAAATATTGAAAAAAAAAGTAAATTCAAGTTTCCTACCAATATAAGCAATTTGAATCCAACCATTTTAAATATTTGCACATGAATTCAAGTTTGAGAAGTGATAAACATCCTATATGCAAGCATACAAATCACTATGCCAAATCTTGGACCTTATTGCCGATAAGAATTAAGAGATAAAATCACTATAAAATAATTCCAAACAAAAAGAAAAAATGAAGTAACACAACTGGACACAAAAAAAAAAGCACAATCAGAATTGCTTATTAATATGAACCAGGTATCTACCACTTAATAGACATAACTGCAAACTGACAGATGTATTTCACACTTTCCATAACATGGTAAAAGCCCAACTTCAGTCAATCATTAAGACACTACATTCTAATTTCGAGAAAGAATACCTTTCTAATGATTTCACACAGTTGTTATGGGAGGATTGCATCTTATCCCATAAGAGTTGCCTTCAAACTCCTCGACAGAATTGGGTTGCTGAAAGGAAAAATATGAATCACCTATTTATGATTTATACACTTCTTGTTGAGTTCCATGCAGCACCTTTCCTTCAGAGTGAAACGACTCTTACCGTTGTTTATTTGATAAATTTACAAAACAGGTTTCCTTGCCACACTCTATTTGGGAAGCCTCCTGATTATTCCTTCACCTTTTTTTTCTGTGTCTGCTTTGTTCACCTTCCTTCCCATGAAAGAGAAAGTGTTGTAAAGTGTATTTTTGTTGGCTATGATGCGGGCAAAAAGGCTTTCGATGTTATGATCTTGGAAAGCAGCATATGCGCATCTCGCGTCACATTATCCTGGTGAAATTTTATTTCTATACCCTTGCTTCTCCTCCATCTACTATTTCGTTCTTACCTTCTTTTGATAATGATATTACTCCTATTGCTCATGAGATCCATAATCCTTGTATAACAAGGCCAGTGATTGCTTATCAGAAGAGAAAGAAGAATTCTTGCCAACTGTTGTTGTACAGTTGTACCAGATCCGTTACCGTGGCCAAGTTCAATTTCTTCTTCCTCTCCATTAGACTCTAATTCATCTTATTTTTATCTAGGGATTTGCTAGGGACCATCGCAGAAGGCATTTCGCGGGCGGCTGTTGCATGAGAGTGCAGCCACCTCAGATGAATTAAATGAATAAGACAAAATCTGTTGAAAAGTGAGCCTATGTAGCTGCACTCTCATGCAACGGGCGGCCGGTGAAATGCCTTCTGCGATGGTCCCTAGCAAATCCCTTGTATCTATTGTGTCATTCCAAGTGTCCTTTTCATCCTTTTAATCTTTTTTGTTTTTTTTTATCTCAAGCTTTGTTTGCTAATCTTGATAACCATTCTATTCCATCAGCGAAGCAAGATTGTTGGGAAAAGTCTATGGAAGAAGAGCTTTAAGCTCTTCTTGAAAGATACTTGGGATGTAGTTCTGTGTCCTTCAAATGTAGATGGAATTGAAGTATCTGTGTCTATTCTATCAAGGTTGTGAGAGTGATTTGGACTCCTTCCTCCAATTCCTGTAGTAGGGTTTAGTCTATTTTCTCCTCTTCTCCCCTAGTCTCTTCAATTAAAGCATAACTTGACATGTTGGAGCAAACTGGACTGTTGAAACCTCTATTTTATTCTCTTATTCTTCAAGATGGTAATTGGCAAACCCCCATAAAGATACAACGTTCAGTTGGTCTAAGGAAGCTGAAGCCAATAACAGCCACTGCAAACTCCTATTTATACTGGTGTAACAAAAGAATGGATTTGGAAGTTCATAACAAGTTACTTCCAATAATTTTTTTCCTTACTTCAATTCAAAAATAGAAACCAGCAAGAAGATGAATCACTTCATCTTTTCAAGCTTTGAGCGCTAAGATTATTGGGCGTTCTGGTTTATAGACTTCTTTGTGTATCATGGACACGTGAAATGAAAGAACTCAAAGGCTTGAAAGGCTTAAAGGCATTTTAAGCTTGGAGTAAGAGAACCCAAGTCACCTATTTGTCCAATATGGATTGGTAGGGTCTTATGGCTTCTAGGTAACCCTTTCCCAAATGATATTTGCTGCCAAAATTTTCAAGACAAGTTCAATAGTAAATTCAACGGGTTATCTGTTTTTGGAGCATAAACTTGTATCAAGATCGGATTCTCTTTCACGATATTTGTTTCAACATTTACTTAAACTCTGTAATCTATAAAGTAGATTTTGTTCATGATCTTTTAAAGTTTTTGGTCTTACATTCTTTCTGGTTACAGCGGCATTATGAGGAATTCAAAGTCTTGATCAATGCCCTTGTTGCTAAATTTCAAAATATCCCAAGTGAAGGATGGATTATGAAAGATGGCACTCCATGGCCTGGAAATAATACTCGAGATCATCCAGGGATGATACAGGTGTGTACCAGACATACATTATATGTAATGAATATCTATCTTTTTTGGGCCATGGTTGGTATCTTTGTCACAAATATCTTCGATATTTTCAAAATATCGAATTTTTATTGCGACATTTTGATTAGACGACAAAATCCTGAAATAATCCTGAGATTTTAAAAATATAGCGATATTTCATTTTTACCATAAAATATCGTGATAATATCCCAATATTTTTAGGATATTTTTATTTTATATTTTTCTTAATTTTTATATATTTTTTAAATAATTTTAATTTTATCGTTTCTTTCCCGATATAAAACCAAAAAATTTTAAAAAATTTAATATATCCCGAGATTTTCCCTCGCCGAGAAATTCCGAAGAACGATATTTGTGGCATAGGTTGGTGCATGATACATGCTGTATTGTGTTTATCTATTTCAGATATTATTGGGCCGTGATGGACCGTGTGGCACTGATGATAGCAAACTGCCACAATTAATATATGTATCCCGCGAAAAGCGTCCTGGTTTCCAGCACAACAGGAAGGCGGGAGCCATGAACTCTCTGGTACATTACAAAGTGTTGGATCACTGGTTGAGATAGTGTGAATATTGTGAATGGAAAAAAAAGTTAGGGGTCTAATTGTTTATATTTTCAGGTCCGAGTTTCTGCCGTTCTTACGAATGGGGCTTACGTTCTAAATCTTGATTGCAATCACTATATAAACAATAGCAAAGCTCTCTTGGAAGCAATGTGCTTTATGATGGACCCTGATATCACAGAGAAGGTTTGCTATGTTCAGTTTCCCCAGAGATTCGATGGTATTGATGCAAAAGACCGTTATGCAAACCATAATACAATCTTGTACAATGTGAGTCATCTCTTCTGTTTCAACCTCCATTAGCTACGCTCATGATTTCAGGTCCTTTATAAATTAGGGCTTTAATGTTTGTTACTTTGTTGAATAAAAGAAACACTACGGGGCCGTTTGGATACGCAGATTTTAGGATCTTGGATTTCCTCAAAATCCTGGATGGGAGATAAGAGGAGACCGACCGTTTCGCTTCTCTTTAGAATCTTGGATTTTAATAAGAAATCTAGGTTTTAGAAATCTCTCCCCCATCCAGACATTTCTAAAACCTGGAAACATGGGATGATCTCCTACTCTCTTGCTGACCGAAAGAAGGGAGAGAAATCAGAAAACGACGGCTGGTCTCCTCCTCTCGTCTCCCATCTACGATTTTGAGGAAATCCAAGATTCTAAAATCCGCGTATCCAAACGGCCCCTACATCTCAAAAAAGTTGTTTACAAACAATTAACATTCACTTCAAGTATATGAATGAAATGAATATACGTAATATGAATGTTTTTCAGCAAGATTACATCCAAAACTTTCATTCATATCCTATTTTTTTATGTTGTTTCTAATTTGATGACATGACAGTAGTTTTCTCCTTTTCTCTCTTGCTAAATTGCAACCATATCTGATTTTGGCGACTATGGCCTACTGATAAACCTTCATACGCAGATTAACTTGAAGGGTCTAGATGGAATACAAGGACCCATTTATGTTGGGACGGGCTGCGTCTTCAACAGGAAAGCTTTATATGGGTATGAGCCATTTCTAGAACGGAAATGGCATAGAATGAGGGGGTGTGGTCCTAGGAATAAGATTCCCAATGAAAGCAGTGGTTATTATCATATTATTAGCAAAGAGGACACAAGGTTACTTGGTATGGAACTATGCAGTCTTGAGAGAGAGTTCCCTTCTACCTTTCAGAACTTGGAGAAATGTTTTGGTCAGTCTAGATTTCTTCTTGCTTCTACCCTTGTCAATGACGATCGACTGTCTCAGTCCATTACTCCTCAAGATCTTTTAAAAGAAGCGATTCATGTAATAAGTTGTGATTACGAAGTTAACACAGCATGGGGCAGAGAGGTAAAATGATACTTCATCAGTTCATCCTATGGTCATTTTTTTCTACCTGGCATCTTTAATTTAATCAACTACCCAAATACCATCACTTACTATTGGACAACAACAATCCCATTCTGACATTGTTGAGGTCCAAGGTTTTAAATTTCGGCCGTAAAACAGAAATTTCAGATTTCAGTCCGGATAGACACCAAAAGGACAGAGATTCGGTATTGGTCCAGATTTTGGCTGAAATTTCGGTATTCCAAAATTTATACGAAAATTTCGGCCAAAATTTTACTTTTTTTACAAAACTTCCACCCTTTATCAGAAATTTCAGCCGAACTTTCGGAAATTTCGCTGGTAAAAATTTCTGAAAAACCCGAAATTTGTTTTTTACATAATTTCGGCTTCGGTTTCGGTTGTGGCCGAAACCGACATTTCAATCCTTCCCGCATGTGCTCGCGCACATGCACACACACAAAACGAGAGAGAACCAGAGTACCACACATTGTTTGCTTTCGTTTAGTCTCTTGGTGGTTACTATTTTGTCTTGGTGTTGGGAATCATTAGTACCCCCTCATTCACTGTTTTTTTTTCTTGCTTTTATTTGAGGAGTGACTCTTTCCAGACTGATATTCTGACAGTCATATTTTAATATGTATTAATTAGATTACTGTGATTTTGTGCTCCTTAATCTTCATAGATTGGCTGGATATATGGTTCTTTGACCAGTGATATTCTGACGGGTTTCAAGATGCATGCTCGAGGATGGAGATCAATATACTGCACACCACCCTATCCAGCATTCAGAGGATCTGCCCCCATTAACCTTACTGATCGTTTAAATCAGGTGCTCCGGTGGGCCCTTGGCTCTGTTGAGATTCTTTTCAGTCGACATTGTCCAATATGGTATGGATATGGTGGCAGACTCAAGTTTTTAGAGAGAATTGCTTATATCAATGCCACCATTTATCCGATTACTTCGATTCCCCTCGTAATTTACTGTACTCTACCTGCAATCTGCCTCTTCACTGGAAAATTCATCGTTCCAACGGTATGTATGACTAGGAGGGACATGTGAATATAAATGCATCACACATTCATACTGCATTTTACGAGGAATCTGTGAATATAAATGCATCATAAATTCATAATAAATGTTATGAGGATTCTGTGAATATAAAACATGTTATGTTCATGAATTTTTTTTCTTCCCTTTTGTGACTCTAGTTTTAAATTTCGTCAGCAATCTGAAATTTCAGCGGAAATATTTTGTTTGCGGTCCAAACTGGCGACACTGAAAGTACATTGAATCGGTTTTTTACGGGATTTCGACGAAATTTCGCCAAAATTTTGGGTTATTTACTAGATTTCCACTGAAATTTTGTAAATTTCCACCAAAATTTTTACCGAATTTTACATGATTTCGGCTGAAATTTCCACCGGAACCGAAATATTTCAATTTCGATGATGGCCGAGACCGAAACTGAAATTTAAATCCTTGTTTGTGACTATTAAAGGATTTGAAATGATTCTCTGCTTCTTACACATTTTTTCAGGCCAGTGATCTCACTAGCATTTGGCTTCCACTTATTTTCCTCTTGGTTTTGGCCGGTAGGGTTCTTGAAATGCAGTGGAGTGGGGTTGGATTTCAAGAACTGTGGAGAAATCAGCAGTTTTGGGTGATTTCCGGAGTGTCGTCCCATTTATTTGCTGTTTTTCAGGGATTGATGAAGGCTATGGTGAGGATAAATACAACTCAAGACGTCATGACCGAGGATTTTCATGAGGATTTCATGGAGTTTTATGCGTTCAAATGGTCGTCACTTCTTTTAATGCCTACAACATTAATTCTTATAAACTTATTCGCTATGATAGCTGGGATTTATTTTGCTATCTACACTGGTTATGGGTCTGGGTTCTCGCTGTTCATTAAGCTTTTCTTTGCATGGTGGGTACTAGTCCACCTTTATCCATTCTTGAAAGGGTTGTTAGTTCGCCAGCACCGGATACCAAGTCTTATCATTGTCTGGTCTTTTCTTCTATCTTTTTTGTTTTCCATGTTGTGGGTGAGGACTGATCCATTCACTTCTAGGTTCCATGGACCAGATATCAGTGAATGTGGCATTAACTGCTGATTTAGGTCTTCTTTCTCATCTCTTTTATTTTAATGTAGCCATTTTTTTCTTCTTTCTTGGGTCAATTCCTCTTGTAAAGACAAATGAGGGGGTATTTTTAGTTATTTTTGGTATAGAAGGGAACAGGTTGAATTTGTTTGTTGTTAGTGTCAAACTAAAAATGATAAGTTATATGATGCATGTGCATATTTTTCCTTGCACAATTAAGCAGGCAAAAAGTATAAGTAGGGGCCATTTGGTCAATGATTTGAAATATTTATTTGCTAGCCTTGCTATGGATAGACCATGCCCCAAAATCTACCCTTAGCTAAGCTAAGGCTCCAATTTGTGGCCTGTAAATGGATGGTTAGACTAGAAAACAATGTTCTATATTCATCACGAATCCACAACTCCAATGGTTGGACAGTTCTTGGGAAAAATTATGGGGGACCAGCCTAGCAGATAAATGGTTTGGATCATTGAACAAGTGGCTTTCACAATTTGGACAATTCAAAATATGTGCATGTTTGAAGCAAACACTAAGATTGATTATCATAAAGGTCTGTTTATACATATAGATAGATTGTATAAACTGTTGACTTATTGGATTGATATTTTTAGATGAATATACAGGTCTAAAATTCCACTTAAGCCTAAGATAATTGTCATTCTTTTTTACATTATAAAGGCCTAAAATTCCACTAAAGCCTAAGATAATTGTCATTCTTTTTACATTATAAAGGCCTAAAATTCCACTAAAACCTAATATACTTTACACACTTTACTAGTACTGATGTAAAGATTCCACTGGAAGCTTTCCAATGAACTCAATTCTGTGGTGAACCTATATCGATTGTATGAACTGAGGCCCTGTTTGGATTGCAAGAAAACATTGTGAGAGAGATAGAGGTGTGGTTGAAGGGGTTTTGGGATCTCTTGTTATCTTTTGCCATTCTTTCATACCATTGCTCAACCATGTAAACTGTTGTGTTCTTGTGTGAGTTGTGTTCGTTTTTTTTTTTTTTTTTTTTGGGTTTTATTTTATGCTCTTATCATGTGGGCTTAAGTAAAAATTTACGAAGTGATGTCAATGGAGTTTAGATGTGGAAGAGAAATTGGAAAGAAGTAGAGGGCAGAAGAGTTAATTTCTTCTGCAGATGTAGTAGGACAGAGGAGGCTAATCAAAATCCATTGATCAACTATCTGTATAAAAATCAATGCTTGGCAACCGTTGATCGACATTTAAGCTCACTTCAAGGGAAGGCATTGTTTGAGAAGGAAACGAAATTGTCCTTGATGGAAATTTAGGATGAGGAGAATTAAAGATGAAAATGGTTAGTGTAATTCATCTATGTCTTGAAGATGAGGTAATGTACAATGTTCTTAATTGCTTTTGATTTATGGAAGAAACTTGAAAGGCTGTCCATGATAAATTCCCTTAATAATAAAATATTTCTAAAGATATAATTGTATGGACATTAAATGGAAGTTTTGCTTCATGAGCCACCTAAACACTCTTAGCAGAATCACACTTAAATTGTTAAATTTGGAAGTGGAGATTGGGGAGGACGAAACCATGAACTCTCCACAAGGTTAAACTGTTATGTCCTAATCACTAGGGCATGATGGTCTAGCCCTTTGAAGATGCTGATTTCATCACCCTAAAAATGCCCTAGAAGTTTGTCTAGATCAAAGCCAACAAGTGGCTGAGTCAACTCTCCTTGTTTTGTATGCTTTTTCTTCATTTTTTCAATTCTTTTCTATTGTTTGATGAAGTCACACAGGCTTTGGAAGCATGGGACTAAACAAATGATCCCAATAATTATGCCCACATGCATCCCTCCTAGAAAAAACAAATATAGAAGAGAGTTTAAAGTCTGAATGAATAGAATAGTTTATAATCTAAGCCATGCCACACCTCTAAGGAATAAATTCCTTATGCAGAGAGAGAGAAAGAGAGAGATTTCACATTCAACATGGTGCCTTTTAATGCTTAATTTTCCTCTCTTTTTTTCTTAATCACTATTTACAATCCTAATGTAAGGAGCAATAGTTTTTTTTTTTTTTTTTCTTTCATTGTTTTTGGGAGGCATGTCCACTTTGCTGCTGGCTCTATACATTGAAAGAAAAACAAAGTAAAGAATAATTTGGAATGCTCCTTCAATGGAAAGATTCTTCTCTAGAATAGACACCAAGAACTTCCACAAGAGGCTCCCTCTCCTTTTTCTCCTTCAACTTCGTAAACCCATTTGAACAATCTGTTCAGACAAAAACATCCATATCAAGATTTTTTACATCACTTCCCTCCTAAAGTATCACCATCAAAGAGCTGTCTCAATAAGTTTACAGTTTTCCAAGTTTAGAACCACCCTAGTCCTCTACCCACGCCCTCGAAAATGCCAATCGCACAACGCCAATTGGACGGCTGAGCTTTCATAACCAGCTTAGCATAAACCCGGCCACCATTCTCATTCACCTTGTTACTTGCACACATGTTGAATGTTTTTCCTTGAATTGAAAGTCTCTTGCTTTCCAGGGTGCCTCTTAAGATAATCCCTGGTGACTTGAGGTGACTACATAACATAATACATATTGCCAATATCAGATTGAAAGTCACTATCCTTATATTTGCTAGCAGGTTGATGGCTCTCTTGTTCCTTTATTGGGAACTAATTTCCTTGCTTGGGAATAGTGTCTACCAGTCTTTCCACCAAAACCTCCAATTCAAGTAATGGGGATTGGTCATGCTTGAAGAGCATAATTCAGAGTTAGACAGATATAATTCACTCCTTTAAAGCCATTTACCATCCATGGAAGTGACTGTTAACAGTTGAAACCATGTGCATCTCTGGGAAAACACAGACAGCCATCTGAAAATTGGCTCCTAATTTCTACCCACAACATTGACTTTCATTGAAAAGAATGAAGAATGAATGAAATGAAAGAAAACCCAGAAAATCAAAGTAGAGATTCAGATAGAATTACAATCATTGAATGCAACACAATGAACAAGAAAAGAAAAGAGAAACAATGAAACAAGCATTATTTTGCACTTTGACTCACCCCAATAACAAGGTGAGAACAGCTTGTTTCTGCACAAATCTTCTATGATCATAAGCTGAGTAGCTGACTTATGTATCAGACCTATTTACATGAGAAAAATCTATGGCACACACCTCTGACTAGAAGCATATATTCAGAGGCACCAAATATATTCTGCCCAATGGAAATTTTTGGAGGAATTTTACAAGCTAAATTTGTTCGAACGCAGCCTCAATTCTCTGGAAATCTTTTCCGTATATATCGGATGATTGTAACTGTTGCTGTTGGGAATTATGCCAAGTATTCAGACTGTTTATACCAAACTGGCTCTCTGATTTAATCTCACTATATAAAGGCTGGGTTTGATTTTGAATTGCTGCGGTGAATGGGAATGGAGGATGGATATATTCAGTCCATTTGATATCGTCTGGTTCACCTTCAATTTGAATTTGAGCCTCTTTATCCGAAGTTATATCCGAGGATTCGACCCTGCAATCTGCCAATCCCCAAGGGAATATGCTGTTCTCGAATAATGAGCTGTTTCTCTGCAAATCTATACTGCTACTGCTCCCAGTAGTGCTACTACTGTACTGGACTCCATTCATATTAATAGAGCTCGCGGAAGGATTTTCAGAGACAGGCTTGAAAACCATATGAGGTGAAAGTATTGAGCTCGGCAAAGACGGTATAACGGTTGATATCGCATTGGAATTGAACTCAGAATTCATCTCAAAAGGCCTACAACTCTGGTTAAACCACAGAACTGGATTTGTGGCTGTCTGAGTACCACAATTGGATCCATAATTCAAGTGATGGGGAGAGAAATAAGCCATTGAATCTGAAGGCCTATCACTGCTAGAGCTCTCGTGGCTTGTTACGAACCTTTCTAGGAAAAATTCCTTTGTGGGTGTTGCAGAATTGGTGGTCTTACTGTTGATTTTGGAGCTCGGACCTTCAACTGGGTATCGGTCTGCGACAATTAATAGGGCATTTGGGTCTGGTGCCATTGGTTTTGAATTGTCCGCCAATTGAACTTTCTCATTGTTGGGTACCTTATTTTCTCCATTCTCAACCTCAGAGAATGGTTTATGTGTGTTTGGGTCAATACCCCTTTGCCTAAGCTTCTTCTTAATGCATGAGTTCCAGAGGTTCTTAATTTCATTATCTGTTCTTCCAGGCAATTGTGCAGCAATTTGTGACCATCTGATGAAGTTTCACAAAAGTTCAGCATTTTAAAGAATTCTGAGCTTCTTAAAAAGTGATGAACAGTAAAAGAATTTTATGGGTCTTTGAAATAGGAAAAGGAGTATTACCTGTTGCCCAAAACAGCATGGAGTTCAATTATTAGGTTCTCTTCTTGGTTTGAGAATGTGCCTCTTTTTAAATCAGGCCTCAAGTAGTTTATCCACCTCAACCTGCAACTCTTCCCACACCTCTGCAAACCTGCAAGATTTCCATAAAAAGAAACTGTCATTTAACAAACCCAACAGAGAACCAAACACAATTTCTCTTTCTTGTTGGTGTAGAGACTAAATTATAATTGCTAAAGGCCAAACACGGAACCTGCTTGTTTAGGCACAGAGCTCCAACAGCCATGACCATATTTAGTAATATGCCTTAAAAGCTTCTCATCTTCCTCTGGAGACCAGAGGCCTTTCCTCAGCTTTTGCTTGTAACAGCAAGAATGCCTCCCCATTTTAAGCAAAAAACCCCTGCAACGCCTTGAAAACTAGTCGAAAATGGCAAATTTGAGCTGAATTTAGGTAAAATGTCAGCAAAAGAAGAGATTTGAATGGATTTTGGGATATGGGTTTTGGTCCCAAGGTGGTGGAAATGTGACAGAGATGGTGGGAGGCTAAGAAAATGAAGTAACAGAGAGTGAAAGGGAATTGAATTAAGTGGGGAGGAGCTTAAAAGAGAGGTCACACTCAAGAGGGCGACTGAAGTTCGAGGTTTTTTTGAAGGTGAAGAGGAGATGGGTTAATAACTGAGTTGCAATGTTTCATCAAGCTACTGAGAATTAATGTCTGTAGCAGAAATGGTGGGGCAATTTCTTCTCATATAAGATATTTTAGTGAAGAGAAGAAAGAGGATTTTAAACCCATGCTTAAATCAAAAGTCAGTAAAAAGAATAACAAAAGAAAAGTCAAAAGAAAAAGGCAGGAGAAACATGGGAAATTTCACTGTGGGGTCCTCAAACTTTGTATTGTGTCTCAAGCAATCCATCTCTTTAAGATTCCAATACCAAAACTACCAAAAGATTGTAAAATGAGAAAATCAAAAGTAGGAATTTTTTCTTGCATATACCCCCATGTTTAGTTAAAGTTTTCCATTATGGTATACCATCCACATGGAAATATAACATCAATCCTTTTCCTGATGGGATTTTTTTTTTTTTCAAAATCATTATCACTTTGAAAAGTTTCATCATTGTGTGGAAAGATCAAAATTCTTTGGATCTTCTAAAAATAAGGGTATCTTTCTTTTTCCTGGAAAGATCATTGAAATCTTGGAAACCCCCTTAAACATGGACATTTTTCTACTTAGGAAAAAAAAAAAAAACTCATTATCTTTTTGGACTCAAGAAAATGCAAGAAACCTGTGGTGCACGTCTATGACCAAAAATAAAAGTGCTATAATTACAGAAAAATATACAACAAATCTGGCCTCTCACATCGAAGGGAAATTGAAGTAAAAAAAAAATCCAACTCTTCCATTTCCATGAAAATCGAATACGTGGAAAATTTAACCAAGATTGGTAGTCATATTTATGATTTTAAGAGCTGATAAAAAGATGAATTAAGATAGTAATCTTCATATCTAAGACCCTGTTTGGATTGCTAGAATTTTGTGGAAAAGTTTGGACGGGAAAAAAAAAATTTAATTGCCTAGTTTTTTTATCCAAGAAAAAAAAATAACTTGAGCCAACCTTGTTCAATTTTTATTTAGAGGGACCTTCAATTTATGATGATATTCTTCTAAACTAACGATAATCATATTATTTCCCTCTAAATTGTTGGAAGAAAAAAAAAATCCAGAGAAAAGATATTCCATCGGATATGTTTTTCTTGTACATTCATGAAATTTCATGGAATTAAAATTAAATCTGATGACTTTTTCTTTTATGGTTCCCTTCTTCTCTTGTCTCTTATCTACAATTTTGAAGAAATCCCTGATTCTAAAATCCGCATATCAAAACGGGTCCTTATTGTTTTTACTTTTTAGTTAATTTCTAAAGTCTAGCTGGAATTCTAGTAAGTTTCTGACAACACTATCTATTAAAAGCATCATGGGGATGAAAACCATGCTAGAAGAAAAAAGATTCTGTAATCTACAGAGTATTATTGGAATTACTTTATTTCCCTCAATGATTAGAAGTGTACAGTTTGCATGATTTCTTATGATTCTGAATCATTCATAACTTGAAGGAAAAAAACATATAAGTCATATAATAATATATCCTGACCAGGCATTTTGTGTGATTTTTATTGCATTGGACCCCATAAGAGATTACTGTTTCAACTTTCAACTCTTCAAATCCTTGCTGTTTCTAACTTTTCAAAATGAAGACAAAAAAATTTATAAAAAATCCAGTTAAAAAAATCTTTCCTTCTAATTGCACAAACCAATACAACAATTTCAACCAGTGAAATAGATTTTATTATTCCATTAAAAAATAGGAACGTTAGCTGTCTTGCCTGTGGCCACCTCGATTGGCGAAAAGCTCTCGAATCTCCTTCGAAAAAAATTATAAAAAAAATTACTTAAGAATTAGCATTAATAAAAGCATCTAATTTTCCATTGATTTTTGTAAAATAATATTCAATGGAAGAAATATTCATGCCTGCCAAACATGGCCTGAGGAGATTATACCAAAACTGAGTAGATGGTAAGAGGGATGATATGAAGTGGCTAAAATGCAAGGAAAAAATAATCAGTTTTGGGTCCAATAATTGGACTCAGATTTACATTGAGGCCCAGTTCGTATAAGTTTGCGACAACCTATTGGGAGTCCAAAACCAATTATTGGACACAAAATTAATTGGTGTTGGATTCACAATTGGTTGTCGTAATCTTAAACGAACAAGGCCTTAATTTTGAGTCCAGTAATAAGTTTTGGACTCACAATCGCTACAAAATCAAAACAAACCAGCCCTAAGGGTTGGGGCTCATGCCCTCTTCTTTATGGACCCAAGTATGGCAATGGTTTGACCCTTTGCCTTGGTGATGATGCTCCCAAGTGTAACTAAGGTCACTCAGGTTAGGGTTCTTAACCCTACCTACAACAGCAACAACAACAACAAAGTAGAATAAGGAGGGTTAGTCGCATTGGATTTTAGGGAACTCTTGAGGACTTGAGGAGTAGCACATTATGTTAGAGTAATTAGGTCAAGCAAGAGGTTGCTTGAAGCATTACACCCAAGGTATCTAATTTGAAATACCAAGTTTGTTGCCTCCAGCCCCTATATATATTAGATAGACTAGGGTTTTAATAGGTTAGTGGGCTCTAGCCCAAATAGGCCCACTACACGGGTCCATTATCTTATTGGGCTTATATTAGAACATACATGGGTTATATTATATACCCAACAATCTCTTCCTATGTTCTACAGATAGCACAATCTAATAGATAGATAGTGTAATGCTCAAAAACAAAATATTGAATCATCCACACCACCATATGGTCTATATCATAAAAAGATCTGTAACCCAACTGAAAACATGAATCCTTTTATGACAAACCAAGAGTTTTAGATATACAACAAGCTAAACTCAACCAAAAGGTAGTTTCACATATAAGTGAACCCCACTGATCTTAGATGAATTCATTCATGAGGTATGATTCTCATCGAGATCCAAAATAAAGTTCCACAAAAAGGTGAACTCTATGCATACTGAAATGCAAGCATAGTCTTTATGACTTTAGAAGATTTACTCATCAAGTAAGTCATCTTCATCAAAGTCCAAATCAAGACAAGCTCCTCCTTTTTCGCCAATCCCTGTGAATTATCAAATATGGATTTCATAAAAATGAATCCAACCAATATTATAAATATGAAAGTATCTAGTTCTACCTAAAGAAGAACTTAGTACAATTCCATAATTCACGAAAGTATCTAGTTCTACCTGAAGAAGAACTTAGTACAATTCTAAAATGGCTGAAAAAAGTATCAGTATCACTCTCACCATAAGTATCAATGTCAAGTTTCAATAAAGAACAAGACTTAAATAGCTTTTTTTGCAAAGAACCATTACTAATTGTCAAGTTCAATAAAGAACAAGACCAAATAGTGTCTTTTGCAAAGAACCATTTCATGTTTCTTTTTGGAATGTTACAGTCATCTTATCCATATTTGAGTTAAGATGTATCATCAAGTTTGGAATGTACAATCTTTCCCAAAAAGGACATGCCATCAAATGTGGAATGACATACAACAACTGTAAACATCATCGAAACATATCAAGTGCCTATCTTGGCCAAGAGAGGGAGATTCGAAAAATTCAAAATAAAAATGAATCCAACCAATATTATAAACATGAAAGTATCTAGTTCTACCTAAAGAAGAACTTAGTACAATTCCATAATTCACGAAAGTATCTAGTTCTACCTGAAGAAGAACTTAGTACAATTCTAAAATGGCTGAAAAAAGTATCAGTATCACTCTCACCATAAGCATCATTGTCAAGTTTCAATAAAGAACAAGACCTAAATAGCTTTTTTTGCAAAGAACCATTACTAATTGTCAAGTTCAATAAAGAACAAGACCAAATAGTGTCTTTTGCAAAGAACCATTTCATGTTTCTTTTTGGAATGTTACAGTCATCTTATCCATATTTAAGTTAAGATGTATCATCAAGTTTGGAATATACAACATTTCCCAAAAAGGACATGTCATCAAATGTGGAATGACATACAACAACTGTAAACATCATCGAAACATATCAAGTGCCTATCTTGGCCAAGAGAGGGAGATTCGAAAAATTCAAAATAACATTGATGTAGGTTAAGACATGTCTACACGGTCTTTAACCCCATCTCCCCGACAATTTTGAATATTCGATCTTTGGTCAGTCCCTTTTGTGAGAGCTTCGGCTTATTATCCTTCGATTTCGTATCAATCAAAGTGATAATCTCGTGTTCTTGAGATAATGCAGCATATGGCCTGTTTCAGCCTAAGATGTCTCCTCTTACCACTAAAGAGTAATTTCTTCACAACCATTGTTGTAGCTTGATTATCACAGAACACACATAAGGAACTAATCCTTAACCCACTAAGAACTAATCTTTAACCAGGTCAGTGGAATGCCATAACCATAATCAGATTCTTTATCCCTTAGCTTTCATCTATAGCTGAAGTTAGAGCATAAAGTTCCAATTCGACTTCCGCACAACAGCAATAAATTTGTTGTCCTCTGATTCTGAGCCCCATGATGCATCAGAATATCCGTCCAATACAGGAGGATGGCCACAATAACAAAGAGTATAATTTTGAGTACCCTTAAGGTATCGCATCAGCCTCATAAGGGCATCCCAGTGCTCATGGCCAGGAGTACTAGTGAAACGACTTGGCATGCCAACTGTAAAGGCTATGTCTGGCCTAGTGCAACACATAGCATACATGAGACTACCAATCAGTTTAGAATAATCTAACTGATTCACAATGTCTCCTTCATTAGAGATCAGCTTCTTGGTATAATCAAATGGTGTCTCAATCGGTTTGCACTCACTGCAGCCTCAAAAAGAAAGTAGTTTTTCATATAATGGGTTAGCCCAAAGGTGATTCCTTGCCTTTCAAAAACTTACATTCATACCAAGAATTGTGTTAACAACACCAAGGTCTTTGTATGTCGAAGTCTTTACCCAAGATTAGTTTCACAATACTCATCACAGAGAGAGATTGGAAATAAGAATCAACATCTACATACAAGCAAATAATCATGACCTTATTCGACACAAAACTATAGTAAAGGCATTTATCCGAGTAATTTGTCAGAAACACAAAGCTGTTTACTACTATGTCAAATTTCTGATGTCACAATTTAGGTGCTTGATTAAGACCATAATAAACTTTGTATAATCACATACAAATATCTACTTACAGCCCATAGTCTTAACTCCTTTTGGCAAATCGACTAGCTGCCAAGTTAGATTTTCTAACATAGAGCTCATTTCATCATGAATGGCTTATGCCCACAATATAGAGTCCCTAGATCTCATCACGTCCTGATAGGATGATGGATCATTCTCCAATTTGTAGGTCACAAAGTCCTCACCAAATTCTTGAGTACTCTATCTCTTGTAGAAACTCTTACAGGAACTGATTCAGAAATCAGATTGGGACAAGTGTCAGAAGTAACTGGTTCAGACTCAACCGGCAATTCTGTAACCATCTCTGTATCGCCTGGTATGGTCAAACCCTGATCTCTGATAAATTTATTCTCAAAGAAAAATTGCATCTCGAGATTCTATAACCATATTGGTTGATAGATCCAAAAATCGATCACCGGCACTATCTTCTACACCTCCTAGATAAACACAAGTGTTTGTTCTAGTTCCCACTTTAAATCTCCTAGGATCTGGTATCCTTACATAAGCAATACAGTCCCAAGTCTTAAGAGTAATTTGGTCAAGCAAGAAGTTGCTTAAAGCATTACACCCAAGGTATCTAATTTGGAATACCAAGTTTGTTGCCTCCAGCCCCTATATATATTAGATACACTAGGGTTTTAATAGGTTAGTGGGCTCTAGCCCAAATAGGCCCACTACACAGGTCCATTATCTGGGCTTATATTAGAACATACATGGGTTATATTATATACCGAACACATTAGTCCCACCCGACTTTTAGCTTCCACTATGAAAACCCAAGTTAGTTGGGAGGTCCAGGATTTAGCCTAGAAATTCCACCAAAATCCCATTCTCATGTTAAAACGCTCACCCGAGAATAAACTTGTGGTTATGATCTTAGATTTGTAACATCAAGATCATGGTTTTGATCCTGAAACCTGTATTGGGTTTCGACTCGCCGCACAAGAATCGTAGTATTCAACATCGACTTCTCATAAAATTACGCCAAAAAATAAAAATTCTAATCCTTAGTGAATTAATGAGGTCATGTAATTCAAAGTTATGTTTTTATTATTATGTAGTGTGTGAAATTTAATCAGTATTTTCATGTGCTCTTTTTTTAGAAAAGGACTCGAAAGAAAAATCAAAGGTATCCCTATCCATTTCAAAGGGGCCCTCATGAGCTGATTGGAATATTTTCTTTGTAACTTCCCCACCGACAGAAAAGCTGTGGGAGAAAAGGTCATCAATTCTTAGGTGAAAAGACTCGAATACCCTTTGTAAAAATCCACCGTCATTTTGAAAATAAAATAAAATAAAATTGAACCAGCCTAAGTTTTCTATATATTATGCAATGGAAATATTAAAATAGGGAAATGTTATCAGCACTACTGTATTTTGATGAGGGCACTCATCACTTTATTAAAAGTACGGTATGGCCTGCACCATAAGATGATCCAAACTGTCCATTAGATGGGCCACAACCTAAAGTCCATTAGATGGGCAACAACCTAAATAGGTTGTACCCCAAAAATCATTTCCATAGGTTGATCGTAACCCTCCGATCTGAACGTTAGAGGCTTGATCCTAACTCTCTATAGATCGAAGGGTTACGATCAACCTATGGAAATGATTTTTGGGGCACAACCTGTTTAAGTTGTGGCCCATCTAATGGACGGTTTGGATCATCTTATGGTGAGGGCCATACCGTACTTTTAATAAAGTCAGGAGTGCCCTCATCAAAATACAGTTGTGCTGATAACATTTCCCTTAAAATATTTCAAAGTTATTTCCAAGTTTCTTAAAATATAGGGATTTTTTGCTTATTAGTCCCTAAGAAAAGCATATTATCTTAGCAGTCATATTTTTAGAAAATATTTGCTAAAAAGTCCCTAAAACTCCCCTACGTCAATTTTCTCCGTTAAAAATTCTAAAATAGCAAATTTGCCCTCCAACCCCTTTAATCCGTTTTGGCGGATTTTGATTTCCCTTCCAATATTTTCGGAGAAAATTTAGGAAATAAGAAAAGGTAGTATCTTTTCCAATATTCTCTTCAAAAATCTTGTAAAATCCTTCAAACTTGTTAACGTTTTATCCCATTTTGACTTTCCCTTTGGCATTCTCCCTCTAAATTAATAGACATAATTCTCCTCTTAAATCATTGAAAAAAATTCCATAGAAATAATTTTCCATCAGAGATATTTTCTTGCAATCCAACCAAGATAGGAATTTCTTGGAAAAGTTTGAAACGAAAAATATTCCTAAAATTTCTTACTTTATTTATCCATGAAGAAAAGATAACTCAAACCGACCCTATTTAATTTATTTTAGAGGGATTTTCAATTTATTTAAAATGATTTTTTTGTTGAAGGATTTTTGACAAGAATATTGAAGGAGATAATATTTTTGCTTATTTCCTAGTTATTTTCCAAAAATATTGGAAGGGAAATCTAAATACGCTAAAACGGATTAAATGAGTTGCGGTTAAATTTGCCATTTTAATATTTTTAACGGAGAAAATTAACGTTGGTGAGTTTTAGGGACCTTTTAATTAGCAAATATTTTCTAAAAGTAGGACTACTAAGATAATATGCTTTTCTTAGGGACTAATAAGCAATTATTTTGCCATGTAGGGACTAATAAGCAAAAATCCCTAAAATATATACAGGTCCCTTTCCTGCATCTGGTGTTTAGGATTGATGAAATGCCTCTTAAGTCTTCTATTCTCACTAGATTTTAGTTATTAAATAGAAGACTTCTAGCTGATATGTTTCTTAAATCTTCCTAATACCTACTTCTTCAATGTTAACACACTTCAAAACATTAAATTGCTCTGGTGTGCCTCTTTGTTTGAGGTCCATGCATCTATAGGTAGCATTCACCTATTAACTAACTTATATTTCATATCAAAAACAAAAATATATAATTCATTACCAAGCTCTTAATCATCAAAAAATAGACTATGATATAAGATATATCATGGAACATAGCTTGGGACACTCCTTTTCTTTTCCTTTTAAATATTTTTTAATTTCTCATATATTTTATATGGGACTTGCTAGGCAATTTCGCGGACCACTTTTTTCAGGAGAGAACAGCTACCTTGTAGCAGATTTTGACTTATTCATTTAATTCATCTAACGTAGTTCTCTACTGAAAAAGTGAGCCGCAAAATGGCTTTCTGAGAAATTGCCTAGCAAATCCCATCTTATCTAAGCATGTTAATTGTTTTTGTTTTTCATTTTTTTTTTTTTTTAAATCAAGTCAAGGGTGACCTTCTAGAGTAGCCATCGAAATTGCGTAAATTAGTAAAGCAAAAAAATAAAAAAAAATGGATTGGAATATGAAAAAAATAATTTTCTATTGTCATTTTGAAATTAGAGAAATGACTATATATAATAGAAGATGCCTTTCATTAAACTATTTTTGCTTAAGTTAGGCTCAATGAAACACAAATATTCCATGCAAGGTGTGCATGGAATCCAGACAACAAAGCATACAAAGGGCTCCCACTTTTTAATTCTCTTTCTCCATATCAAAAACTAAGCCCAAACCCTTGAAAGGATATTAAAATCCTTCCTTTTTGGATTTATTTGTCCCCCATAAGTATTATTAGCCCTCCTTGACCTTAACAATGTTCCTAGTGCAAAGAATATATCCAAAAAATAGTAAGATTAAATTAAACTAAACAAAAGCAAAAAGATATTGCAATATTAATTGTTCATTGAAGTCAATTTTGGGCTATAGAATTTCTTAAAACTGTGATCAAGCACTGAACAACAAATCATAGTGCTTAAAACTTGATTAATGACTAATTACATTATTTACTTGGTTGTTTAGTTTGAGTTTGTGTTGTGGTCAGATGTAAGAACAATTGGCTGAAAGGCTTAGTCACAATAAGTTTATTGTGAATTTGTCATCAACCTGTTATATTTCTATAAATTGATAAATATAAATTCTTAATAATATATTAATGCAATAATCTAAAAATTATAAATATTAGTAAAATAGAACTTGAAATCGGCGCGGAATATATCGCAATAAAACAGATATAAAATCTCTCTCTCTCTCTCTCTCTCTCTCTCTCTTGCGCGCACATATCTACAAGAAATTAGGGTTTTACCGGTTGTCCTAACCGCCGTTATAAGTATATAAATCTGCCGGTAAAGGATATACCACGGAATCCACTGGCAATGTATTGTGATAAAACAGCTTTAAGGGACCACTTGTGAAAATCAGCGGTCATACATTTGCTAGTAAATGTAGCATCGGTAATTCGGTATAGCCTTTAGTGGAGAATAAATTATCTACTAGTAGAAGATACCTTCGACCGATTGTTATGATCACCACTACAATGATGTCTTTACTGGCACTTTATTTTTGCCACCTTTTGATTGCTTGTAAAAACTAAAAAGCGTAGTTATTGTTTAGTTATTTTTACATATCTTTACCGACGGTCATGACCATTTGTGAAAATAAAAAATATTAGTTGCAGTTATGACTGCCCGTAAATATTTTTTTAAAAATAAAATAAAATTTGAAAAATAATTCAAATCGGAAATGGGAAACCTGAAACGTGTTGATGGGGTGTGAAAACACCAGCCTCTCACAGGCTGCCACCTGTCCCAGAGTAGGTGAGATCCAGCCTCTCACGGGCTGCCACCTGTCCCAGAGTAGGTGAGATCCAGCCTCTCACAGACCACCACCTGTCCTGGACACCTGTCCAGGACACCTCAACAGATCTTCCCTATAAATAGGGGACTAAAGCTCAGACTAATGGGTAATGCGAAAATCCCTTCTCTCCCTAAAACTCTTAGACATCTCCCCTTCACTCCTGCTCATACTGACTTGAGTGTCGAAGGGCCTGTCCGGAGTAAAATCCGGTCTGGTCTTCTGACCTCGTTTGCCTTGTGCAGGACTAAGCACTCACCACAGGACTCATACTCAACCTCCCTCGTCACTCGCTCTCAGTTCTTACGCCACTGCTGTACCTGTTACCGATTTTAGGTCTAACAGATTGGCGCCATCCGTGGGACCAAGAACTAAAAGCTGTTCTTACATATCTCACTTACAAAAATGGCAGGGCGCAAGAGTGCGCGGTTAGCTTCTGCGCAGAACGACCAAGCCGCGCTACCTCGTAGGACCCGGAGCGGTCGAATCGCCTCGATGGTAGTGGCAGCATCTGCCGACCAAAGCCTTCCTCGCTCGGAGCATCACAATCCCGTGCCCACCTCGGAGCAGGTCCAAGCCCTCTTCCAGCAGATGACGGCCCTTGTTGGTCAGTACCAACAACTACTTCAAGCACCCCCTCCACCTCCTCCAGAGGCCCCGCGATCTGCCCAAGGAGTCCACAGGGGAGAGTCATCACGTCATGGGGAGGGCAGAACTCATCACTCCGCTAGACAAGTTCATCGCCCCATAGTGAGGCACGCCCAGACAGAACCTCATCACCGCGAAAGATCGCGGTCTCGCTCCACGCAGAGGCGCCGGCCTCACGAAGATCGTTTGCCACCGGCAAAATCTCGGCCTCGTCGTAGGAGTCCGGAAAGTCAGTCCGGTTCTGCGGCAAGCCCATTTGTGGGAAGAATCAGGTCCCCAGACCGCAGAACGGATCCGCTGCTACAGAGAATGGAGGAGATGAACCACCGAATAGAGGAATTGGCGAAGGATCAGAGCCGGCCCGCCTCCAGAGCGTTCTCAAGCAGAACGCCGTTCACTAGTGATGTCCTGAGTGCTCCAGCACCCAGAGGATTTAAAATGCCTGCCGTCCCTCAGTACGACGGCACTACCGATCCCGTGGATCATTTGGAGACATTTAGAACAATGATGCTCCTCCACGGCGCCTCCGACGGCTTCATCTGCAGAGCCTTCCCAACGACGCTCACTGGCGCGGCAAGAGACTGGTACTCCAGGATCAAACCAAACTCCATCAACAATTTCGATGATTTTGGAGAGGATCTGGTCCGCCATTTCATGAGTAGCCGTAGGCCGAAGAAAACGACTGCATCCCTGATGGCCTTGCGACAGGATGATAATGAACCCCTGAAGGTGTTCGTCCGCCGCTTCAACAGGGAGGCACTACAGGTGCCCAATTTAGATCCCTCAGCGGCTATGAACGCACTCCTCACCGGTGCAAGATCTGATGATTTTCGTCGAGCGGTGGCTCGGCAAAATCCGCACTCACTGGCGGATCTCATGGCCGGGGCAGAAGAGTACATAACAGTGGAAGAAACACTGGCAGCTCTTAATTCAAACCGGAGGATAACCTCTGAAGAGAAGAATCTGCCTAAACAGCGTAGGGAGGATAAACCTCCCAGGAAAGAGAAGTCTCCACCCCCTCAGAGAAGAGAAGAGAACTTCACACCTCTCAATACCTCTAGAAAGCACATACTGGCGGCAATCAGTGAGGAGGAGTTTGTGAAGTGGCCGCCCAGAATGATCTCCAAGGGAAACAGAAGAGATCCTTCAAAGTACTGTCGGTTTCACAAGGACCACGGCCATGACACAGAGGATTGCTGGCAGCTCAAGGGAGAAATTGAGCAGCTGATCAGCCGGGGTTATTTGAAAAAATACATCCAGAATGACGGCCGCACCCAAGAGCGCAAAGGAAAGAGTCCCCAGGGCCGTAGCCCTCGAAGATCACAGCAGCCCCCTCCTCAGGATAAGACTTCTCAGGTCACCGACGCGCAGCCTGAGGCACCCCGATCTCAACCAAGGGGGGTTATCAATACAATCATGGGCGGACCAGCCGCTGGGGGCACCTCCTCTGCTGCTCGAAAAGCATATGCACGGCAAGTTAACGCCGTTCACACAACCAGCAAAAAGTCAAGAACGGAGAATGAGATCTCCTTCTCGGACGCAGATCTGGACAGCCTTATTTTGCCCCACGACGATGCATTGGTGTTAACTATGCTCGTTGCTAACTGGGAGGTAAAGAAAATTCTTGTGGACAACGGGAGCTCAGCGGATATTCTATACTACCATGCCTTCGAGAAAATGATGATAGGCGACGACCGTCTAAGGCCGGCGAACTCAGATTTGTTCGGCTTCTCCGGAGAGGTCGTAAAAGTGGTAGGACAGATCGAGCTCCCTGTTCTTGTCGGAGATTCACCATGTCAAGCGTTCGCCATGGTTAACTTCCTGGTAGTGAAGGCCACCTCGGTCTATAATGCTATCTTGGGACGGCCTGGCCAGAATCTGATCCGAGCAGTCGCCTCAGCCTACCACCAAAAAATGAAATTCATAACCCCTAATGGCGTGGGGGAAGTTCGCGGAGATCAGCCTCAATCAAGGGAGTGCTATGCAATGGCACTGAAAGGAAAAAACGCAGTGGAATCACTGCCAATCGAACTGCTTGATGTAAGGGACGAACTCAGGGGTACTCAACCCGCTGAGGACCTACTCTCCATCCCACTGTGCCCGGAGGACGGTGAGAAAGTCGCTCTGATCGGTTCCTCCCTTAGTAGTAGCATTCAACATCAACTCACCGAGTTTCTCCAGGGCAATGCAGATGTCTTTGCATGGGTTCCTGCCGATATGCCCGGCATCGATCCAGAGATCAGCACTCATAGGCTTGGTGTCGATTCAACCTGCAGACCGGTGAAACAGAAAAGGAGACACTTTGCTTTTGAAAGGCGACAGGCAATAAAAGAAGAAGTGGAGAGGCTTCTGAAGGCTGACTTCATTCGCGAGATTCGATATCCGGACTGGCTAGCAAACGTAGTCCTAGTCAAGAAGACTAATGGAAAGTGGAGAACCTGCGTCGATTTTACTGATCTGAATAAGGCTTGTCCCAAGGACAGTTATCCGCTCCCGAAGATCGATCAGCTCATCGACGCCACAGCGGGTCATGAACTGTTGAGCTTCATGGACGCCTTCTCCGGATATAACCAGATCAGGATGTACGAATCGGATATACCAAAGACCTCATTCGTCACAGATCAAGGGACTTATTGCTACCGAGTCATGCCCTTCGGCCTCAAAAACGCTGGAGCTACTTACCAAAGGCTGGTGAACAGACTGTTTCAGAACCAGATCGGCCGAAACATGGAAGTTTATGTGGACGATATGCTGGTCAAAAGTCGAAGTGCACAAGACCACGTGTCTGATCTCAGAGAAACATTTCAGGTCCTAAAGAAGCACAACATGAAACTCAACCCCACCAAGTGCACTTTTGGTGTCAGTTCGGGGAAGTTCTTAGGATTTATGGTGAGCCAGCGAGGGATAGAAGCAAACCCAGAAAAGATCAGAGCCGTGATGGAGCTTATCGCCCCAAAAACCATCAGAGAAGTTCAGCGGCTCACGGGAATGATAGCGGTGTTGGGTCGCTTCATTTCCAAATCGGCGGAGAGATGCCTGCCTTTTTTCAGTGCGGTTAAGGGCCTCAAAACTGCGCCCTGGACGGAAGAATGCCAGATTGCCTTCGACGAGCTGAAAAGGTATCTGTCCTCCCCGCCATTATTAACAAAGCCGGAGCCAGGTGAGGAGTTATTTCTATATCTCTCCGTTAGCTCCACGGCACTGGCAGCTGTCCTCGTCCGCGAAGAGCACCGCCAGCAAAAACCAATCTATTATGTCAGCAAGGTTCTTCACGACGCAGAAACAAGGTACCAGCGGGTCGAGAAATTGGCTTACGCGCTGGTAATGGCTGCAAGAAAATTAAGACCGTACTTTCAAGCTCACACTGTAAAGGTCTTGACTGACCAGCCGCTTCGGCAAGTACTCCATCGACCAGATATCTCCGGACGACTTGTGAAATGGGCCGTAGAGCTGAGCGAGTTCGACATCCAGTACGCTCCAAGGCCAGCCATCAAGGCCCAAGTACTGGCAGATTTCGTAGCAGAGTGCACCATCCCCCAGCAGGTCGTCGACCCCGAAGCGGTACTACTCCCAGTTGCAGAGAAAGCGGTTCCTGACGAATGCATAGCAGAAACTCAGACAGAAATCTTGCAACCGCCGGCAGAGCAGGACTCCATGACCAGCACACCAACTTGGGAAGTATATGTCGACGGTTCTTCAAATAAAAACGGCTGTGGAGCAGGCCTCATCCTCACTGGGCCTGAGGGGTTCACTGCGGATTATGCTCTGAGATTCGGATTCCGTGCGTCCAACAATGAGGTAGAATATGAAGCCCTCCTTGCCGGAATGAACCTAGCAATTCAGACCGGCGCCTGGAAATTAAAAGCATACTGCGACTCACAGCTGGTAGCAAATCAGATCCAAGGGGTCTTCGAAGCACGAGATGAGCGTATGGTTAAGTATCTTGCCAAGGTTCATCAACTCTCCAGCCGGTTTGCCAGTTTCGAGGTCATCAGAGTACCACGAACAGAAAATGCCAAAGCAGATGTACTGTCGAAGCTGGCTGCTTCTGGATACACCACTCTTGGAAGCATACGTATGGAATTCCTACAAAGATCTAGCATCGAAAGAGAAGCCGCAGATATAATGCAGGTGGAGAACGAGCCGTGCTGGATGGATGAGATCATTCATTACTTACGGGACGCGAAACTTCCCGAAGATAAGAAGGAAGCCCGTAAGGTGATACAGAGAGCCGCCCGATTCTCCCTCAGCAGTGACATTTTGTATAAAAGGTCCTACACTCTCCCGTACCTGAAGTGTCTGGGACCAAGTAACGCCGCGTACGCATTGCAAGAGACTCATGAAGGAATCTGTGGAGAACATCTGGGGGGCAAAGCCCTGGCGATCAAGGTACTCCTCAGAGGATTGTATTGGCCCACCATACGACAAGACGCGCTGAATCTGGTTAAAAAGTGCGAGAGGTGCCAGAAATTCTCCCCCACCATCCACCAGCCTGCTGTGGCGATGGCCCCAATTATCAGTCCACTCCCTTTTGCAGTATGGGGGATGGACATTCTGGGTCCTTTTCCACCGGCTTCTGGAAAGCGCATATTCGTGGTAGTGGCGATCGACTACTTCACCAAGTGGGTGGAGGCAGAACCTCTAGCCCAGATCACTGAGCAGAATATACAGAATTTCTTCTGGAAGGCAGTGGTCTGCAGATTTGGGATTCCCCGTGCCTTAATCACAGATAACGGCAAACAGTTCGACTGCCGGAACTTTCGGAAGTTCTGCTATGACCTAAAGATTGAACAGAGATTCACTCCGGTTGCTCACCCCCAGACCAATGGGCAAACGGAAGTAACTAATAGGATCTTGCTTCAAGGGATAAAGAAGAGGCTGGATGAAAAAGCTGGCCGATGGGCAGATGAGCTCTACCATGTTCTGTGGGCTTACCGCACCACTCCTCGCACGACGACTGGTGAATCACCATTCAACCTCTCTTTTGGAACCGAAGCCGTGATACCTGTTGATATAGGCACCCCATCTCCCAGAGTCATCAGTTTCCATGAGCAACTGAACAGCGACGGACTCCGCGCCAATCTCGACTTACTAGAAGAAATCCGGGAGGAATCTCGAATCCGGGTCGCCGCTTATAAGCAGAAGGTGTCGAATTATCACGACTCCAAAATTCGCCCCAGAGAATTCAGGACAGGGGATCTGGTCCTGAGAAAGGCGGCCGTCTCCCAGCCGACGAAAGTAGGGAAACTTTCCCCAACTTGGGAGGGACCCTATCGAGTGAAGGAAGTTATCCGGCCAGGAAGCTATAAGCTAGAGACACTGGAGGAGCACCTATTACCCCACGCATGGAACTCCAAAAACCTCAGGAAATATTATCAGTAGTCGAATTATCCGGCGTGAAAAGGTGATCTTGTAAATTTGTATATTTGTTGTTATGAATAAATAATCTTCTTGCAAATTCAGTGTCACTTTTATATCTGAAAACCCAGTTCTTAAACTGGGTACGCACTGGAAACCCAGTTCTTAAACTCGGGTACGCACTGGAAACCCAGTTCACAAAACTTGGGTACACACTGGAAACCCAGTTCTTAAACTCGGGTACGCACTGGAAATCCAGTTCTTAAACTCGGGTACGCACTGGAAACCCAGTTCACAAAACTTGGGTACGCACTGGAAACCCAGTTCTTAAACTCGGGTACGCACTGGAAACCCAGTTCTTAAACTCGGGTACGCACTGGAAACCCAGTTCACAAAACTTGGGTACGCACTGGAAACCCAGTTCACAAAACTTGGGTACGCACTGGAAACCCAGTTCTTAAACTCGGGTACGCACTGGAAACCCAGTTCACAAAACTTGGGTACGCACTGGAAACCCAGTTCACAAAACTTGGGTACTCACTGGAAACCCTGTTCACAAAACTTGGGTACTTGGTCACAATTCGACTACCAACAGCCTCATTCCCAGGTTATCAAAATTAAAAAGACAAAGTCAAGCAAATCACTCGGTTAAGAAGTATCAGAGACAGACAAATGTGATTTCATTGATCAGAATATGTGGGGCCTCGAGGGCCATTACAAAATTCACTTTAAAAATGCTGGTAAGAGCTGTAGGGTCTCAAGGACCATTACAAAAAGAGGTCAAAACAAAACAAAAAAAAAAAAAAATTCTAAGCATCTGGAAGAGAGGTGATGTCAGCAGGAGCATCAGCAGGAGTATCTGGCTCCTCATCAGTAATCTTCGGCCTGGCAGGGAGAGTCATGTTCTGCATCAATAAGTTTGGATTGCAGGCCTGGAGCTCCTGGAGGCAGTCGTAGTATCCAAGACTATAAGCCTCGCTCGACAGGCTGAAAAGTTCAGCCTCCTTTGCCTCTGTGGCCTCTTTCACTGCCTTCTCCTGCCTTTCAGTAGCTCTTCCTCTTTGAGCCTCCATGGCTTCAGCAGCCTTGGCCAGTTTCCTCTTCTCTACGGCCAGATCCTCTTTCAACAACCTCCTCTCCTCCTCTATTCGCCCGATGCTCGTTTGAAGCTCCTGCACCTCAGCGGCCAACTTTCCGTTCACCTCTTCAGATGCAGTAATGGCTTGGGAGAACTTCTTACTCTTCTCCTTGAGGTCATTATAGTAGAGCAAGATCTGAAGAAAGAAACAGGCATCAGTATGGTGAAAGGAAGAAATGGGCAAAAAGTTAGCAAATCGAAGCACCACTTCCTTACCTGGTAAGCTGAGGATAACACAGCCTCCTCTCCTGTGGCTGGCGGCTCGTAAAGGATCTGTTGCTTGTCCTTCCGCAGCAAACACTTGCTCATGAGCTCTGCTGCTACTCGGCTCTCGCCTAGGGCAGTGTCATCCTTCAAAACGGCCCAATTGGGTCGAAAGACATGCTCACTAAGCCCCGTAGGAGGACGAGCCCCAGAACCGGTTCCGGTAGAAGCACCACCGGATTTAGAAGAGCCACCGCCCTGAGCAAAGGGGCCTATTAGCTTCACCGTAGTCTTGGGCCTCTGGGATGGGGGTGGAGTGCCCTGTGACGGGGCCGGACTCCCCAGTACAGTCGCCTTTCTCTTCTGGCGCTCCTGTTGTGCCTGTGCAGCACCCTCCTGTGCCCGTGGCTGGGCTCCTTGTCTTATCTTCTCGACGGTCGATTGTTTCTTCATTTCTGCCAGTCAAGCAAGCAGTCAGAAGCAAGCATATAAAAAATAAACAGATTGCAGACAAGTCTAGCTACATACGTTCTGGAGTCGCGGCACTCACGCCCAGCCCGACCAGAATCGCCTCTTCAGAAAACTCCTTACAACGGATGAGGCCCGATTGCTCGATCTCCTTCCGCATCAAGGCGAATGTTATCCTGTCCTCACCTTCGAGGAGCGGCTTTCGACTCAGTTTTGAGGTATCTGGAGTGTCCCACACTAGAGGGACGGACCAGGGCTCACTGGCCTCCTGATCCACAACATAGAAGAATCTATTCTTCCACGAGTGAATCGACGAAGGAATGCCAGTGATTATCTTCCGTTCAGGGCGCTGGCTAATGTAGATCCAGCCCCCTTCTTTATGCTTCTTCAGGTGTGCACAAGCACGGAACAGTGACAAGGTCACGCTCCTCTCTAACCGACCGTGGACGAGGTATAAAAACCCAACTAATAATCTCCATGAGTTCGGAGCTACCTGGGCCGGGGCTAGTCCGTAGTATCGTAGCACCGCTGAGAAAAAGGGGTGCAACGGAAATCGGAGTCCTGCCCTCAGTGACTCCTCATAAATACAGAGGTCCTGGCTCTCGTTGCAGGCTCTGTCTCCCTCTATAGCTGCCCTCAGTTCAAATCTCGGGGGCACACAGTATTTATCCCTGATATCTCCCAGCATAGACCTGGTGAGGTAGTTCTCCTCGACTAGAGCTCGCAAGTTGTATTTTGGATCGGCATCCATCCGCGCTCTAGCGATCACCTCCACCGCCCGGCCAGGAAGGAATGTTGTGGACGCTTCAGCAACGTCGCTCTCAACACTCCCTCCTGCTCGCGGGAGACTGCCAGTCAAGGGTGGAGTGGCATTCAGATCTAAGAACACTTCATCCCTATCCCCTCCGTCGTCACTATCTACAAGGTCTATCCTATCAGACGCCCTAGTCACTACAGGCTCCTGAGGCATCCTAAACTCCGAACTACTGCTAGTGGAGGACCCCGTACCGGACTCGGAATTGGAAGTACTACCAGACATAGTAAAAGGAAGGGCTGAGAGGAATACCGGTGAGTGGAGCTCGTAAAGATCTTGGAACGCGACTGCGAGCTACGGGCTGCGAACTGCGATCTGTGGACTGCGAGCTGCGAACTGAGAAGTGAAAACTCCCAGAGCAAGAAGAGGAAAAAGATGAAAAGTAAAAAGTAAAAACTGAAGGGGGGTAAACCTCCTTATATAGTTTTTAAGAGGCGGTGGGGCAATAAATGCGATGCACGCATCTCGAGGTCATCCGGATTGCGCCACGTGTCCCCTATTTATGACGGACACATTCTCCCACCATCAATACGATCAAGCACGCGCGTAAACATTCACGTCCCAAGAATGGATCTCCGCACTCCGCACTCCGCACTCCGTATTCAGTCCGGAAAAAACCGTACTGGATATAACGCGTTCTCACAAAACGACAAAAATCAGTTCGGTCCGCACCGAACTGGCCGCAAGACGACAAAACTCAGTCCGGAAAAAACCGTACTGGATATAACGCGTTCTCACAAAACGACAAAAATCAGTCCGGTCCGCACCGAACTGGCCGCAAGACGACAAAACTCAGTCCGAAAAAACCCGTACTGGATATAACGCGTTCTCACAAAACGACAAAAATCAGTCCGGTCCGCACCGAACTGGTCGCAAGACGACAAAACTCAGTCCGGAAAAAACCGTACTGGATATAACGCGTTCTCACAAAACGACAAAAATCAGTCCGGTCCGAACCGAACTGGCCGCAAGACGACAAAAAACAGTCCGGTTGAATCCATACTCCGAACTGCGGATTGCTATCTCCGTACTGCGACCTCCGGACTGGATACGGCGCACTCTGAAAAGCGTCAAGAGCCAGTCCGGTTGAATCCGTACTCCGAACTGCGGACTGCGATCTCCGAACTACGGACTGCTATCTCCGTACTGCGACCTCCGGACTGGATACGGCGCATTCTGAAAAGTGTCAAGAGCCAGTCCGGTTGAAGCCGTACTCCGAACTGCGGACTGCTATCTCCGTACTGCGGACTGCGGACTGGATACGGCGCACTCTGAAAAGCGTCAAGAGCCAGTCCGGTTGAATCCGTGCTCCGAACTGCGGACTGCGATCTCCGAACGGCGGACTGCGATCTCCGTACTGCGATCTCCGGACTGGATACGGCGCATTCTGAAAAGCGTCAAGAGCCAGTCCGGTTGAAGCCGTACTCCGAACTGCGGACTGCTATCTCCGTACTGCGGACTGCGGACTGGATACGGCGCATTCTGAAAAGCGTCAAGAGCCAGTCCGGTTGAAGCCGTACTCCGAACTGCGGACTGCGATCTCCGAGCTGCGAGCTCCGGACTGCGAACTCCAGGCTCTCCATTTCACCTCCGAACAGCATCCGCCCATCCAGAAAAACAACCGACTACACTTTCCCAAGTCCCTCCATGACTTGGAAAACTGGGGGGCAACTGATGGGGTGTGAAAACACCAGCCTCTCACAGGCTGCCACCTGTCCCAGAGTAGGTGAGATCCAGCCTCTCACAGGCTGCCACCTGTCCCAGAGTAGGTGAGATCCAGCCTCTCACGGGCTGCCACCTGTCCCAGAGTAGGTGAGATCCAGCCTCTCACAGACCACCACCTGTCCTGGACACCTGTCCAGGACACCTCAACAGATCTTCCCTATAAATAGGGGACTAAAGCTCAGACTAATGGGTAATGCGAAAATCCCTTCTCTCCCTAAAACTCTTAGACATCTCCCCTTCACTCCTGCTCATACTGACTTGAGTGTCGAAGGGCCTGTCCGGAGTAAAATCCGGTCTGGTCTTCTGACCTCGTTTGCCTTGTGCAGGACTAAGCACTCACCACAGGACTCATACTCAACCTCCCTCGTCACTCGCTCTCAGTTCTTACGCCACTGCTGTACCTGTTACCGATTTTAGGTCTAACACGTGTATACATTTATTTTCTTTAAATAAAGAACATAGACTTTCAAACAAAAAAGGGATTTGCTAGCCTCCTTTGCAGAAATCACCTACGCGCCCGTCCTTTGCATGTGATGAGAGCTTTCAAACAAACAGGATTTGCTAGCCTCCTGTTTGCATTCTGCATGCATTGACAGCTTTGTTTGCATTCTGCGCACATTGGTGCTTATCAAAAGTCGTTCACATTCTTCTTTTGTATTCGTGACATCCCAAATTTGGCTTCACGTCATTGTAAAAAAAAGTCATTTCCATCTGTGTAAGAGCATTAGAGTCAAAGGAAGAAGTGATGTTTCCCTCTTCTTCTCAATCGCCTGAAAATCTGAAATATAGAAACCTTAGACCTTGGCACAAAGCCCCACAAAAAGATGTAGCCCGCCTTTCTACAATTCTACTATCATGGCAGGGGACTTCTCATGGGTTAGAGACATAGCTTTATGTCTCATGGGATGATCCTATGCAGCTAATTTTTTGGGCACACCCAATCCATGTCAGGGCCTATGAAATGACTGCTTAGGATCACCCAAAAAATGTAGGCTCCCACTGTTTTTATGGCCGACGGACTAGATAACTTCTCTAGTCGGCCGACTAGAAACACTTTCCTCTTATCATATACATGTAACGTATTAATTTCAAAGATAAACCCATGTCACAAATGCCAATTATCAATTTTAATTCTCTAAGCAAACATGAGATTTCAATGCATAATTGATGCTTTAAAGCGATGCTTATCTTAGTTATAAGTTGTAGGCTATGGAATAGATTGCACAAAACCTATTTTGATGGAAAATGGTATCTTCACTCCTTCCTTTGACAATGACACAACAGAATTTATTAATCACTTTTTTAATTGGTTATTTGTAATTTTGGAGGAATTGTAATTGTAAGGCCTTATGTGGGCAATCATTGATCTTCGATAAACCGTCTAGGTTGATTAATTAGAATAAGTATGAAATTACTAGAGTTACCAATTGACCAAAGTGATCAAAAAGAGGTATGAGGTAGGTCTTATCATATTAAGACATGGATCTTTATTATAAAACTAAATTATCTACATCAGGGTTAGTAGTAAATTAAATTAATTAAACTAATTAGAGTTCTATTGTGGGTGGAACTCTAACAGGTACTTCTATAAATGAAGGGATTGGTCTCTCTTACCATCTAACTCACTAAAAGGAGATCTATACCTTTCAGTTTCTGATCACAACCTTTAATAGCTATTATTAAAACATAGAATGTTGATATCAATTTCCTAAATTCATTTAGGCCACATTTGGATAGCCACAAGGTTTAGATTTGGATTTCTCACATTTGCAGTTGAGAATTGGAACTGGATCAGATCCTTGGATTTCCAAATCAACTACAATAGTGAAAAAAAAAAAATTTGATTTTCAAATCTATTCTGCAAAACTCAAATATCACTACCCAAAAAGAAAACAGTAATAATAGGCAACTGATATTGGCACTACCAGGTTTTAATAATTGCACAAACTCAGCTTGTCTTTTATTTTCTAACAGTCTTAAAAGATCTCTTTGAGACCTTTAATAAACTCTGACAGCTTTTTAAGGGGAGTGATAAATCGACCCCGTTAAAGTCTACCCACAATTCAAGTACAAGGGGGGTGAAAAAATCATCTCCCTTTAAGATATAAGGGGGTCGGTTTATCACTGCCCCTTTTTAAATATTAAAAGACAAGAGATTAAGTGTAATTATCATATTAAATGGTAGTGTCAATATCAGTAGCCTAAAACCATAAGGCCGCTGGTATTAAATGAGTCTGTGTGCAGTGGGCCCATGCAAGGAATTGACACGTGTGGACCCACCAAAATTTCGATTGCCAGAGCCAACTGTACGCATTCAATTTAGGACGTCAAATCCGTCATTCCGTACCATCGGCACTGCCACGTCACTTTCCTAATGTTTAATCCCAATATGGGGCCCACCTTATAACGTTCCTCCTCCACATGTTTCGGCAGCTTACACGTGCTCAAATCTAGACCGTTGAAATGTACGTACAGAAATCGTACGGATGAAAATCGTTATCTATAAGTCGGCACATGCACATGCGGCTGTTATCAGTAGGGCGAGTCTCTTCTTTTCTCGGCATTTTATCGTATCGAGAAATTATAATCTCGAGAAACGATAACTTATTTTTCTTCTAGGTATAAAGTGACTTAATAGCTAATCATGGTTTTAAATTTCGATTTAAGTTTCGGTAAAATTTTGGTCTTGGCCGAAACCGAAATTCCGGCCGAAATCCTGTATAAAGTCCCTAAATTTTGATTTTTTGGGCTGAAATTCTTTGAAGAATTAAAAAGGGCATTTTTTAAATTTCGGCAATCATGGTTTTAAATTTCGATTTCAGTTTTAGTAAAATATTGGTCTTGGCCAGAACCGAAATTTCGGCCGAAATCATATATAAAGTCCCGAAATTTCGACCTAAATTCTGTAAAGAGATAAAAAGGGCATGTTTTCCAAATTTCGGCCAAAATTCTCGAAATTTCGACCGAAAAGAAAAGAACTTTCACAGGGCATTGATAAATAGACCCGATAGAGGGCAGTGCTTAGAGAGAGAGAGAGAGAGAGAGATAGAGATACTCGGGTCGATTTAAGATATTAGGGGATCGATTTACCACTTGCCCTTTTTGTAAGGTGAAACTAAAAGTAATGTTGGAAAATAAATATTCCATGGAAAATAAAATTCTAAGCTCTAAGTAGATTTGTGATTTGCCTTGAAAACAAGTTTTAAATTTAGGTAAATAAAATGAGTTAACCAAAAGCTTCAAAATTTATTCTCCATTGAAAAAATTTCAAATAAGATTATATACAATATGATTCCTATGCATTCAGCAAATGCATTTGCTTGCTTTTGACACGTTCAACATCTAAACTATTCATTTGTTGGGCCGATATTCGAATTACTGTCTATTCATAGTGGGACCTATATAAGGGTGTCAATTTTGGCTCGGGCTCGGGCTCGGAAGCTCGCTCGAGCTCGAATCCTTAACAAGCCGAGCCGAGCCGAGCCGAGCCCGATTTAGGCCAGGCTCGGCTCGTTAAGGCTAGTTAAGAATTTAATATATTTAAATATATATATAATATATTAATATATACATTAAAAGGGTTGTCCAGAGAGTGAAGGGGGGGGGGGCAAAATATGTCACTTCATTTTTGGAACCCCATTTGTTACTAGGACCACCCCCCATAGTGTAAAAAAAGTAGTCAAATTACACTAGTAGGGCTGTCCAGGGAAGATGAGGGGTGTGAACTCAATATAACTCGAGCTCGGTAAGGCTCGCAAGCCGCTCGCGAGCCTGAGCCTGGTTCAAGCCCGAGCTGAGCTTTTGAGCTTAACGAGCCGAGCCGAGCCTGGCCACGGCTTAACTCATTTACACCCGCAGACCTATATGAGTGCCACTTGTAGGAGACCAAAACTACATCAAAGGTCATGTACTATTTGAGCCGCGTCCACTAGAAGACAAAGGAAGGAAGCTCAAATCCCCATAAAGCAATAAATAAATCTTGAAAATGACCAAATCATCGGAGTGGTTTTTATTTTCCACATGGGATCTTGTTTCCAAAGTGTTTTCCTTCTTCCTTTTTATGCATGGAAAACGAGAAAAAAGAAAAAAAATGTGTTTGGCAAACATGACTAGCAAAGCTCAATTCCCCAGATCCCATCAAAGTAGTGTGGAAGAATCAGACTTCTGCATGGGTTTTTTTAAACATGGTGGAGTTGCAAATACCCACTTGAAATGTCCAAGATAAATTTTCCCTGCATCCAAATACCCACCTGATAGAAGTGGCCTAACACAACATCCTGACCCTTTTGTGAAGCCAATATTACTTGAGGCTTCATTTCTTTCTATGTAAAATGAGCCGTAAAACAAATTACTCTAATTTCCAAGGGGAACAAATGGCGCGAGATATGTTTTATGTCCATTGTATGTCTGAAAGAAAGGGAGCATGAAAGAAAAGAGAATTTGTGTGGCTATTAACAAAAGGGTTTGTAGTCACTTAGTCTTTCCATTAGCAACTGTGTACTCATTTCAATGAGGAACCCTATCTTGTGAAGGCAAAAATCATCAAGATTAGACGCATTAGGGAGGGTGATGGGATTTGTATTAGTGAAATACAAGAAGATAAGGATTTTGAAGATTGTAATGAAATGTTTCTTTGAAATATGGGGCACCCTAATAAAACTGTCTTTGAATAAAAGCTGCATTATTTTTCACTGCCATCTTTTCCTGACCTCCACACCAAAGTCTCATCCCTAAAGACAAAATAATTGACAAGAAAGACCAACAAATTTGTCTTTAATGGCATTACAATTTATGGTAAGAAGTCATGTTCAAGGTCGTTAGTATCTTTCAAATGGATTCTAGTGACTTTCACCCCCAAGAGGATTTCAAATGTTTTGGAAATTCACCTTCAACAGATTTGACACATTTTAGCTTATTAAGAACTTATGTGGATGACTGATCGATACCCAAAAATGTGTAACACCTTAATTAGAGGCTGTTTGGTTGCAGGAATTTGTTTTTTATAATCTTTTAATGGAAAGTGAATTTTCCAATGTTTGGTAAACTCATTTTCTATGGAATTTATTTCTCCAAAATAATAAATTATGCTTGTTTTACAAGGAAAGTTACAAAGCTACTGAACCCTCTAAATTTATTCTCAATGGAATATTTTCTCTGTTGGAAGTATTATTTTGCATAATTTTGTTTTCTCTATAGTATATTCTGCTTATTTTCTCTACAGTTTCTTGACAATTAGACGCCCATATCACAGGTTTTCCTTTCCATTTGCCACGTCATTTCCTTTTCTTTTCCCATTCGGGTAACACAATTGAATTCTGATTGTATTAACAGTGCCATCTTCAAGGCAAATGTTAGTCATTTATCCATAGTCCATACTATTTTGTTGGATAAGTTGGGGTTAATTGGTAACACATTGTATCATTATAAATTGATTTATCAACTATATATCATTAATTTATAGATAATATATTAATGGTTAATATTAAAAGTTAGTAAATATATTTATATTTTTTATTAATATTTTATCGTATTAGAGTTGTAACAGTATATATCGGGATATATCGGCTATATATCAGCAACCTTTACAAGAAGAAACACAATAATAGAAGGTTTTAAGCATTTTAATCCATCAATTAACTAAACTTGTCTGGTTGAAATGCTGATTTTGTCTCCACCTCCTTCCATAATTACATGTCCCCATTGGTTCGTAGTGGGGTATGATGGTCACCTTTCATCACACATTACATCATTTGCTTCATTTTAAGGGAAATTAAGCCCTAAAACAGCATTTACTTTTGACATCTAAGAGATTCCTTATAAAGAAATGTGGTCCTCTACACAAATGATTGTGGCTAAGTGGGTGTCACTCTATTAGAACTTGCTAATAAATTTAACATAAAAGATAATGTGGTCTAATCAATAAACTAACAGAAAACATCAATAGAAGTAGATTATTTTATTGAGAAAAACTACTTGCTCCCTTGATAAGAAGAAGACCATAGGGATTTTTTTTATGTGTATACATGTTTGATAAGAAAACCACACTTATATTCCTTCCATTATCTTATCCTCTCTAAACAATTTTAGATTGCTTAAAATGAACTTGATGTGCCCCTTGTTTGAATTGAGGCTGATATCTCTCATTTGGATGGTGATTCCTAATGAGAAAAACCATTATATATTGGCACCCGATGTATCTAACTTTGGTAATCTAAGTCTTTTAAAAAATAAAGTATCATGGGCACTTTAAACTCAAACAGTAAGTTACTAAATTTGAATCCCAAAAACATCGATGCACTAAAAATTTTCTATCTTTTTGTTGTCCATTGTCTATATGTTAATACCGGTCTCAACACATTCAAAATACAATCTAAATTTTCTTGATGTTGTATGTATGAGAACCATTTTCCTGCTAGTTGACTTGTCTGAAGGATGAACCAAGGCCATTACAGGTAGAAATACAAACACATGGCAATGGATTGGTATTTAGCTGTATGTCTTTAATTGACCGAATATAATAATAAGCATGAGTAAACCAATATTTTATAGAATAGAACAGAACAGTAGCAAAGAAATAATAAATATGTATGAGAACTCAAATATATCCAACATTGGCATCTCTTAAATGATCTATAGTTACACTTCAAGATGATAGTGCACAGCATTAAGAAGAGATTGAGCAATGTCCAACTTTCTGTAGGACCCTTTCAGAACTAAACAAGTGTGAGATGTCAATCCAATACATAAACATGGGTTCATTGTAAACATTAGAAGGGATGAAACATGCCTATAATATGACAAATAACCTGAGTAGCCTTGGCTTGGCTGGATTGAGCTATCTAGGGAAAAATGCCAATCTTGAAAGCCATTATTACATATTTTTGTCTATCCATTGTTATAAATTTTCATAAATAAGGTTGCAAAAATGTAATTCCTTCCATTGGGGAAGTTTTATACTTTTTTAAAAACCACAGATTGCTTTAGGAACTATAAATACCATGTCCTAAAATCCACAACATATTTCTTCACATGGAGCTAAAGGGTTATCTGTCCTTAGAGTTTTCATCCAAGGAAAAGTTATTGGAATGATACTGCGAAATGGTTCATTGTAGAGCAGACCACATTTCAGTTCCATTAGAGTTTTTCATCCAAGGAAAAGTTATTGGAATGATACTGCGAAATGGTTCATTATAGAGCAGCCCACATTTCAGCTCCATTCAGGTTATCCCATGAGCCAAGAACATAAACTCAAAGGCTGACATATCCCAAACAACTGGTAAAACCCTTCAGATAACTAATAACATGAAGAAAATGAAGAAGGTGAAGAGTTTGTTCCTGTTTTATACACACAATAGACTTAGATTAATAGGAACGCCAACCTCTGGCTGAAGAGCGATATTATCTGTTGGTGCGTGCTTATACTGTGGGGAGAGGTTGAAGGAGAACCTCTGAAGGATCATGGCTAGCACCAACTTTGCTTCTAACATTGCAAAATTCTGTCCAATGCAGATTCTTGGACTCATGGAGAATGGCATTAGAGCATTTGGGTGTTTTGTTGCTCTTGAGATCTCATCTTTGAATCTCAATGGCTTGAATTCATTTGCATCTTCGCCCCAATATTTCTTATTGCTATGACTCATTTGTGGTGAAATTGATATGCAAGTGTCCTTCGGAATCATCAAGCTTCCCCATGTTACATCTTTGGAAGCCTTTCTGATCATCCAAATCGACAGACCATAGAGCCTCAGGGCTTCCATAATAACCATGTTCACCTACAAAATTTGTCAATGCTGTTCTTAATGTAAACTAAACAGAACAACTGTAATTCTATAATTTTTTAAGTATATTCATATTGGTTTCCATCCCTTTGTTATTAATGAAGAATCAAGAGAGGTTTTGTAATTCTTTTGTATGGGTATGCAAACAACCAATTACTCCAAAAGCTTTATCTGCTAGAGTTGGTGTTATTTGGCCATTTATACTTCAACACTCCCCCTCACATGTGGCCCCTCTTTTTTTGGGTTGACCATACATGTGGTACATGTGGCCCCTCTTTTGGGTTGGCCTTACACATGAATTTTTTTTATATAATATCAAGGAGTTGTTGGGTTTTGAACCCAAGACCTGCCGTGAGGCAGAGTAGCTCTTATATCACATGAAACAACCAATTACCCCAAAAGATTAAGCTGTTAGAGTTTGTGTTATTTAGTCATTTATACTTCAACAGGGTATCATTAGTTTTTGCTTTGTGTATTTTAGAAAATAGAAGAAATCTGAAGTGATCTGACCAATTTTAACTTGCTGAGCTTATTTGCATCTGGGATTTCTATCCCATATTCCATCAACACTTCTTCTCTGAGTCTCTCTTGCCATTCCTGGTATAAGTTTAACAAAAGATAGTCCAAGTTAGTAAAGTAGCTACGGTATCATGCCCTGCAAAGAAGAATGTCTTGCACTCCTCAGTGATTTCCTTCATGTTCAGCTTTGCTCCCACTTGCTGCCTATCAGATTCAGTTGCTGATGTTCCCATCATCAACCCAAGTAGATCATTCCCATAGTTTTGATCCTTGGAATTCAACCTACTTTCTATTACGCACATAACTGTATTCCTTATTCTTTTATCAAGTTTCCATATATGAAGGTTCCATCTAGTTGGCAGATACCTGCAATTAAAAAATGTCTCTGATATTATCATGTAAAATTCTTCTTGTGAAACAGCCAGTTACTCCAAAAGCTTAAGCTTGGAGAAGATGTTATTTAATCTTTTATACTTCAACACTCCTCCTCATGTGTGGCTCCTCTTTTTAGGGTTGGCCTACATGTGGCACATGCAGCCCCTCCTTTGGATTTGCCATTACATGTGGATTTTTAATATCAAGGTTTTGAACTCGGTACCTTTTCTCTTATACCATGTGAAACAACCAGTTACTCAAAAAGCTTAAGCTATTGGAGAAGGCGTTATTTAATCTTATATACTTTTAACACTTCTGAAGTATGAAATTGAAATCCTTAAAAAGAGTGAGGGAGTGAGGTAATTACTGGCTACCAGGGATGTTGATGTCATTAAGAGAAGCTGAGGTCAATTGTTGAAGCTCCTTTTGCACCTCTAAGATTTCCCTCCCTTCACTGAAACTACCACCAAGGCAATATGGGAGATTATGTCTACAGTTAGCTCATGAAATTCTTTTTTCATCTCTATTTCTTTATATTGACCCTTGTCTTGAATCACCAGTTCTTGCCACCGATCTAGCGTCGATGATGTGCATGCTGCAATTCTCTTGGTCATCACCTTTCAAATCCAAAGCCATGGAGGAGAAGCTTAGAAGTTCATTATTGTTGTACAAGTATTTAATAGTCATAAGAAAGACAGATAAAAATGATTAAAATGGTGTAGAAAGACAGGTAAAAAGAACAAACAAAATTGGTAACTATCTGCTCTTCAGCTTAAGATCTTAATAAACTGTACAAGCATTCTAGTAAGGCCATCAAAAACTGGTGCCTATCTGATATTGTTAAACTACCAATTACCCCAAAAGGTTAAGCCGTTGGAGATGGCGTTATTTAATCTTTTACACTTTAACACTCCCCCTCACGCGTGGCCCCTCTCTTTAGGGTTGGGCCTACATGTGGCACAGGTGACCCCTTTTTTTGGGTTCGCCATTACATGTGGATTTTTAATATCAAGGAGGTTTGAACTCGGGACCTTTTGCTCTGATACCATGTTAAACTACCAATTACTCCAAAAGTTTAAGCCGTTGGAGATGGCGTTATTTAATCTTTTATACTTTAACAGATATTGAGGTTAACATCTTAATGAAATATACGAGTGTTTTAATAGTCATGAGAAAAGATTTTAGAGGGGAGCATTCAAAAAAGAAAAAAAAAGCATCTGACCTTGATTTTGTCTATGTTGAAAGCAGGGTTGACAGCCCTCCTATGCTTAACCCATTCAGATCCCTCAACCAGGACCAAATGATCAATCCCTTCCCCAACATGGCTAATACGGAAGGCCCTGCCTTGGGTTTGGTGAAAACACCAAACTTGTTAGACAGTACTTCTTTGGCTAGCTCAGGTTCAGTTATGCAGATCCTTGGTTTTGTGCCAAAAAAAATATAAAAAGTTCTCTTCTGTGGGGCAAACTAAACTACAATCAATCACTAGAAAAGCATGAGAAAACTGAAAGAATGATCATATTCAGTTATGTAATGAGACACAAATCCTCTGAAAATTAGCACAAACATATGGGCACCATGACTCTATAGCACCCAAGTGGTGCAAATCATTTCACATACATTACTCACAAAATCCATGCAGAAACAATATTTGAATGTGCTATATTGAGTGCTACATTTAATTGCTCTAAACTTTCCATTTGATTGGGGTTGTGGCCTGTAGGGCGCTAGTGGCACTTTTTAACCCACTTTGCACTTCAAATATCCTTTCAAAACAAATTTCCATAAATAGGATTTGCTTTGGATCTGTTATGGCCCCAAAATCACACCAATCATTCAACAGCTGTTCACATTCAACACCCAAAAAAAATCACAACATTGGATGTTACAATTGGATGTTTAGCATGATTTTTTAGCCCTAGAAGATCAAAACAAGGTCTATCAAATGAACAGTTTGGATCAATCAAAAGTACGACCGACTACGCCTTAACAGGTGTCCCATTATAGAACAATAAGGTGATATCTTTATAAGGAAATAAAACATCATATTTGTTTAACCTATTTAAATTTTATTATATTATGAGTTATAACTATATTATTATGTAAAAAAGTAATATTTGATATTTGATTAAAATATTTTGGTGAATCAACGAATCTTTCTTTTTTTAAGTTTTCCTTAATATGACACTTGATGCCCGTATCAAATTTTGGCACTCCTACACATACTGATGCAACACATACATACATATATACATACACACATACATACATAAGGCTAACAAAGATTCAAAGACAACATACACTTGAGATGTTTCTTGATTTTCATTTAGAGGAGGAACTCACTAGATTGGTTCTATCATTTAAAAAAGACTGTTGAAAACCACCATTCCTTTCTTTGGTGTGAAACCCACACCATTTCTACTGAAACAAAATAAAAGAACAAATGAGGAGAGAACAGAGAGTGACCATATTGTGAGGACCATTTCTTGTAGTGAGGTAAGATCCTGGGTATGATGTAATGACAGTGATTATCCATCAGCATCTCCCTTGCATTCTTCTTCAACCTCTTGATTTCCTCTAGAGAACCTGATATGAATGAGTTTTTGGGTCCTCTTCATCCTTGCTTTGCAAATGATTTTGTTATGACATAAGGCCTCCATAAAAGAACTCTGAAGAGTTTCCAAAGCCATGAGATGAGTAGCACTACCAAAACCACCTTAACTATGCCAAGATAACCCATCCCTCCATAGATAGAGAGGTCTACAATTGTTTGATGGGTGGTATGAAATATTGCTAGTATTTATAGGCAGTATTTCATGTTTGTCTCTCTACATAAGGATAGTGGTGATGTAAATATATGCATTGAATGGTACAAATTTTTGGCCCACACATAAAGAGAGATGGAGAGCACCATTACTAAGTTCCCAGACAAATTTATTTCTGTGGCAAAAAAAAGTAATAAGTTTCAAGAAAATCGGTTGTGCATGCAGGCAAAAAAAACACAGTGGGACCCACATTATTGGGTGATCTAAACCATTCATTTGTTGGGAAAATAATATGTTTCTAGAAGATTGGTCGTGCTTGCAGCCCAAAAAAATAATGGGACCCACATTATTGCGTGATCTAAACCGGTCATTTATTGGGAAGATAGTGTGTGCCTCCAAGAACTTCTCTATTAGATGTTCCTAATTCTCCAATCTGTGAAGATTTCAATGAGTAACCCATTTTAAACCTTTACAAATTTTAGGTTTAGGATAATCCTATAGAGAATTAGTAACTATTTTAGGAGCACATGGCCTATCTAAGTCCGGGCCAAAGAAATGAACCATTAGGCCTCAATATATTTTAAGATTTGCTAGGGAATTTTGCATTAAGGCATTTCGCGGCTGACTTTTGCACGAGGGAACATCCACACATACTCACTCTTCAGTAGATTTTGACTTATTCAATTAATTCATGTGAGGTGGTTGTCCCCTCATGCAAAAGTAAGGCACGAAATGCCTTTCCCACTACAAGAAATTAGATTTTCACCTAAGGACTTTTACCAGTGGACCTTCTTCATACCACCTCTAAATGCTCATGTATACTGGCAATTTGAAGAGAAGGATTGAAATAGGGTGTTTTTTAGTAAGAATGGAATTAAATTAGGAGGGTTGGGACAACCCAAGTGTGTAAAGAAAAGTTATGAGAATATTTGGGTGGATCGTAAATGAGGATGGTTGTTGTGAGTCATGATCATGGTGATGTTATCACATGTGTTTATTTGGAGGTTTGATGGTGAGTTTCATGATGTTTTCAGTGGCTGTTCATGTCAAAATTAGTGTAATTGGGAAAAGATGGATTGGGTTCAAATAGTGAAAGGGGAAAGGAGGGAGGTGTGAGGTTGGTGCAATTGCTTATTTGGGTCTCTTGGTGGTACTCGCGGGGTCTCTTGGTGGGCTTTGGTATTGTTTATGGGTTACTTGAGGTAGACTTTGGTGGGAAATGCATGTGATGAAAGTAACTCAAATCCCTTTGAATTTACTGTTTGAAAGCTACCTCAAACCTTTTAATTCATTCAGGGCAACAAATGGGCCTGGTCCTAATCAAGGTTTAAAATTTCGGTTTTGGTAACCGTTTCGGACCCCACCAAAAACCGAAATTTCGGATTTCGCCGAAATTTGGTAATTTGGTTCCAAATTCCAGACCCAAATTTCAGTAACACTTTTTTATTTTAATAAATAATGTCATTAAACCGAAATTTCGGACTGAAATTACCGAAAAAGGGCGAAAAAAGGAATTTCGGAAAATTTTCGGTCCCCACCGGTAACCGAAATTTCGGATTTCGGTCGAAATTTTAAACCATGGTCCTAATAAGTCTAAGGTGTGTTAAAAAAACCATGTTTACCATTTCTATGCAGTAGTTGTTAACTCATTTGTGTGATTGTATACACGTTTAAAGATATTGTGTGTGGTTGATTTTTTCAATATTTAAATGATTTTTTTCAAAAGTACACTGGAGCCCATTATTATTATTATTCAAATAAGTATACTGGAGCCCACTTCACGGGATGATCCAAACTGTTCATTTTTTGGCCCACAATGTTAATAGCCTATATCCTGTAGATAATTTCTATAGGATGATCCTAATCCTCCGATCTACAGAGGGAACACACATTATAGAACCCCTGCAGATCGGAGTGTTCAGATCATCCTATGAAAATCATCTAGAGTATAGAAACTTATTTATGTTGTGGGACAACAAAAAACGGTTTGGATCATCCTATGAACTGGGCCCCATTGGACCTTTTGAAAAATACTGGTCTTCACGCACGCACATCATATAAAAGCTCATAATTGAACATTAGGGATTTGCTAGGGATCATCACAGCAAGGCATTTCGCGGCACCTCACATGAATTAAATAAATAAGAGAAAATCTGCAGCCAACCGCGAAATGCCTTTCTGCTATGGTCCCTAGCAAATCCCTAAATTAATAGCTAAAAATAGAGACAAGGGTTTATGACCTATAAATGAGAGGGGTGAAACTCTATACCCTTGTGAGTGAAAACTGAAAAACAATCTTAGTCTTTGTGATAGAGAAGTTCATGTGAGAAATTAGATGATGAGTATAATTATATGGTGAGAAATTATATGTAAGTGGGCGTACAAACACGTAATAGTGGTACGATGGAAGAACCACCCTAGATATTTGATCCAACAGCAGCTTCTCAAACTGTTTGTACGCCCACTTACCGTATAAAATCTCTTTCTATCTAGAGTACTTCCAACCTGCATTTTCTCTTCCCCGACAAAGAACAACTCACTTTATGAGTAGTGGTTCAACTCGTGTCGATTTTTGGAAATTTGGGTTGACCATTTAGGATAAAATTGGGTCGGGTTCCGGTAATTGATTCCAATTCATTTTTTAGCAAAAGCTCAACCAAACACAACCCAAGTTGCACCCCTATTTACGTGGGGCGTGAGTGTGACTCTATTGCAATATAGTCCTACCTTAATTGATCTGGGACAAAATGACTGGTCTCTTAAGTCACTAGATAGCCAGTTTCCGAGAAAAGGATCAGTGGTCCTAAGGGTGGGTTCTTTCTCTCCCAATCTGAAATATCAACATGATAGACCTTGACTAGTCTTTTACACTAGAAGGGGTTGTCCCAAGCTAAAAAAAAAACCAAAAAAGCTATTTAGTTTACACTTGAAGGGTTTGTCCCAAGTAAAAAAAAGAGGAGAATATATCATTTGCCATTTTTGTGCTTCAAACTAGACTACTAAAGTACTGCCTAAAGGGAACCACTCACATTTAATGAAATAAAATGCATATACTTGAACATTAGGATAGTGTGGTTGGTGTATTTTTCCAAAACAAGGTCTCTTAAATGGACTGCCCGTATTTGGATGTTAGGATTGCTGATTGGCGTATTTCAGGGCATATAAGAAATCTAAAACAAGGCCTGTTAGATGGACCACAATTTCACTTATGGACTTCAGGGTCTTACACGTGAATGAAGCGTACGTCAATCAAAAGAGAGAGAGAGAGAGAGAGAGAGAGAGAGAGAGAGAGAGAGAGAGAGGGCTCTATGAATCTTCAAGTGGTTTGTATATGAACTTATGGTTGATACCCCCCCCCCCCACGGCTGGCTAACGTTAAACGTTAGGATTTAACGTATATGTCACTTTCCCACCATTTGACCGGTCTCTCTCTCTCTCCACACACACACAACAGGAACAGTTGGTGGACCCAACAGAAACCGTTGATGGAATGGTGGGCCCATCTTTGAACAACGTAGGCCCCGCCCATACCACACCATAGGACAATCCAAACCGTCCATTTGATGGGCCATAAACGTAAATAGGTTGCGTCCCAAAATGTCATTTCCATAGGCTGATCGTAGCCATCCGATCTAAATAGAAACTACATCTTATGCAACCTCTATAGAGTGTACGGTTGTGGTCATCCTATGGAAATGATTTTTGGGGCACAACCTATTTACATTATGGCCCATCAAATGAATGGTTTGGATCATTCTATGGAGTTGGTCGTAAAGTAACATTAAGGCCCGTCCACAACATAGGACGATCCAAGCCGTCCATGGTTTGGATAATCCTATGGAGTTGGTCGTACAGTAACATTAAGGCCCAATCATAGGCCCCACCCATATTTTTTCAAATTGAAGCGTACCGTCCACAACATAGGATGATCCAAGCCGTCCTTGGTTTGGATCATCCTATGGTGTGGTTCATATAGTAACATTAAGGCCCAATTTAGGCCCCACCCATATTTTTGAAAATGAAGTGTGCCGTCCAGACCATAGGACGATCCGAGCTGTCCATTTGATGGGCCATAACATAAAGGGGTTGTGCCCCCAGAAGGGTTGGCCCATCAAATGAATGGTTTGGATCATCCTGTGGTCGTACAATAACATAAGGCCCGTCGCCAACATAGGATGATCCAAGCCGTCCATGGTTTGGATAATCCTATGGAGTTGGTCGTACACTAACATTAAGGCCCAATCGTAGGCCCCACCGATATTTTTCAAATTGAAGCGTACCGTCCACAACATAGGATGATCCAAACTGTCCATGGTTTGGATCATCCTATGGTGTGGTTCGTACCAATTTAGGCCCCACTCATATTTTTGAAAATGAAGTGTACCATCCAAACCATAGGATGATCCGAGCTGTCCATTTGATGGACCACAATGTAAATAGGTTGTGCCCCAAAAATCATTTCCGTAGGATGATCACAACCCTACAATCTATAGAGGTTGCATAAGATGTAGTTTCTATTTAGATCGGAGGTCTACGATCAGCCTATGAAAATAATATTTTGGGAAGCAACCTATTTACATTTATGGCCCATCAAATGGACGGTTTGGATTATCCTATGGTGTGGTATGGGCGGGGCCTACGTTGTTCAAAGATGTGCCCACCATTCCACCAACGGTTTCTGTTGAGCCCACCAACTGTTCCTGTTGTGTGTGTGTGTGGAGAGAGAGAGAGACCGACCGGTCAAATGGTGGGAAAACGTTAGCCAGCCGTAAGGGGGAGAATATCAGCGCCCTTCTTTTTTTTTAAACTGATGAAAATTATTAAAAGAGAAGGAACACGACCGAGATAGTCAAGGCCAAACAGAGTTCCAATTCCCTCTAGGGTGTTGTTCTTGTGAACGTGTGTACAGCACCGACACTTTAAGAATCCTTTTCTTGTTTTTAGTTTATTCTTTAGATAACTATTAGTTAGACTTTTTTATATCACAGGACACTAGGTGATTAGTATTGATGAGGAGTTTTGTTTTATGTGGAGTGCGCCATGGCTATTAGAACCGAACAAGCAACTTTATGTATAAAAACGATTGAAGTTCATATCTTCCACGGTTTATTCTTAGAGTGTTGCTTTCACGTTTTATTATCTTGACAGTGCATTGACATTCCAAATTTTCATACTTTGTTGCATATCAATTTCTCTCTCTTGTTGATTCTAATAGATTTTCTTCTTCAAGATTAACCAAAGGAGGTTTACAAGTGGTATCAAAGTAAGGTGTTCGATCAGAATACCGGTTTGTTCTTGGGTTTGCTTCGAGGGAATATCGAAGTTGGGATACCGGTTTGTTCTTTGGTAGCTTCGAGGTGATATCAAGGTTGGAAGAAGAGATGGCGGAAACTGTTGGTATGTTGGCGGGGATTGAAACGCTCAACAATACCAACTACATCCATTGGAAGTCGTGTTTGGAGTCGCATCTCCAAGGCCAAGATCTATGGGAGATAGTGAATGGCAATGACGCCGAAACACCAGTAGAGGGAGGAGTGGATACGCTACGGAAGTGGAAGATCCGTGCCAGAAAAGCGTTGTACATATTGAAGGCGTCAATATAGAAGGAGTTGATTGAGCATATTAGAGATGCGAAAACTCCAAAAGAAGCGTGGGAGGTTCTCTCATCTCTCTTTTCACGGGCGAACGATGCACGGTTGCAATTCTTGGAGAACGAGATCGGCTCATTAACACAAGGTAATTTATCCGTTTCTGATTATTTTATGAAAGTTAAAAACTTGTGTAATGAGATATCTCAATTAGACGATGAGTCTAAGATTAGTGAAAGCCGGATGCGGAGAATGATTATCCGTGGTTTGAGGCCTGAGTTTACCGGTTATATCACTGCTATTCGTGGTTGGCCAACGCAACCGTCTCTCCTGGAGTTGGAGAATCTCTTGATTAATCAAGAGATGTTGGCAAGGTAGATGGCCGGATTATTTGTGAAAGAGAGTGAGGAAGCGCTTGCGGTGAATAGCAAGCGGAAGTGGCAGAAAAATAAGAAGCCGAAAGATGGCTATAGAAGAGGTGATTGATCTAATAACAATGAAAAATCACATGAAAAAACGTGATTTTTATTGTTATGGATGTGGTAAGCCTGGTCATATTAGAAGAAATTGTCGGGCTAGGACTGAGACAGATGATGGGAATGTTGCCATCGAATCCAAAGAGAAGGATGATGATGATGATGGTGAATGGGACATGCAAGCTTTTTTTGCATGTGACGTGACAGTGGGAGAGAGTGCTACGAAATATGACTTTGAGGGGGAGGTTTGTTTTGCACTGAATGTTGCAGAACATCCTATTGTGAAGAGTCATGAGGATGAAACAAATTTGTTTTGTAATCAAGAGACACTTACGGAAGAGTGTAATGTCTCAGAAGATCGTGAGGTGGAGGAGCCGCTTACGATAGATTATAATGTCTCAGAAAATCGCAAGGTAGAGGAGCCAACTTCTTTTGAAGAAGTAAAAGACATCAGGGAGTAGCAAATCGCTATGGGCGAAGAGATTACTGCCTTGAGGAAGAAAGTATTCATACATGGTGAATTGGATCGAGAAATTTTCATTGAGCAACCTAGGAGCTTCGAAAGTAGCAAGAATCTGCAATACGTGTGCAAGTTGTGGAAGGAGGCTCCGAGAGTGTGGTACGATGATAGATTGAAGTTTCATGATACTTTTGAAGGGTTGAGCTACAAGAAGTTTGTGAAGTTTCGAAAGGAACTTGGCGTGACTAGTAGAGAGTTAACGCTGAAGGGGAGTGCTAGAGTCATCGTCGATTCGTGTATGTCATCGAAGGGGTTGGGCCGACGGGGGTTGATTCATAACGGGTTTGAATCACAGCTAGTTTGGTGAGTCGGTGTTGAGGGGGAGAATTGTGAACGTGTGTACACCACTGACTCTTCAAGAATCCTTTTCTTGTTTTTGGTTTATTTTTTAGATAACTATTAGTTAGAGTTTTTTATATCATAGGACTCTAGGTGATTAGTATTGATGAGGAGTTTTGTTTTATGTGGAGTAGGCCATGGCTATTAGAACCGAACAAGCAACTTCATGTATAAAAACGATTGGATGTGAATAAAGTTTTTATCTTCCACGGTTTATTCTTAGAGTGTTGCTTTCATGTGTTTATCTTGACAGTGCATTGACGTTCCAAATTTTCATACTTCGTTGCATATCAATTTCTCTCTCTTGCTGATTCTAATAGATTTTCTTCTTCAAGATTAGGCAAAGGAGGTTTACAGTTCTTACTTCTGTCTCATTAGAATCCTTGTTCACGATTGGACTGGAGAAAAACCCAATTATGCAGCCTTTGTCTTCCCTAAGAAACCCTCCAATTCGTGCCAGGCCTTGCTTCCCTAGCCATCCAGGATCAGGAGAAGTCCATCTAGGAGTAACTTGCTCCTTAGGTTCCCTACTCAAGCAAATCTCCTTCCAACAACGCCTAATATCTGAAGGCGAGTACAAGCTGACTCTTGAAAGGACTTTGACCTAGGATATGACTAAGGATAGTATCCTTGACAGAGGGGATAGAGAGCTAAGGGCCACATTCTTAAATGAAAGAGCATTTCTCTCTTTCTAAAGGACCCCAAAAAAAGCCAGTAAAACCATCTTCCATAACATTCTTCCCTTGCTAGGCTATGGCATAAAAAAACCAGCTATCTAAGAGATCCTTGACCGATGCCAGAGACACCCTACATTCCAAACTTGCTTGCTAATTTCTCCGCTAAATATAGATCGAGAATTGTAGAACATGAAAGCCGAAATGAAAATGAGAGATTTTGATGAGAAATTCTCTGCTCAGAAATCAAACGATTCTTTCTTTTGTATGTGAGTTTGGGGAAAAGCCATGGAAGAACATAAAAATGAGTATGTGGCTTACAAAGTAGTGGTTAACAAAAGCAATGTAGATGATGCCATTTATTAACTACCAACTAGGGGTGTAAACGAGCCGAGCCGAGCCGAGCTTGGCGAGGCTCGGCTTGGCTCGTTAAGCTCAAAAGCTCGGCTCGGGTTCGAACTAGGTTCGGATCGGCTCGGCTCGGTCAGGCTCGCGAGCCTTACCGAGCTCGGGTTATATTAAGTTCACACCCCTCATCTTCCCTGGACAGCCCTACTAGTGTAATTTGACTACTTTTTTTACACTATGGGGGGTGGTCCTAGTAACAAATGGGGTTCCAAAAATGAAGTGACATATTTTGCCCCCTCCCCTTTCACTCCCTGAACAACTCTTTTAATGTATATATTAATATAATATAATATATATATATATATATATATATATATATTTAAATATATTAAATTCTTAACGAGCCGAGCCTGGCCTAAATCAAGCTCAGCTCGTTAAGGATTCGAGCAGAGCTCGAGTGAGCTTCCGAGCCCGAGCCAAAATTGACACCCTTACTATCAACTTCTCCTTAAAGCTTAAGCTGTTGGAGAGAGGCGTCATTTGTCTTTTATACTTTAACACTCCCCCCGCACGTGTGGCCCACTTGGCAAACACGTGGCACATGTGGTTCCACTTTGGGCCGACCACCGCATGTGGATTTTTGCTATCGGGAGGTTTGAACTTGAGACCTTTGGCTTTGAGACCATGTTAACTACGAACTTCTCCAAAAGCTTAAGCTGTTGGAGAAAGACGTTATTTGTCTTTTATACTTTAACACCATTATCCTCCAATCGGATAGCTCAAGATTGGTTGTGTGATTTACAGACTTTGGCATCCATAAGGATACCATGACATTGGCAGTGGCCTACGTTCCACAAACAAAAGGCCATAAATTAATTAGACTGATAAGATCTCTTAATTCATAAGATTATTGTACCATGGCCCACTATATGGATTTCTGGGGTTATCCAACTGTAGATCCATATGTGTACCATGGCATTGCTCTAATGGGGACCCATGTACAAGACAAGCAGATTATGTTGTTTCTGTGGGTCCTACATTTGGTGGTTGGGTGTGTCATAACAAAAATAATGTCGATGAGTACAATGTCCTGTGATTGGATGGCTCAAGATTTGTCTTTTGTTAGATGATACATTGGCCGTCGGTGATAAATCCCCTTATATAAAATAAAAACCCACACTCTAACCCTCCTACCCGCAAATCTCCCTTCTTTCCCACCTCTCGCACCACATTTTCCAACTAGTCTTACCGGCATCTTCATCTCCCCAACAAGATCTAAGACAGTCTAAAGGCCCTTCCATGTAAACATTGAACAGAGTGGGTTCAAGTTATCTTAATTTTTGTGGATATTAAAGCAGGGGACATGATATTTTCACCCCCTCTGCAGTACGCATTACTCTCCCTCATTTTATAACGTTGAATAGTAGGCAACTTTAACACTTTTTTGACGTCAAATCACGTTAAAAAGGGGGTAGGCAACTTTAACACTTTTTTGACATCAAATCACGTTAAAAGGGGGGCGAATGCGTACTGTGGGTGGAAATATCATCGCGCTAGGGTTGCAACTTGGGTCCGGCATGAACCATACATCTTGGGTAGGTCATATTTCTTTGGGTTGGTAATGGAATGCTTTCATTATCTAAAATGAAGAACATTTCGCACCAGAGGATCAGTCCGATAATACCGCTCATACCACTCATAGGTAAATAGCGCAATGCTTCTTCACGAGTCTCCTATATTCTACCCTACCCAAGAAATTATATGGGTTGAGTCTTTATGGCTATGTTCACTTGTTTTCTAGCTGCAGGAAAAGAAAAGAAAGGAAAAGAATCTGACGTGGAAAATTGGAAAAGAAAGGAAAAGAAACTGTGAGAAAATTCCTTTTGTGAGAAAATTCCGTTGTTCACTTAGCCGAGAAAGGCAAAGAAAGTATGCAGGCAAAGTGATTTTCTGCCCCTTTTGGTGAGAAAATTTAGAGGAAAAGTGCAAGAAAGTTAGTTTTCCACGTCATTATTTATATTTTCCACCTGTGTAATTATGCTTTCCCGAGAAAACAAGTGAACAACGGAAAATGTCAAATCATGGAAAAATTTGGCTTACTTTCTTCTCCTTTTCTTTCTCAAGAAGGCAAGTGAACAGAGTCTATGGGAAAATCCGGAATTCTTTAACTTGACCCTGTCTAAGATAGTGATAGGGTTTTCAATCTGAAGCCCAACCAAACCCAACCCGACCCAAAACCCATGATTTCTAAACCCAACCCTTGTTATTTTTACCCGACTCAAGTTGCAACCTTGTATAAAAGAAGAAAATATTAGAATTTTTTTTTACTTTCAAAACTTTTCCAGGAATTCCTACAATCCAAAGTCCAAACAGGTTCTCATTATATTAGAATAAAGTCTTGCCCTACCTTAATACGTATCTGGACAGTTCAGTGTCGGTTCTATTTCCCTCCAGGTCTACTACATAGGAAAAGGGCATCTGAGCTTTTTTTTTTAATCGATCTTCGCTTTGAATTGCTCAGGTATCCTTCTTCTTCTCAATCACAGAGCTAGGGTTTTCTAGGGTTTCTCATTTTTCGTTAATTTGAATTGCTCAGCGATCAATTTCAACATTGTTTGATTGTGAATTCTTGGTAATGCGATCTGCTTTTCTTATTTTTACTCTAAACTTTCTCAATTTGTCTTTGGTTGTGAAATGATCTTTGAATTTAGGGTTTTTTGGTGCTGTTCTAATGCTTCTTCATCTGGCTTTTCTTCGTCTAGGGTTTGATATGCTGCATTCAGCTGAGATTTTTCTTTACTGTTTTTTTACTGTATTACATGACCTATAAAGAGGACTGAGTTGTTGGTATTTGTGTGGTGAAATAGTTTTTTTTTTTTTTTTTTTTTTTGAAATTTTACATAAGTTTAGGGTTGTGATCCTGGGAATCTAATGGTGCTATTTCCTTGGGGTTTAGATTAATGGAAATGTTGCAGGAAGTTTTCCCACTACATTTGATTTATATTTGTTTGTTTTCACAGTTCACAAATTTGCCTGGTCGATCATTGGGTTAGCTGACTGGACCAGTTTTGATCTACTGGTTGAATCAAAGCTTGAAAGATTGTGAATCAATGTAATTCTTGTCTTGGTCAACATAAGAATCATTCAACTTGACCAAGTCGATCTGGATCTGCACAGACCCATGTTTGAACCAGTAGGTCAAAACTAGTGTATTTGCTGTTCCGGTGCTCTCAGGTTGGGATTTTGTCCTGGTTACATTATCCAGGTGGATATTTAAAGGTATGTGGGCCCATATCAAGGGGTCCCACATAAAAGAAATATTTCACATGTGTGCATGTGTGAAAAATGAGATGTGCATCAAAGGAATGAGGTGTCATGATACATTTATGTGGAGGAGTTCCCTCTCCTATGTCGTTGGAAAGAGTTTCTCCTTACCTATTTCATAGGCAGGAGAAAATATCTCCATCTCTTATTTCGTACGAGGGGAGAGAGAATTCCTAGGAACCTACTATTTTTAGTAAGTACGGAAACTTATTTTTGGTAAGTGCGGAAACTTACTATTTTTACTAAGTACGCAGATAGGGGTTGAAGGGACTCCCTACTATTGTAAGTAGGGGGCATGCGATAGAAGAGGGCACTCAAACGACACACATATCTTGATGGTTTGAGATCTCATTCGTTTGAAAGGAGGCATCATGCAGTGAGATGTAGATTGGCGAGAGTATATCTCACATTCCTTTTTTCCCGTTGTTTATATTTCTTCATTGTTGAATTAATCTTCCTTCCCTACGATAAGTAAAGGAAGTAGTCTGTCAGTTTGTTTATCTTTCTAGGTTAGGAAAATAGGTGATTATTAATTGGTCTTTCTCGTTATTTTTATTTTTTTGAAATGGCAACATTAAATATATTAATATACAGAACCGAGATGGTCCAAAAAGATTACATTAGGCGATCAAAAAACAAAATCAAGGAGGAAGGAAGTCAAACCACTCCAATTCTAACCTATTCACGCCCTCTCTCGCTTGAGCGTCTGCTTCACTATTAGCAGACCTCCTTACATGCTTAAAAATTATAGAGGATCCTAACACTAGATCAGAGATTTCCTCAATTAAAGATAGGAATCTCCAGGGAGGAGCTGCAAGTCCCGAAAGCCAAGATATCACATTTGAAGAGTCACCCTCCACGATGACCTTATCGTAGGACCCATTTTCCAGATGCTTTATCCCACAGTATGCGGCTCTTACTTCCGCCTCCATTTGAATCCGAGAAACCTATGGGCCCCGAAAAGGCCCATAGAACCGCTCTCTCTGAATCTCTGCACAAGCCGCCAATACCTGCTGGACCGGGATTACCTAAGCTCGAACCATCAAAATTCATTTTTACCATGTCAGCCATAGGTGCTTCCCACTGTTGTGAAATTTGAACTTTACTCCCTCCTTCATTACAAATAATTTGCCACCCTTCCCAAAGATCAAAAGCCGAAACGAACCTAAAGAAAGGAAGACTTCTAGCCCACAGAATACAAGCAACAATGATCTTTACATACAACCAATAGGAGGTTTTAGACTCCCCTTCAAACACCCTAGAATTCCTCTCTTTCCAAATAACCCACCAAGTAGCTAGGAAAATAGGTGATTATTAATTGGTCTTTCTCGTTATTGAAAGTGTCTTTGGAGAAGGGTCAGTTTGCCCTCTCCATCACATTGTGTGCGTTGATCTTCTCGTCACTCGAACATTACATGCATGCATTGGAAGGTGTGATTGAAAGCCTCATCGGCTAGGTCAGATTATCTGTCATATAAATTTCACAAAACAATTTATTTCAATATAAAAAAATATAATATTGGATCATGTGGTATTAGAACCCAGTTTGACACACCTTCCCAGCATATTCTGCACATTCAAGGCACATGTATGCACATTCTCAGAACGTGTCAGCGCCCTTCAAAACCTACCCTAAATCTATTAGAAATATTGTTTGAATCTTATAATATATTTTAAGAACTAAAACCATAATTTTCACCCTTAATGTCCATTCCATTGATCCGTCCTGCGTCAAATTGGTATAGAGCTAGATGGTCCTGCATCAGATTTGGTATCAGAGTGAAGTATTACTCCTTCTTTCTATTGTCCTGTATCATTAGGTTTATCTTGAATTTCCATGAAGCATACTCTTGATGATCAATTGTATGAAACAAACTGAAATATTTTTCCAATCTCACAACATATTTTAGGAACCAAAACCGTAATTTTTACCCATCCTTTTCACCCTTAATGTCCATTCCATTGATCCATCCTGCGTCAAATTGGTATCAGAGCTAGATGATCCTGCATCATATTTGGTATCAGAGTGAAGTACTAGTCCCTCTTTCGATCGTCTTGCATCATAAGGTTTTTCTTGAATTTCCATGAAGCATACCCTTGATGATTAATCAAATGAAACAAATTTGCATTTGTGCTCATTATCATATGAAAATCTGTCTCTAACGACAATCATCAACATTTAATAAGATTAATGCATTTCGATTGATTTTAATGGAATAAAACTTGGTTAACTTGGGGGAGTCAACATTTCACTTGACGAGTTAAGCTTCGTTTTATTGTACGCATTTCATTACTCAAGACTCCTATCACCATGATGCACTGGTTTATTGCATTTGTAAGTTTTATCGTTCTGTGGACATTGCACCCTACAACAATTCTTAAAAGTGGAATTCGTAAATGTTTCTAAAAAATAGAACCACAGACATTTGTAATAAAAAGAAACATAAGAAAGATTACTCAAGTAATCTCGTGATGCTTTTGACTTATCAGTATTTTTTTTTTGGGTTAAGCTGGCCTCTTTAAAAGAATATTTCTCCATTGATAAACATCTTCACTTATTTTTAAGACAGTGATACTTCATGTATCTTTCTATCAACTTTCGGATTGCTTTGAAATTAATGCCCTTAGTTTCGGGAATCGTTGTTATTTTTGCTTGACCTACTGTGATTTCAGAGATCGATTGTAATTCTTCTGGTGTGAACCCAATCTTACCACGACCAAGTCTTCCTTTTTGGATTTTCAACTTGGCGGACCGCTCGGCCTTAACTTTTGCCTGAATCGCCTTTTCAGGTTTTTGACTCAGCAGGCCACCCCCTTAACTTTTGCCTAAGCCGCCCTTTCAAGTTTTCAACTTAGCAAGGGAATGATCCTAAATTTTGCTTAGATCGTCTTTTCAAGTTTTCAATCTAGCGGATCTTCAAGCTCCATTTCTTTTTTTTCTTTTCTCTTTTTTCATTTTTTCTTCTCTTTTTTTTTTTACTTGAACACCAAAAGGACTTTATAGGTGAGGTAGCGCTTTTCAAAGAATGGCTTAAGGTTTTGCAAGAATTTTGACCGAACCTGTGAACATGTTGTCTACGTATCCCAGTGTAGGAGTCAGGTCATGCGTAGTTCAGGGCGAATGCCCCTAGTTTGAAGATATTTTAATTTTTCTTTTTACTTGGATTATTTTTTTCTCTTTCTTTTTTTTTTCAACTTCTTTTTTGGAATTATTGATTTTCTTCTTTTGATACAACCGAACTCGGTTTGACCGAGCTGCCTACGTACCCCAGTGTAGGGATCAGGTCATGCGTAGTTCAGGGCGGATGCCCCTAGTATATTGGGTTTTTGAAGGAAAATTTTATTTAGGCTCAAAAGAGTTCGCAAAAGGTTATATATTTTTTATTTTGGGTTATGAATTTGGGATTTATTCGGCGAAGGGACGGCCTTCTGGTGTTCAAGCATAGAACCTCTTGAGTTGATCAAGATTTGTTGGTTCCGGTAATATTTCTCCATTTAAATTGCGAAGCTTGACGGCTTTTCCGGGTAAGATTTGGTCCACAATGTATGGTTCTGACCAATTTGGTTTGAACTTGCCTCTTGGGTCAAACACTGGTGCTCGGTTCTCTTTCAGAACAAGATTGCCTTCTTCTAGATCTCTGATTTTAACCTTTTTATTAAAAGCCCGGGCTATTCTTCGCTGGTAACCCTCTACATGGTAAAGCGCCTTTAACCTCTTCTCATCTAGCATGTTCAGCTCTTTATATCTGGCATCTGCCCATTTATTTTCTGGCAACTTGACTTCAGTCAATACTCGAAGCGAAGGTACACGGATCTCAACTGGTAGCACTGCTTCTATCCCGTAAACAAGAGAGTAAGGGGTTGCTCCAGTCGAAGCTCTAATTGATGTTCTGTAAGCCCACAAGGTGTACGGTAACTTATTCGACCAATCCTTATAAGTTTCTGACATTTTGCTAATGATAGTCTTGACATTTTTGTTTGCAGCTTCTACCGCTCCATTTGTCTGCGGCCGATAAGGTGAGGATTTATGATGCTTAATCTTGAACTCTTCGCAAAGAGTGATTACTTCTTTCTTGAAATGAGATCCATTATATGAGATAAGTTCATGGGGAATTCCATATCTGCAAATGATGTTGGTGCGTATGAATTTAGCAACTGATGCGGATGTAAGCTTTGCATAAGAAGCGGCCTCGACCCACTTGGTGAAGTAGTCAATTGCAACGAGTATGTACTTGTGGACCCCGATCCGGGATAGGCAGCGAGGGAACGGGTCCCCCACACCCTCTGGATCATCCACAATGTGAAGGAGAGCTCTACCAAGGAACTCTCAAAACGGATGCCACCCTCATAGCATAGCACAAGTGGCGATATAAAAAGAAGGAGATATGTCTCGATCCGGAGCCAAGGCTCGAAACCAAGACATACCTGAAATAAACTCAGAGTCGCCATCCATGGATATGCCATGGAACCCTAAAATCAAATCCTCTGTGCAATGGATAACCAGAAATATATATGGGTTCGTGCCTGGTTACGAATGGGGAAGGTCTGAGAGCACCCCCGATTCGTCCGAGTGCAAGCACTTGGTCTCTTATGCCATTTATTATTAACTCCAAAGAAGTTTGGGTAAAAATCATCTGAAATGGGAACAATCCTCAAGAATCGTCTACCTAAGCATGCATTTCCTGAGGATAAAGATAATAAACACATATAAAATAAAATGAAAGATGTGCCACCTAAGCATAGCTAGGTTATGAGTGACAAACCTAATGGGTGTCTAAGTTCTGATGTGCAAACACATGCAAGCTACAGCAAAAGGTATAGGATCAGTACGAGAAAGTAAGAAAACACATCAAAACATATAATAACAACATAATAAATCCTAAGATTCTAAATTATTAGCCCGAGTCTTCAGATGGTCTGGTATTCATCCAAAGAAGCCTACGTATCCCCGCCTCCACGAGAATCAAGGCAACGTAGTTCTTCGCGCCTATTCTAAGCTATGATGCCTAAGACACCTAGCCCTCTATCCTAAACTCGATCTAAAAGACCGGACCAATTATTAAAGTTTATTGTACGATTATTTAAATTCCAGTGAATTGTGAATTTTAGGACACCCTATATGCCCTAACTAAATGCAGATTAGCCCTAAGCTAATGCATGTGGTTCCTACAACCTATGTGTAACTAGGCTGTATTTCCTAAGGAAAACCAAAGATGAACTAGCGTATCCTACTCTAGTCATCACTCGGCGATATGGATCGCCGACTGACCGGACGGAGGCGCTCCTATAACTCTAGGACAGACCCCTAACTCTAAAAACAAGCACACAGCAAACAAACAATCAAACAACCTATCAAAAGAAAAACCCTAACTCTAAAACTCTTTATCTAAGAGAAACTCCTAACTCTAGAGGAAGATCTTTTGAAAACAAGATTTTAAAGGTTTTTGAAGAAGGTTTAAAACGTTTATTTACAAAAAAGTTTGGCTGGACTTGGGATGTAAATCCCAAGCTGCACTACGTACCTCGGAAGAGGATCAAGCCAACGTAGTTCGAAACGAACTCTCCTAACTAATACTTCTAAAACACTCAACACTTTAGGCTTTTTTAAGATTTTTCGAATGTTTTTGAGTTTTAAAATATTTAATGTTTTGGGATTTTTAAATGCTTTAATATGTTTTTGGATTTTAATTGTTTTCACCCTTTTAGTCAAAGACTTAAGGGAAATGCACAAAGCGAAACCCTAGGGCTAAACCTTAGGGCAAATAGGGGAAACCCCTAAACAAATAACACTATCAAAAGCAAAGGTAAACGAATCAAAGATTCTCTAATAACACTCCTAAAAGGACTAATGAGTCAAAGACTCTCTAAAAGAAACGGAAACACGATTCAAAGACGCTCTAAGAGAGAAAACACAAGTGAAAGACTTCACTGACAACAACTAAAGGATATACGAGTCAAAGACTCTCTAAAAGATGGAAACTCGAGCCAAAGACTCCAAAAACACCGACTAAAGGATATACGAGGTAAAGACTCTCTAAGAGATAGAAACACGAGTCAAAGACTCCAAAAACACCGACTAAAGGATAAATGAGTCAAAGACTCTCTAAAAGAGAAAGATTGAGTCAGAACTCTTTAATAACAACACCTGAAAGACAAATGAATCCAAGACTCTCCTACAACACTACTGAAAAGACAAATGAATCAAAGACTCTCTAATAACGCCACCTAAAAGGCGAATGAGTCAAAGACTCTCTAATAACACTATCTAAAGGATGAATGAGTCAAAGACTCTCTAATCAAGGCTGACTCCTATGCGAATGGACTATCGACTAAGGAGAAGCTTACAAGCAAAAGGAATAAGAGACCTTGTGCACATTTGGCAAAGGTAAAACACCCAACCGAGCCGGACAGCTACCTAGCCCTCAGGGTGCAACAAATGTGCAACCCAATACCCATAAGGGTAGGGGTATGAAGCCAAGCCGAGTAAGGTGTTCTTCCAAAACCAAACGGCGCACAAAGAGGAGGTTTAGCAAGGGAATGAGACCGGGCGGGTCTAAAAGGAAATAAGAGACTTTGTGCATATTTGGCAAAGGTAAAAACATCCAGCCGGGCCGGACAGCTACCTAGCCCTCAGGGTGCAACAAATGTGCAACCCAATACCCATAAGGGTAGGGGTATGAAGCCAAGCAGAGTAGGGTGTTCTCCCAAAATCAAAAAAGCACACAAAGAGGATTAACGAGAGAATGAGACCGGACGGGTCTCCCAAACACACAAAGATGGGCTCTAAGCAACCTTATCATTGCCCTTGCAAAGGGGGAAGCAAGGCTAAGACAACTAATTGACCAAATTGGTCTCTAATTAACATAGAGAAAATCGAGGCAATCTCAGAGAGGATTCTACAAATGAGGCTTGCCTCCAAAGGAGGATTTCCTAACGAGACAGAGTATGTCTCCTAGTACAAGTTCTATTATCTAAAGAAGTCTAGAAGACTGTGCTAGTCTATCCAAAGAGAGAAGAAAAAGGTTACCAAGTAAACTCAAATTTCCATTCAATTATTATAAAAACAAATCAAATATCCGCAAAGTAAGATCTACAACTAAAAAGTGCACAACATGTAGCAATCATAAAACGATAAACAACATTAATTAGTCAAGACCAGCCGCTGGATAGCCTAATAAAGCAAGAAACAACATTAAACACTTCTATGCCCAACCACAAGTACCACTGCCCCAATATGGGGGTGAAATCAGATGATGCTAAAGTAATCATCTGATATCACAAATACACAGGATAATATTTCTAAGCCCGCTTTGAGATCAGACAGTACTCATATCGATAATATCGAATAGAGTAGTCATCTGATCTCCTTCTTTCCTAAAACAATTTATTTAAGTAAAAGACAAGTTTATGAACCTCAAGAGAGTCTCACTTGAACACCATTTATTACTGTCTTCAAACCCTAACTCAAAGCTTAGTACAAGAGAAAAAATATTAAAAAATTTTAACAGATTACACAAATGCATGCAATGATATTTCTGATTTTCATAAATTTTGATGCATAACAGGGGGCATATCTGAAATGTTGAGTAGGCCTACTAAACAAGAGAGGGGAGCGCTACTTAGATTGAGCGAGTCCCCTAAAGATGGGTTTGGGTTGAGACAAACAAAAGGAAAATGCATGATCTCAGAACATCATCCAAAATCACGACCATAAAGTGCAGAAAATTATAAGACAGCAGATTTGATTTTTAACTCAATCAAATCACATTTATAAGGCAATGAAATCCATAGGACAGCAGATAAACTCCATAGGACGGCAGTTATATTCTAAAGGACAGCAAATATGATTTTTGACTCAACAAATCACAGTCATAAGGCAATGAAATCCATAGGACAGCAGTTACACTCTAAAGGGCAGCAGATATGATTTTTAACTCAACCTAATCATATTTATAAGGCGATGAAATCCATAGGACAGCAGATAAACTCCATAGGACAGCAATTATATTCTAAAGGACAGCAGATATGATTTTTGACTCAACACATCACATTTATAAGGCACTGAAATCCATAGGACAGCAGTTACACTCTAAAGGACAGCAGGTATGATTTTTAACTCAACAAATCACATTTATAAGGCACTGAAATCCATAGGACAGCAGATAAACTCCATAGGACAGCAGTTATATTCTAAAGGACAGCAGATATGACGAGCTAAAATGCTTTATTTTAATACTGATAGTCAATCCTATTTTAATTTTCATATCCAAACAGCCATCATAACATTGGTATCCACCTCATTGACATACTACCCTGCTCAAGTAATCCTTATAAATGACAAACCATTACATAAAAATACATATAAACTTGTACACAGTCTTAGAGACACTCACCTATACACTCACATACAATCACATGTAAATGCATAGCTACACATATATACTTTCATAGCAGAGTATTTCTTTTCTACCTTAGCAGTGCTTGTAGTGTATAAGTCACCACAAAATGAGATATTTTAAATGGGACAGAGCACCTATACACCCTAAAAAAAAATGGACAACAATCATAACATGTTGACTTTATTAAAGTGAAAAGACATAGGCTTTAGCCCTCATTTTCATCCAATTTGTATTCACTATGGCAACAACCATATATCTCAGCTAAACAAGTTTAAATGAGTTCACAAAGGGCAAACCAAATGACCTTTCTTGATGAAAAATAGAAACATAAGTTCTACAACAAATTCCAACAGTAGGGCTTATATGCACCGATGACAAATGTCATATTTGCACTTAAATGGATAATCCTCTCATTTTAAACTGATTTGAAAATTAAATTCTGAGTGCACGCGCTGTGGCAAGAGATAGAGCAGTAACAAGAATTGCAATTCTAGAAACACCTTGAATGTATAAAATCTCTGAATATATCTTAGCTCCTGTAACATTTCAATCCATGCTCCTTTACAACATTTACTATTTTTCTTCTAGCGCTCAGATGTTCCAAACCAAGAGATATATGAAAGATGAGTAATGTAATGTATACAACCAGCTAAATACAAACCATCATTATTGATAGTTTTCACTGCCATATTTTAATATTATTTACATGGATAGATACAAAACAAAGAAATTTGGATAACATTAACAAGGTATACACCTAAATCTAGAACATCGCGAGATCTATTCTAAAAAAAATCTGTAATAAAAGAATTATTAAGAAAATCACATAAGATCTGATTATCTTATATCTATAGTAAATCATTGAAATATCTCAAATAGCTATCACATATAGAATAGAGGAAAGAAATACTCATAGAGAAAATAAGCAAGAACAAACATAGAAATTGTACCTCGAAATTGCTTCTCTTCTTCTACTTATGGCAGATGTGAGGAATTATCAAGAGTACACTCCAAATTAAAGTCCAATTACATACATATGCTTAAAATTCAGATCGGAATTCAAATGAAGCCTCAGCTGCACAAAATGATGAGATCTTGCCGAAGAATTACCACAAAACAACAAAGATTTCCTCAAATCCTTTTAAATCCGCGGATCTAATGAGTCTTGGGCAAAATTACCAGATTCCGACGGGATTTCCGTCGGAGAAGATGACTGGAAAAGAGGGAAGGTTTCAGATCTCGGGTTAGGGTTTCAAAAATAAAATTTCAAAGGTGAAATATAAAAGCTTAGAAGAAAAAGATAGTCTGTGATGGAATCGATGGAGGTTTGACCGGATTCCGGTCAGATCTAGATGAAATCTCGTCGGAAAGTATGAATTGACCGGAGAAAGAAAGGAAACAAACTCAGGTTTCTCTCTCTCTCTCTCTCAGATTCTCACGAGAATGAATCCTCTTTCTTCCTCTTTGCCTCGGATTTCTCTATCTGCAATCTCAGATCTGAGATTTCAGATCTCAGATCTGAGAATCCAACAACGAAGGGACGGCTCGGAGATGGGAGGGATGGCGGTAGGTTTGAAGGAGGTTGGAAGAAGAAGGAGAAGAAAAAAGAAGGAAGAAAATGGAGCTTGGCCGGAAGCCCACCGGAGGTGGATCGGAGAAGATGATCCGCGGGGGAGGAAAATGGAAATGGGAAAACCCAGTTTTCGCTCTCTCTGCCTCTCTCTTTCGAGCGAGAAAATCAATCGTCCCCTTTCCATTTTTTCATTTTTTTTCTTATATTAAAATTTTTTTTTGATATCGGCACTCCACCTTTGGATAAGGCGCGCGAACTGCTAGCTGCCCCCCGCCCGCTTTGTCCTATTAGCGAAAGACAATTGGAATTTCGTACCTCAAAGGCGCACCCCCTCTGCAGATAATCCACCCCCCTTACAGATTTGCACTACGCTCACTACTTCGATCCGTTCACTGATCAAACATGCTCGGATTTTGACAAAATTTTACAGGGACCTATGGGGGACCCTAACCTAGCTTAGGGTGCAATTTGGGATCCTAGCTCGGTGATTGGATGGGGTTTCGCACAAACACAGCGAATCTGGGTCCGGTCAAAATGGGGTGTCTACAGTACTCGTGACCATTAGACGACTTGGGTGAAATCTTGCCAATGATGTCAATTCCCTATACCGAAAACGGCCAAGGAGAGGTAAGAGAATGCAATTCGGTAGGTGGTACATGGATGAGATTCGCATGTATCTAACACTTATAGCATTTCTTCACAAATGTGTGACAATCTGCTTCCAATGTTGGCCAATAGTACCCCAGACGTAGGATCTTCCTTGCCAACATCTTCCCATTGATATGAGGCCCGCACACCCCTGCTTGAATATCTGCGAGAATTTCTTCTGCCTGATCTTCAGTGACACATAAGAGTTGAATTCCGTCGAAAGACAGTCGATACAACTCTCCTCCACAAATGACAAAATTAGCTGCCAATCTCTGCAAAGTCCTTATTTCTTTATTCGACGCCTCATTGGGATGCCCCTGGCCTGAGATGTAGTTCTTTATGTCTGTATACCATGGTTTACATCACATGTGAACATCAAATGGGTACTCAACTACTAAAACCATATCCAGTCGAAATGAATCGGATTCCATCCAGATCTACACCACCTACCTAGGTGCTAAATAACACTAAAAGGATGTTGCACCTTTAAAATCCGTACACAGGTTTGCTTTTTGGACACCATAAGTATGGAAATCATTTCAAACACTTGAAGCATGAGGGTACAATATGGTAAGAGATAAGAATACCACCTCATAGTCACTTCTCCTCATCATCGTGGAATCCCCCAGCTGACTCCCCTTTACCTTGCCCCCGTTCTTGTCCGAGTCCTCATTTTTCCATACAAAGGCAATAAAAACTACTTTGACTTTTCCGAATTATGACCATGTCAACTGAGCACTTAGCCACGTCAACCATGTGTTCGACCATGTCATGCTGAGTCGAAAAGGATTTGCTTTAGCCGCGTTTTGAATCACTGATTACAAGGTTGAATTTTGCTCAATTTAACTGGTAGGAACATGCGAAACATGGACCTTTCCATTCAACCAGCATAATCAAGTGGTTAACTACCTAAGCTAGGTGCTTCCTTTAAGCTCTTTTTGGTTGCAGGTAGTTACATCGTAGAGTAGTCGTGTAAGTAGTCAACATGGAGGAGGCAAGCCTTGTAGTTAACTGGAACTTACCTCGTAGAATAGTCGTAAGTAGTGTTTGGTTTTCAACCTCGTAGAGTAGTGGTAGGGGGTGTCACTACCAATATATATATATATATATATATATATATATATAGAGAGAGAGAGAGAGAGAGAGAGAGAGAGAGAGAGAGAGAGAGAGAGAGAGAGAGAGATCATTCCCAAGAAATCCAAGCAAAAAACCACCTTTTTATTGTTTTTTGCTTTGATTTTGCTAGAAGGAGACTAGCACACCATGCCACTAGACAAGCCTGAGACAATCAAAAGACATCCCAGGAAGACAATTGTGTTTGTTTGTCAACCTCGTAGAGTAGTGGCAGGGGGTGTCATTACCAATATATAAAGAGAGAAAAGTGAGATAAAGACAGAAAAAACATCATTCCGAAGAAAGCCAAGCAAAAAACCACCTTTTTATTGTTTTTTGCTTTGATTTTGCTAGAAGGAGACAAGCTCACCACGCCACTTGACAAGCCTGAGATAATCAAAAGACATCCCAGTGAGTCTTCATGGATTTCAAAACTCTATAGGCAACCAAACAGTGATTTTTGTTGATGTGGCACTCAAAAACCCAGCAAAACCCCTACAGGTCCCTGGCTTTTGTGCAACCAAACAATGCCTTACTGTCCAAGGGAATATCACCTGTGACAGTCCAAAAGTATTTTGACATGGAATTTTCTTGTTATTTAACTGACCGCGAGGAACATGGTACATATGGACATTTTCATGCTCCTCAGTCCACATAATCAGTTGATTGACTCCCTAGCCATGTTGTTCCTCAAGCTATTACCATCTATGTTAGTCTAAATGTACCTAGACATGTGGTGCGTAGCGTGAAGCCCAAATCCACCTACTCATAATTTGCACCCTGCTTCCACATCTGCTCCTAGCTTCTAAACTTTGGAGAGCCTTGACACATGGAAAAATGACATCATCTACATGACAGGTGCTGGATAGTTTTGATAATTGTCCGTCAATAATGCCATCATTGGATGGACGTTAACATGCGAGACTTTGCATTTGAGAGGGAGCTTAGCGCTTACGATAGAGTATACCTTAGACAGTCAGCGAAGGCTATAAAGGTTCCGTACATTGATATATGGGCTTTCGGTGGCTCAATAGACTCAGCTTGCTTGGTTGTATCGGAGCAATGGCTTTCACCGGTGAATGTTTCTCTTAGTCATTCTTCCAGCTACAATCTATAAATAAAGAAATTAAGAGGATTTCAGGTAAACCACAATGTGGGTAGGGAAAGATGAAATTGCTCTCTAGGATTTAGAGTCCAAGTTCTGACGAGGGCCAATAGGGGATTTCATTCATTATAGGGGTGCAACTCGGGTCGGGTTGGGGCCAACCCGGAAACCTCAACCTCCAACCCTAACCCAACCCAACCCGACTCTTAACCCGGTTTGGTTAACCCGACCCAACCCGGATTTGTTTTCCCCCAACCCGAACCCGACCTGGCCAACCCAATTTCCTAAGTCGAGTTGGGTGGGGTAGGGTTGGGTCGGGTTGACCTGATGAGCAGATGCTTGTTACCTAGAAAATCAAAGCAACCTATCATTGTTCCACTCTACTGGCACCATACATCATTCATTTTCTAAGTCTATATTTGTTTTGTCTCTTTTTTTCTACATAATACAATTATCAAATCTGAATATGCAATATAGAATGAATTAATGAATCAATTATAGATTGTGGTTTCCAACTCAGCAACATTCGAGAAACCCCCAAAACGGCAAAACTCATAAAAAACGTGAAATATCAATACATATTACTATATTAGTCGGGTTACGGGTCGGGTCGGGTTGCCCGATACCCCAACCCAACCCAACCCAACCCCATTTTCGGTCAGGTTGACAATTCCCAACCCGAACCCGAACCCAACCCGGAAAAGTTCAACCCAACCCGCCCAAAAATCGGGTTGAACCCGTCGGGTTCGGGTTGACCCGACCCAAGTTGCACGCCTAATTCATTAGTGATGAGGGATTTTAAGACATGGATTGGAATGATGAAATACATTATCATTTGGGTGGGGAAGGAAGGGGGGATAGGGTGTGGGGAGAAATTTCTGGTACTAATCTTGTTTCATCTGAGGTTTGAGTTGAGGGAATAGATTCATTCTAGACTTCTAGTGGCTTCACTAGCCCGTGTAGGTAATAGAACTGTCTTTCTTTGGTGCCCATGCAGGTAAATTTTAATTGTGCCCCAAGTGGGAGTTGGATCCCTATCATTAGTAAAAACCCCATCTAAGAGGAAACGTGTTGCATTCACGTGTTTGTGTATCATGGCAAGAACTTAGATCCATCCTTAGTGGTAAGAAATGTTTGTGCATCATTATGCACCACTTGCCTACCTAAATTGTTGTAATCAAAAGTGTTGATTTTCCGCTTACTCATCTAATTAGTAATGACTGTAAATTTTAGCCTCCCCTCCTCTGTCTTCGTTAATGACTTTTCAGTTTTTGCATTGCGTTAGTGATTAGGAGAACAAGATAGAATTTGTATGGAATAAACATATACTAGTATTTTTTTTAATGGTACACATATCCTTAAATTGACAATTCCAGACTATTTTATTCAGTGGACCTTGAAATTGGAAGCAGTCCTTGAAAATGCTTTTAAGGTTCCCATGAATATTGCTTTATATGCATGTAATTAGTATGGCACGGAACTAAAACATTGCATTTGGGCGTTGGGATGATACTTTGTTTTTTTTCAACGTTTATTCATCATAGTGCAACTTCTCGCTCTTGAGCTGTGTACAGTCCTTTTATGTTGCATGGCCCTGAGGTTATCTTGCAGTATCTTTGCATGTAGGCTTTTCATTACTTATAATACTTATATTGAAGATAAGTTACTATGGGAATAGATAATTGTATTATGCTAGCCTTGTTAGATAATTTATTCATTTGCATGATTTTCCAGGTTTGCAGCTTTATGGTTTTCAAAGGACAACTTACACTTTGATGATTTGATCCTCATATGCTGATCTGGGTTGGAGAATATCTATCCTTGCTTACAATTCAAAAAAAAAAAAGAAGGAAAAAGAATATCTATCCTTGCATTGCAAGTGTCGTGTTTGATGAGACATGTCCTAGCATCTTTCATGTCAAATGGGGAAACTCATCTTTTTAGATGGTTGGCTAGCTGGGAATTGAAAGCCAGTACAGGTTGATTTATGAATTTGTAAGCAGACATGATGATCAACAAGCCACTTTTGCTGACCTATCTATACCTATTAATCTACATATTGCTCTCTTCAGGTGTTATTTTGTACAACAAGGTGATGTGTCTTCCTGTCTTATTTTATATCGTTATTTTTTATTTGCCTGTACCAATCCTCGAAACCTGAACCTATAAGGCTTAAGAAAGGTTCCAAGCCATCGCGGCAAAGGAGAGAATTGGTTTATTTTGTATCTTGTTATTCTGTTATGGCTTCTCATTTTGATAAACATATGGAGTAGGTTTATAATATATTGAATGTAATATCATGGCATCATGGCTTTAGCAATTTCACTTGATTTAGTGGCTTGATAATCCAAAGGCTTGTAACTTATGAGTTTTTTTATTGGGATATATCGGAAGGTTTTATGCTACATTGCTTATATGACATGTATATTGATTGATTCTTCTCTCTAAAGTTGGATAATTTCATTGAAATTGTACTTTTTTAATTCAGTCTAAATTACTTTAGGCTTAAATAATCAGATAGTAACAATTTGATGTTGATATCTGCATTTTTTGTTTTGTCTTTTTGTTTTATTTTTCCATTTCTGTTTTGTAATATTAGAACTTCATGAAGTACCAATCCAAATGAGGGAAAAACTCAGGGGACTTTCACAAAAGCAAAATAAAATGTTGTAAAGTAAAATATCCAAAAAAAGGAAAATATCCAAAATAGAAAAGCAGCAGTACACAGCAGTGATATTTTCCCTTTAAAAAAAGGAGTGATATTTTAAAATTATGTGACTCAAATTATCTTTGTTTTTTTTTTCTCCTTTGGTTGGTAAATGGTGAAGTATATGTTACACAAAAGCATTGCACAATGGTATGTGAAAGAATAAACGACATTGCAGATGCAACTATTGTTGGAATTCTTTTCGGGGTTGTCTGTTTTGAATAAAGCATCTCCTTGGTGTCGAACCATGAAAGATCACCTTGGTCGCAGAAAGATGCAGTGGGATGCCCTGGAGTTGGTGATGACATATATAATATGAAACATATGGAAATAAAAGGATGCAAGTCAACCAAAAGGTGAGGCGATATATGGCTTTACGATTTCGTCAAAGTTATGTTTCCAGTATAAAGTTTATGATGACTGAGGAATGGAAAAGGAAGCAAAAAAGTTAGAATGAATGATTATGCTATAGGTGGCAACCAAAACAACCAGCACTAAATCAAAATTGGAAGGACAATAAAGAAAAGGTTTGTCTTAATGTTGTTAAATGCCATTTTTTGGCACCCATGTTTTAAGCAATGAGTACTTTTTGAGGAGTACTAGGACTCCATTATTATCTTGAAAGTAAGAAATCCTTGTTAAAGTATAAAAGATAAATAACGTCTTTCTCCAACAGCTTTAGCTTTAGGAGAAGTTGGTAAGTTAACATGGTATCAGAGCAAATGGTCTCGAGTTAAAACCTCCAGGATAGCAAAGATTCACATGCGACGGTCGGCCCAAAGTGGGACCACATGTGCCACGTGCTTGCCAAGTGGGCCACACGTGCGGGGGAGTGTTAAAGTATAAAAGATAAATAACGCCTTTCTCCAACAGCTTAAGCTTTAGGAGAAGTTGGTAAGTTAACAATCCTTAAGAAGATTATAAGAAAGAATGGAGAAAAACGACATAAATTCTTATATCATATAGGTGGATTGACTTTTCCCTTCATCGTTTTCTCTCATATAGTCTCTTCTCCCTTCATCCCTTGTTCTTCTGAACATGCAACATGGTTTCAAAGCACGGTTGTGATCGTTTTTGGAAGTTAATATCAATCCGACAATCTCCAAGTGCTTCTTTTCTTTTTCCTTTTTGTTTCTGCTAGGAGAGAAGAAAGAAAAACCCCCCTTTGGTGGTCATACGGCCATATGGCTGACATCCTCAGCTGCACGAATTTTCTAGCCTTCGTGGTTTTTTCTTTTCTTCCTCAGAAGATCTGAGGCTGATCCTTCCCCATGGGATCCATTGAAAGGATCTCTTGTTTCTGAAGCTTTCTTATCAAATCTAGTGCTTCCCCCCCTTTAAAAGCCAGATTTGTTAGCTTGTTTTGGTCTGATCTTGCAATGGGTAGATTTCAGAATTAGATCTGTCTGGGAATTCACTAACAAGATACTCTGCAGAAATCTTTTCAGAATATCACTTTCCCTTATATGAACAACTAGTACGGAGATGCTCTCACAACCTCGGCCTCTATGATAAGGATCCTGACAAGGATACCAAGCATTAAGATTGTAGTGTAGAACAGGGCACAACCAGCTCACTGTCTGTCCATAGAGGAAATGAAAACCCCGTACCACGCCGACATAAAAAGGTTCTTAAAAGAATATATTTTTTTCAATGCATGTCAACGGCGTAAAAAGGGATTAGCTTGAAAAGCTTGAGGGAAGTGCTCAAAATGTCTTTTTGAAAACATTTGCCAACTACTGATTCTAAAAATGCTCATTTTGATGAACTCTGGACAACTGAAACTCAACAGTTAATAACTAATTAAAAAGAAAATTTTCAGCTGTAGTTATTTGGTGAGTGAATGCTTAAGAAAAAAAAGTGAAGTCTTTTTCATGTTAAACCAATAGGGGTTATTAAAGATCCTTTAAACATAGGTGACACACAGAAAATTACTACATCAACTTTTGTGATCTACTATTTGAACTCTTTTTTGGGTCGATACAATGAGTTTTGATTGTCGTTCTTGTGCTTACTTGTCGAATGTGATTTTTCATTTTTGAATTTGAAAAAGTATACTTGCTGTTTTTATAGATATATTATTCATTCACGAGTCATTCTATTGAGCACTTAAGCTTCGTTGAATGAATCTAGTTGAATTCTTAGGCATGCACTTTGTTTGCATCTAGATTGTGAGTAATGCCTTTCTTTTTTGTAATAATTGCTTACTTTCCATTGACCTGTTAATCGTATGTATGACACTTTTTTATATTTTGGTAAATATATTTTATAGGCTTTTGATGTATGCATGTGGTTGGAGCTTTATCTTTACTTACAGAATGTGTACATTTTCAATGAATAAATCTTTGAAATATTTTTCTGTCCTCATCCATTTGCAGTGGGTTCTGTCTCCAAAATATTTTAATTTCCCATTTCCTATAACACTTACGATGATCCACATGGGATTTTCTGGTGTGGTGGCATTCATTCTTGTTCGAATTTTCAAGGTATGCTTGGAGTTTGACCTTTTGGGTATAGTTTGTCCCATATGAATCAGTTTGTTCTATAATTCCCTTTAATGCGTTGCTATTTTTTTACATGGCCCTGAAACTTTATTACTTCATTTGTTGTTTGCATGATTACTCTTTTTTTGTTTGTTGTTCTTTTGCAATTTTTTAAATATAATATGGTATCTAGTTAATCATATGCATGCCGTTGTCTTCCTTATAGGTACATGTCTCTCTTTACCATATCCATGTCTTAAATTTCTTCTTGATTACAAGTTGCCTCGATGCCATGTACATGTAATTTTTAATTTCTTAAACTTTTGTAATATGGCTTGAGTTTTTAGAGTACGATATTGGGCTTCTAGTTGCAATTTCTTAATGTAAATGACTTGCTAAATATTAAGTTTTATGGTTAGCTGGTTCAAAGTTTACTCCGGACAGCTGGAGCCTTGCACCAGATCATTGGGTATCCCAACATAAAGGAAATTTTGAAGCTATTTGGCATCGTAATCTTGGCCAATTGCCATGTTTAATGTATGGAGGATTTGGCAATAAGTGACTGTCAAATGAGCTAATAAAGTGGTCGGGGAACTCTGAAAATATTTCTGTTTGGAGCATAGTTGCTAGAGCGGGAAGTGGGTGCGAGAACGAGTATATCTGTTTCTTCAATCTAACCATCGCCCAAAGAGTATGCAATTAGTGTGCACTTCCCTCAAATATCCTTCCCTGGTTCTGTTACTAAACCCACCTTTTCGAGTGTGGATTTATACCTAAAATTGAGTTCGCTTACTTTCTTTCAAGAGATATTTTTTTCTCACACTTCTATGATGCAGAAGTGGCACATAGACTTGTGTTAGAAACAACTATATCTGTTATTAGTCATGGTATGGGTTTATTTCTTATTATTTTTGAACAAGTAACAAATGATTTTTATTAAATAGCAGCATTAAATAATTTTCCGTGAATTTTATTTCTTAAAAGATTAACATTTGCTAGTGTACATTGCTGTGAGGCCTTAAAAATTGCATTTGTAACTCATATTTCATTAATTCTGACATGAATTTAATTTAATCGTATCATACACAGTCAGTGGCGTGTGGCTAGATGTTGAGCTTAAAGAGATGGTTAGCAACACGCGTTTGGGCAGGTATGCAGATTAAGGCCAAGGGTTAGACCGTAATGAAGAGTGTAACATCAGGGTGAACTTGGAAATTTTGCAAGAGGAGAGGGGGTAGTTTTGATCCTAGGAATATAGATGGACTTCTCTAAAAAAACTACAAGTGGAGGAAGTCCTCCAAGGGATAGGAGACATAGGGCTGGAGACAGAGCGGAAAAAAGGATTTTTTGTGTATAATCCTACATAATCTCAATAGTTTGCAAGTCGAAAGTCAAACCAACTCGCACAGGAGCTCCTGATAATTCATTCATTTGACAGGGGACTATAAGTACTCATGATGCTGCGATATTTCATTTTTTTTCTTAAATTATATATTTTCAAATATTCTCCATTTTTTCAGTTTCTTCCAGATATAAACCCAAAATTAACAAAAAAATTCAATTCAAAATCTCTGAAGATTTTGAATTCTCACCAATATCTCCGAATTTTTCAAAATATCGCAATTTTATCATGACATTTTGATAAAACGAATAAACCCCAAAATAATTCCGAGATTTTTAAATATACCATGATATTATCATTTTTATCATTTACCATGAAAATATCACGATAATTCAATTATATCTTTATTTCTATATTTTGTTTCATTTTTTCTTAAATTATATATATTTTTTAACAATTCTCCATTTTTCAGTTTTTTTCCAGATATAAACCCGAAAGTAACAAAAAATTCAAATCTTCTGAGATACACTTCCTGAGAAATTCCTGAGGCAGATATTTGTGACTGGTTTTGAGACAGGACTATGGACTGTTGCCATACTTGTTTATGGACTTGCTACATCGTGTGGTGCCACTTTTTGTTGTTGTTGTGATCATCTGGTGCTACTTCTGACTAATGTTAGCCTATGGGCCTATTATGGGCAGTTACAGAGCATTTCTTTGGGATGATATGGAGCCTTTCTGTGGGCAAGGTTTCGGTTTTAGTATGTTTTTGGGTCACGACGGAAATGGAAACATGCTAGTTTCTGATGGAAATCCTGTAAAATCATGGAGACGTGTATGCACATGATGGACATTTAAGATGCAACATTAAGAAGTGCTAGAATAAGCACAAGTACAAATTAAAAAACCATCGCTTATGTAAAAAAACACCCATAATAGTTTAACAACATTGAACACATAGTGCAACGCATGTCATATAGTTCAGTACATATCACATTTCACATGTAATTCATATAAATATAAATACATAAACTATATTTCACATGCAATTTATATAAATATAATTTTGTATCACATATTGGTATAATATATCACTAATACTTACGATTTTGGTTTCGGGGTATGCGTTTTGTTGGGAATGAAAACATAAACATTTCGGTCGTTTCGTTTTTATTTTGGTGGAAATTTAAAACCATGTATCTGAGTTGTTACGTAACCGTTCTGTGGGCTGTTTCAGAGCCTTCCTTTGGGCTATTGCAGAGCAGTGTTTCAAAATGCAGATGCGGGTCATAATGTAGCCAAAGCAAATCCTAGTTGACTCAGTACGACACGGTTGAGGACTTGGTTGACATGGTCATAACTCAGGAGAGTGAAAGGAGTTTTGATCGACTGTATAGGGCAAAACATAGACTTGGACAAGAACATGGCCAAGGTAAAGGGAAGTCAACTCGGGGGAGTCCATGATGACGCCGCAGGGGGGGGAAAATATGTTTCAGGGCCTTTGTGTGGGGCTCTTCTGAAGCCTTTTTTGTGGACTGGTACAGTCCTGATGTGTGGCTGCTAAGCTATTACTGTATGCTATTATGCCTTGTGAAAACTTTTATGTATTCATGTGGCTGGTATGCAATTTGTGTGGCCTTGTTGTGCATTCTCATGCCTTCTTGGTGTCAATTGCTGCTGTGGGGGATTCTCTTGGATTAAACTAGTGATGTGTGTCTGGATTCCTTTGCCCTTTAGTGGATTTTTGACAGAGTTGTTTTATCAGTGTTTAAAAACTCATTGACTCGACTCGGAAATTGCCCGAGTCGACTTTCTTTAACCTTGGCTGCGTTCCGCGTTTCACCGCATCCACATTCCACGTTTTGCCCTGCAGAGTCAACAAAAACTCCTTCGACTCTCCCAAGTTATGACCGGGTCAACCGCGTTCTTGGCCATGTCTGGGCCTAATCGATAACGATTTTTCTTGGCCGTGTTCCGCATCACATCCGCGTTTTTAAACATGGGGAGACCATTATGGTTAATATCTAGTCAGAATAAAGTCTCCAAAATCAGTTTGAAAGCATTTTTTTTTTCAAACTAAGCATGCTGTTATCTTTGCTCCAGTTTGAAGGGGAGTGTTAAGAGAGTTAAAATAGTGTAGGCTTCATCGTATTGTTGTTTTAGTGTGATTCTTTAGGCATTTAGTTTATTTTCTCTATTTTGTTAGAGCCCATCACCGGATGGCCTAATAGCATATTATGTAATTTCTTGCTCTTAATTTATATAAAAGAGCTTGATGAGATGTGGAGTTGGAGTTGGAATAAAATACAAGTTGTAAAATGAGGGTTTCCCTATAAAAAGGAACTAGAACACTAGTTTGAATATGATCATGTACCCTTCCAATTGGACGGTAGTCACTTCTTCTCCGGCGAGATAGTTTTCTCAGGCGAGACAACCCCACCGCTGCCGTTGAGGGCCCAAGCCCTTCTTGCCCCTCTTCTGATAACGGTCCTAGCTAACTGAGGAATAACGAAGTATGGGGGTAAGGGATTACTTTGGAAAGAGACTGGTAAGCCCTCCAAATATTTTCTAGTTGGGGAGAAATATAGCCAATGGTACTTGTAGTTGTGGCTATAGAATAGAAAGCCTCAAAGATCTATACCAAGACATAAGAGAGGCTGATTATACGGTAGTAGAAGCTCTGCAATGGCTAGAGATTAGTAGGGAGTGTTGCAGGAGAAACCTGATCCTATTGGGTAATGGTTGTAGGTCCCCATCCCCCAGATCAAGGCCGATAAATCCTCGTGAATATGATTCAAGGCCGAGGAGTCCTCGCGAATATGATTCAAGGCCGAGGAGTCCTCGCGATTTTGATTCAACTACAGAAACCAGAGGAGAAAAATCACCTGATTTCCACCCAATTCGTAGACGACAGGTAGGTAATCAGACTGAAAAATCACCCAGACAACTGGAGCTGTTCATCCTGTGAGTATTACAACTTTGGATTGCGTTCTAGATGCGGTAAGTGCACTAGAAGCAGAGAAAATGAGATGGAAAGGGAAGAAAGAGAGAAACCAAGAATGGATAAGGGAGAGTTTTTTCCCCACTCCGGAATGGACTCCCTTGGGAAATATCCAGAAGTAGATGTGGCTGGCAAAGTAGTGGAAGATCGGAAAAAGGAACTCAAAAAATGCTTGATAGGTTGTATGAAGACTGGCTTGTGGGATCTTAAAGAGACTTGGCAGTGGGCTATTAAATAGGTTGTATGAAGACTACTATCGAAACCACTCATCATTAATAACCAGGAGGTGCCATTTAGATTTGATTCAGAACAACAAGCTCTGAGGATACTACGAAAAGGGGGGGAAGCCCCGGGTCCTAATTTATCCTCCTTGTCCTCTTGGAATCCAACGACACATGCTGGCGCCAAAATGGTATGCATCATATTTTATGACATCCCGCTCCATGCTTGGTCATTATCAGCGGTTGAAGCCTTGGGGAAGCTGTTTGGGCATGTGATTAAAGTGCAACTATCAGGCAACCACAACTATTGTGTGGCTTTTGCCTCCGTGAAAGTCCTTACAGAACACTGGAAATTGATACCACCTTATGTGAGATTAAAAGTAGACAATAAACTCTTCCTAGTTCAAGTGAAATGTATGCCGGAGGTAGAAAGGGAGGAAATATCCCCCCAATCATCAGAACAGTTGGGAATAAAGATTACCAGCCTTCTTCCTCCGGCACCGGAAGAATGCTCAGTTCGGGAGGGGGAAAAATCCGGCAGGCAAGAACCGTTGGTTCAAAATTCAAAGTTTAAATTTCCACCTACCCACTAGGTGGCAGAGACCTCACTAGCTGGATCTCTCAGGCCGAGGATGGAGGCTAACAAGCTGGTAGCATTAAATGCCAAGTCCCCTACAGATCCTGATCAGGAGATTCGACTTCGTGGAGGCCTCAATCAAGCTCTGACAAATCGACGGTCAAACGCTGCCCCCAATCGTAAGGGTGGTAAGGATCAGTGGCTAGGGATAGCCTAAAAAACGTAAGGTTTGGCTTTAAAAAGGCTCTGCGCAATCGAGGCCTCAGGATCCCTGGAGAGAGAAGTTACATCGGGAGAAGTGGAAGATTACGGAAATATCGTAAACACGATAAATCCAAAATTCCGTACCCTCCCAGAGAAGGTTGGGAAGTTGGATACCAATCCCAAAAAAATCAATGGAGGAGTAGTCCTCTGGATAGGAAAATCCAAAAAAAAAAAAAGAAACATTTTGTATCAAACATTATCAAAATGATAGATGAATGAGCAGTCAGGAATTGCATGGGTCTCAGATGATGATGGAGTAAAAGGTACAGAGAAAAGGAACACCAAAAAAGAAATCGGGATCAAAGGTATCGTAGACCTCATGACTGGTCCCCATCGAGAAGTGAGATTGCAAGAGAATTCAAGAAATACCAGCTATCAAAACTAAGGCCGAAAGCAGTGGCCTTTGTTGAGGATCCTTCGGTACGTCAAATTCAGGCAGATTTAGACTGTATCCTTCCATTGCCGGGGAACAAATCTAAGGAGGGCCTAGAATCAAATCAGGCAGGAGATACGGGAAAAGAAACAAAATTACCATCCCCGGATGAGGGTTCCAAGACAGTGAGAAACTCTATGGATGTGGAGTTGGGAAGGAGAAATAATTTTTTTTTATAATGGGGAGCAACCTTCAGAAGAAAGAAGGTTGGAATCTTCAGGGGATGAATCTTCAGAAGAGGAAAGAGGAAATTCAACTGATTCAGAGGAAAGATCGTCAGTGGAGGAGTTTGAGAAAATGTCTAATCTGGGAGATCAATTGGAATTAGGCTTTCGAGAAAATATCGAAGAAACAAAGAAAATGTTCCTAGATATAGAAAAAAGGGACTCCGGACTAAGAAAAGGAAAAACCTCGGGTAGAGGTAGAAGAGAACTTAAGGCTCTCAAAAATTAGAAGAAACTCAAGGATCCTATGCCTGGTACCAGTAGAACATTTTGGCCTCTCTGCTGGTTGTGTTTTGGAATGTTTAGAGGACGACTTTTTTTGGCAAAATGACGTGCAACCCCTGCCACATAAGGGTCCTGTATTCCTTGGGAAACTCCTATGCTAATTTCTTGCCTAGTATTTTGAAAATTGTAAAGGAAATTGTAAAGCTACCGGTTCAATTCTAGGGGTAAGGGTTTTATTTCTTCCAAGGAGAATGTTCCTGGATGGCTCATACTATGTATATTCAGTGGGACTACTTGTCCACCTTGTAATTCTGTTAGTATGAATACAATTGTCATCTTTTAAAAAAAAGAGTTGGAGTATTCACTTTCCATGATTTCCCATTCTCTATCTTTTCTTCCTTCCTTTTCCTCTTCTCTTTCTTCCCCCTATTATCTTCTTTTTTCTTCATAAGAAGCATATGTGGATGTTCCATCATCAACTCTAACAAGGCAGACTAGCCCTTGGATCGTGTGCGGCACCAGGGCCCTTGGTCACCTAAGGTGCAAGAACATGTGAATTCTAATCCAAATGTTTTACCTTTTATTATTTTATGTTATCGACATAAGATACGTCATCTACCTAAAACTGTTGCTGACTTTATAATATTTTAATCTTTCAAACTTATTTTAATTAAAAAAAAATCAATTGAATGGACTTAATTTGCTGCCTCCCAACACTGATCTTTGAGAAGTTAGGTCAACAATCTTTTTTCATTTATAGATTCATATGGGAATCATGAAAATAGAAAGTTTCGATTTTAAAAGTAATGAATCATAGCAATCAATTTAAACCATGTAAGTTTTAACATTAATATTTAAATCATGGCTCACAACGATTCAGACTTTCTTATACTAAGCCACTAAGCATCCCCATTGATCCATTACAGTCCATCGTAAATAAACAATTGAACTGAGAACCCTAGAAAATTACATGCCTTAAAATATCAAAAGGAAGATTGGATTAATATTTGGACATCTAAGAAAACATGTGGAGCACATTTTTTTGTCAAAGATGAGGTTGATCCACCATGTGCCTGAATAATCTTCAGTCACAATGATATTAAGTGGTTTGTATGTGCTTGAAATCTTGAATCTTGAAGGGCTTTTTTTTTCTGCTTTAGGGATATATCCTACTTTCGAGTTTCATCATCATTCCCCATATTTAATTTTCGTGCACTATTTACTTTTATGGAAATACCTTGACCTTTTATTGTGATGGGTTGGTCGTGCAGGTTGTAGCACCTGTCAAGATGACATTCGAAATGTAAGGTTATTAGATTGTGTCATCTAAAGCTATTAGAATGTATCTCTTTTCTTTTCCTTCAATTTGTTTCCTACCTGATATACTTCCCTTGGTTTTTCAGATATGCAACATGTGTGATTCCTATAAGTGCTTTCTTTGCAGCAAGCCTTTGGTAAGCAACTCAAGAGGCACAAAATGACTTAAAGATTAATTTTTATTCTAGTTCTTTTATGCTCATGGCAAGAGTGAGTGGATGTATTTTCAGATATTTCAGTACTATATTCCGGTCCCTTGACTAAAATTTTGACAAAATACACATGCTGTGTAATTTCATTATTGATTTTTCCTCTAATTTTCTTTATCTAATAACAAATTAGAATATGGAATGAACAGTTTGTACTTTGTAAGTTTGTATGTGGTAATTCTCAATGTTTATTATGTCCACGAGATGGATAAGTTTTTAATACTTCTTACCTAAAATTGGTTGTGATTAATGAAATTGAGTGAATTGTACTTAATGAAAGAGATAGATCTTCCACTCTTGTGAAGTCGCAAATTCTCAAGCTTTATGTGATACTTATATAAGTGTTTAAAAACTCGTTGACTCGACTCAGAACTTGCCCGAATCGACTCCCCTTTTACCTTGGCCGCGTTCCGCGTTGCACCCCATCCACATTCCACATTTTGCCCTACAGGGTCAATAAAAGCTCTTTTGACTCTCATGAGTTGTGACCGCGTCCGCGCCCAGTCGACAAGGATTTTTCTTAGCCGAGTTTCGCGTCACATCCGCGTTTTTAAACACTGGTTATAATTGGATTTCGGGGATTAGTTTCGTCCATTGGAATCCACTTGCTTTGATTTGGGCAAGTTTGATGCTAAAGTGAGATGGATCTTCCACTTTTTGTGAAGCCGCAAATTCTCAAGCTTTATGTGATAGTTATAAGTGGGTTTAGGGGATTATTTCCGTCCATTGAAATCCACTTGCTTTGACTTGGGCAAGTTTGATGCTAAAGTGAGATAGATCTTCCACTTTTTGTGAAGTCGCAAATTCATGTGATAGTTATAAGTGGGTTTAGGGGATTATTTCCGTCCATTGGAATCCATCTGCTTTGACTTGGGCAAGTTTGATGCTAAAGACATGCTTAAACATTTCTCTGATTTCAGGAACACCAGTCAAAGATGTCTTAAATAATCTCTCTCCCCTTAAATTTGAAAATTTTCTTTTTGAATTGTTTGTCATATTAACTATGTTCAACTCTTTGCTTGCATTGTCATTTAATATTTGGGAGTTCCAATAACAAATTTTGTTGATTTTATCATTACCTTGCAACGTATGTACCTGTGTCTAGTTGACAAGCATGTCATGTTGGGATTATGGTTTTAAATTTCAGTTTCGGTTCCGGTCCCTACCCATTTTTTTATTTTTGCCAATTTTGACATTTCGGCTGAAATTATTACAATTTCGGTCAAAATGACCTAATTCCAGCCCGAAATTGAAACCGAATCCGAAATGTATACGATTTCGGACCCAACCGAAATCTGGCCGAAATTTAAAACAATGGTTGGGATATTGCATTACAGTAGCAGTGATGAAAAGGCTCTTTTCTTTTGTTCACAGGTTTGGTAACACTGCTTATTTGCACATTTCGGTGGCTTTTATCCAGATGCTCAAAGCCTTAAGTATGTAACCATATCTTCTGCCTTCTTTTTTGCCTAATTTCATGGTTATGCCTTTGGAGAATTACTTTGGGGAGTTTTAATCTTAAAATCTCAACTATTACAGTGCCAGTCGCAACGTTTTTCATGGCCGTTATATGCGGCACTGATAAATTAAGGTGTGACGTGTTCTTGAACATGCTGGTGGTCAGTTTCGGAGTCGTCATTTCCTCATATGGGGAAATTCATTTTAATGTAGTTGGGACGGTTTACCAGGTCACTGGCATATTTGCAGAAGCTCTTAGACTGGTTTTAACTCAAGTCCTCCTCCAAAAGAAAGGCTTGACTCTAAATCCCATCACCAGCTTATATTATATTGCTCCCTGCAGGTACTCTATCCCGATGCTTTAAGACATTGTTTTTTCCCCTTTTCTCTTATAAGAAAATCATGCCTTACGTATCACGCTTATACTAGTTACTTTCAAGTTGCAAAACATTTGTGCCTGAGGCTCATTCTAGTTACTTTCAAGTTGCAAAACATTTGTGCCGGGAAGTGGGGAAAAGGTTAGTTTTTCCCTATGATTTAGTCGACACTTTGAATTTATTGCTGACACATGTGTTGTGTCATGTCCAACACAACACCCGTGTCCACACGTGTCGACACTCCTTTTGACACCTGTAAATGTACGGCTAGAAGTGTCAGACTTAATGTAGGCGTGTTGACACATTTTTGTTCCGTGTCAAGTGTGACATTCTGTTTTAGTATTGAATATTATGTTTACCTCTTTTATCATTAACTCTTCTCACCTTATTATTATTATTTTTGAATGGCAACTCTTCTTACATTATATCGACTCTTCTAAATAAACTTTTATTCCAATATTATCATCATTGTATCCTATTGGTTTTTTTGTGTCCTCGTTTCTATTCTAGCCGTGTCCCCTTTTCTAAATTTTGGGGCCGTGTCCGACACTCCGTGTCTGTGTCGAGACGTGACACGCATGTCGGTGTCCACAAATCATAGGGTTTTTCCTTGTTTACCTCTCCCGGAGAAGTTACATGATGATAGAGTCCCAGTCTTTTTTCTTGTTTACCGGGTGTCTCCAGGAGATGTTATGTGATTATAAAGTTCCACAGCAATCCAATGCAGAGAAAACATTTCTCAAGATATAAGGAATCCTTAATTTCATAATCGTTTTGTCTATAAATATAAGGAAAAATTATTAAAAAACCCATTCAAAAAAAAAAAATTATTAAAAAAATGCAAAGTTTTGCTGAAATTATGAATCTTTTGAAATCATGAGGGGCTGCCAGGTACAGTCAAATATGTTTTAGGACAAGAATACCCTTCTTGCTTTTCCCTCCACCTTTTATGCACGGATCTCAATGCCATTTCACCTACTCTTTTCACTTTTTATCTTCTTCCCCAAGCCTTCCAAACGGTAAAACTCCATACCCATTGCCATTGCCATTGCCATTGCCATTAGAAAAAAACTCCATTGGTTCTCTTTATTTTGCTTTGGATAATAAACATATGCTCTGGAATGTCCATTGTCCTCCATTTTGCTTTGGATAATAATGGAACCACTCTTTCCTTATTTGGCTGGTACTGTACATGTGTTGGACAGTGATAATATATTTGTGTGGTGATATCAGTATTTTAGACCATGGAACCACTATAATTCTTCTTTTGGAACCACAATTTTGATTTTGGCTGCACCTTTTTAAATCTTGGAATCATTATCTTGGAAACAGAACCACTGTTTTTGACTTAGGAACCACTCTTTTCATACTGGAACCACTCTTTTGATATTGGAACCACTCTTTTCATAATGCAAAAGCCACTCTTTTCATACTGGAACCACTCTTTTCATAATGGAACCACTCTTTTGATATTAGAACCGCTCCTTTCATCATGGAACCACTTCGTTCGGGAGTTCGAATAACCCTTCGGACTCCCGATTGACCCGTCGGACTCCCGATTGGGTACCACTTCCATTACAAACTATTGGACTCCTATCGGAAGTTCGAAGGGTCATTTGGACTCCCGAACGAAGTGGTTCCATTATGAAAAGAATGATTCCAGTATGAAAAGAGTGGTTCCATGATGAAAAGAGTGGTTCCAATATCAAAAGAGTGGTTCTAGTATGAAAATAGGTTCCATTATGAAAAGAGTGGTTCCAATATCAAAAGAGTATTCCAGTATGAAAAAAGTGGCTTTGCATTATGAAAAGAGTGGTTCCAATATCAAAAGAGTGGTTCCAGTATGAAAAGAGTGGTTCCTCCTAAGTCATAAATAGTGGTTCCAAGTTTTAAAAAGGTGTTGCCAAAATCAAAATTGTGGTTCCAAAAGAAGAATTATAGTGGTTCCATGGTCTAAAATACTGATACCACCACACAAATATATTATCATTGTCCAACACATGTACACCACCGGCCAAATATGGAAAGAGTGGTTCCATTATTATCCAAAGCAAAATGGAGGACAATGGACATACTAGTCTCTAGAGCATAGGTTTAGGGAAATGTTATCAGCACTACTGTATTTTGATGAGGGCACTCCTCACTTTATTAAAAGTACGGTATGGCCCGCACCATAGGGTGATCCACACTGTCCATCAGATGGGCCACAGCCTAAATAGGTTGTGCCCCAAAAATCATTTCAATAGGTTGATCATAAGTCATAACCCTCCGATCTGAATGTTAGAGGGTTGATCCTAACCCTCAATAGATCGGACGGTTAGGATCAACCTATGGAAATGATTTTTGGGGCACAACCTATTTAGGTTGTGGCCCATCTAATGGACGGTTTGGATCATCCTATGGTGCGGGCCATACTGTACTTTTAATAAAGTGAGGAGTGCCCTCATCAAAATACAGTAGTGCTGATAACATTTCCCTAGGTTTATTATCCAAAGCTTTATAAAGAGAACCAATGGGGTCTTTTTCCTAGTGGCAATGGAGTTCTTTTCTAATGGCAATGGCAATGGGTATGGAGTTTTACTGTTTGGAAGGCTTGGGGAAGAAGAAGATGAAAAGTGAAAAGGGTAGGTGAAATGGCATTGGGATCCGTGCCTAAAAGGTGGAGGGAAAAGCAAGAAGGGTATTCTTGTCCTAAAACATATCTGACGCACCTGACAACCCCTCTCTCATGATTTTCAAAAGTCTGCCCTTGATTCATAATTTCAGCAAAACTTTGCATTTTGTTTAATAATTTTCCCAAAAAATCAATCTATAAGAAAAAACATAATCATAATGCATTCTTGAGATCATTAAAAAAAAATGCATTCTTGAGTTTTGACTTGAGATACAGCGCTTCTACGGTGTTTGAAGCAATTTTCTGAAAATGACACTTTACTAGGTTCTTGGTTGTGGCTTCAAGACAGTTCACAGTTAATGGTAATCCTTCTAGTATTTTCTGTAGATATAAGATCTGTCCAGCATTTTGTTTTTCCAAAGGCTCAAGTTATTGTCTTACTCTTTTTTTTATCCTACATGGAAGTCATTTCTCATGACTTCATTTTATCATGCAGGGAATCTATTCTTTCCCTTGGAGAACTTTCAAATTGATCTTTTAATTTTATCATCTTGCACTAGGGCCTCTCTGTATTAGTTCCTCTAGTTCCTCTAGTTGCTTTCGTTTCCTAGTTATTTTATTGATTGTCGCTTAAGATTCTCTTCTTTCGCTTAAGATTCTCTTCTTTTTGCCTGATATCTTCTCTACCATGGTCTCTTTACAATCCCACTCCTATCACACTCCATTCCACTTCTTTGGGTCTTTTTATCTGCTATGGTGCCCATCTAACTGAACACTGCTAAGTCTTATCTCTTTTTTCTGGTTTCTGCTCTCATGATTCTGTTGCTGACTTTCTTTGTGTTGCTTGATTCCATATCAGGTCCATGCCATTGGGGATTCCCCTTTCTCGTCTATGCATCTATGCTCCTAAATTAGTGGAAGTCAATGTGTGAACCTTAGGTTTGCATCAATTTGGTATCATAGCTAGGTTCGCATCAAATTCGGTGCCATGATATTTACATAAATAACATAATTATGAACAAAATTCTATAATATCATTGTGGTGAAGTAGCTTGGAGTCCATACCAAAATCATACGTTTTAAAGCCATATATTGTTGTACACATAGGAATGGACTATTGATCCACTTTTAGTTATAAAAAAGAACTTGTGATTCTACTCATGCCTTCACCCTCTCACTCCAAGTGCCTTATAATACATTCGGTTTATAGAATACTTTTGTTACATTGCTCAGATTATAACCCTCAACGGAAAATTAAATAATTCTCAAGCCATCATCATCTTTATATGGTGTTCAGTTTACTTTATTGTTTACGTTCTTTGTATTCGTTAATAATATGGTGTCCAGGTTTGGAAACGAATTCGGGAAGCGATGCGTGAAATGAAAGAGGGAAAGGAGGGGAAATGAGAAATGAGGTAGCGATAGAAAATTATATGAGAAACACATTGAGCAACATGTTAGAAAAAATTTAGAATGGTTTCAAAAACTATAGAGAATGTCTATTGAAACCCATATGAAACACAAGGGAAATGCGAGAGAAATATTTTTTTTAATATTTTACTGTAGTTATTTTTGTCTTATTACCCTAATTTTTTTTATTTGTATTTTAGCAATTTTTTGTGCATCTTTTGTGTGTTTTATAGATTTGAAATTTGTTAATTTTAAATTTCTACTAGTTTTTATGCATAAAAACATGTATTTATTTATTTTTTATTTAGATTAGAGGCATACATAAATGATTTATTCTTCACATATTTTATTTTTAGCACAATTGACTTATTTATATTTCTTATTTCTATGTGCATACTATTTTTTTCCATTTTAATATGTATTCCATAATCTTTTTGGTGTGATTTCTGTAAAACATTTCCCTTACACTTCACATGTTTCACGTACGTTTCCTATGAGTATATTTTCCAATCGTCTCCCATTTCTCACGCATTACACACATATTACACATAAGTTTCTCTTATGTTTCCCATGCGTTTTGGAAACGATCCTGCAAATTTTTTTCATGTATTGAAAACGTTTTCGAAACACGTTTTAGAAAATTTCAAATCATTGACTTGGATAGGGCATGAATAATCAAGGGAAGTGAAATTTCTTGTTTTGGGTTTCTTTCTTACAATAACAGTTTTTAGCATGTTTCTCAAGGATGCAACTGAGACACGAATTTCTCCGCCAAAGGTTGTTGATTGATACAAGTCAGTAGTAATTAATTGTCAGTTGAATATCTGGAATCTTGAGAACCCCAGTACCTCCTTACCAGATGCCCAATATTAACCTATTAAAGTTTGACACCTGTAAATGTTTTTATTTCTTGTGGTACAATTAATACAACTTATGGTATGTCCTTGTTAATGAAATACTTCTGATTGCCCTTAGCAGAAAACAGTAGAATGTATGGTTTGTTTCTTCTTCTATAAATCTATTCGTTTTCCTTCTAGCTCATTTGATTTTTGTTATTCATATGTGACACTCACTTTATTTTGTCATGTGCAGTTTCTTGTTCTTGTTTGTACCTTGGTTTTTACTGGAGAAGCCAGGAATGGAGGTTTCGCAAATTCAATTCAATTTCTGGATATTTTTTTCGAGTGCCGTCTGTGCTTTAGCCTTGAACTTTTCTATATTCTTAGTAATCGGTAGGACTGGAGCAGTCACCATCAGAGTTGCAGGTGTTCTCAAGGATTGGATATTAATTGCCCTTTCAACAATTATATTTCCAGAATCTGCAATAACTGGGCTCAACATTATTGGATATGCAATCGGTATTGTTCGTTTCATTTTAAATGCACAAACTCTCAACACGACAACATGTTTTTACTTTAATAAGTGTTCTTTTCTGCAGCACTATGTGGTGTAATTATGTACAACTACTTGAAGGTCAAAGATGTCCGTGCATCAAATCAACTTCCCATAGAAGCTATACCAGAAAGAGCAACAAAGGTTGATTCTCTAAATTTATTTTTATGTCTTATATGTTAATTATGTTCTTTCTTTTTTCTTGTGAATTAGTTATAATTGTTGAACTCAGTGCTTATTATTATTATTATAAACTTAGAATCTATTTTGTTTAGGCCACGTTCGGATACCTCATGCTTTTGTATTTGGATTTGGATTTGAGTTTTGGATACAAAATACATCAATCATTCTCATGCTCATGTTGTATGAGAGAGAGAGGAGGGACGTCTGGTGGCTGCTGCAGCAAGGTCGAGGAGCAGCGAGGGTGAACGTAATTGCCACAAATTTTGATTTCCAAATAATGTCTTGCACTACAGATTTGAAAATTGGATTTTTTTTTCACTGTTGTTGCTGATTTGGAAATCTAAGGATCTGGTCCAGTTCCAAATCTCAACTGTAAATGTGAGAAATCCAAATCTAAAGCTTGTGGGCAAGGTTTTGAAAATCGGAATCGAATCGTAAATCATAACAGGGTTCGAATCATATCGAATCGTAAATCGTACGATTTTTTCAGATTTATATATAAAAATGAGAAAAAAATATTTAAAAATATAAAAAGGTAAAAAATAAGAATAAAATGAGTAATTATCTATTTTCCATTTGAAACTATTAAATTAAATATAAAATTCGATCATTAGTAATCCGAAGCACAAACCATATTCAGTGCACAATAAATTACTAAACAATGCACAGACTATATTCATCATATAATAAATTATTATATAATTTATCACAACAGTAAACGAAGTACATACTCTAATCTATAATAATCTCATCATACAAAGAAATGTCAGCAATAAACAAAGCACTTTGAAATGATTTTCATTTCGAAATCACAATCAGTTCTCAAAATCCAAAACAAACAGAATCGTAAAAATCGTAAAAGGAATCGTGAAAATCGCACGATTCAAAGTCGAATCATACTTGAATCGTAAGATTTTTACGAAAAAGGATTCTTCGTCCGATTTGAATCGTTCAACCCATGAATCAATTTGAGTAGTAAGATTCAAATCGTAAGATTTTAACGACAGAGCTTGTGGGTATCCAAACACGGCCTTATTGAATTCTATTAGCATTTTGATTTTTGTACTTGTGGACTTGTATGTGTCTTTCACTTGACAGAAAATCACAATATTACTTTTTTGCAGATTAATAGAATTTAGTGCGCTTAAGGGTTGTTTCTCAACTGTCACAATATTTGTATTTGTATCATACTCTTAGGTATAACTATCTGTTTGCAATGAGAAGCCCCCAAGTTTGGCACTTTTTGTTGGATTCGGTCGGATGGACGCCTTGGGGCAGTGCTATGGAGTTTTGGGGGAGTGATGAAGACTTGGTAGGAGGACAATGCATGGATGGGTGGTCCTCACTGTAGTGGATGAATTAGTAGATTGTCTCCTTTGCTTTAACTGGTCTAGGAGTATGCTCTTGGCCATCCTTAATTGATTCTATGTATTTCAAGTTGGGACCGCTGGTCCCCAATGTAATTTCCATGGTATCAATAAAATTGTCAATTTTCAAAAAAAAAAAAACTATCTGTTTGCAATAGAACTGACACGAGCAAAGTGCTGTGGCAACGTCATCCCTTGGTTGATATTATCCACTGAACTCATTTCCTTTGCCCTTGAATTGAATATATAAGATTCCCTCTCCTTTTTTTAGCTCTGATGAGAAACTTTACACTTTATTGCCAAAAAAAAAAAACAAGAAAAAGATTACACAGGAGGCAGAGATTGCCCTAAATAGGCTGATCTGTATTAAAGCCGCTCTTAGATAATGAGTCAGCAACGTTGTTAGCTTCTCTATTTACGTGCTTGAAAATGAAATTTCTTCCCCTCATTAGATTGACAGTCTCATCGATCGTATGACCTAAATGGCACAGCCCCTTGTAATATCAGATTCCCTCTTGATATCAATAAACTTTGTACAAAGTCACATAGCAGGCCCACTTCTTCATTGCTCTATTGTTCTTTTGTCAACCATTAAACAGACTAGAATAAACAAATAGAGAAACAACATAATTTCTGATCTATAACTGACAATGTCATGACCATAGATGCTCGACTCTCAACGACATATTTGGAATTCTAGGAATGATACTGGATCAAAAGAAAATTTTCTTATGAATATTTTGGAGAATCTTCTGTTCACAAATTTAGGATCAAGGAAGAAAAACAGTAGGTTGGTAAACCTCCTAGAATTTTATTCCAAATCTGCTAGGATTGGCTCCATTTATGGCTAATCCAGTAGTTTTGGCCCCTGGATGGTTGTAGATATTGGCTTTATGGGTTGGGTGTCTAATATCTACCTTATACGAGAGGCCATAGTGACTAAAGCGTTTGCGGGTGTCTCTATTATCTTATCTCTTCTCGGTTGTTGGGAAGTGGGTGACATTATTCATTATGCATCTTTTCATTACTTCTCTGTGTTAGCGCTCTTTTCTAGGAGCAGATGTTCCATGGCTTTGAAATTGGTATTAATAGGTACTTCTAGTCCAGTATCTTGAGGAGGCACAATAGCCACAAGAAAGACTTCATCGATTTTTCCCGGTTCTATTTGTCTACACCATTAACAAAGGAGAGATGGAAAATATCGGTGATTCAGGAAAATCCTCTTCTTGTTCTGGAGGACGATGCAGATGGCTATTCATGGAGATCATGGGTTTTGAAAATCTCCTTAAGAGGATGAGATCAATGGTCTATATTGAAGAGCGGGCTTCCATCAATGCCCCAACCTACAAAGAATTGTTGGGAGATCTTCGCGTGTACTGGAAATTACTCAAGCTAGAATCTCAAAACAGGCAGTTCACTTGGTATAGCCTCTGTGGGTTTACTCCGTTCAAAGATACCCATTCTCCGTTGCACAAACACCCTTTCTTTAAGCTACTCGCGATTGAAGAAAGGGTTGTGAGGAGACAAAGCTTGGAAGCTACCAAGGCGGGGGGTATCCGGCTGGTGGAAGAAAAGAATGCGAGCAGAAAAAATCATGGATTCTTGGATCGGATTCCGGAGGACCTCCTTCTTTATATGCCGGATTTGGACCTTCTTGATATGCCAGATTTCCAAGTCCGGTATATCATGGACGAATTGGATAAGTGTTCGGCTTAGGCGACTTGTCTAAAAGTACAAACTGAATGACTATCTAGATGGTGATGACAAGTCTGTTTTGATGATTGCCTTGCCTTCCTCCCGATTTGCAGAGTTGGGAGCGGGACCTCAAGAAATAAAGGACTTTGGGGAGGTTTCCAAAGGTTTTTAGAAGGGGTGGATGTTAGGGGTAGATAATCTCCTAAAGGTTTTTGAGAAAGATTAGAGTTTTAGGTCCGAGTGCGGTGTAAAATCTGCCCATAGTGTGGAGCAGAAAGGAAGGGTCTCGACACCGTAAATTTGGCAATTTTTGCTGGATTTGTCTCAATTAAGGTTATTGGGTAATATAAGGGGTAATGGGTTTTTCTTTGAGCCAAGGAGATTGCTCCTGGGCATCTCATACTATGTAAATCTAGTGGGACTGCTGGTTCCCATGTAATTTTGCTAGTATGAATATATTTGTCATTTTTCAAAAAAAATAAAAAATACTAGATCTTATCTGGTGCATTTTACAAACATTTTTTATGCACAGGTCAGTTGCGAACGTAGTTTTAACCAATCACTTGACAGAGTTTCTGATAATCCTTAAAAGATTTATCCAACAGTGACGATAACTTTGCAAATCATAAGCTGCCTATTTTGTCAAAATGTATATCCTTGAAGCTCCTGAGTCAACTTGGTTCCAGCTCTATCCAATCAGTCAAAAAATATTTTACTTTCCAAAGTTAATCATCGACTCACTCTTGTCAACTCAGTTTTGCCTTCAAGCAGTTCTGAACCTTTACGAGTATTCCATCATAGCCATGTATGGCAAACCTTTCAAACATCATCTAGTTCTCCGTAATACTTCTGATTATGCAGTCTTCTAGTGATACCATTGGATTTTTTTTTTCATATATTGTACACACCGGTTTGCATGTTAATTTGGTGGTTAAAACAACACAACTATTTGATTTCTCAGTCCTCATTGTTGTAGTTTATAGTTTTTTCGTAATAATGCCAAAAAATATCCTCACTTTTATGGGCATAAAGATTTAGGGGCCTATTGGCTGGTCAAAATATGTGAGAAGTTGTAAACCCTCAACCCTATACATGATTTCATAAACTACTAAGGCATTGATGCAGGATGACAATAACTTCTAAGAAGAATCATATGAGTATTTTCATAATTTTTAGGGAGTCACATTTTGTCATTTACCAACCAAGGCGCTTCTTCCTTTCTTCCCAAATGGACATACCTTCTTATTTATCTATTCAATTGACAGGTTTGTATTTGTGAGCTCTAATTCATAGGTCCTGAGGTTTGCTTTTATGGTTCAAAACACAGGATTGGAAATTAGACAAGAAATCATCTGATTTATTCCCCAACAATGACAATAATAGCAACATTGGGGGTATCATTGGTGGAAATGCATCTGATCCTGACGTGGATGAAGAAGCGCCTTTCATTACAGCCTCCTCGAGACTCTCTCACATTGGCCGAAGTCAATTAAGCAGCCGCAATGCATGAGTCTTTTTCCACTTTTCCAACATGAATGTTTTTTTTACATGGGAGCCTTTTACTTTGTCAGGAGAAAATAGACGTAACCAAAGCCTGAATTCAGATGTAGCCATTCTTTCTGAAGAATATCAAGTCATTTTTTGCCAAGGGTGGTGTGCATATGTATGCACACATCTCTAAGTCTTAAAACTACCTGGTAGCATTCTAAAAGCAATGAAGAGGTATGGTTTTTTCCTTTTCTTTCCACTTTGTAGTCATCTTTTAGTTTTAGCTGTTATTTGATATGTAGGTAGTCTAATACGTGGGTATCAGTTTCTAACACATTAATAGTATTGCCACCCTCTTGTTTTGGTACTCTGTTGTCGTCGTCATCTCTTTGATTTTAAACTTGCATGACTCCAAAGAGTAATTACAGAGTTCAGGTTCATTGTACTACTCTTCCATGCCAGCCACCCCTTTTACAGGCATCAGAACTAAGGTGGTGTTGTTTCTCCTTTGGCATGGCAAGATTATCTATCTCCTACTTCTTTCAAACCACAGGCTTCACCTTCTTTAACACACTCCCGGCATAGAGGTGTTTTGATGATTTTGGCCCCTACGATTTCATCTTTATTTTCAGAATAATATGTTTTCATCATAAGGGGATCCCAAGTGAGTCAAGACATGATAGTTTTGACTAGAATGAAAGGCACAAATTAGGTGATCGATTGATGGGGTTCATGAGTAAGGGTAACCTCAGTCAAACCCATAGATTACAACCAAATGCCCTGAACCCTTCATGTTATTATCCATTACCCCAATAACTCAGGGTCAGTTGCCCAATAACTCAGGGTCAGTTAGGTTGCAGGTAGTTACCTCGTGGAGTAGTGGTGGATAAAGTAGTCAGCAGGTAGAAGACAAGCCAAGTAGTCACTTTGTAGTTACCTCGTACAGTAGTGGTAGGGGTGTCATTACTCATTACTAATAGAGAGAACAGAAAGAAAAAGCATCAATCCTAAGATTCTACTAACAAAAAACCACAGTTTGCATGGATTTTGTTAGTAGTCTATTGGTATGCTACGTTGACAGGCAAGGAAGAAAGGTAAGTAGTCTCTAATACTTTGTTGCACTGGAATTGGTCATGAGGTGGGTTCCACCAAGGATGATTTGTAGTTACGAAGATCCTAGCCATTCAGTAATAAAGTTTTGCCAGATCAAATGTAAGACGTTGATCAGTGATCACTTAATTGCTTGCTACCTGCCAAAAATAAAATGGCTAGGTTCGTTTGATCTAGGGGGTTGCAACTCGGGCTGGGTTGAGGCCAACCCGACCTGAGGAACCCATTTTTCCAACCCCAACCTGACCTGACCTGACCCAACCTGATTTCCAGTCCGACGAGGTTTGACCCGACCCGAGGAACCCCTTTTTCCAACCTGAACCCGACCTGATAAGGGCGCAGATTCATTGGGAATTAGATATCCCAAAATTTAGTGCTTTTAGCTTTTATTTGTTATCAGCAAGTCTTTAGATAAGAATATACTAGAGTGATTTTAGGAGTTTGTTTTGGCATATAACGTCACTCTGTTATTTATGTTATTGATTTGGTGGAAATAAAGATATCTTTGAATCTGCAAATTGTTTTCCCTAGACGAAGTCATGTTTACTCAATAAACCAGTCGGCATATATCATCTTCATATTTTTTTGGTCTTTTATCAAAGGGCATTCGAAGAATTCGCACACATGCTTTGATGGCAGTTGATACCTCAGGGAGAGAAAAACACCATTTACAAACAACCTTGTCAGCTAATGCATGTAACTAATGAAACCTTGCTCAAGGAATTCTCCGAAGCAATTTTCCAGCTTAGGGGTCGTTTGGATACGCGGATTTTAGAATCTTGGATTTCCTCAAAATTGTAGATAGGAGACGAGAGAAGAAGGAAACGAAGCAGTTGTTTGCTGATTTCTCGCCCTTCTTTCTTACAGCAAATGAGCAGGAGATTGTCCCATGTTTCCAGGTTTTAGAAATCGTAGGACGGGGGAGAGATTTCTAAAACCCTGATTTCTCACTTAAAATCCACGAAACACTGTTAGGGCAGCATACAACAGCTTGATCATGAACCCTTTTTACACTGTTTTCAAACTAAAAACCTGGATTCTAAAATCCGGTATCCAAATGGCCGCCGTTTGCCGATTCTCATTTTTCCACTTCCACCAGATTATTTAAACGAGAATGAGAAACCTTGAGGAACATGCTCTTATTTTGCGTACTCATCCTAAATTCTCTAGTTCGAGGGCTATCCTTTTTGTTTTTAATAAAGAAACAATTTGCAAAAAAATAATTTTATACAGCAAAAAAGAATTTTATACAACAAGATGAGTTAGTGTAAGTATTAAAAACATGGTAGTGCATGTGACTGGGATTGCACGTGATGATCTTCACCATCTCTGATCTCCGATCGAAGGCTGATGACCACAAGACCCAACAATAGAATTATCCCAACACATTGACTATGTAATATCACCATTAGATTATCTTGTCCAAGATCAGATGGGCAGGGCCCACTGATTAATGGAATTTTAAAGCTCTCTCATGATGAGATTTTAGATGGTGTAAGCCAGTATACTCCAGTATTTTTCAAAAAGTACTATACGGGCCGCGACATAGGATGATCCAAACCGCCTATTCGATGGGCCACAACGTAAATAGTTTGTGGCCCAAAAATCATTTCCCAAACCTCCCATCTATAGAGGTTTTCATAATCAGAAGGCTAGGATCATCCTAATGAAATGATCTTTTGAGCATGACCTATTTATGATGTGGCCCGTGGAATTGGTGGTTTGGATCATCCTTTGGAATGGCTCGTGCTATACTTTTTAAAACGTATATGGGTTTACGCCGTATAAAAGCCTTTTTATCACTAGAGAGACCAGACATTATTAGGGATGCAACTCAGGTCGGCGGGTCGGGTTTTCCAGAAACCTACCCTAGCCGAGAAATTATCTCAGGTCGGGTCGGGTCGAGTTTAGTTTTTTTTTTTAAAAAAAAAACACTAGATTCATAAATCCGACTCTACTCAAGATAGTTTCTCAGGTTGGGTCGGGTCGGGTCGGGTTTTTATTTTTTTAGCGTAGGATAATGACTAATTTCAAAGATTGTAAACAACGACAAATTTTCATGCTAAAAATCTCTAGATTTATACCATCAAGTGCATAAATTTAATAAAGAAACTATTTTTTCACATTACAAACATGATGAGCCCAATGAAAACAATTATATCAATATATTAGAAAATAATTTGCAATGTTATTCAAGAGATATTTAAGAAAGTAATAGTACACCTATAAGAATCGGATTAGGTTTCGGGTTTTTTTTCTTTAAATCCAATCCGACCCGACCTGACCCAAGATTGAGTCGGGCTTTTAAACTTCAAACCCTACGCCCTACCCAACCCAAGACCCATGATTTCTAAACCCAACCTGGGTTATTTTCAGATGGGGTTGTTGTGGGTCGGGTTGACCCAAGTTTCAACCCTAGAAATTATATGATGCCTGGCCGTAGAGACCTGCATTTTACAAAAAAGTATGGTAAGGCCCACTCCATATGATGATCCAAACCGGCCCACTCCATAGGATGATCCAAACTGTCAATTTGTTGGGCTACAATGTAAATAGGTTGTGCCCAAAAATCATTTCTATAGGATGATCCTATCCCTCTGATCTATCGAAATTTCCGTAATGTGCAGTTGTTGGATAGATCGGAGGGTTGGGGTCATCCTATAGAAAATGATTTTTGGGCACTGACCTATTAACCTTGTGGCCCAACAAATATGGGTCCGTACGGTCATATCATTTCTCGTCAGAGACATCCAATTAGGGGTGTCAACGGATCACTTTGTATCGGATATACCTATATCTTCGTATCGGATATACCTATATCTTAGTCAGATCGGATTCGGAGTGTTATTCGGATCCTACTTCTCATGTCTCAGCCACAATCCATTTCAAATTGGACCATCCATCGGAGTTTCCTAGTAGGTCCTAATTACGTTGTACAAAGTTAAAATTCACAAAAGAGGACGAGGGCGAGTTGCAACTGTGACAACCCACCAGATTAGAGGCTTAAAGTCAATGTTTAGAGAAGGAAAAGAAGTCTGACTCAGATGAATGACAAAATACTGAAAATAGAAATCACTTGACAAATACTTATAGCTTATTTTTACTAAAATACCCTTCAAATAATACTTAATTTTATAAAAATTGAACGGAACAGTGAGGGTACTCGGTCGAGTAGATAAGCTTATCTACTCGGTCGGGTTAAAAACAGTGGGGGCCCACATTGTTTGCGTGATCCCAACCATTCATTTGAAAGGCCCTTACCTACATAGGGTGTCCACAAAAAAATTAGATCCATAGGATCATCCTAACCCATCTAAATGTGAAGGGAAAAGTGGTGAAAAATGGACAGACACAGTTTGTCCACAAATCTGCCCATTTTTCCCTCCACTGTTGAATGGGTTAGGATGATCCTATGTAGCTGATTTTTTGTAGACATCCTATCTAGGCAAGGACCTTTGAAATGAATGGTTTGGATCACCCAAAAATATGGGCCTCCATTGTTTTTAGCCTACCGAGTAGATAAGCTTATCTACTTGACCGAGTACGCTCACTTTTCCCAAAACCGAAAGGTATTTTCGTAAAATAATATAGGGAAAATTACATGTACAGCCGCTCTAGTTTCTGACACATACACTTCTACCCCTGTGCTGAGGGATTAGGGTTACGCCATTTCCACCACCGCCGTCGCACCTCCGGCCACCGCCACCTTCGGCCACCCGCCGCACCTTCACCACAGACAATGAAACCCCACCCCATGGCTACATCAAACCCACATTTCAAGAAAAAAATATTGATAAAAACAAAAAAAAGCCCTAAAATGTTAGGGTTTATGTGCAAATCATGATTTTTTAGTTTTCAAGAGTTCGAATCAAACCCTAATTTTTAGTTTTCAAGTCTGAAAGCCCTAATTTTCAGTTGGGGAAGACGAGGGCATTTTGGTCATTTCCACCTCGCCGTCTGGTCCGTCCAGTTAAAAAAAAAACCCAATGGAACCACAGGGGTGTAGTTGTCACGTTTAGAACCACAGGGTCGAAGTATGTATGTCAAAAGCTAGAGGGGGTGTAAATGTAATTTTCCCAATAATATAATATTCTCGGATTTCGGACTGTCATGTGGGCTTTTACATTAAACTTGTGATTCGGATAGTCCATCGGACACTGTTTGATCCATTGGGACACCCCCTACATCCAATCCAAGGGTTTAAGCTTTCACTCGTTTCATTTTCTCAAAGCAGAGAGAGGGGTTTTAGGAGGGAGAGAGGTATAGCTATATTACTCTATTAGCTACTGAAAAGCAAACCTAAAAAAACCCATTCTTTCATGGCTCTGACCCCTTCTTCTCTCTTCCTCTTCCTCCGTTCCTTTTCTCCTACAAACCCTAATTTTCAATCTCGTTTCCCTTCTCTCATCCTCAAAACCCTAACCCTCCGCCATTTTTATGGCTCCATCTACAGAACATCTTTCTCTACCTCTCCTTCCTCTGCTCTCCTCCAATCCGACCCCAATTTCCCCAAACCCACAGATCCCAAAACCCTAACCCTGTCTGCTCGAATGAGCTTCGTCTTCGAACAAATGGACGCTCTCGAAAAGGACAAAGAAACTAGCAGTAAAGACGAAGCCTTACAGAGAATTCGCACATGGAGAGAGAAGAAACAAAAGAACGATGAGACTAACAACATTTCAGAATTAGGGTTTTTAGGGTCTGTTGATTCGAAATCAGAAGAAAATATGAAGAAAGATAATTTATTTACTAAGGAGGTGGAGGTGGAGGTGGTTCATCCTTGGCCTGAATGGATTGAATTGATGGAGAGATTAGTGCATCAGAATTACTTCGATTTTCGGAGGAAGAACGAGGATCGATTGATTGAGAATGAGATTGATGATGTAGATTTGTTAGGGTTGAACGAAGAAGGATTGAGAGAAGAAGGGATTGATTTTACAAGGGATTTTATGACGGTTCGATCCGCTTGTATTAATTTCGGTCGTGATCGCTTCGATATCTTAAGGTTTACTCTTACCTATTTTTATACATACAGTTGGGGCTCTCATAATTAATGCTCCATAAATTTATAATCTCTTATAATCTATTGCTAGAAAAATCAAGTGATATAAGATATAAAAGAGTACCTTTTTAGAAAATGTTGTTCAAACTACATATACTTTACAATTCTATATGTAGGTACACTATAGGAGAAGGAAGAGAAAAAATAGGAAAGAAAACATGTGTCAAAATTCACAGATCCTAATCTCATTTCATACCACTAGCATTTTGACAAGATTGGAGTGTGTGTATATACAGAATGTTTCTAACCAAAAGAGTGAAAGACCGTCAATTCATCTCTCTTAAATGATAAGAAGTGTAAGACCACTCATCTCTCTCATCCCACTCTCTCGCTTAGTATCATATGCTAAAAAAAATGAAATTTAAGGGTGGTGATAACGGGTAGTGATAAGGGGCGGTGAGATTGCAAGAAAAATCAAGTGATAGACTTATTTCTTATTACTTAATATGCTCTAATATTTTATATAAAAAGATGCCACTGGGAATATACAATATAAGAGACCCATCTGTATTACTTTGTTAAAACTTAAAACGACCCGTATAATTAATATTGTAATGGTAGTTTTCTCCAACTTAAATATGAACCCCTTGAAGCATATGTATGTGATCAAGGTGCTTGCATCTATATATGTTATGGGTCTAATTGGTCATAACACAAATAAACAGATAAAAAGATTGAAAAAGAGAAGGGAAGGGTTGATTCGAGACAATCAGACCTCTTAAAGGTTCAATTTGAGAGGAACCATGACTATCCAGAAACACAAGTTTCTTTGTTGCCAAATTCTTCGTATTTTCATTAAGATACAACTTCTTAAATACAAGAAGAAAGGTGTGCCACATCACTACCCTATTAACCCGCTTACATGACATATAAGTTTCTTTGTTTGTGTTGAAGAAGAAATCAAAGCAAGAGAAAAAATCAAGGAGAAAAACCACAAAGCAAAGAGGGAAACTTTTTCGTCTTTTTTAATGTGATTTCAAAGCATTACACTACTCACCACAAGTTTTTGCTCTTCCCCTTCTTATAGAGAAAAACTAAAAACTAACTTGTAGTCAAACTTCATAACCAAATCCTATTCTAACTAAAATTATAGAGAGCAAAATGACCACCTAGATACAATCACACATTTAACTCCTTTTAATTATATCTTTAGATGAAACTCAAATACAATACCACCCACAAGTCCTCAAACAAATAGAATACTAGAAATCAAAAGAACTCACCTACTTATCCAAAATCATCACCTAAGAAGTCTGCGATGACAATGAAGCATCCCAAGATTGCACTTGAGAGGCATTGTGTGTGATAAGCTTGGAAGACCACATTGGCGCTGTTTGTGTTGCAAAAATTGAAGTGATGAATGCATATATTATGAACACCTACGTTTTCTACTTTGTACATATTCAGCCTTCTGTGGTCTTTGGGTACCTTTTTTCTACTGATTGTACCTTCTTGTAGTTTGCATGGGAAATTATATTTTCTGAGATAGTTTCCTGCTCGGATATTTCTTGCTTCTCCAATCATCTTGGTGTATGGATTTTGTGCTTTGCTCAGTAACTGTTTCGATGACTGTGGACTATTATTTCAATCAACATTATTCTATTCAGTATGTGCTGAGCTGGCAAGGGATTTCAGGTCATTGTCGCGCAAGGATATTCAAATTCTGGTTGGTCATGGGTGCCCTTCCGTGGATCCAAAGGTGGTTTTTTCTGCAAAGATATTGAGAAAGCATGTCCATCTGGATGAAGGAGATGTATGTATCACATCCTTTACTTTGGAGGTTTTCAGTATCAACGTGTATGTTCTTGTGAAACAGGGGTTTTCATGTGGTAGGAATGTTTGTTGTTGTCGTGTTGTATTATTTGTTCTTTGATGCTCATATTACCGATAAAGTCATTACTCATTAGTATTCTTAAGTTGCTTAGTTGTTGTTATCTATCTAGGTCTGAAGCCCTCCCTAGTCAAACAATGTTCCAAACAACCATGGTTTAAGGCTCAACTAACTTTTTGAGTTGCCAAGTTTGAATTGTCAAGGTAACAAGCTGGGAAGTCTAGACATGTGATGTCAACTTAATCAAATTATATGACACACCTTCTTAATTATGCAATTTTATTAATATAACGATATGCTTATTATGAAACTATAAAAGTATTAAGAGTAATGCTATCTCCAAATCCACGTCATGAAACTGACTTCAAACTGTTACAAAAGTTCCAACAACATTCATCATAATTCTCATAAATTAAGAGCTACAAAGCCCCTCATACCCTCTCTCATATGTGATGTTCCAAGACTTAGAAGTACAGCAAAAAATGTCTCACTGGGATTCAGGAAAAAATCCTGCATACACTGCCAATTTTTGGACCAGCGAATAAAAATTATTTCTCTGAATTTATATCGTCTATGAGGGAGGTAAGACCTTCAATCTTAAATCTTGATAACCTTGATTATGCTGCAATGAACTGCCATAGGAAATGGTTAAATCCATTGGGTGGTTCAGTTAGATTGTATTAACAAACTTGTAAATGGCATTTGTACTACCCAAAATAAACTACTTGTCTAATATTCTTTAGTACAACGACTAAACTACCCTTTGTAGTTAGTATATTAATAATAATGTAGAAAAACGTATGCAACAGTCCAAACTGTTGGTTCTGTTTATGCATATACCTAGATCCTGCACTTTGCGTACTATGATGCATTACATTGTAATTTTCATCCTCTATTAGTTCCATGTGGCGGCAAATAATTTAATTGGTTAAAATATGTTATTATATCCATCTCAGAAGTGAATTGTATGGTTGCTAATTTTCAATTGACTTTTTGGGTGAAGTTGAAGCAGCATCATTTCCTTCACGTGTCTTACCTTTCTCATTTAATCCTTTAGTAGTCTTGTCCTTGCTGGCACCTTCCAAGTCTTCCTTTAGAGGCAATCCAGAATTGCTCTCTGTTGTTTTCTCTTGTTTGATCTCTAATTTTTTTCTTGTAAGCTCTCTGAAATTCAGTTCTTTTTTCTCAAGAACTAACTTTTCAGTTTTGCATTTTGATTCTGTAATAGGCTCCCTTTTTGGAGGATATGGTGAGGCAAGACTCACCACATTTTCATATTCATCTCCATCATTTGAGAAATGAAAAACTCTTTCACCATTTGAATGTATCTCTCTTATAGTTAATATTTGCACATCATCATCACTACTGCCATCATCCAGTGCTTCGCGGGCACAAATTTGTAACTGAATGATGATTTTAACACAGGGCAAGAGAAAATACATATAATTCAGATTAACAGATAATGTGACTAGCAATAAATTACTGAAGTAAATCAAGCATGGAAGGGAAATTAAATTAAATAGAAATAACCTTCTCATTGCAGAAGAGAGGCGATGTTGGGTTTAGACTAAACTAGGTATATAAGGTATCTGTTATGCCTTTTGCAAAGACAGGTGTTCTACGTAAAGAAGAGAGACACTTGGTTGTCTTCTCCTGGGGCATGTGAGAGAGGGAGCTTGTGTGATCTTTGGGTTGAGTGGAATTGGGTTAATCTCATTGTAATCTTATTTGTTTCTCTTGTTTTTGGCCGATCAAAATTTTTACAGGCTATATAAAGGTCGAATCATGTCTAGTAATTATGCAATTTGTGCATAGTGAAAATTCCTTGTTGGCTTCGTCTGACATAGCTTCCTTTGGAAGTGAACCACGAAAATCCTCATGATTTCTCTATTTTTTTGCCTTATATTGCCATCATAGATTATATCGTATGATTATTTGGATAATCCTAATCTAACTGGATTTTTGCTGTTAGTGATTTACCATCCAACATTTGGATATGTCTCCTCATGGTGGCAAAGAAAGTGTTTTTCTTTCTAATTTTAGTTTTAAGAGTCATTTAGTTGAATTGTTTGATCTAACGAGGGTGAGCACCACTGTTTTTCAATGATCCAAACCACTAATCTTCTAGGCCCTATTGTAGATGGAATATACTGATAAAACTCCGCCCCTTTCAAATGATCCTAACCCTCTGACGATGGTGATTTCTTGCTGAATGTGAATGTTGGATTTCATTTGTTTAACAATCCATTTGCATGGCACTAATTGGAATGCTAAGATCATCAGAATGGGGAGATCTTGGGCATGGCCTATCCAACACGTGCTCCATCAAATGGTGTAGATCAATGAATATATGGTCTCGCTTCTACTTTTACCGCCCCTATTTTTATTTCGTAAAATAAGTTTGAACACAATATATTGCACATAGTTCTTCCTGAAAATTTGATGCCTTCCAAAAGAGTTGAGCTTCCACTCCTTTCAAGTTTCTTATTCCTATCAACCCCAAAAAAGCACCACAATTTCACCTCCAACTATACTAGACACGACCCATGCAGCAATGCCTACTTTCCCGCTGTAATTGCCGTCAGAATTCACCTCAGTCCCCCAGTTATATTCTCATGATTAATATAAGAAGTGCTTTGCCTGGTGTCTTTGTCATGTTGGTCTTTTTGTTCATCTCCCTGAACTTTTTTTTTGTTTTACTTGGTGTACCATTTTTATTGTCATTTTCAATGAACTGGTTTATGTGTAGGAAGAAAAAGTAAGAAATTTACCATTCAAAAACGAAAGAAAAAGTAAGAAATTTTTATCATGCTTGAATTTTTACTATATTTTATTGAATGAGATAAATGGAATGTTAACTGATGCCATGGAACCCATGCATTTTCAGGTCTGTAGTTCTTGCAGTCTTAGAAACTCCTGTAGCAGAGCATATTTGCTCACACCTAAAGAGGATGAGGCGCGGACTCTTGATGTAATGCGTATTCTATTGACATTTGGCTTTGAGCCAGTGACTGGATCGGTCGAAAATAAGGCTCTTTTGAAATTGAAGTCTGTAAAAACAGTCGTCCGAAAGTTACTACATGAGGTTGTCAAATTGAGTGCCATTCCAATAGATCCAAATCTTCCACCACCGGTAATCAAAAAGCGCCCTCCCAAAGTCAAGCAACCACCTCCCCCACCCAAGAAACGAGTAGGACGTGATGATATTGAAATGAAGAAAGGAGACTGGCTCTGTCCAAAGTATTTTTTCACTAGATTATTACTTTTTTTATGTTTGGATTTAGCTCTACTTTCATCTAATTCATCATTCAGGAGCTTCAGATTCCCTTTGTAATTGGCTAATGTTATTTGCACTGGTTTCAGGTGCGACTTTATGAATTTTGCAAAGAACACTGTCTGCTTGCAATGCGATGCCAAACGCCCTAAGAGGCAGCTACTCCCAGGGGAATGGGAATGTCCTGAGTAGGTTCTCTCGCCGTTATAGTTGAAACCTATGCCACAAATATCGTTCTCGGGAATTTCTCAGCAAGGGAAAATCTCGGGATATGTTAATCTTTTGTATTTTTTTATATTTTATATCGGGGAAAATGATAACATAAAATTATTTAAAAATATATAAATTGAGAAAAAATATTAAAAAAAAATAGAGAAAAAATCATAAAAATATCGTGATATTAAATGAAAATATCACTAGATTTTTTAAATTCTCTAGATTATTTTGGGATTTTGTCGTTTTATCAAAATATTGCGATAAAATCACTATATTGTGAAAATATCAGAGATCTTTGTGACATAGCATGAAACCATTTCTTGATTTGTTGATGCTTTACTATCATGTTCCCGGGTTGGTTTTTTCTTGCCATTTTCCATTTTTACATTTTAATGGACAGCTATGAAGCGTCGGACTACGGTTGCTTTTATTGTGCTGCAGGTGCAACTTTCTGAATTATAGGCGAAACATGGCATGCTTTCATTGTGACCACAAACGCCCACCAGATGAATTCATGGAGAATCAATTTCAGGAAAAGCCACGTGGGCCTAGGACAAGGTTGGAGAGGGCTGCCAGTATGCCAGGCATTTCTAATGCGTGGAATTTTGATTTTGATGACAATGAATCCGACGGTGCAGATGTTGCTGCCTTTGAGTTTGCAGATCCTCCTAGAATGGGTGAGGATTCTCCTTTAAATGACCAGGCTTATAGAGGAAGTTCGAGAGGCTTCGAAGATGATTCATTTGAGGCTGGAAAAATGCAAAGAATCCATGAAAGGAGCAGATATTCAGACTCTGATCTAAGAAAGCCCCCTTCACGTGCTGCTGGCACGGGATTTGATGATTTTGATGATGAAGAAGATGATGACATTAATAGTTATGAGTTAGACACATCGAATAGCTATCCAAAACCGGAGGTTCCTTCAAAGAATTTCTCTAGGGTTGACGGGCCTTCTGGGTCTGAAGATTTTGATGATTCTGGTTATGACAAGCCATCTCGAATGATGCGAGGAAGGGAAGCTTTTTCTGGCTCTGAGGATGATGACATTGACGAGCAAGATTTTGATTCTGACAAAGAACTTTCAGCTCATCGCAACTGGAAATCTAGTCATGTTTCTGATTCTGGACGGAGAAATAGAAATAGAGGTGGAAGTGGTCCACACAGGGGTCTCTCTTTTGGTTCGGACGATGAACTAGGTCTTAACTCTGATTCTGATGATGATATAGACCATGGCTTCACACCTAAACAGAATAAAGGGAGGATTCAGAGTTCAAATAGAAAGCGTCTTAGGCCAGTAGATTCTGATTCTGAAGATGGGATTCTGTTTGGTTCAGAATCCGACGATGATGAGAGTGGTGATGATTTGCAATCTCGTAGAAATAAGATGAGAGGGAATAAAACTAGGCCTGATAAAAGAGAAAATGCTTTCGGGGATCGTCATCAGTCGGGTTCTGCAAAAGATGGACGATTCAGATCGAATGGTACGATGAATGGCAGAAGAAAATCATTCGATGATGTTGATCATGATAGATCTTTTGGAGGGTCCCGCAGGAATGATAGAGGATCTCGAAGAGATGACAGAGGATCTCGAGGGGAAGCCAATGGTGGATGGCGAGAAAACAGAGGTGGGGGCAGAGGATCTCGAGGGGATGACAATGGTGGGTGGAGGGGGGACAGAGGTGGGGGCAGAGGATCTCGAGGGGATGACAATGGTGGGTGGAGGGGGGACAGAGGTGGGGGCAGAGGATCTCGAGGTGATGACAATGGTGGGTGGAGAGGGAGCAGAGATGGGGGCAGAGGATCTCGAGCGGATGACAATGGTGGGTGGAGAGGGAACAGAGATGGGGGCAGAGGATCTCGAGCGGATGACAATGGTGGCTGGAGAGCAAACAGAAGTGGGGGTAGAGGATCTCGAGGGGATGACAATGGTGGATGGAGAGCGAATAACAAAGGAGGTGATTTACGGGATTTTGATAGGCCTGCCAGAGGGGAAGGATTTAGAAACGGGCCACGGGGAAGATCTAATGAATTCCGTGATAGATCGGATAAAGTAAGAGGTTTCGGTGATGATAGACCACGTAGGCGTATAATTGAAAGATAAATGTTGGTCATTTTTGGATATTCCTTTATGTGAACGTCCCGGATCGAATTTAAGGCAATTACTGCAAGTTGCAGCATTCTATGAGAGTTATGCGGCTGTGTGGGAATATTAGAGGTTGTATCTTCTTCCTATGTGAGGAGATTATAGTCAAAGGTTAGTCATCGCGGTCGGTTCTATTTAGTTTTGCAGTTTAATCTCTTCATATATGTTGTATCATATTTGCCTTTTCTTTTATTATGTTGTAAAGCATGCATACCGCATGCTGTTGAGAGAAAATGGCATCTCAAGTTTGATTTTGGCAAAATTGTTACTGAAATTCATGTGGTAGCAAAAGTACAGTTAAAGCTTAACATTAATAATAAAAATTAGAGAACGAGAGATCATTTAAGCTGATAATAGGCATGAATTTAATGGAGTTCCTTTGTTCTTGTTTTCCTTAGCTGTTGAACTTTGCTTCACGCAGGTTCCAATCTTGATTCAATTCCGGATTTAATATTCTTTTTTGGAGTTTAAACAGGTGAAATAACATCCAAACTGAGAATATATGTTCTTGTTAATGGAAGGCACTCTCTTAAATATACTCAAGAACGGAGAGGGAAGAAAGAATAAGAACAGACAACAGAGTAACTTTTAATCAATGTGTCAGTAATTTATCTATTGCACAACTATTGTGTAAATTAGGTTTGGGATGGAAATTTTACAGTTAGTTTTTCAATGGAAATTGAATCAACTGTTCATATAGTTCTGGAGAAGTTTGGTGTCATAAATTTGATTCATGTAAATTCTAATCCCTTTAGCAAATTATCCATAGTTAGGATTTTAGAGGCTGGTTGTTTTCTGCTTGTTAAACTTTAGTTCTGATGAGGAAGTTTTCATCAGGGTTCAGTACATCTTGCAGATATTAGCTATTGAAAGAATTAAAAAGAAAAAAGAATGCTCATGGTTTCTTGACTGAGTGTAATTCTTAAACACTACACCCTTTGTTATCTGCATCTATATTTCAGAAACTTTTTCATTGCATCGAATGCACATTTGAGAGAATTGTAAGTTCATGTCAGTATGGATGTTGACACTTAATGCTTTCATGGCACATTATCAGAACAATAAGAGATTCTTAGAACCCAATAACTGCGAGCTTTCATTTCAAAAGAAAACCTGCCAGCTTCAGCTGGAAGAACAATGGTCTCCCTGACCATTCTATCTTTACTTCCAATTCCTCATATTGTATTATAACACACTCCAAGCTTATAGTTAGTATACATTATATGAGATTGGTAGACTGCCCTTCGCAATCGTTCAACAGAATCCATAGAGAAATTCTGTGGAATACTGAATCTTGCAAAAACAACTATCTATGATTCAACCATTCCAAAAAAAAAAGCAGAAAAAGAAACCTATCTATGATTCATTAAACACTATCACAATACCTTTATACACTCATACACACAGATTCACGAAACGGAGTGACGCCTCCTCTTCTGAAATAGAAATCGAGCTTCTGAATTAGCCTTTCCATTAATGGGCTTGACATCTTTTACTCGGAATAGGGCATTGAGTTTGCTTAATTTTTTAGTGAAGGATTTGAGTATCTTATTAGCAGGATTTGATTTAATAAGCTCCTGTTTCATAGAGACATGGTCTTTCTCTAAGTCAGTAAGCCTCATTCTCATCCTTGCAACCTCAAGCTTTAGTTCTCTGTTTTCTCTTCGAACTGATGCATAATTATCTCTTGGTGAGATGGCCCCACTACCAGCACCACTGCTCGAACGTTGAGGATAATGGCCATTGGTCGATCCAAAGAAGAACTGAGTGTGACCTCCATTCATGGCATTTCGAAGCCTTATCTGCTCGAAATACAGAACTTGGACTGCCATTTGCACTGGTAGCCGTTCGTTCTGAGCTGCATGGCTGCAGGCCTCCTGTGATAGCTTTTGACAATCAATGGTTTTGCAGAGGCGGTAACGGTCGGAATCCTTGATATTGGGATGAACCTGTGAGGAAAGAATGGGGTTTTAGAGCTCTTACAAATATGGTAAAACACTGAACATAGTTCTAAATTTCGGCCGAAATATTTCGGTTTCAGTCCAAACAGATTCCAAAAGTATATTGAATCGTTTTTTTTTACAGGATTTTGGCGAAATTTCGGTTATTTACAAGATTTCCACTGAAATTTTAAAAATTTCGAATTTCCATCGAAATTTAAGATATCCGCCGAAATTGTCGAAATTTTGTAAATTTCCACCGAAAAAAATATACTAAATTTTTTTACCAAATTTTACATGATTTCAAATTTCGGCTGAAACCGACATTTAAATACTTGACACTGCAAAGGAAACAAGACCAAGTGGCGAAGACAGATTTCTTAAAGATTCTGTGTTGAACAGACATTAGTTATACTTTCAAAAGCAATTAAAATTTGAATCAGAATTAAAGTAATGCAAGGGGACCGGATGCTACCTTGAGGAAAATATCGACCGCTCTGTATAACCCATCATTCACGACTCGTGCATGGTCAGGGAGTAATTCTGCTAGGGCGATGAACTTTGATGGCATCAAGTTTGAATCTAGTGCAATTTCTGCCAGATAAGAGTCCAAGAGCTTTGATGCTTTAAGTATTAAGCTCTGTTTAGGAGATCTCGGACTGTCAAAATCATAACCCATATCACTCTCATCTCTCAGCTGATTCCCTTCATCTTCATCCTCATCCAAGTTTAGGAAAATCGAGAAAATCCTCAATATAGAATCTGTATCATACAAAGGGTGATTATTACCATGGGGGTTTGCAGGAATGAGAATATCTTCAAGAATTGCTTGGTCTAGTTGCAACCCAATTCTTCTTTCTAAATCTGCTTTACAGGCGGCCGACGCAGATGCCATTGTTGCAGTTTTAAGTAGACCCGAAAGAAAAGCCATAGGTACCGGACTTTTTCTCGATTGAGTTGGCAGTAAACCCACTACTGCCTCAACAATAATTCTCTGTTTTTTCTGCAATTCCATATCCATAAAGCTCCCTTTAACTGATTGAATGTCTCTAACAACGAGACCTTGAAGAGAATTATGTGCATAGTTGATCAATATCTTGCTAATCATGTCTTGTTTTAGACCCTTTGATTTCACTGCTGATAGAACCCTTTGGAAAAAGTCTAGATTAAGCACTGTGAGACTCTTTCCCCACCAATCTGATGGAGTTTCTATTTCTGTATTGATTGGTTTCATGGGTAAGTTCTGTTCAAGTTTGGATAAGCCACTTGTGAGTTGTTCTTTACAGGCGTTTGATGCAATCCCATTAATCAGTCTGCTAATCATGTTGATTTCCTCTGCTACTGGTAGGAGGGTTTCACAACGATGAAGAACAGTTATTGAGTTTGAAATGTGAGGGATCACAGTCTCTTTTATGTATATCTCAGTGCGGATTTCCAAATTCTTTTCTGCGAAATCTTCTGTCATGTCTAGATAATGAGCCGCACATCGGAGCATGGCAACATTAGATAGAGCGATCTCGACATTTACACCATAGCAGAACTTTGCAGCTAACTCAAATGCCTCTGATCCCCCAGGGACAGCCTGGAGATTTATTCGCGATACTTTTGGATCCCTTGCTTCAGACAATATTTTTCTGATTTTTCCACTTCTGGAAACCAAAGGGAACTGTAAAGGAACCATGACTTTGTAAGAAAGCAATCACTGTAATTTTTTTGGGTCAAACTCATAAAACAGAAACAAATATAATTTCTAATTTCACAGATACTTGTAAGATAACAATGGGAGAAAATATAACTCTATTGCTTCTTTTTTATTTTGAAAGATATATAACTTTGTTTTTGAAGGTCATAATGAAAATTTGTGGATTTATATCGTGAACTGAAACTCACTCCATTTTAAATGAGATGTTACTCATATTATAAGAACTTAAGTGAACAAGTAGGTACTCATTATTTCAATAAAAAAGATGAACATTGAAATCAGAATGTGTTATCTAGCATGCAGTTAATATAGACGCTTATGATAGTAAAATGGAAAAATAACATAAGAAATTATCTGTAGCTGAGAAGCAATGGAAACAAAGATGCCTAGCCTAGTTCATGATTTCCTATGATGCCCCTCCCCAAAAAAATGTGATACCGATCAAAATGCTTTCGTTTCCATCACACCGAAATGATTCGAAATTGAGACACATTCTAAAACCAATTATCTCAAGTGCATTAGTGGTATACTATATCAGTATGTGTTATATAATTATATTTATATGAAATGCATGTGAAATGTTGTGTATGTATTATGTATAAATATTTATATGAATTACAAGTGAAATGTGATATGTACTGAATTACCATACATGTGCGATAATGCATGTCACTAGGCGTCTAATGTTCATCATGAATGACAGTCTTACTTCTGTAATGGTTTCTAAGTGTGTGTTTGTGCGTATTCCAGCATTTCTTATAGTTTCTATCTCAAAATTCTATCATTTGCATATCTTTCCATACGTTTTTTGTGATTTTACATGATTTCCACCAAAATTTCTATCCAAAAATGAATTTAAAACCTTGGGCATGATAAGGATGCAAGGTTAAAGATATAATGCGCAGTTCACAATTTAATTAGTACGGAAGCAACCCTGTTCTTACCTTATGAAGTGAGAAATTTGTTCCTCCTACTTCCACTGTAAGATCACTAGAAACATCAGAAAGTGGCCTGCAAGATGGTAAACATCCTATAATTAGCAATAGAGATTGATGAATGAAGACAACTGTGTCTTCGGCCTACATGTTTATTAAATTCCTAAACATGAAAAATATTAAACAGAGTTATTGCTGAATCTGCACCATCTTTGATACATAAGCTTCAAACCAAATCAGTGACAAAGGACAAGGCCTTCTCTTGGAAGTTCTTATTAATGGTTCCAGTTCTAATGCATTGTAATCATGCCTATGAAGTATGTATGTGCCATTGGAGTTTTTCTGGTCTGGTTCATGTGAACCTATAATTCGACATGGACGCTGAAGAAGTGCAGAAATAACTTATCAATGTCAGAATTTGAAGATTGTTCATGGTTCCTATGGGTTTTATCTGGAATATGGGCTTGGTTGAATTAGAAAGCTCATTGTCAAATTCAAGCAACACAGACATTCCAGCTCCATGCCTTCGGCCAACTTGTTCTGGGTAATTTTCGGCCTCATAAGTGACCAAGTTTAGCTTCTTTTTTAAGCAGGAATAGTATTTTGTGGGATACCCAGAATGAAAATTTGCTTTAGATGGACTCCTTTTTACCTTGACCGTGTTCTTGTCTGAGTCCACGTTTTGCCCTACAAATCCAATCAAAAGTCCTTTTGACTCTCCTGAGTTAATACCACGTCAACCAATTACTCAGCCAAGTACTCGATCTTGGATTGAACCTCGGACTCAAGGTTGAAGAACAGAGCTTTGATCAATTGGGCGAAGGTTCAAACCCTACACTTGGGTAGCTTTTAATTTCTATTTTAACCAACTATTTTCTGACCCATTTGATGGGTAGTTTGGCTCATCATACACATGGCAATGTTTAGATGCTGCAGTGTTGGATAGAAGACTTCAAAGTAAATAGGTGAAGTACATTTTAATCCTACTCTTTAAATGCTGCAGAAATTGTTTAGAGATTAAGAACGCCTAGTTTTTGTTTAACTAAACTCAGGAAGTGAAAAAGAAATGTAAAGTATTCCTACTTTCGGCCAAAGAAAATTCTGCCCCATGTTTTCTGGTGAAAGATTTTGAAAGTTCATTCAGGAAAAGGAGAAATGCCATTTAAATCAGTTTACACCTCCACGAAAGTCCACCAAATTGGAATGTTAGGTAACCATTCTCTTCACTTTTGCACATTTTTTCATGCTGAATGATGAATGAAAAGAACAAAACAAAAAAAGGAAAAAAAAGAGGGAAAAAGGGGTTTGGAAAATCAGACTCACAAAGCAATGAGTGGGAGAGGGAGGAAACAAAAGCAATTTGTTTTGGGTTCATGATATTTCCACCCCCATGGGCTAAGAATTATATTGATTGTGATCTTAGCCATTCAATCAAATGGCTTTTTGATCAGGTGGTCACATTGTATGTGGGAAATAGCAAAGCTCATTCTTGGCCGTCCGATTTTAGATCTTTGATCAAATTTTCTCAAACTTTTCCATCCTAACCATCAAATTAAGCGAAAATCGAACAATTTCCAACATATTGTTTGTTTTGATGAGTTTCATAAGGCGTATAAAGATATATATCATTAGCTATAACATACCTATATCTCCCATTTGATCTAAACTGTCTCTGTTTCTTTCTGTGAAACAATTGGGAGACACCCTAAGCCAGTCTGGGCGTGGACTGGCTATTTAGCATTTACCAGTAAGAACTTAATTCCTTGCAATGGATAGTTGCAACTCCAAAAAAATGGAATTCGGCATGTATATGTGTAGATGACATATCAGAATAAGTAAACAAACACTGTTCTCAAGGACTCGCATAATCGAAATAGCAAAATTCATGGGTCATTATCAATATAGGCGTAGAAATGTACATTTTGGCCGCACAAAGAGCAAATCCCAAAACCAAGAATATGGGAAGCAGAAGAATTATCAATGGGGGGAAGGCCTGTTTGTTTTGGTTTCTGAGAATTGATTTTGACTCCAAAATTGATTATTGGACTCAAAATTAAACGCTTTTGAATGGAGCCAAAAATAATTAACATGTAGTAGGTAAGTAGGGTATATCTAAGGTTGCAATGTGGAGAATCTTTTTACTTGACCCGGCCCGAAAATAAGCTTGGTTGGGTTTAGGAATCATGGGTCTTAGGTTTGGTAGGGTTTTAAGGGGAAAAAACCGGAAACGCTACCGGACTCTTACAGGTGATTAGGTTTGTGATGTGAAAAAGTAATCTCATTATTAAGTCTACACACTTACTGACTTAAATTTAGAGGGTTTTCTTGCGAAGATTTGCTATTTTCTACAATCTTTGAGATTAGTCCTATCCTAAGCTAACTATAAAAAAATCTGACCCAACCCAAGGAACTATTTTGGGTAGGGTCCGCTATATGAATCACGAGTTTTCCCATAAAAAAACTCGACCGGACCCGACGAGAGATAATTTCTTGGTTAGGGTAAGGTTCTGAAAAACCCGACCTGAGTTGTAAACCTACGTATACCTCGCTTAGTAATGGGTTATATGGGTCTAAACCTATGTTACCTGGTTCATCAGTTCACTTGGTTTGGGTTATTTTCCACGGTTCAAAGCTTTTATAGGAACCGGATTCTTAGGAGTGCTTTCTTTGGCTTTACTTCTATTCTAGTTTAGTACACTCTTGCACTTACTGGTATTCATGAAGACTTTTCAAAGGCAGCTGTTATCCACACTACAATACTTAAACAGTGGCACTACAAACTTTGTTTTACACTTTTCTAATTGGATGCTGGTAGCATATTGAGTATTGAAATATCCATTAAAGGCTAATTACAAAACTATAAAACAGCAAAGTACTGCCATTATCAAAATATGGTACTGCAGATATCAGTCTTCATCTTCTCAAATCTTAATACACTGGAGATGACATGTAGATACTCAAAAATAGAAAGTGAAAATACAGAGATTTTATATGGTGCCAGATACTGAAATCCAGTGTAGGACTTACCACCCTTCAGATTTGATCTAACGGCATCCCACATTTTAAGAGGCTGTTGTTGGATCAAATATCAAGGGTGGTACTTCTAACACACTGCCTACATTGGACTCCATGCTCGGGCACTATATAATTTCTAGAAAAAAGATTTTATATGGTGCCCAAGCATGAAGTCCAGTGTAGGACTTATCGCTCTTGATATTTGATCCAACAACAGCCTCTTAAAAGGGCGGTATCGTACAGCCTACACTGGACTTGTACACTCGGGCACCATATAATTTCTTGAAAAGAGATTCTATATGGTTATTGAGCATGAAGTCTAGCTTAAGACTTAGCCAAAACGATCTCTTCCCAAGGTTAGATGTCGAAATTGAGCATTGAAGAAGAAGAAGAAGAAGAAGAAGAATACCATTCGGTTGCTTGACGGGTGCTTGAACTTGGCCGAAACGATCTCTTCCCCGAAATGCTCGGCTTCAATTCATTCATTGTAGCAACACCCATATCTTCTTCACCAAGAGAACCCAATAAAACCCCAACTCTCTCTCTCTCTGTCTATAAGAAATCTAAGCCATTTTCATGGAGCTTTCATGGCCCACCTCGAGGAAGGCATGGGTAGGTGTATAGATACATAGAGTTCTTTTTTTTTTCTTGGTTGATTAAAGGTCACATTGAAAAGCTAGAGTGCAGCGTGTTTGAGCTAAAAGTTAACTTACTTAAGAACCTTTGTTGGATTAAGGGGATGCTTTGATGTGCTTTTGAATATTTTAGTCCTGATCAGAGTCACATAATTCAACTTCACCTTCTTTTCGGTGAAAGTGGGTGCCTTTCAATTTGATTTTGGTTGCTGGATTCCTGAGACTTGCAGTGCTTTTTGGGGGTGTAATCATGACTGATGAAAGCTGCCCCCCTAACAAAAAATTGTTTTTTCAACTTTATGTTGTGTCATGGTTAGTGTAAGGGGCACTTGTGGGTTTATTTCACAGAGGAAAATTAGGTTTAGATTGGTCTTAGTTTTGTATTCAAATGGCAAAGATTGCCTTGCATATGTGTGTAACTCCCTGTTTGGGGAAATGAATAGAATCACATTTGTCCTTTTTTTTTTGGCAATTTGTGGAGTTTCCTACATGCTTTGTTGGCATTGGATGTCAAGGTTGGAATGGTAGGATATAAATGGTGGTGACTAAAGAGACAGAAATGACCAAAGGGATATCAATTGGACAAATGGGTCTGAATCATTAGTAGGGAGAAGTTAGTGGCTGTAATTATGGTGTACTAAAAACATGTGAGCCCTCAAACTTCCTGTATATACACTATGACTGATCATAAAACTGTCTCTCCAAATTCTGTATAGCATGATTGATCATGAGTCTCTTCCTCTATCTACTAAATTGGACACAGCCACCTAACTTTCATATTAGTTGCCATATCCAAATCATGAGATTTTATATGGTGTATGTGGGCTCAAAGTCAAGAATTTTTTTAAAAAGTATAGTAGAGCCCACTTCATAGGATGATCCAATCTATTCATTTGTTGGTCACAACTAAATAGGTTGTACCCAGAAAATCATTTCCATAGGATGATCTGAACCCTCCAACCTTTCGATGGACTGCACATTATGGAAACCTTTATAGATCGAACGGTTAGGATCATCCTATGGAGATGATTTATGGAGTACAGCATATTTTAAGTTGTGGCCCAGCAATTAAAATAGTTACAAAGTTCAGATTAAAGAATAAGGGCTACTATGGATACCTCTAAAACTTTGAATACAAATGGCTCTCAAATTAAATATGATTATTTACAAATAATCTTTATAATACTTTTTTTAGAAATGAGATATTAATGACTTCTCAGGAAGTCTTAATTTCACATATGAAAATTGATTTAATTAAATAGTCTTACTGCAAATAAGGTTCAACTTCAGTGGTTCAAAAGAGGCCCTAAATCGGCGAAGCAAATGTTCGAAAAATTGAGGAACAATTCTGAAAAATATAAAATAAATGTACAGATAAAATAAGAAAAATAGAACAAAAATATATTGGTAAATGCTTCAAATATTCAAGAAAGTTCTGAAAGAATAAAGTATAAATACATAGGTAAACTAAGAAAAATAGAACTAAATTTTTTTTACAGGTAAATTTATAAATTTTTTAAATTGCATTATTCTTTGAATTATTGATTTTTAAAGTACCAACCCACTAGAAAAAAGTTTTGTATGCCTTGTGTGGACATGAAGCAACTGCAGGAATTCTTCAATGCAAAAGAATGACCATGATAAAAGGGGAATTCAATAATTCACAATATTTTGTACAAAATTTCCAATTAATCGAAGTCGATAGTTGAGAAAGTTTTTGTTGGAATTTCTTGCTTGAATTTAATTTCTGGAAAATTTTGGAATGGGAAAAATATTTCTAAATGCTTCTACCTTTTTTTTTATATACTAAAAATGATAACTTGAACCAACCCTATTCATTTTTTTATATAGTGGTACCTCCAATTTATGATAATATCCCTTTAAATTAACCACAATCATATCATTTCCCTATAAATAGTGGAAAGAAAAAATTTCCCAAGAATTATTTTATCAGAAATGTTTTTCTTGCAATCCAAACTGGGCCTAAGTTTCAAATTGTTAAGATAAACTTCTAATCAATGAACTGGTCATAGAATTGATATTGTTTTAACTTTAACCACTCCACAATCATTAAAGTTATTGTACTGTGATTTAGTGGAATGTTAGGGTTTGATTCTTTGAGGTGGACATAATTAGGTAGCACAATCCACCACTTTTGGAACCATTTTTTACATGCTAAAAATGATAACTTGAACTAACCCTTCTCAATTTTTACATAGAGGTACCTCAAATTTGTGGTAACATCTCTCTAAATTAACCACTACCATATCATTTGCCTCTAAATAGTGGAAAGGAAAAAAGAAAAGAAAATTTTTTTAGAAGAATTTTTTTTCTTGCAATCCAAACAGCAACTAAGCTGCATTAATATTATATTGCCAAATAATATCTTAAACATTCAATTAAGTATGAACCGATGTGCCTAACGACCGTGGTGTCAAATCAAGCGGTCCCCATTACACTGCTAAACCCATATTTTTAAGGAAAAGTACAGTTCATCAAAGATAATCTCAGAAAATTTTAGTGGAGTTAAATATCGATCGAGCGCTGCAGTCTCTAAACATGTTATTTAATTACATTCTGATCTCTGATAGCTAAGTTGTGTTTAAGGTGAAGATTAGGATTTATTTCAAGCATCTTAACTGAAAATTGCATCCATGGTTATTTGTTTTGAAGACAACAATGTCTTGCATGTAGAGGACTAGCACTCTTGCCTCTTGGATCTAGGAAACAAAATTGGTAAAAAGTGATGGCTTGAGGGGTCATGACAAGCTGTTGAGTGCAAGAAAAGCCTGTTTTGAAATGATCAAGCCCTGTAGAGATATTGGAGGCACATGGAATCCATATTAGGGAGCTGGTTTGTCTTTTACTAACTTTAAGAGTCAATAACATGTAGCAAGTGGTCAACATCATTGAAAGGGAAATGAAAGAGTTGAATGATACTATTACTGAAAATAACCTTGGATCATTGAGATAAGAAAGTTTTACGTAGACATTTAGATCTAATCCCATTGATGGAGCCCAAAGGACAGAGTTTTTGATATAAATGGGCAGAAATGAACTTTCATGGATCTTCAAGAGGATATTTGTGTTATATTTTGTGGGCATGTGACATTCTACTTCATGGGGCAGTTTGGGTGCAAAGGATAATTTCTTTGGGAAAAAATCCCTGGAAAATAAAGTTTTTATGAAAAATACTTTTCAAAGTTGGAAATTTTCGCTGTTTTGTAGGAAAATATCAACAATTCTAGACCCTCGAATTTCTTTTTCTTATATCTTTTATATTTGTTTTGCTAGATCGATACAGTCCTAAGGTCCTCTTTGGATTATAAGATTTTTTGTATGAAAAAGTTTGGAAAAGAAAAACTTCTCCTGAGTTTCTTGCTTTTCCATTGTTCGATCATAGTTTCAAAACTCTCCCGCGTCATTGTGTAGTCCCTTGATTCAACTCCCTTTTACCTCGACTGTGATCTTGTCGTGAGTCCACATTTTAGACTATAGAGTCAATCAAACTCCTTTGACTCTTCCGAGTTATGATGGCATTAACTGAGTACTCAGCTGGGTCAACCGAGTACTCAACGATGTTGTTCTGAGTCAACTAAGATTTGTTTTGGCTGAGTTGTGACCTGCATTCACGTTTTGAAACAATATATTTGATTACGCATGGAAAAAGTAACTTGAACCACTCCCATACAAGTTTTATCTAGAGAGACCTTCAATTTATAATGATATCCCTTTAAATATGTCATAACCATCGCATTTCCTTATAAATTGTTGAAACAGAAAAAAAAATTATGGGGGAAAATTTGCACAAGAAATGTGTTTCCTTTATGCCCTGTTTGGATCGTAAGAAAAACAGTTTTGATTTAAAAAATTTTGCTTGAATTTTTTTTCTTTCCATAATTTGGAGGAAAATAATATGATTATGGTTACTTTAGATGGATTTTATCATAAGTTGAAGGACCTTCTAAAGAAAAATTGAATTAGTGTAGGGTCAAGTTATCTTTTTCCGTGTATAAAAGGTACGAATTTTAGAAATATTTTTCCTTTCTAAATTTTTCCAAAAAATTCTTGCAACCCAAGCAAGACCTAAGAGACATGTTCTTCCCCAAGAGGAGCATGCTTGTAAACCTTGGAGAAACCATGTACATTACTTGTACAGGGAGGGGCCCCAGATCTCTCGGTATGATTTCCCCTATTCGAGTGATGTTCCCGGATAAGCTATGCATGTGCACCTTGTGTTAGAGAAATAATTATGTATCTGTTGGAAAGAAAAAGCAGTAACCAGTTTGCTTCAAGGCGCGAAATCGCTTTCCTTAAGACAGATTTCGCCCCCACTAGAAGTGTGCAAAGGGGATCCGCGAACTGCCTCCAAGATACAATGAAGCCAGTAGGAATGTCCTACTAATTTGACGACGCTATGCACAAGCGGAGTCAAATCCGAAATGCCCTTAGAATCTTACAAGCCTGAGAGAATTAGTCTAATTTCTGTTACTGCAGTATAACAGTAATTAGATAAACAATAAGAAAATAGTTTAGTAAAACGAATTTTGGTGGGAGCAAGAAAGAGAGTATAATGCACTAGAAGTCTTAAGAATTTATCCAGAAACGGGTAAATTCGATTGTCCTTTGAAATGGTTGGGTTCTGCAACTTTTATAGAGCCTCTGGTGTCTTTTCAGTGTGAAAAGCACCCCTGTATAGAGTCTTTCCAGATCGGTTTGAATTCTGGCCGTTAGATCGCGCCCATACGCGATTCAACGAACCAGATCAATCCTAGAGAGTCTGTTGGGATATTTAAATTCCCGTCCTCCCATCTAACCGTTAGATGATCCATCTATGGTACAGATCGCACCCCTTAGATCCTTGACCGTTGGGAAGGGACACAACCCAATGGATCGCACCCACTGACCGTTGGAGCACTGGGCCCGCTGGGCCGACCGTTGTGCTCGAATCAAAGCCCAACCCAATCGAACTATTCGACACTGGGCTTGGGCTTGATGGGCCTTTGAACTATTCGGCCCACCCACTAGACCGATCCACAATCGTCTAGATCCAACGGTCCAGATCAGATCTGGAAAAATTAAAGGCTCCAATCGCTCCTCGCTACGATGCGGCGTGCGAAGTGCAAAGTGCGCCTAAAAAAGCGCCACTATGCGCCCTATAGCCCATTGCCCACGTCGCGCGTGCGTGTGCGCGTGCGCGAACGGTGCGTTGCACCGTCCCGCGGGTCCAACCATGGGTTCAACCCAATGTGCAATCAAACAAGTAATAGAAAAGTGTAGTGCTTTATAAGCCCTTCTCTTTATTTTCTCTCATCCGATTTGGGACTATCTTTTCAACTACATTACACTATTCTCTTTCTCTTGCAAAAAGCAACTATTTCCAAAGAAAAGTTTTTCTTTTTCCAAAACACACTTAAAGAAAATATTTTCCAAAAATTGTTTTGACCAAAAACACTTGATTTTGAAAAATCTTTAACACCTTGTGCATTCATTTCTGACTGTGGTAGGGAATTGGGTCAAACCCGCGGTCTCAAGGTTGTGACACAGATCACTATCAAATTGAGCTATGAACGGGCCAGGGCTCCTTGTTTGGTTGTTAATATAGCATTGAAATCCCTGGAGACTGTCTCAAGCTTAATCATTTCTTGTGTACTGATGTGTCACCCTTGTCTCCTCCCAATAAAACTCATGCCGAAAACTACAAAAAAAAGTGACATTTTGCTTGGATTTCTGAGAAATGATGCTTCTTCTCTCTTTCTCTCCCTCTTGTATCTACGTTGGTAATGCCATCTCTACCGCTACTCTACAAGGTTACCAACCAATCACCCACTATTCTATGAGGTAAGTTCCAGGTAAATCCAATGTTTGTCTCCTCCCTGCTAACTGCTTACACCACTACTCGACAAGGTAATTACCTGCAACTAAACAAAACCTAAAGAAACCTACATATATTTGGTATATAGGACCTATAGAGAAATTTACATGCATAAGATGTTTAATCAATAATGTATAATGAAGAAGGTAATGATTTGAAGACTGGGCTCCATTCAACTCAACAAAGCCTTTGTCCCAAACTAGTTGGGGTCGTCTAAATGAATCCTTTAGAAAAAATTTATGAAGAAGGTGAAAGGAATCTACCCGGCTCTAATCCTGGCTCCAGTTGGGTTCTTCTACGTGAATCATTTTCTTCCATTCTATCCTATCCAAGGTCATGTTCTCTATTATGTTCCTAGCTATCAAGTCTTTCCTCACTGTTTCTACCCAACGGTCTGCCCATACTTCTTTTTACTCCATCACGAGATGCCTCTTTCACTAGAGCTCCAAAGGCCTACGTTGGATGTGTCCAAACCATCTTGCGGTGCTCTCTCATCTTCTCCTCAATTGGTGCCACCCCCACCTTTTTACGAACGTCTACATTTTTAATTCTATCTAACCTTGTGTGGCCGTACATCCATCTAAGCATTCGCCTCTCCACTACACTAATCTTATGCACATGCTGCTTCTTGGTGGCCCAACATTTTGAGCCGTACAGCATGGTTGGCCTCACAACTATCTTATAAAACTTTCCCTTTAACTTGGTAGGGATTTTACAGTCGCACAGAACTCTTGAAGCAAGCTTTCACTTCAACCAACCTGCTCTTATCTAAGACCGGGCTCTATTCTGGAAATAATATTGATGATGGTAAATAACCAAAATGTCCTTATCTAAGAGTTAAATTTTTAAATAAATGCCATCTCCATAAAACCTTGTTACCCGCAGCCACATGTTCTGTAATGGAAAAGACTCCTTTCTGTTTCATTTTAGATATTTCTGGAACAAAAAAGAAAAAAAAAAAAACAAGAAAGACGAGTCTTATTTACCCAGATGTATACATTAAACATGATTTTTCTGATTTTAAAATAGAAAAAAACATTAAAAAATATTTCCCTAAAACCGCCAAATGCCTTCTGAACTCTTTGTGGACTTTCCTATGGAAATTTACCAGTAAAATAGGTGTAGTTTAGTCATTTTGGTGGCCGTTTGTCATCTTGGGCATGTGTGGCAAAACTATAAACTCGTCTTTTTCAGCAAAATGGATTCCTATTTTACTAGCAGCTGGAGAAAGTAGAAATATGGGTTGCCACGAGCATGTCTCATGCTATTTAAAACATTACAAATGTTAATACAACTTTTAAATACCTAGTATAGGTAAATTACTTTATATCTGTGTTGTATACCTCATAAATATAAACTTCAATTTATATTATTATAAGGGAAATTTTTTGTTTCCATGCTCCACCTTAGGCCCTATTTTGATTGCAAGAATTTTTTGGAAAACTTTGGATGGGAATTTTTTTTTTTTTTTTTTGAAATGGCAAGATCTTTATTAATAAATGAGACAAACCTCTAGATCAAGCGGATCTAAGCGAGATACAAGAGGAGAGAGATAGAACAAGGACAAAGAGTAAGTAGCTAATCACGGGGAAGAAAAGAAAAAATCTCAAAGGGTGATCGATTAACCCCCTCCCTGGCTAGACAATCTGCCTCACTGTTTGTCGTTCGGTGAACATGTTGAAATTGGACATGGTGATCGACCTATTATTTAAATGAGTTCGCCCCAGTTCAGATAAGCTTGTTTTGACCCGCTTTGTATGAGGGTTTTGGGCTTATTTTTGTATTCTAGTTTTCAGAATAGCATTGCACGCTCAGAAAGGGTGTGCAATCTGGGTGGGTTAGGTGAGATATACTAATTTTCTCTTGTAATCTCCGGTTCTTATTTTGGATTTTCTTGTCGCCTCTACCATGGATGTAGGCTTTATATAGAGAAAGACGGATTTCACAACACCGAAATATCCTCTTCTCAAATAGTGCAACCGAGGTTAACACTAGCCCAAGAACAATAACCAAAAGAGAAGAAGAACAATGCCCAAAAGAGATGTGCTTCAATATATGATAGAAAGAACAACACAGAACAAAAAGAGAGAAGAAAGCTTCAATACATAGACAGAATATGAAAAAGTTAGCATTTTCTTCAAACACTAGCTTGCACACAAGAGAGCTTCAATGAAGTTTCAATGGAGGTCTAGGTAGTGGAGAATCTCTACCAAAGTGAAGTAATGAGAATTAGGCTTGGTCAAGGAAAGTAAAGAGAAGATAGCTTAGGTAAGTGGTAGTGGGTATGGGAAAGTGGTGTCTTAAATGCTTAGGGAAATAGTGGGTTTGGAGTTCCAAGTAAAGGTTTGAATTTGAAATAGGTAGGTAGTGGGAAAAGTTGGAGCAAACATGTGTGGCTCACACATGTGCAAGCTAGGCAAAAAGGCCAACATGCCCATGGACACAAAAGTACATATTTGCCCTCACTACAACACTCAAAATAAAAATAAAATAAAGCTACCCAAAAAATACACTTTAAAATTTAACACTTTACACCGAAGCTTTTAAATCTTTGTGTTTTCATGTGCTTGCTTGTGTTTGTCTATGTCATTTTGTTTTGCCGTTGAAATTGCAGGTTGCTATTTGGGGGGGGGGGGGGGGTGCGTGGGGTGCGTTTTCACAGCTTTTTATCGTAAAGGCTCTACCCAAATTCACAGCGTCTTCACAGCTTTTTATCGTAAAGGCTCTACCCAAATTCACAAAAATCAACCTGAGTTGCACCCCTATGTGCCATGAGAAGCTAAATTGTCAATTTTTTTAGTCGTTGATCTTACAAGTAGTGTGTTCATGTCGCAAATGTGAAACTACCAATTACTCCAAACGCTTAAGCTGTTGGAGAAAGAGTTATTTAATCTTTTATACTTAAAGACTCTCCCTCTTTTATACTTCAACACCCCCCATCACGTGTGGCCCCTCTTTTAGGGTTGATCTACACGTGGCACATGTGGCCCCTTTTTTAGATAGAAAGGGATACTGTTATCAAAATGAGGGAAAGTGAGTATGAGTTCCATTATTTTTGTAAACTCTGACGGGTCTATTCTAGAATAGTCTGAAATCGAATAAGGAAGCAATATATTAGCGTTTATCATCTCAAGCTTGACCTATACCCTTATAAATTTAGTGATCCTCAGCCCTATATCTTGATATGCATTGTATGAGTTGATCTTCTCACTACTCAACAGAACATGTGTAGAAGGTGTGATTGAAAGCCTCATCGACTCGATCGGATTATTGGTCATATAAATTCCATAGTTACATATTATAATTAATATCTAAAAAAAGGGAAATGATATATTCCCCCCTCTAATGGATAAAATCCCCCTCCCCCCACCCCCCTCCTAACGTTTTCCGTTAAGTTTTAAAGGCAAAGAAAAACGTTACAGGGGGTGAATTTATCCTCGAGCAGTGAACCATTCTCACAGAACCCGTTACAGGAGGGGTTGTTGTGAGGGCGCCGAATATCATTTCCCAAAAAGGAAAATTTTAGATCAAGCTGAACCTATGGTTTACGACTACATCACACAAGGAGTTTGTGCTTTGTACAATGGAATTGGTCACCTAAGCTTCATTGAAATGTAACAGACTAAAAAAGATAGAAACTTATATTACCTGGTTCATTTGTTCGCCCAATTCAGATTTGGGTTTGGGTTAGTGAAAATTGTTTCCAGGTATTGAAGCAGCGGTTAGTGTCAGCTCCTATCCTATACTCACCTTGCCGACCAGCGGCAAGGGGTCACAATCTACAGCAATGCCTCGAAGAAAGGCATGGGCTACGGGTTGATACAGAATGGAAAGGTGGTGGCCTATGCCTCCCGACAGCGAAACTTTATAAAAAAAAATTACCCCACTCATGATTTGGAATTAGCAGCGGTAGTCTTTGCTTTGGAGATTTGGAGAAACTATATATACGGTGAGCCCTGTGAAATATATACAAATCACAAAAGTCTTAAGTACATATTCACTAAGAAAGAACTCAACATGGGGAAGCGAAGATGGCTAGAACTCATGAATAATATGACTTGTCAATCCACTATCACCCGGGTAAAGCGCACATAGTTGGCGACGCCCTAAGTAGAAAATCCCCTGTCAATTTGGCAACATTGATTACATCACATAAACACATTCTAGAAGACTTGAGTTATTTGGTTATTGTGGTGCATCAACATGGGGCATATGTTTAGTTGGTCGGTTTGCAAGTCCAGCTGACATTTGCTTTAAAAGATTAAGGGGCCGTTTGGATATGCGGATTTTAAAATCCGGGATTTCTTCAAAATTGTAGCTAAGAGATAGACCAGGCAAACGGGTAACCCACGCGGGTACGGGTACGACCCGCGTGGGTACATACCTAGTGGGTATGGGTAAAAAATACCCGCAGTTCTACGGGTAGACTTTTCACTAACCCAGACCCAACCCGCGCGTAGGTAAACCCGCGGGTAACCCATCAAATATATATTTAATTTAAAAAAAACCTTTTGCGGCAACGACGATTTCATTTTCTATGGACCATAATCCAATAGAAAATGCAGGCAAGTGCAGTGATTAATTCAGTAATTTCCATAGATACCCTTACAAACTCCTTGAATATCTAAACTTCTCAATCAACAATCCTGAATATGGGAATAACATTCTTTGCTTTGCTATTTCCCATCTACCCATGGTTTTCAACTATAAACTCTAGTTTTGACAAGTAACCCGCGGGCACCAGGGCCCGACCCAGACCCACCCGCTAGTCACGGGGTACGGGCCAGGTGCGGGTCTTTTTTTTGGCGGGCAACGAAATTGGTACCCATACCCGCAAATTTTGCTACGGGCCGGGTATACCCGCGGGTACAGGTGCCATTTTGCCGGGTCTACTAAGAGACAAGAGAAGAAGTGGACTAGCCGTTGTTTTTGACTCGTTTTTTACTTCTCGCCCTTCTTTTCGACAACAAGAGAGTAGCAGATCCTCCTATATTTCCAGGTTTTAGAAATCTTAGGATGCAGGAGAGATTTTTACATCCTGAATTTCTCATTTAAAATCCAAGAAACACTGTCAGGACAACATACAACTGCTTGATCATGAACCCTCTTTTACATTGTTTTCAAACTAAAAACCTGGATTCTAAAATCCGCGTATCCAAACAGCCCCTAAAGTGGCATAGTTTACTAACCTTCAGAGGCAAAAGATCAAGGCTTTAGTAGAATCCGGTTCAGTCACTCAGTTTCAGATTCACGGGGATGGCTCATTACAGTCTTCATGTTCATATATCAAGACTAAAGCCACTAGTTAGATCATCCTTTTTCAGAAGTAGAGCTAGTCAATCTACACTTGTCTTTCGCTGAAGACAGGTTAGGACCAACTTAAGAGTGTTTAATGCTATCCTAATTGCTGACGCCCCTTCTCTAATTTCTACCCACTCGATGAGAGAATTGAGCAAGAAATATGTCAGGTTATCGTGTCAAGGTCTTTTAGTTAAGGGTGAGTCTAATCTGGTTGACTCAGAGAGGTTTGTGAGCTCGAGCTGGATCTGTTCGGATTCGGATTGGAGGTCTTGGGCTTGCATCTTCCCATTTCCTTCTAACTTCGGCTTGCTGGTGGTGGGGTGGGGAAGTAAGGAATAGTGCGAAGAGAAGGAAGTGCGCTAAAGCATTGAGCTAGCAAGAGAAAGTGCACCTAAGAATTGGTTTTCCTGTCATATAAGGAAGTTCATCGTCCTGCAATTCCAAATCAAAGGGGGGCGACCTGGGGGAAAAGGATAAGGTAGAAGCTCACAACACAGGGTATACAATACATCTAGATAGCACCAAGACGTATAGAGATTTGAAAAGCATTTTCTGTTGGAACACTATATAAAGAGAGAGATTGCCCAATCTGTGTCACATGGAGTCTGAAGAAAATTGGAAATTTTCATTAATCTTGGATGTATTACAAAGAGTAGGTTAGTGCTTATATAGAGCACCTACATGATAAACATAGAATGGAATCAAGATAATTCTAGAAGGAAATAATCCCTAATCAAATCTACTTTCCTAATCTCCATTGCTTGCCTCTTCTAACCCACTTGCCTCATTTATCTTCCTGCCTCGTTTACCCAACTTACCTAATCTACCTCCAAGATGATCCAACGGTGAGATCTTAACCCAATCTAACCTTTGGATCCCACATATTCCAGCATGCCCTCTCAAACGTATATGGATTGAAAATCGATATACGTTTGACAACAATTAAAAAAAAAAAATCCCAATACAATAGAATTCCCCAAATTACAAATGTAATAAAAATCAACAGATTTGATACACACTTCCAAAAGTCTATGATGAAGATCCTCTGATGAAGACTGATGTTGCCGCCAATGATCATTGATGATAGTTGCGAAGAAGATGACGATTGACTTTTTGTCGTGAAGAGGACTTAAAAGCCAATAGATCATAGCCTCGATAGGGCTAGATAATACTCAAGCCTTGATGGGTGAGTAAATATGGGTCACTATGGACCAATGCCGGAATAGGCAAGAATTGGGTCACAATGGACACATGCCGGAATGGGCAAAAAATGAGCTAAAAATGAGCCTCGTGGGCGAGAAAGGGCCACGATGGGCAAGAAATAATGGGTCAGCAAGTACCGATCCTCTTGGAATTTGACTCTCAAGTGCGAACCTCAAATAATCGAGGCCCCTCAACTGAGTAGAGAAATCAATTTCAGGCATGCACCTCAAAGATGTACCTCAACTGAAATAAGACAAAGAAAAGAAATGGAAAAAAAAAGAAGCGACAAAAAACGACTACTTTAATGACGGCAACAACACTTAACTTTGAGAAAGTCGAGAAAAGGAGTGTGCACATATCAAATATGATGGTGTGATTATCAATTTTAGGGTATGCCACGTAAGATGAGGTGTGAGGCATTTTGAAGGAATTGTAAAAATGCAGTTGAGAATATTTGAGAAATTAGGAAGAGAGGCTGCCACCATCAATTTTGGTAGTTGAGTTCAGGACAAAAGGAAGGTATGTCGATCCAAGATGAAGGGTACTATTAGGAATACTAATTCCCTTGATGTCATACTAATTCAAAGACAGGAAGATGCCATGTTTGCAGGAAAATGAGAATATTTTAAAATGCAAAGAAAAGTGAAAAGTTTTGGAGATAGAAGTGGGTGTTGGAAGCAAAGTTATCCCTTATTTTTGTGAAAGACAATGGAAGGGTGTTTTGAGAAAAATGGTGTGATGTTATTTCTCACACTCTCCTTTTAATGCCTTTTCCAAAGCCAAAAACAATCAAAACGTATCTCTGTTGGCATTAAATGCCTTCTTTTAAGATGGCTTAGAACAATAACGGCAATTACATGAGAAAGGCACAATAATGGGCCAATTATAAAATTTTAGATGGGGATTAGAGATATGAAATATGGAATGGAGGGGCTGCCTTTATCAAACCTAGTGCAAAAGTTTTGCTAATGAGGAAAGTCTAAAAAATTAGAAGGAAATGTTGCTGCCATTATCAATTTTGTGGTGAGGGCACCATGGTTCATCAAATATAAAGCGGGAAAAAAAAGAACGTCAGAAGGACATGGACGAACTCATTCTCTACCCTTGTGATCTTGTAATGGCACTTCTGCAAACACACTGAAACAACACAATGGTGCTATTGGATGGTTAGGACAAATAAAACTAAGAGAAAAATAAAAAAGACAGTAAAACAAAGTTGGGAAAGATGGTGGCCTGGCGGACGGCTAGATCAGCTGTCCGCCGGAAAGCAAAGATTGTAGGGTTGTCGTCAAGGCCGCACCTCGGTAGGATCGACCCGCTCTGATACCATGAAGAAAATTGGAGATTTTCATTAATCTTTGATGTATTACAAAGAGTAGGTTAGTGCTTATATAGAGCACCTACATGATAAACATAGAATGGAATCAAGATAATTCTAGAAGGAAATAATCCCTAATCAAATCTACTTTCCTAATCTCCATTGCTTGCCTCTTCTAATCCACTTGCCTCATTTATCTTGTTGCTTCGTTTACCCAACTTACCTAATCTACCTCCAAGATGATCCAACGGTGAGATCTTAACGCAATCTAAACGTTGGATTCCACATATTCTAACAGGATCGACTGGTTGATACCATGTCAAAGATTTGATTTCCACTAACTTTGAATTGAATTAAAATTAGCTCTAATGTGTGTTGATATAGAACACTCTGATAGGATAAACATAGAAAGAAATTAGCTCAATCGATTAAGTAAACAAATCTAACCCAACAACCCAATTTAGCCTAGCTGCCTAATATACTAATGATCTTTCTTCAAATCTAATATATTTGAACATATCTTATCATGGATCTTTGTAGGACAAACAATGGATATGTTCAAAATAGAGCACTTACATGATAAAATGTGCTTATATAGAGCACTTATATTATAAATATATATATTAAAATCAAGATAACTATGGAAAAAGATAAGAATAGAAACATCCTAATCAAACCTAATTACCATATCCGGCTTACTTGCCTAATCCAACAAATAACATAATACCATATCCGGCTTACTTGCCTAATCCAACCAATTACTTAATCTACCATCCTAACAATCAACGGTAAACATTCCCTTAAATTCAAGGGTCAAGATTAGTGTCCACCGCATAAGGAATTTCGCGGCTGGTGAATAGAGATAAAAGCTGTTGTCTTCATTCACGAGGTGGCTAGTCTTACATGCGACAGACGAGTTGTGAAATGCCTTTTGGGATGGACCCTAGCAAATCCCTTCATTTCATACACGTGGATATTCATTCAAATTACTCATAGTCGGAAAATGACCAAAAGACCCTTCTTCCTCCCTTTCTTTCTCTGACAACTATATAACCAAAATGTCCTATTCCATCGCCCTTGACTATTTCTTCCTCGTTGTAACGTTTTCAAACAAACAAAAAAAAAAACCCTTTTTTCTGATTTCACCTTACTTTTCCCTCCTTTTTCAAAGATCTTTCAATGCCAATATTTATCTACCTTCTGCATTAACTTGTTATACGTAAGAATCTCCTCCTAGCTGTCATGGATAGAGAATCTAGGGTTTCTGAATCCCAATCCAGGGAAGAACAGGTAAATAATGAAATTAGGGTTTTGGGTTTTTTCTTTTGAATGATTTTTATCTGTTTAATCTTCACGTAGTTTGATTTGAATCAGTATTTTTATGTTGGGTTTTTGTGTAGGGTTTGATTAGTATTGCACATTTATTGTTTTGTTCATACAAAGAGAGTGATGATGATTGAGTGAAATAAATATACTTGAAAACCCAAAAAAATTAATGAAAATAATAATTATATACTATAAAATTAAATAAAGGGTTTCTGAATCCCAATCCAGGGAAGAACAGGTAAATAATGAAATTAGGGTTTTGGGTTTTTCTTTTCAATGATTTTTATCTGTTTAATCTACACGTAGTTTGATTTGAATTAGTATTTTTATGTTGGGTTTGATTAGCATTGCACATTCATTGTTTTGTTCATACAAAGAGAGTGATCATGATTGAGTGAAATAAATATACTTGAAAACCCAAAAAAATAAAAAATAAAATTATATACTATAAAATTAAATAAATATACTTCATGATGTTTTTAGAGTGTTTACTAGTGCAAACCATTTATACCCGTTACATCTCCCACCCTGTCACTATATCATATGCTATCATTTTTTGGCGGACCCTACCTAACGATGTCCCCATGCCAAGTTACCAACTGATGTGGCAGAACATTGACACCATTCATCCATTAATGTTTGTTCACATGGATGTGATGGCGTAAATGATTGATGACTTTTTTTTTTTTTGGGTAAAATATAAATTCATATAGAGGTAAAACCATGCATAATGTACGTGTGTGCAAAGAGTGATGGAAATTTGTCATACGACGAAGGTTATTTGTCCATTTGCCTCGGCTATCTGATTGAGGGCAAATGACCCCACGATCTTGCATTAGGAATTTTTCCTATAATGAAGCTTATAGATTTTATTTTCTTGTCCCTCAATTTCACGTCTTCCAGACTAGATCATATAAATTTCTTCATTAAGTTCTCTATTTAAGAATATTGTTTTAACATTCATTTGGAAAACCTTCAAATCATGGTATGCCACTATGCCACTACTGACATAATTATCCTTGTGGGTGTAAATTTGGCTACATGAGAGTATGTTTCTTCATAATCAAATCCTTCTGTTTATGTAAATCCCTTTGCTACTAATCTTGCTTTGTGCTTCTCTGTTGATCCATCTGGTTTGAATTTTCAGTTAAATGCCTATGTACAACGTATAGCCTTTCTATTTTTCTTCTTTAGGTTTATCTACTAACTCTCATACCTGATTTTTCTCAATGGAGTTTAATTCTTCTTTAATAGCTTCCTCCTATTTGTCTGACTTGGGTTATTCTAGAGCTTCTCAATAAGATGAAGAGTCATCAATTTCACTTTCATTTAAGAAAGTATAAAATCGATTAACATTAATGAGGGTTATCTAACTTTTTGAACCCTAGGTTTTTAGTTCGAAGTATACTCAAGGGAGTTTTAGTTTCATTACCGACTGCATTGTTTTCTTTAGTTATTTCAATTGACTCTATTGACTTTCTAGGATTTCATGTATCTAAGGATTCTTTTAAGAAGTGAGTCTCTATCTCTCGACTACTCCTAGTGACCCTTCATCATGATGAATCACAAATCTATAACCCTTAAAATTCTCAGGATATCCTATGAATGTGCATTTAGTAGTTTTACTACTCACTTTATCTATGTTTTGACTTAGTACTAACACATGAGCGTCAGATCCCCAAACTTTTAAGTTTTTATATATGGTTTAAAACCTCTCGAGAGTTCATATGGTATCACTTTTTTGATTTCCGTTGAAACTCTGTTTAGTATATACATGGCTGTTGATAAAGCCTAGCCCCAAAAGTTTGAACTCTGTTTAGTGTATACATGGCTGTTGATAAAGCCTCACGCCTAACCATATCCATTAGGGTTCTGTTTCATCTTTCAGCTATACTGTTTTGTTCTAGTGTATAAATTATTGTTGTTTGGAGTGTTGTTCCGCATTCTCTGCTGAATTCATTGAATTGTTCTGAACAGTATTCAGAATTGTTGTGAACATATTCACCACCTGTATCTGTTTCAAGTATTTTAAGTTGTCTACCTAATTTGTTTTCAACTTCTTTCGTGTATTTTTTAAAGATGTCTAAAGCATCTGGTCTCAGGTGTTCATTATTTTTTATTGAGTATTTATTGGTCTTCTGTTCATGCAGGGTCACTGGAAGAGTACTAAGCATGTTCTGCTTTTAGCATATCAGAGTTTTGGCATAGTATATGGTGACTTGAGTACATCACCGCTTTATGTTTACAAAAGTACATTTGCTGGAAGGTTGCAACAGTATCAAAGCAAAGATTCAATATTTGGTGTTCTTTCCTTGATATTTTGGACTTTCACACTGATTCCGTTATTCAAGTATATTACTATCATCTTGAGTGCAGATGATAATGGTGAAGGTAAGTGCTATAAGCCTTTTATTGTGCTATAGTTTTCTTTTTCTGGGTTATAAAGTGATTATTGGGATCGTGTACAGGAGGAACGTTTGCTTTGTACTCCCTCCTTTGTAGACATGCAAAACTCAGTTTGCTTCCTAATCAGCAAGCAGCTGATGAGGAGCTATCTACATATTATGGAAATGGACACTTTGCTCGGAATATAGGTCCCTCTCCATTGAAAAGGTTTCTTGAAAAACATAAACGGCTGAGAACTTCCTTACTTCTTATAGTTTTATTCGGTGCTTGCATGGTCATAGGCGATGGTGTTCTCACACCATCAATTTCTGGTAAGAATACTTTATTTTCACCTTCCCAATATTTCCATTTTGACTGTCATAATCTAGTGAAGCACACTCAATTGGGTGTTTGCTTTTAACTGTGCATAGTTTGTTGTGCACTTCGTTGTTTCCATAGTACACATTCTGATAGCTTTTGGTGCAGTTCATTGTTTCCATATCACACTTTCTGAACTTTGAGCTTTGGTGCGTTGCAGTTTTATCATCCATCTCGGGTCTGCAAGTTCAAGTCAAGCAATTACATGATGGTAACTTTTGCTTTCTCGGATGTTGTTGGTCTTACCTGGAATAATTTTTAATTAAATCCGATTGTCTAACACTACGCTCCAAACTAGGAATAAGAATGCTGTTTCACTTGCAAAACTCAAATTATAATTATAACCCAGACGTGTAAATAATCAGCCTAGAGATTTTTCTCACATTTTTCTCACCTATGTTTATCCTGAAAAATCTGTAGCTTTTCTTTCAACATTTGAAAGTTAAGCCCAATGTTACTTGGAATATGGTTTATTCTGGTATGTGAAATGGGATCAGGTACTGGGTACGATAGTAGCCCGGTATGCGGAATGATGAAGGTAGGCTTAGCTGGTCCACTATTTGGGGCTGCGGGTCGATTTGGAGCGCTAAATCGGGTTGCCATGGTACCTTAAATCCTTAATATGTGTGTGTGTGTGTGTGTGTGTGTGTGTGTGTGTGTGTGTGTGTGTGTGTGTGTTACATGCCTGAATGGCCGTAACAGAATTAAACAAAGAAAAAAGATAGAAAGAGATGGGGGAATGGTTGATTCGAGGCAACCAGACCTCCTAATGGTTCAAATCAAGAGGAACCATGACTCTCCTAAACAAAGTCTCCTTTGCTGTAAATTTTTCTTCTCCTTCATTACATTGAAATACATAAACTTAAATACAAGCATAATGAGATTGCCACATCATCAACCCACTTACCACTAACATGACACATAATAAAAACTAACACCCATGACTCTAAAACACATACCCACAAACCTAAAATGCAAATCCCTACATTAACTACCTCGCAACTACCTCCTATACACCATACATATACGTATCATTCCTTCCCCCTTGCAAACGACCTTGTCCTCAAGCTCGAAAAATTAAATAAAATACTTCAATCCGCCTAGGTATGGGACTCGGTGGGACCCAGCCTGGTATGGGACAGGTTTAAAGGGCCTTGCCTAACGCGTTCCATCAGCTTTGGAGCTTTTGGCGTATCGGTAAGGTACCTAACATTTGGTATCAGAGCGGTAGATCCGTAGATCTTGTGCTATGGCTGCGCCGTCAAAGCTTTTGGAATCCCTACGCGATGATTTCCCGCAAATTAAAATCAAGTTTTTGAAAATGATGGAGGAACACCGGCGAATCACGGAAGGCTTGGAAAAAATCAGCAAAGAGATCAAAGAAATGCGAAAAGAAGATCAAAAGTTGAAATTTGAGAAAGCTATTGCTCGTGTAGAGAAAAGTTCGAGATTTGATGGCGACAAAGATAGTTTTGTTGATCGTTCTACCAAGAATCTTATTGATGATTTCCAACCATTCGATCACTCCATTATTTTAATGCGGTGTCCTGAAATATCATATTTCTGTTTGAGTTTGATTGCAGTGAATTTTGAAGGCGAGGTTAAATTGATCGTGACCATTAAGATTTGGGATCCCGGTGGAATAAATATTTTCTCCAACAAATTCAACCTTGAGGACAAGGTTGTTTTAAGGGGGAAGGAATGATATGTACATATTAGTGGTCTTAGTTGTGTGTAGTTATTATGTATTGTGATGTAATGTGGGGTTATTGTGGTAGTGGTGTGCGGTTACTAAGTAGTGGTATTAGGTTATGTAGTGGAGTCATTTGTGGTAGTTTTCAAGTGTCATGTGTTTGTATTTAACTTTTGTATTTTCAATGAAAGGAAGCAGAGAAGAATTCTACAGCAGCAAAAGAAACTTTGTTTTGGAGAGTCATGGCTCCTCTAGAATTGAGCCGTTAGGAGGTCCGGTTGCCTCTCTCAACCTCTCTCCCCCTCTTTTCTCTCTTTTGTTTTGTTTATTTGTGTTACGGGCAATTAGGCACGTAACTGTGTGTGTGTGTGTGTGATTTGGACTAAAAATATATTCCCAATATATAAAAAAGAGCATGGCATAAGGGGATTAGAAATTAGTGAAAAATGTCAATTAAAGTGAACTTTATAAGGAAAGAATACAAAATCATAATAATCAACCAACAAGTTTGGTGAGGTTGAACAACGTAAATGTCAAAATTTCAAGAGCATGACAATAGAAAAGGCATGATATCCGCTGTTGAAGGGAAAAACCCCTGTTGATCTGTGTGTGTGTGTGTGTTAGAGCGTATGTTGACATGCATATATCTCATTCTCTCTTGTGGGTCGCCATTTTAAGCTATCTGGGTTGCAAACAAACCATGTTCTGGTCGTGCGACCTGAATTGCCATTTTTAGTGATCCGTGTTGCAAAAGAACCATGTTCCGGGTCATTCGATCTTGATCGGGGGTCGATTGGGGAGGGGGGCGCATCAAGATACATTTCTGGGAAAATCTTTGGGTGGTTGGACTGTCAAATCTTGGCCATACTTTTTGTGAGCCTTTACCATCTAGTGAACCATAGTGTCAAGTATTAAAGAATGCTATGAGTGGCAGGGGGTAGAAGTGTTTGGTCCCTAGTGTTTAGGGAGTAATATAAAAGAGAAAGAACCTGACCGGATCCGTTTCCTCATTACTATCCTTGATAAAGTTAATGTATCGTCCATAGAACCCTACAGGAGAATTTAGTCTCAGGATTCTAAAGGATTTTTTTATCAACATTTTCATTAGTCACATAATTGGAGGGTTTGTGTCTCTACTTTCTTGTGTTTGGAAGGCACTGGTTCCACCACAAGTAGAAGCGCTTTGTTGAACAACTATTGTCGAGAATATCAACACCAATGATATGCTCATGAGTAAACGTTTCTCCTTTCCAAGTAGGTGCTCTCTTTGACATATGAAGATGAATTCCTATCTAATTTATTCATTCACTATTCTGCTTCTTTTAGCTTGTGGGGCAGAATGTTATCTTGCTTTGAAGTCTCTTGGGCATTCCAATCATCATTACTAGACATATGTAGAAGTGGGAAGCATAAAGGTGGAGGGTGGTTCCATTTGCTATTATTTGCAAATTTGGAAGGAAAGGAACAATAGGATATTCAAAAGCTAAGAAGAGATCCATTGTAAACATCATAATAGATATTAAAATTTCTTTGGTTCGATCAATGGGTTTCATGGATCCTTTTTGGGGCTACAATTATGACCAAATTGATATTCTTAGGAAATGGAGGGGGATGATATACGACAGAGGATCATGATCGAGAGCAGCTCCCAGATGTACATTGCCTACTAACACTCTAAGGGGCTGTTTGGATACGGTCGTTAGAGAGTCACTCTAAGGGACATTGCCTCGTGACACTCTAAGGGGCCGTTTGGATATGCGGATTTTAGAATCGTGGATTTCCTCAAAATTGTAGATGGGAGACGAGAGAAGGAGACCAGCAGGCGTTTTCTAATTTCTTTCCCTTCTTTCCGTCAACAAGAGTAGGAGATCATCCCATGTTTCCAGGTTTTAGAAATCTCAGGATGGGGAAGAGATTTCTAAGACCTGGATTTCTTACTTAAAATCCAAGATTCTAAAGAAAAGTGAAGCGAACGGTCTCCTTCTTGTCTCCCATCCAGGATTTTAAGGAAATACAAGATTCTAAAATCCGCGTATCCAAATGGCCCCTAAAAGTGAACTTTGATAGAAGAGAGGTAACCCGGGCCTAGGTGGGGTGTTTAGAAGGGGGATATCATCAAGACATGCTCTGGTCCAACAGGTGAAATACTGTTATCTTAAAGAAATGAAGTTTCTAAACCACTTCGTTCTATCTGGCGTGAGATCACATTCATATTCATAAATGAAATATTAGATCTGGAGTAAGATTCTCTTTCTTAATGGGAGAGTGCAGGGTCAAGGATCAGAACACTGCCAAAGTGGAAATATATCGTAGCCGGATCGGTGAGATTGATCCAAAATTAGCTGGACAGATTCTTAAGGCTCTAGAAGAGCTAGTTCACTTTATATGCACTTTCCTCTACCTGAATGAGAGTTGTAGCTTTTAGCAGATCAAATGAAATCTTTATTTTGAGAAAAAGGTCCAATAGTTAGTTAACCAGTTATGCATAGGGAAAACAATCTCCGGTGTTCATACTTGTTGGTTTGAAATTCTTGGACCTCTTGATTTCTATCTTGTTTGAAGTCATCAACATGTTAACACTCATCTGTTGATGATGAGGGAAACTCGAGAATCTCCTTTTGCCATATCAGAAGATATACTAATGGGGTGGTAGATAAACTTGCGAAGGATGGGGTTCGTTTGGAGGCTTTAGAGCAGTTCGAGTTTCTTCCGCCTTGACTCTTTGTCTTTTTCTCGTTTGCTTGTAGTGTGATTATCAGTGTCTCTCTATTGTTTCATCTTTTCCGTTGCTTGTATTTGAGCATCTCGGTCCTCTTCTTTTAAGAAAATTTTCAACCATTAAAAAAAAAGAAAACTTAACACTCATCTGTTTCTTTACCTCTACCGACGAACTCTTGTCTATTTTCTTTTTCTTTCTTTTTTCTTTTGGAAGGTAGGCTGGAATTTAACCCTCAACTTTAATTATTTTTCATGTCATTCTGTTTCTTCTCATATTCTAGTAGAGTCAGCTCATATATTTGTAGATTAATTATTGGTTCTACTAAAACACAGGTGGCGTGCTAATTATTGCTTGCACGGTATTGATTGGACTCTTTGCTTTGCAACACTTTGGTACTCACAGGGTAGCCTTCATGTTTGCACCCATTGTTATCATCTGGCTCTTATGCATTGCCACAATTGGCATATACAATATCGTTCTCTGGAATCCCAGAATATACCATGCCCTTTCTCCCTATTACATTTACAAGTTCTTTAAGGATACAGGAAAAGATGGTTGGATTTCTCTTGGTGGGATACTTCTGTGTATTACAGGTGAATGAGGAAGTTGGATTTTATCAACCCTTCCTTAGAGTTTGCAATGTTGGTATGCCATCTCCATTTGTGATTATCTCATGTAAACTTCTACCACCCACAGGTTCTGAAGCTATGTTTGCTGACCTTGGTCACTTCAGTAATGCCTCCATAAGGGTACGCAAGGCTATCTATATCCGCATTGTTGATGTCAATGGTTTTCTCAGCGCAAAGCTACATACAGACATGCTTATATTGCTTGTCAATTGTGCATTACGCTCCAACTTTTCTCACGATAATGCATTTTTTATGACATCAGAAATACATGCCATCATTGGATTCATTTAGATGAGACCCACTGCTATCATACATAAATAACTGAATATCACCCAACTGAATATCACCCATGTCTTCTCTATCATTTTTTCCCTTGAGCTCTTTGCTTTCCTCTTTTTAGATTTTCACTTAATCTCATGTTTTAATCTAAATGAAAATTTTCTAATTTATACCAATCACTCTCATAACATATGCAAGATAATTTGAGTTTGAGCACTTGTGAATATAATAGGCATGTTTTCAATTTAAAAATACTCAATCTCTCAATATATAGTAATCGAATTTGAGAATGATTGAATAATAGTCGTTTGCCTTTGTTATAATAATTGTTGAGGAAGGGTCGTGCGAGTTCGGGGCAAAAAGTCTTTCATTTCGGGTGGAAAAGTTCTGAACTCCAGGGGAAGGATAGCTCTTTCATGTGCTCCCTCCCTAGGTCGATGGAAACCCTAGGGAGGGAGGCGATTTCATCTCTCTCTCTCTCTCTCTCTCTCTCTCTCTCCTTTTTAGAGTTTTTTCTCCCTCTCTCTTGCTGGTCTCTCTCTCCGATCTCTCTCTCTCTCCCTCTCTCCTTTCCTGATCTCTCTGTCTCTCCCCCTATCTCATTTTCTTTCATTTTTCTGCTCTCTCCATGATCTCTCTCTTTCTGGTTTTTCTGATCCCCCCTCTTTCTATCTCTCTGGTCTCTCATTCTCTTAGATCCATCTCTCCTACTTTCTGATCTCTCTCTGTCTCTCTCTCTCCCCCTGATGGGCAAGGGAGGTGTTGGTTGCCGGATGATGCCCGGAGTTGGGCAGATCTCGCAGGGGATGTAGCAATGGTGGCTGGAGGTACGGAATGGCCGGATCTGGGTCCGAGTGGGGAAAGGATCGGAACTAGGTAGGGTGGATGGAGAAAGTGGGCTGCTAAGTCGTCGGAAGTGGTGGACATGGCAGGAGTATGAAAAAGGGTGGCCAGATTCGGGGGAAAAAAGGAGGAGGTTGGATGTGGAGGTGATGGTGGAGAAAAGGTATGATGGAGAATGCGTACGACGGTATTGAGACGACCGGTTATTCCAAACCCCATTTTCCCTCGTGAAACACGGAAGGCATGCTGGATGTCAGAAATGGTGCGGTGGATGACCGGCAAAGGGCTTTGGGAAGCCGTGAATCGCCAGATCTGGGGGCTATGTTGAGTGGCGGAGGCGATGGGTAGCCGGAGATTGCATTGGGGTTGTCATTTGAAGATTGGGGGATAAAAGATGGATTTGATCGAGGTGTAAGGTTGGGGCTAGAAGGGCCGGGGTTTAGGTTAGGATATGTGTTTTGGGTTGCAGGTAGTTAGCTGGAGTAGTGGAAGGCAGTGCCTGGAGAGGTAGTGGTTGAAGAAGGAGGTAAGACTAGGGTTAGGCGGAAGGTAGGGTAGGGTTAGGGATTTAGGGTTTGGTGGAAATGAAGAGGAAGAATGTTAGGGTGAACAATGGTGGTCTCTAGGGTTAGACTAGGGTTTTTGGCTTGGTGGTTTAATGGGAATCCCCTGGGACGGGCGGGGGTACAAGGTGGATGCCGCCGAAGATCGAATTCGATGGGTTAGCTATCGTGCACGGTTAGGGGCGTACAATAGCTTCAGGCCTTTGAGCGGTATTTTTGAAAATTGAAAATGGTGGAGAAGTCTATGTGACGTGGCAGGTCACACGTATGACTTGATGGGGCCCACAAATATGGCACTTTTTGTAGGATTCGATTCAATTGAGACCATTGGGCAATGTAAAGGAAAGGAAGGGGGAATGGTGAAGGCACTCTCGGCTGCGATAGTAGATGAAGAATTCGAAAGGGAAGTGAAATAGTTATTCGGCATGGTGGCAGCGCATGGAAGTGTAGACCTCACTGTAGCAGTTGACCCAGAAGATCATTTCTTTTGGTTTTTTACTGGCCTAGGAGTATGCCCCTGGCCACCCTTAATTGATTCTATGTAATGCAAGTAGGGACCCCTGGTCCCCATGTAATCTTCATAGTATCAATGAAATTGTCAATTTAAAAAAAAAAATGATTGAATAATAGTTACGTAGATCACACATATATGATTAGGCATACTATGTATCAATCAGTTCAAGATGGTCATTTATGAGAGTATTTCAAAATTTAAGAATAAATGTAGTTTATCTTCTTTGCCTTGTTGCTTGTGTCAGCTGACAACAGTTCAAGTCAGTCGTTTGTTTTGTTCCTCTAAATACATAATATCGGCAGAACAAGTCAAACACTAAACTTTCTAGTTTTATGTAGGTTGCATTTTCTTGTGTCATTTACCCTTGTCTAGTACTACAATACATGGGGCAGGCAGCATATCTTTCTAAGAACTTCTCTGACATCTCTTTTAGCTTCTACAAATCTGTGCCCGGTAAGTTCCATAAACACTTAAAATAGGTGTACCTATACATATCACTTTTGTGTACGTTTTACTTACCTTATTGTTATTTTGTAGAACCTATGTTTTGGCCAGTTTTTGTGATGGCGACTCTAGCATCCATTGTTGCCAGTCAGTCTGTTATATCAGCGACATTTTCGATTATCAAGCAGTGTCACGCATTGGGTTGCTTTCCACGTGTCAAGGTTGTCCACACATCAAGGTGGATTCATGGTCAGATCTACATCCCGGAAATAAATTGGATTCTTATGGTTCTCTGCCTCGCTGTCACAATTGGTTTTCGAGACACAACTCTTATAGGAAATGCTTATGGTAATTTTTCTTCATTCTTTCATTAGATTATGACTTTCCCATTAGCTTAATCAGTTGTAAGTTGTAACTTCTGAAATTCAAGGTGGTTTCATTCATTTGCCTATTTATAGATGGGAACTATGTCACAAATATCTTCAATATTTTCAAAATATTGCCTTTTTATTGCGACATTTTGATAAAACGACAAAATCCAGAAATAATCCTGAGATTTTCAAAATATAGTGATATTTTCATTTTTATCATAAATTATCACAATAATATGATGATATTATCCGATATTTTATTTTACATTTTTTTCTTAAATTGTATATGTTTAAATATTTTTAAATAATTTTATTTTATCGTTTTTTTACAAATATAAACCTGAAAAAAATTAAAAAATTAATTATATCCGGAGATTTTCCCATGCTGAGAAATTCTCGAGAACAATATTTGTGACATAGGATGGGAAAACATCTATTTATGCATTATGCACCTATGCTAACCAAGGAATTACACATCATCACTCTTAAGAGCTGTATTTCTTTCTTTTTTTCCAGGAATTGCGGTTATCACTGTAATGTTCGTAACTACATGGTTGATGGCATTGGTTATCATCTTCGTATGGCAGCAGAACTTTTTATTCTCCCTCATGTTCCTCTTGTTCTTCGGATCAATTGAGGCCCTCTATCTATCGGCGTCAATCATGAAAGTTTCTCAAGGGGGATGGGCTCCCATTGTCCTAGCCAGCATTTTCATGGTTGTTATGTACATTTGGCACTATGGCACATGCCGCAAGTACCTTTTCGACCTACAAAACAAGGTATCCATGAAATGGATCCTCACGCTTGGCCCCAGCCTTGGAATTGTTCGAGTACCGGGAATTGGCCTCATCTACACAGATCTGGTCACCGGAGTACCTGCCATTTTCTCTCACTTTGTTACCAACCTTCCAGCTTTCCATCAGGTGCTTGTCTTTGTTTGTGTGAAGTCCGTTCCGGTCCCATATGTGTCAACAGATGAGCGTTACCTTATTGGCCGGATTGGCCCAAAATCCTATCGGATGTACCGGTGCATTGTTAGATACGGCTACAAAGATGTACGGAAAGATGATGACCACTTTGAAAATCAGCTAATGACGAGCATTGCCGAATTTATTCAGATGGAAGCTCAGGAGATAAATTCAAGTAGCAATGTGGGGTCCGTTGATGGCCGAATGGCAGTGGTGCGAACTTCGGAGAGGTTTGGCTCAATGTTGGTAATGTCAGAAGCCTCTGAAAATGGTTATGGTGAAGATACCACTGTTCAGAGTAGCAAATCGGCAACACTACAGAGTTTGCAGTCCTTATATGAGCAAGAGTCTCCCTCTGATAGCCGGAGGAGGCAGGTGCGGTTCCAGCTGACCCATGAAGAATACATGGACCCACAAGTGAAAGAAGAGCTCATGGAACTTGTGGAGGCTAAGCATGCTGGAGTTGCGTATGTGATGGGACACTCGTATATAAAAGCTAGGAAGAATTCCTCATTTTTAAAGAAGTTTGTTATTGATGTTGCCTATTCTTTCCTTCGGAAGAACTGCCGGGGCCCAGCAGTGGCCTTAAACATTCCCCACATCAGCCTCATTGAGGTAGGCATGATATATTATGTTTAGAGGCTTAATCTGTGTTGGTAGATTTGCCAAAGATGTGTTCTAGAATGGCGGACCTGTCAGGTTCGGCTCATTGTTTCCTGCACATATGTGCTGAATGGCTGATGATTTTTTAAACTGATACATTTTAAGCATTTGAATGCCTCACAGTTATTACTGGGATATAGCTTAAGTGTGTTTTAGCTTTGTTCTTAATGGATCGGAAGAGCAGGGCCTTGAGAGTCCTATAAAAAGATTTTTTTTTACCAGATGATTCATTAAAGGTCATATAAAAAGATGACATTGTACAAGATGAGATAAAAGGCATTCCAGAAGATTGAATGGCAAGGGAATAGGGGTGTAAACGAGCCAAGCCGAGCTTGGCTAGGCTCGGCTCGGCTCGTTAAGCTAAAAGGTTAGGCTCGGGCTCGGCTCGGGCTCGAACCAGGCTCGGCTAGGCTCGCGAGCCGCTCGCGAGCCTTATCGAGCTTGGCTGGTTTGCTATTTTAAAAAGAAACAGATGTCTCGCAAAGGTCGCTAGCAAAAAGAAAAAACTGGTTTGGTTATTTTAAAAAGAAAAAGTTGTCTGGCTAGCAAAAAGGAAAAAGAAAAAAAAGTAATCATTACGGGGGGAAAAAGTAAAATACCTAAAATAAAGTTTTAAATGAAAAATTACGAATAAAAGTTGGCAAGTTATGACCATTACTAAAAAAATGCGAACAAAAGTTTGAAAATTATGACAATTACAGAAAAAAGTCATGATTATGTACAGCTGTTTCCTACTGTTTCCTACTCTATTATATTTATTACTATTATAATTACGGAAAAAATTATATTATATTTTATACGAGCCGAGCCGAGCCTGGCCTAAATCAGGCTCGGCTCGTTAAGCTTAACGAGCCTGGCAAGCCGGCTCGGCTCGGCTCGTTAAGGATTCGAGCCGAGCTCGAGCGAGCTTGCGAGCCCGAGCCAAAATTGACACCCCTACAAGGGAAGGTATATTTTCTTCGGCTATTATATATTGTTCGTTTTAATTTTAGGCTCTCTATTTGTTTCACTTTGATTTGGCTCTTTGGTGCTCGAGCCAGAGATTTCCAGCTTGATATAATCTGCGTAACCTCGAGGATGTGAGACAATTCTCAGTGCCGTAAAACTCTTGGATATTTTAAGTTGTAGACTTGGAAATCTGCGTTTCCTTTTACCGATTTTCCTGTTATGGTTAGAATTGGTCTTATGCTTTTATTTTTTTCTATTTTTTGTCTCTTCTGTTCACCTTTCAAATAGCAATCATCTTTATTTTTCTACCAAGTGTTTTTTTACTTAATGATAGGTTATTGTTGTTTTATATTGGATTCTATTGGCTTGCTCGCGATCACATTGCTCATGCTCGATCAGATTCTCGGAGGTAATACACCATTCCCTTTCCTCTTTTTAATGCTTTATGAAAGGAGAAATCCTTTTTCAGGTTGTGATGAATGTGGACGTTTATAAGGTTTATTGAGAATTCCTTTTCCTTTATATGTAGTATATGTGTGATTGTGCTGGCTGTGGATTTTTAGCATGTTCATAATCTGTACTCCTACTACATGGTTGGAGGGGTATTCCATTGAAGTCTCAGTGGGATCAGGTGGTGGAACCGTGCATTTCACTATGTGTTCAATGTTTTTAAACTGTTGTGTGTGTGTGTGGTTTTTAGTGTGTATTTGTGCTTATTCTAGCACTTCGTGAAGTTTATCCTAAATATCAATTATTTGCATATGCTTCCATATGTTTTTGAAATTGTACAAAATTTTCATCGAAATTTTCACCTGAAACTGACATATTCCCATTTCCATCATGATCAAAACACATACAAAAACTGAGACCTAAAAACCGTTGAGCAGAACTAATAAAACAGACATATTTCCATTTCCATCATGACCGAAACGCATAGAGAAACCACAACTTGAAACCTTGAGCAGAACTGAGCAGAAGTAATATTGTGAATGATCGAACTCGTCAATATATTAAACATAAGTTAGAGAGTAAAGAAAACTAAATTGACATTAGATTCAAACGAGCGTATCAAATTAAAGACAACTACGAGCGCCTTTCATATCAACTTTACCCTCTAATTCAAATTGCCCTTCAACTGTGCTAGTTAAGCAAGTATTAAGATCTCCTCAAAATGAAACAAGCATAAATCTGCTGAAAATTCAAATGAAAACTGCCCCAGAAAATAAGCATTGCATAATTGGAATATCATATGCCAAAAAGGTCTAGATATACATGGATATAAAACACTTAGTATTATATCACTATAAAAATACTCCCACGACTTCCTCATTCTTGTTCAGCTGCTGTCTCCAAGACAAGCATGATCAGGTAAATTTTTTTTTAAAAAAGGGCGACCCAGTGCATGAGGCTCCCGCCATTGCGGGGTTTGGGGAGGGCTATCAACTCATACATCGCTTACCCTATCAACGCCTTGTTTTTGGTTGAAGAAAGATGACTATATTCAACCACTCAAAAAAAAAAAAAAAAAGATGAATATGTTCAAATAAGAGATTACAGATTCACATCAATGGGGACAGTGGACCCAGAATAAAATGGGTCCCTCAATGCCCCAGATTTAGCCAGCTGGTCTGATAGATCATTGGCACTCCCAGGAATATGAACAAAATAAATGAAACTATTGTCGATCATAGAACTAATCCCATCCAAAATTTTAGCTAATCTCCATGGACCAATGCTTGTGCCTCGAACCCTAGAAATTACATTTGAAGAATCCCCTTTTACATTCATCACGCCTTCCATTTGATCGCTAAATGAGCTCACGCCTTACGTTCATCACGCCTTCCATTTGAGTATAATTTAATAACAATAATCCCATTTTTAGATAATTATAGAAAGAAGATTTCATTTTTAGTTTCCATTTTTGCATTCGATGTATCTTGTTTTCCTTTTCTCTGAATTTTGCTTTGCTCTTTGATCACCTCGGTCATTTTCTCTGATAAAATTAGTTATCCTTTCAAAAAAAAAAGGAAAAAAGATTGCCAATGAGGGTGCAACTCGGGTCGATTTTTGGGAATTCGGGTTGAGCTTTGACTATGTTACGGTCCTAAGTAGGGGCCTGCCTAGGTATGGAACTGGGTGGGACCCAGCCTGGTACGGGACAGGTTTAAAGGGCCTATCCTAACGCGTTCAATCAACTCTGGAGCTTTTGGCTAATCGGGTCGGGTTTAGGTTGTTTCCAATTCATTTTTTAGACACTCCCCGACAAAAATTGCTCCTATGATTGTCAAGATGTAAGACCCCTTATTGGTCATGGGCACGGGTGATGTTTAGCGACAAAGTTGAATAATTCTGACTTTTTTGCACTGGGATTTTGTACACGGGGCTTAGATTGAACCTCGATGATTTTATTAGAGAAATCCAAAGGACAATGACGTAAAGAAGACATATAAAGTCTAAAGCCTGATCATTGTGCACATGGCACTATGTTATTTTCACATTGGTTGCTCCCACACCCACTTGCATCAAAATGTTTTGAGATGGAGGATTCTTATACAATACAAGTCTATACTTGAGCAAATCTGAAATAAGAAAAAACAAAAGAATCAGCTTATAGCATGTGCAATATGAGCCCTCATAGAATAAGAGATTGTTGGCAGCTTCCCCAAACCTTGCTGCCATAAAATTGTTCATTTACATCAAGATAAGACATTGATCCGTCCTTATATAGACTCTTAACAGCCAAATTCAATTGAATCGACTTCTACCCCCTTTTCCCAAACATGTCTATTTATTAAAAGTTGTTTGGATACTATTGGGTCAAACACTGGGGGATTTTCTCAAATAGGTGGGGTTCTATTTTGTCAATTTTTGTTAAAAAAGAAGCCGTTCAATTGAGTCGACAACCATGGTTTTATATTTTGACCGAAACCCAAAATTTCGAACCGGTCGAGACCAAAACCAAAATCACACATACCTGAAACGGTCGTTAATTTCAAAATTTAGGGGATTTCACCCAAAAATCTTGATTTTTATTAATTATTTAATATCTTCCAAAATTTAGGCTGAAATTCTGTACAAGATAAAATATTCTTTTATTCGATTTCGTTCGAAATTTCAGCCTAAATTCGGTGAGGGCCGAAACGCGTTCTGAAACTGGCATTTGAAACCATGTCGACAACTAGGGAATTTTCTCAAACAGTGGGGTGTGTTTTATCCAAAAAGTCCGTTCAATTGAGTCCGACGCCGAGGGGGGTGTGTTGAGAGCAAGGTTGGGTCAATCCGTAGGTAATTTAAAAATAAAAATGGTGGTTCAATTGAGTTCAGTCCTGAGGGCGTGCTGGGACCAAGGCACGCTAAAATGGTGGTTCAATTGAGTTCAGTCCTGAGGGCGTGCTGGGACCAAGGCACGCTAACTCGTTATCCTTTCACTGCTGAGAGCGGGAAGTGTTCGCTGCTCTGTGAAACCAGCCTGGCGCATTGCCCTCCTCTCTAAGAACCAAGTAACCTAAAGCCTTCGCTTGGGTCACATGACTCAACTACTCAGCTTGAAACGGGCGAGCCAGGACTAAGCACCTCAAACCCAACCCAGCAGAGCCAGAACAAATTGTCCACACCATCTTAAAGCCCCCACATGGGTTACAAGCTCTCGTAAGTGAGCTCGGCATTTGAAAATCTAGGAGAAAGGTTCATAAAGGCTTGCTTGATTTTTACTTTTTCCGATGTGGGACTAGAGCAAATGGTTGTTCTCCCCCTTTCATTGGTAAAATTACCAAAACAGCCCTCTCCTTCCATAATGCAGATGCGCCATTTGAGGAGTTTGCCCAATGGGTGAGAAAAAGGACGTTATGGGCAATTAGAGGAAGCTTATATTTTAAAGTTTACCACCGTAGATTCCGCTAACTATAGGTGATCAAGACTAGCCATCTATAAGAGCCATTGTAGATGGAATATTTACCAAATACCAACTTATCGGATGGCTAGGATTGTCCGATGGCGGGCATTTTCTTGGGCATGACAAATCCATTGTGGTGCCTAGTAGATAAATGATCAAGATTATCAATGGCAAGACCTAAGTTAGATTGTGATTTTCTTATGGTTATGTTTTTTTTCTTGTATTTTTCTGTTTAGTCCTAGGTGAAACCTAACCCAACCGATCTAACCCATTTTGGAAAAAATGGGTTGGGTTGAGTCGGGTTAGGTTTAGAGATTTCAAGGCGGGATGGATTAGGGTTGGCCATCGTTGATCCGAGGCTCAGGTTGGGTTGTGCTAGGGTTGACCATCCTCAACCGATCCGACGAGAGTTTGTGATCCGACGAGAGTTTGTGCTATTGTTTAACACACTTTTCATCGGCCCAGCTTGAACTGAACATGATGTAATCAAAACTTTGATTAAACTTATCCGATAGATGTGAGCTCCATAGAGCAATATTGGCAAATGATGTGCAATGGAAAGGCTTGAGAAGCATTCCAGGGTACAAATCGCGCCAAAAAAGGTGGTGGTTCAATTGAGTTGAGCCCTGACAGCGTGCTGGACCAAGGCACGCTAATTCTATCCGCTAGATGTGAGCTCCATAGAGCAATAGTGGCATATGCAGTGGAGTAGAAAGCCTTGAGAAGCATTTTTAGCATACAAATCCCTAAGAGCAAGGCATTCGGGGTGTGTGCGCCAAAAAAGGCAGTGGTTTAATTGGCGTGCTGGACCAAGGCATGCTAACTCATTATCCTTTCACCAAAAAGGCGGTGGTTCAATTGAGTTCAGCCCTGAGGGCGTGCTGGAACCAAGGCACGCTAACTCGTTATCCTTTCACCGCTGAGAGCGGGAAGTGTTCGCTGCTCTGTGAAGCCAGCCTGGCGCATTGCCCTCCTATCTAAGAGCCAAGTAACCCATGCCTTCGCTTGGGTCACATGACTCAACTACCCAGCTTGAAATGGGCGAGCCAGAACTAAGCACCTTAATTCCAACCCAGCAGTGCCAGAACACACTGTCCACACCACCTTAAAGCCCCCACATGGGTTACAAGCTCTCGTAAGTGAGCTCGGCATTCAAAACTCGAAGAAATAGGTTTATAAAGGTTTGCTTGATTTTTATTTCTTTCCGATGTGGGACTAAAGCAAATGGTTGTTCAATCCTTTTTTGTAATTTGTTGATTCTTTCAATGGTAAAATTACCAAAACAGCCCTCTCCTTCCATAATGCAGATGAGTCATTTGAAGAGTGTGCCCAATGGGTGAGAAAAAAAGGACATTATGGGAAGTTAGAGGAAGCTTATATGAGATATGTTTGGCTTTTCAATAGATGGATCTACACCATCCATCTATAAGACCCATTGTAGATGGAAATATCTACCAAATGCCCACTTATCAGATGGCTAGGATTGTCCGATGGCGGAAATTTTCTTGGGCATGACAAATCCACCGCGACTCCTAGTAGATCAATGGTCAAGATTGTCAATGGCAAGACCTAAGATAGATATGGGCCATGATCAATCAGAAATCGCATACTATATAACAATTGAAGTGCGCATTTATCAACAATCCATGTAACTAAAATTCAATCCAACCACACAATTTGCCCAAGATTGACAAGAACATCAATAATGGTATAGAATTTTGAATTTTTAGATCATTTCACCAAGCAGACAACTATCAAATTACCAAGGATTTTAATAAAGCTAAATGGTTTTTTGTTAAAAGCTAAATAAATCAACATAAAAAGATTATTTTTTCTTGAAAATTAAAAAAGACCTATTAAATTAAATTAAATTAAAGCTGAAAAATCTCTAAACTTTTAATCACTTTATGTTTTGTTGATGAGCTGAATCTAGGCGGTAGATCAGTTTCGTTCTTGCGGTTCTCCATGAAGAAAAGAAATACTCTAACAGTCCTCCTTTTGAGCATGGACTTGTCCATTTATGACAGCTATGATCATAAGTTTCTTGTCATTGTAAAGAGAGAGGCCGATAGGGGCACCCTTTTACCCGGTTTTTGTATGGCGCCTGTCAGCCTAGCATTCCTCTGCGACCCAAGGTTTTAAATTTCAACCGAAATCCGAGATTTCAGACTGAAATTTCAGGTTTCGGTGGAGAACGAAACCGAAATCGTGGTAACTCAAAACATTACCAAATTTCGACCAAAATTTCGGTCTGATATTTCACGAAAATCTCAAAAAATCTGGAATTATGACGTTATTTAATATTCTCCCGAAATTTCGGGGGAAATTACTGAAACGATTGGTCCCACCCACTTCCATCACAATGTTTTGGAGATATATGAGATGGAGAGTTCTCATAGTAATGCAAGCCTATGGTTAAGCAAATCTGAAATAGTAAAAAAACTAAAAATAAAGCAACACGCTATACGTTGTAATGTAGGAGCCTTTTGTAGATACAATTGATTCTAAATCAGGTTTGTGTTCTGCAAATTTTAGTTGAAACTGGTTAATTAGGAGTAGGCTTTTCCTACCTAATTTTATTAAAAAAAGAGAAAGAAAAAGATTACATAACTTTATCTAGGGAGGTTTTAACACTCCCCAATGAGGACTTAGCATCAAGGGACAAACTCACACTATTTCCACTCTCATCCACCCCAGTTTCTTCCTCTGTTTATTACTTGGCATTCTCATTTACATGTTCATTTCCATCAATTTAAGTAGACCACTGTCGCAATTTCTCATACAGATAGACTGAAAAGTCGGACCGAAAGGCCCCACTTGTAACGTGAATTGTTGACGTTAAATCACGTTCAAGGAGGGTGTATTATCCTACAGGGGCCGGAAAAGTCATGTCCCTTCGTCTCAGCTCACACGCTATAGATTTTGAGTGAAAGATAGCATATATATATATATATATATATGTGTGTGTGTGTGTGAAAATAAAGTTCCTAAGGTGTCACCTCATATAGCTTATATGAGGTGGCGCTTAAAAACATAAGGGGCCCACTTTGTTTGGATGATCCAAAGCATTCATTTGATAGGCCCTCACATAGATAGGGTGTGCCTAAAAAATTAACTTCATAGGATCATCCTAACCCTTCCATTTGTGGAGGTTGAAATGGATGGGTATAAACCTCCATAAATCTGCCCATTTTTAACCTCCATAAATGGAAGGGTTAGCATGATCCTATGGACCTGATTTTTTGTAGGCACCATATCCATATAAGGGCCTTTCAAATGAGTGGTTTGGATCACCCCAAAAATGTGGGCCCCTTATGTTTTGTGAGCGCCACCTCATATAAGCTATATGAGGTGACACCTTAGGAACTCTATTCTCTCTCTCTCTCTCTCTCTCTCTCTCTCTCTCTCTCTCTCTATATATATATATATATATATATATATATATATAGGATAAGAGAAAAGAAGAGAATTTTTTGAATTTTTGAAAAATTCTATGAGAGTTACACATCACTTTTTTGACTTTTTTTAACAGATGCACCCATTCAACTCACATATTTTCAATCATACCCCCTCCTTTATGCTTTTTAACAAATGCACCCATTAAAGCCACATAATTTCAATCTTACCCCCCTCCTTTATGGTTTTTTAATAAAAAATCTATAGGGTGATCTTAACCATCCGATTTAAGAGGAATTATGGAAACCTCTATAGATTGGACGGCTAGGATCAGCCTATGGAAATGAATTTTGGGGCACAACCTATTTATGTTGTGTTCCATCACATGGACGGTTTGGATCAACCTATGACGCGGTCCGTACAGTTCTTTGTCGGCCCGTGCATCGCACTTGATTTTTTACTAGTATATCTATTATAATAGCAGAAGAGAAAAGAAGAGAATTTTTTGAAAATTCTATGAGAATTACACATCACTTTTTTTGACTTTTTTTAACAAATGCACCCATTCAACTCACATATTTTTAATCATACCCTCTCCTTTATGCTTTTTAACAAAGGCACCCATTAGAGCCACATAATTTCAATCTTACCCGCCTGCTTTATGGTTTTTTAATAAAAAATCTATAGGGTGATCTTAACCATCCGATTTAAGAGGAAGTATGAAAACCTCTATAGATTGGAGGGTTAGGATCTGCCTATGGAAATGATTTTTGGGGCACAACCTATTTATATTGTGTTCCATCACATGGACGGTTTGGATCAACCTATGACGTAGTCCTTACAGTTCTTTGTCGGCCCGTTTTTTACTTGTGTATATATATATATATATATATATATATATATATATATATTGACGAGTTTTTGTATTTTGTGAGGCCGTGTAATCTATAGTAATTTTAGAGAAACTATTGTATGGCCCACTTCATAGGATGATCCAAACCATTCATAGGTTGGGCCACAACGTAAGTAGGTTGTGCATCAAAAATGATTTTCATAGGATGATCCTAACCCTCTAATCTATAGAGAGGCAGCATATATGGAAATGTCTTGAGATCCGAAGGTCAGGATCATCCTATGGAAATGATTTTGGGGCACAACCTACTTATCTTATGGTCCAATTTTGGGAGGATTTAGTCAAGGTGAAATGGTAGAAATTAGAGCGAAAACTGAAAAGAAGCCAATTCCCCCCCCCCCCCCCCCCCCGTAAAGCGCTCTTTAATCAACGCAAGTATAATTTAGATTTAAGTGATATTCCTTGTGGACAACCTGTCGACCAACGTTTGGTTGCCTTTAATAAATCATTAAATCTAATAGCAAGCACAAGAAACACTAGCCAGTGGGATCAAGGGTGAGGATCAATTCTATAGTCCCGTATTGAGTGTGTATGTAAAATCAAGACCGTTGATCCTGTAGAACATCATGAGATGACCCTCCTCATCCTGGCCCATGTGGTACAGATATCTCATTTGTAAGATAAAGAACTACAAGCAACAATCATCTTTAAATTGAGTTCAGCCCTGAGGGCGTGCTGGACCAAGGCACGCTAACTCGTTATCCTTTCACCGCTGGAGCATGAAGTGTTCGCGCAAGGCATTAGGGCGGCGCGGGGGCGGGGGTGCCAAAAAAGGTGTTAGTTCAATTGAGTTCAGCCCTGAGGGCGCCTAAGAGAAAGGTTTATAGCTTGATTTTTATTTCTTACCGATGTGGGACTAAAGCAAATGGTTGTTCAGTCCTTTTCTGTTTATTCTTTCAATGGTAAAATTACAAAAACAGCCCTCTCCTTCCATAATGCAGATGAGTCATTTGAGGAGTGTGCCCAATGGGTGAGAAAAAGGACATTATGGGCAGTTAGAGGAAGCTTATATTTCCAACATACCATATGTATTTCCACATATTTCCCCAAATGAAGAGGAGATTTTTGGATTTTCAATAGATCTGTTTGTTTCAAAGTTTACTACCATAGATCCCACTGGGCACTGACTATACTTGGTGAGGGGATCAAGACCATCCATCTATAAGGCCCATTGTAGATGGAATATCTACCAAATGCCCACTTATCGGATGGCTAGGATTGTCCGATCGCGGGTATTTTCTTGGGCATGACACATCCACCACGGTGCCTAGTAGATCAATGGTCAAGATTATAAATGGCAAGACCTAAGATAGATGGACCATGATCAATCAGAAATCGCATACTATGCGTATTTATCAACAATCTGTGCAAGTAAAATTCAATCAAACCACAAGATTTGCCTAAGATTGACACGAACATCAATAATGGCATAGAACTTTGAATTGTTAGATCATTTCCTCAACATGACAAGCAAACAACTATCAAATTACCAAGGGTTTTCAATGGAATTTTAGTTTATCACTTGGTGAGCGAGGGTGGGTGATAGAGGGCATTATTGAGGAGGGAGCGAGAAAAAGGATGGAAAACAATGAAAAGAAAAACTCTAATCAAAATACAATTTATTTATGAAAATGACATTAGTACAACCATGTTTTGATACTTTAAGGAGAAATTATATGATGAAGGGCCGTATAATCACTTAAAGGTGGTACGATAGAAGTAGAACATGTGTTCTCAAGTCTCTTCATCTCCACCACTAGCCTTCTCTAATCAATTGATCTAACTAAAATTTCATGGCTCCCAAATATTGCCTAAGAGTCACTACCCGTGCCAAGGGAGCTAACCTTTCACAACACCATAATGCTCCCACTTGGGTTATACGCTCTCGCTGATCTGAGCTCGGTACTTGAATTCACTGGTGAAGGCATGTAAAAGCTTATTTATTTTCATTTTTCCTTTCGATGTGGGATTAAAGAGAGTTGCTCTGCCCGTTTTAATTGAATTTCAATAGTGAAATTACCAAAACACCCACCTCTCCATCCAGGATGCTCGACTCATTAGATGACCTTCTTTCAAAAATGGTTATTTTAATTATGCAACATGGGTCGCCCCTCTAGAAGTTGGGGTGCAACTTGGATCGGGACCCTAGTCCAACCTAGGATAAATTCCTTCAACCTTGACTCGGCCCAACCTGAACCTTGGGTCGAGGATGATCAACCCTAATGTTGTAGATAATGATAAGAACAGAATGTAGAAACAGAACAGTAGAATTTGTTGGGCAAGGCACGTCCAGGAAGCTATCTTTAAGATAGTAATTTCCCACGTATAGATGCAGATGGACTCAGAACTTCTATCTCCAGGATACAATGCCCAACACCGAGAATTTTAACAGGACTGCACTTCCTGTATTCTCTCTCTATATATATATAATATTCCCGAAATGGTCGTTTATTTCGGTCGAAATTCGTCCAAAATTTAAGGAATTTCACCCAAAAATCTCGATTTTTATTAATTATTTAATATCTTCCCAAAATTTAGGCCAAAATTCTGTACGAGATAAAATATTCATTTTCGTTCAAAATTTCAGCCTAAATTCGGTGGGACCGAAACGCATTCTGAAATCGACATTTGAAACCATGTCGACAACCAGGGAATTTTCTCAAACAGTGGGGTGTGTTTTATCAAAAAAAGCCTGTTCAATTGAGTCCAACCCCGAGGGGGTGTGTTGAGAGCAAGGTTGGGTGAATCACTAGGGCATTTTCTGAAACAGCTGGGTGTGGTTTTATTTTAAAAAAAGTGGTGGGTGTTGTTGGTTCTTATTAAAACAAAAAGGTGGTGGTTCAATTGAGTTCAGCCCTGAGGGCGTGCTGGAATCAAGGCACGCTAACTCGTTATCCTTTCACCGCTGAGAGCGGGAAGTATTCGCTGCTCTGTGAAGCCAGCCTGGCGCATTGCCCTCCTATCTAAGAGTCAAGTAACCCAGGCCTTCGCTCGGGTGACATGACTCAACTACCCAGCTTGAAACGGGCGAGTCAGAACTAAGTACCTTGATACCAACCCAGCAGTGCCAGAACACACTGTCCACACCACCTTAAAGCCCCCACATGGGTTACAAGCTCTCGTAAGTAAGCTCGGCATTCCAAACTCCAACAGAGAGGTTTATAAAGGCTTGCTTGATTTTTATTTCCTTCCGATGTGGGACTAAAGCAAATGGTTGTTTCAATCCTTTTTGTTGATTCTATCAATGGTAAAATTACCAAAACAGCCCTCTCCCCTTCATAATGCAGATGACTCATTTGAGGAGTGTGCCCAATGGGTGAGAAAAAGGACATTATGGGAAGTTAGAGGAAGCTTATATTTCCAACATACCATATGTATTTCCCCAAATGTAGAGGATATTTTTGGCTTTTCAATAGATCTGTTTGTTTCAAAGTTTACTACCATAGATCCCACTGGGCACTGACTATACTTGGTGAGGGGATCAAGACCATCCATCTATAAGACCCATTGTAGATGGAAATATCTACCAAATGCCTACTTATCAGATGGCTAGGATTGTCTGATGGCGGGCATTTTCTTGGGCATGGCAAATCCACCGCGACTCCTAGTAGATCAATGGTCAAGATTGTCAATGGCAAGACCTAAGATAGATGGGCCATGATCAATCAGAAATCGCATACTATATCACATTTGAAGTGCGCATTTATCAACAATCCATGTAACTAAAATTCAATCCAACCACACGATTTGCCTAAGATTGAGAAGAACATCAATAATGGTATAGAAGTTTGAATTTTTAGATTATTTGATCAAGCAAACAACTATCAATTTACCAAGGATTCTCACAAAGCTAAATGTTTTTTTGTTAAAACCTAAAAACTTTACATAAAAAGATTATTTTTTCTTTAAGAGATGAATCTCGGTCGTAGATCAGTTTTGTTCTTGCGGCTCCCCATAAATGCTAGGACTGCCCAGTAAGATCAGTACATATCAGTTAATTTTCAAGAATACCTTAACCAACTGAACTAGGCGGGTGAGCCAAGCTGAACCACCCGCCTATGTTATATGTGAAAGGACTGCCATTATCTTTTACCGATCAAAATCCAACACTGAACATTTAAGAGTAATGCTAGGGAAACCGAGAGTAGGACCTAAAAGAGGACCGAAACGTATTGTTTCACGCCACAACATTACTAGTGACATGAGCAATCCCTTAAGTTTAGGGATATAATGAAAAAGTATTTTTCACTTTTCACGTCAAAAAACATGCATATAAATTAAAACTGAAGCATAAACACTTTAAATTCAGATTGCATAATTTTAGGCAATTATTAACTTTATTGTAGAAATTTTGGATTGATCGGATTACCTTAAGGGCCCGTTTGGATACCGAGAAGATTTTGATTTGGATTTCGGATCAAATTCTTGGATTTCTAATTCAGCAGCTGACAATGAAAAAAATCAGATTTCTAAATTTGCTGTGGAAAAAAGAACTTGAAAATTCATAGATGTGGCAGTTTCCTTCACCCTCTTTGCTCCTCAACCTCTCCCCTCCACTAGGAAGTAACCCCTTCCCCCTCTCTGTCTCTCTCTAGATGAGCTGCCGTATCTATTCAATTTGTATTCAAAACTCAAATCCAAATCCAAATACAAAATGGAAGATATCCAAACGGGCCCTAATGGAAAACCCAAATCAGTTTTCAAGAGCCTTTAGTCTGCAGGCAAAATCGATCATAAACAGCTTAAACTTATTCAAAACTGAAATCCATTAATCCAATCAGCCTGAAACTTATACACATAGTATCCTAGGGTGCTGGTAACATTCTATCAAAGTTTGAGAGTGTTCCCAAACCCTAAGGACAAAATCTGAAGCCCTTTTATAGTAGAAATAAATATAACAACAACCTACTGATCTCGGATTGTTCTGAAAACTATACCATTGCACCCGAAACGCCGAGAAACTTTAGGTTACAGTTCAGAACTTTTTCTGTTTACGATCCTAAACCCAAGAAAAGTTGGAATATCCAGTGCCCAAGAAAACGGAGATTCACGGAAAAGCAACCTACAGGTTTCAAATTGTTCCGAAAAGAGTTCCATTGAGTTCGGAACGCCGAGAAAAGGTAGGGTACAGTTCAACACCTTTTCCGAATCTCAAATTTAAGCGTCCAAATCGGAGTCCGAAGTAGATACGAGGAAAATGACGAAATAGATTAAAAAAAAACAAAAAAAATTGAATCTCTATTACACCGTAACGCACAGGGTGAGGCCTAGGGCTGCAACTCGAGCCGGGTTTTACCCGACCCGCATCGACCCGACCCAAAAATAACCTGGGTCTGGTTCAGGTTTCATGGGTTTTGGGTCGAGCCGGGTTGAGCATTCAAAAGCCCGCATGAATCTCGGGTCGAGCCGGGTTTGAAGGGGCCCGACCCGACCCGACCCGAGTTACATAAGTTATAGTATGTACATTTTTTTCTATTGTTAGTTACAAGTTAAAAGTGAAAACCCACACACCCACTGTTATTGTATGTGAGTGTAATTTCTGCTTCTATGAGTTGAGTTGATTCAATCGTTTGATTCAGCATTGTTTGATTGTAATTACAACATTGTTTGATTACGGCATTGTTTGATTCAAGTGTAATGTGAGCGTAATTACATAATTGTTTGATTCAAGTGTAATGTGAGTGTAATTTCTACTTCTATGAGTTGAGTTGCCTTGCCAAACAAGAATTTTCCTTAAAAAATTGCGTCAACGTGAAAAAACCCGACCCGACCCGACCCGAGATTTATCATGGGTAGGGCCGGGTTTGGGAATCGTGGGTTTTCCGAAAAAAAAACCCGACCCGACCCGACCCGAGATATTTCTCGGGTAGGGTTGGGTTCTCCAAAACCCGACCCGAGTTGCAGCCCTAGTGAGGCCGCTCTTGTCACCGTGACCTCGTCGTCTTCTTCACTGTATTTTTTGAAACCCTGTTTGGGAAAAGTTTCTGGAAAAACTTCAAAATTCCACCGACGAAGATCCAGCCGTCAGATCGACCCGTACTTGGTGGCATTGGAACCGTGAGACCGCCCTCTACACAGCCATACTGACCGTTCACAGATCCAATCTCCGGATCGCCATCTTTAGAATTAGGATAAAACTAAAACTTGATATTTCTGCCAATTTTAATGGTGACTCAGCCTCTGATTTCCCAGATTAATAATCTTTAATATTCAAAACAATTTTATAACATCTGATTTCTAAACTCTTAAAAATCGATTCCGATTTAATTTAGAAAGTAGATGAATAAAATCAGTTTGAATTACACCACAATGGAGAATTGATCTTTACTAGATCAATCGACACAAGGCGAAGGTCGGCTCTGATACCAACTGTTAGACTTTATTTAATTCAAAATAATGCGGAACTTACCTCCGGCCATGACGATTAGAATCAAAGATCACGAATCCCTTGAGCTTTGGTGAACCACCATCACGATCTCCGCTACGCATGAACAAAGAGAAGAGAGATCTTCTAATCTTGAGAAGATCGTAGGGCTCGATCGATGGACTTGCAGGCACAATTTTCCTCTCAGATTAGGGACCCTCTTAATGATGGAACTTTAGCTACAACTATAACGTATGAGTGTTGTTCCCATCAAACACAACCCATATTTATAGATTTTGGCAGAAACAAATTTGTGTCCTTCCACAACTCTAACAATCATGTGTTTTAGAGTTTCCAAAACACTTGAGATTTATCCCTAAGACTACCTTTTTAATATTACACAATGTGAAAAGAAAACCAACGTTTCTTTCTTTATAGTGGGTCCCACCAATGTGGGCCACACAATAAAATGCCAGTACATGGTTCTTGAATTTCGACAGTATGCTAATTGTTTTGGAGACATTTTATTGTAATCAAACGTACGTAGATTTTCAATATACATTTGAGGAGGCATGTTAAGATATTTCAGCTCAGATATGGTAAGATCTGACCATTGATCGTCTTGGTGGCAGATACGGGAAGTTGGTTATTTAAGGTATGTAGGCCTGGTTGGGAAATAGGCTAGGATTATCTTTTCCAAATCTTACCTTTATCATTTTCTATGTTTATCTGTAAGTTCTTATTTAAACACCATTTCTATGTTTATCTGTAAGTTCTTATTTAAACACCAGTTAATGTTAGGAAGGAGGGAGAGAGAGATGACAATCAACCCATCTTCATCATGGTTCTCGAATTTCTGCATTTCTGCTCTGAGAGCCAAAACCCCAAGCAGTTCCCCTGGCGAAGGCCTTGTTCGCCGTCTTAATCTCTTTGATCTCGTGCTACTCGGGATTGGGGCTTCGATCGGTGCTGGAATCTTCGTCGTCACAGGAACTGTGGCACGCGATGCCGGACCTGGTGTCACAGTTAGTTTTATACTTGCTGGAGCAGCATGTGTGCTAAATGCATTGTGCTATGCTGAGCTTTCATCGCGTTTTCCTGCTGTAGTTGGTGGAGCATACATGTATTCCTACGCCGCCTTTAATGAACTCACTGCTTTCCTTGTTTTCACACAACTAATGCTTGACTATCATATTGGCGCGGCTAGCATATCGCGAAGCTTAGGAAACTATATAGTGACAGTATTGAAGCTCAATCCCTATTTGAAGGAACATTTTCCAAGCTGGATTGGGCATGGCAAAGAGCTATTTGGAGGAGTTCTATCCATCAACATATTGGCTCCCATTCTACTTATTCTCTTAACAATAATTCTATGCCGAGGTGTTGGGGAATCATCCATTGTGAACTCTATTATGACTGCAACAAAGGTAATAATTGTTATTTTCGTCATCATTGCTGGTTCTTTTGAAGTGGATGTATCAAATTGGTCTCCTTTTGCTCCAAATGGTTTTGAAGCTGTTGTTACTGGAGCAACTATAGTCTTTTTTGCATATGTTGGATTTGATGCAGTGGCTAATTCAGCTGAAGAGTCTAAAAAACCACAGAGGGACTTACCCATAGCCATCCTTGCAAGCCTTTTTATTTGTGCAATATTATATATTGCTGTCTGCTTAGTGATTACTGGAATGGTGCCATACAAGTTTCTTGGTGAAGATGCTCCTCTAGCCGAAGCTTTTAAAGCAAAGGGGCTGAAATATATGACGGTTTTGATCAGCATAGGTGGCATTGCAGGCCTCACTACAACCCTTCTGGTTGGTTTATATGTTCAATCTAGGTTGTATCTTGGACTTGGAAGGGATGGTTTACTACCTTCAATTTTCGCGAAAGTACACCCTCTACATCACACGCCAATCCATTCTCAAATTTGGGTTGGTGTGATTGCTGGTATCTTGGGAGGGTTATTCAACGTGCATCAACTATCGCACATTCTTTCAGTTGGATCACTAACTGGCTATTCTGTTGTTTCAGCTTGTGTCATAACCCTTCGTTGGAAGGATAATGAAGAAAGTGATCAAGTCTCTAAGAGGTGGATTTCTACCTCGCGTGAAGGTGTCATCTGTATTGTTGTAGTTGCCTGTTGTGGATTTGCTGTAGGGCTCTTCTACCGTTTCAAAATCTCATTTATCTTTTCAATCGTAGCTGCTTTGATAGCAGTGTTAGCTATTGCTGCTCTTTGTTTTCGCCAATTCTACACAGACCCACCTGGGTTTTCTTGCCCTGGAGTTCCGTTTGTGCCGGCTATCTCCATCTTTTTCAACATCTTCTTATTTGCACAGCTCCACAAAGAGGCTTGGGTGAGATTTGTTGCTGTCAGTATCATCTCTATTGGAATATATGTTTTTTATGGGCAATATCATGGGGATCCTGCAGTAAGTTCAGACCAAACAATTATTTCTAACACGGCCCCAGCCGAAGTTTCACAATAGTCATCATGTATGGTATTTGATATAGTATATTATGTAACCAGTGAGACAACCCGTCGAGTTAGAAGTTATTTTTAATCGAAAAGAAATAGAAAAGTTTTTTGTCTTCCCTATACATTCTCTGATAGTTGGCATCTGAATTAAGTATTAAGTATACATTTACGAAGGACTCACTTGGCAAACCGATACAATCTTTCATGGATATGTACCCTTTGGTGGGAAAAATAATAAATTAATCATATTTCAGAAATAAGAAGGCTAATATCAGCAATAACAAAAGGAGCACAAAGAAAAGAACCACATTGTCCCCCAAGTATATACTTGCATCCGAAGTTCAGAATATACAGCTGTATGATCAGTGTCATAAGTATATACTTGCATCCCTAGTTAGTGTTGGAGTCTCTCTTCAGCATCTCCATGGCTCAACTGACCATCCTAGTCTCCAAGAGCAAACAACATTTCCGGTTGTAATTTGTAAACATATTGTTTCGTCTTAATCCATGCCACACTATACGCAATTAATTGCTAATGCCCTGTTCGTTTGGGATTATGACAACCGATTGCCACCCCCCAATCCGATTATTGGATCCAAAATTAATGTAATTTTGGGTCCAATAATCGGATTGTGGGGTGGCAATCGGTTGCCACAATCTCAAACGAACAGGGCCTAAGAGATGTGAAGTTGGAGAATCCTCAATCATAAAGGCTGAATACAGATCTATAAAACGAACAATGATAACCAATTTATGAGGAAGTTATTTTATGTCAAAAGCAAACTGCAAGAAATTCAAAGTTTCATGATATTAAGAAACACTTAGAATGACAATTACCTGTTTTGTTGCACGTGAATCTCATATATCTGCAAAATCGAATAACAACAATTCTCTGTTTTTACATGGATCACACACTATATTGCTGCATGGTAATTGGAAACTCCTCTCCATGCCATGTTATAGGGTCTGGAGAATGTCATTAAGGAAAATGGAAAAAAGAAAGAAAACAGAACGAAATGAAAATAATTTATCTGTATGTATTTTTTGGGTTCGCTTGTTCACATTATCAATTGGGTTAATTCTTTTTATCTCTCTCATGGGAATCAAGACTTGCAAACTATCAAAAAATTCAAGAGAATGTCAGTAAAGAAGAGATGCTATCTATACAGGAATGATAAACTGAAGGGGACATCACATGCCGCTCTACGTACACTTTTTTCTACACATGAATCTCATATCTGCAGAAGCAAGAGTAACAATACTCTGTTTTGTTGCATGGATCACATGACATATATACTATTGCATGCTAATTGGCAAGCCCTTTTCATGCCACATCATAGGATATGAGGCATGTCATAAAGGATAGCAGAAAAAAGTAAAAGAAAACAAAGAGAAATGAAATGAAACAATGTTTGAGAAATTTGAAAAACTCTGTCAAGGTGTTGGGACAAACATGTCTGTTATTAAATAAGGTCCATTTCTCGAATAATATCAGACATGTTGCATGAATACCAAGGTTCCAAGTTTGATATATTTTTCATATATATTAACGAAGGTTCCAAGACTTGATGGCTAGGAGCATAACAGAGAACATGACCTTAGATAGGAGAGAATGGAAGAAAATGATCCATGTAGATGAACCCAACTAGTGTCAGGATTAGACTTAGTCAATTTGAGCCGGGTAGATTCTTTCACCTGCTTCATGAAAATTTTCTAAAGGTAAAAGGATTCATTAGCCGATCCCAACTAGTTTGGGACAAAGGCTTAGTTGAGTTGAGTTGAGTTGAGTATTAACCGAGAATCCAAATTAAAACCATAATGAATAACAGAGAAATGACTAGAAATTTTCTCCAAATAGAAATCTGACAAATAGTTCAAAAATATACCTGGAAGACAAATTGTATAGCCCCACCATTTATGTCTCAGAGAATCGGTGCCACTGCTGGATTATTTGTATTAATAAATACATCTACGCAGCATGAAACCTTTAAAATTGATTCTGTCAATTACAACTTTAAAAAAAGCGTAACTGCACTAGTGCACTTGCATCCTAATTTAGAAACCTTGTCATAGCTCTTAAGTAACTTGAATTGAAGCTATACTGTATTGAAATGGGATCAAAAATAAAAAAGAATAATCAGAGAATGGAAGATGTGATGTGTGGTTACAAATGAGAGAAGGCCCCCTACATTCAGCAGAAGATCTCTTCAATCATTCTTGTGATGCACGACTTAAATCCAAAGATCATCTATGTTGAGTTCTTGAGAAGTCAGCAACTTCTGTTTCTACAAAGGAATGTCCAGGCAATCATTAGAAAATTCTATTAAACAGAAAACTCAAGTTGAAAACAGAGGATTCTAAGGGGCCGTTTAGATACGCGGATTTTAGAATCCGGGATTTCTTCAAAATTGTAGCTAAGAGACAAGAGAAGAAGCAGGCCAGCCGTCGGTTTTACTCATTTTTTACTTCTTGCCCTTTTTTCCGTCTGCAAGAGAGTAGCAGATCCTCCCATATTTCCAGGTTTTAGAAATCTTAGGATGCAGGAGAGACTTTTAAAACCTAAATTTCTCACTTAATATCCAAGAAATGCTGTCAGGACAGCAAACAGCAGCTTGATCATGAACCCTCTTTTACACTGTTTTCAAACTTAAAACCTGGATTCTAAAATCCGCGAATCCAAACGGCCCCTAAAGTTCTCCGTGTCTTAATAATTATGTTTTATCACATTTTCATGTATTTTCTTTTTAAATTTGAAATTTGAAATGTAAACTGATCTTTTTTAACCTTAATAAATTCCCATAAAATTTTGAGACCTAAACTTACTAAATTCAACAAAATTTTGAGTTACAACATTGTATATGCTTATTTTCAAAGAATTACAACACCAAAAATTTTTGTACATTAAAATTCTCTGAACAATAAGTGGCTGAAGTAGAAGTAGAGTTTCTGAAATCTTAGAGGTGCAAAATTTACAATTTCATTTTACTTCTAGAACCTCTAATTTCAGTACATTAAGAAATAACAGAAATTGGAGTTGACATGCTCATGTGATGTGAAAACAATCTCCTATAGAAACACATCAAAACCCAGATGAGGAAAGATGAAAAAAATCATAATGTTTTACTCTGAACCAAATCTCACCTTCTTTGTTGTCTTCAAAGGTTTTGGACTGTTGATTCCAACCAAGCCTGTATTTCTGCAATAAAAAGGAGAGGTAGAAATAATCAGTTCACCCAAGAATCAGTTCTCCTGCAGAGCACCCAAACCAAACAACAACAGGAAAAAAAAAACCATAACAGAAAGGGGAAAAAACATTTTTTCTTCAAGGCATTTCATCATCCAATTCGTGTGAGTGTGAAACATCTATTGGAAATCAAAGGGTCTCACCTTCTTTAGATTTCACTTCATCTTATGTTTTTTCTTTGCAAACCAAAACCAACCCACACATTAGAATGCAATGAAAAGCAAGGATATAAAGAAGACCCATGAAAATGGGAAGAAAATACTTATTGCCCTTATGGGAATGTCGACGCTGTCCGAGAGTGGATGTATTCTTTGGCGTTTTTCCAGGTTAGATTAAGATGGTAATTATACTGTACAAACATTTCAATTGTAAGAACATCATTTCGCTTGTATTGTTATATAAAAGTGTAGTTTAGTGCAAAAATTTAAAGTTTAGTTTGCACGGAGATTGCCCAAATCCAGTCAAGCTTCAAGAACCAACTGTATGATTTGAAATATCTTAACGTTCTCATCTGACTTAAGCAGGGTCCCGGGAGACGACAGGGGTGTTCGTTCTGTTATAACCGAACCGAGTAGACCGAAATTTGATAACCGAAATAATATAGTTATCAAATTTCAATAACCGAAATTTCCATAAACCGAACCAATTAAAAATTCGGTTATTCGGTTATAACCGAATAGTGGGAGAAAAATAGGGAAAAAAGCAAAATCTCGGTTCGGATTGGAGGGCTAGGATCATTCTATCGAAATGATTTTTTGAGCACAACCTAATTAAGTTGTGGACAATCAAATGGATGGTTTTGATCATCCTACGAAGTGACCATATAGCACTTTTTTGGGGAAAATAATGGTTTTTATCCATAATTTCGGTTATTCGGTTAACCATATTTTTTTTTTGAGATAACCGAACCCGAACCCGAATAACCAAATTTCCAAAAAAAAAAAAAAAAAATCGAAACCGAACCGACCAAACCAATTCGGTTCAGTTTTGTTATAACCAAATAATGAACACCCCTACCCGGAGTCCAAAGACACTTGAGAGGTTGGGAGTGAGAAAAGGGGAAAAAAGACAATTGTAAGTAGTCGTATTTTTGTGCCTCTTAACGCGCCCCCCCCCTCAATGCTCCAATGCTCTCTTTTGCAATTGGGCCAATGAATATTCCATGGAATATTTCTCTATGCTTGCCAAACACGTTCTTAATGAGGTTGGGGTAATAAGTTTACTTCAAGCAATAGTGGGGTTGTTGACTTTTTATTCCATATTATGAGGTATTTTTATTTTTCCGCAAGATTCCCTTGTAGTTATTTTAGGTCACGTTTGGATTCCTCATGTTTTTGCATTTGGATGCTGCCACCTTGCTCCAGTCGCGAGGGTGAACGTACTTGCCACAAATATGGATCTCCAAATAATGTCTCACTTAACATATTTGAAAACCAGATCTTTTTTCATTGTTGTAGCTGATTTGGAAATCTAAGGATTTGATCCAGATCCAAATGTTTAACTACCAAATGTGAGAAATCCAAATATAAATCTTGTGGGTATTCAAATGTGGCCTTAGGGAATTGATATATTCGCTTCCTTTTCTTACTTTGGACTGGGGTGTCAACAAATCCACTTCACATCGGATTCACCTATGCCTTAGTCACGATCCATGCAAATTCCTTATCGGTCAAATCAAATTCGGAGTGTTCTTCGGATCCTACTTCCCGTGCCCCGGTCACAATCCACTTCAAAATCGGACCATCGGAGAGTCCCTACTTACATTGCACACAATTAAAATGTTAAAAATAAGTTAGAATGCTTAGTCGACTATGAGTAAACCACTTTCCTTTACTGGATCATAAGATATGTAGTATCCTACTATGTCCTACTTACATTGTACACAATTAAAATGTTAAGAAGAAGTTAGAATGCTTAGTCGACTATGAGTAAACCACTTTCCTTTACTGGATCATAAGATATGTAGTATCTCCCAAATGACTCAGAGCCCTAGTACTTGCACAATGATAAAAATCCATGAACAGAGCTGTTCACCAAATGAAATCCAAATAGGACTTTTGAATAAACAAATGAATTAAAATGTGATTCCTTTTTATCTTGACTGAAACTTGAAGATTGCAAATAGACACCGAGAGCAAAAAATGAGATCCATACTGGTCGTTTCTTTCTAGTTATTGCGGATGGAGCATACACAAGACAAGATTGTGTCTATCGACGGAATGGAGTGGCCTAGTGGATTAGGATATGAGTGAGCGACTAGCAATGACTGAGTGGATTGAGGTTACGGGACGAAAATGGAGGAAAAGGAAAGTGAATCACAAAATCACGTAAATGTGAAATTTATTTGCTTTTACAGAAATACCCTGCACATTACATAATTACTTACTTTAAAAGGGTATTTTTTGTAAAAATATTTTGGATCTTGACTATCCATCAAATTTTCTTTGCATGTGTGGATCCGATCCCTAAAAATTTTAGGATCATGTGATGAGGATCCAAAACACGTCCATGGTTCTTTCTAGTATGACCATATCCCGTCCATTAAAGTTCGGATTCAGAGTATCCATCGGACCGTCTAGATCCATTGACACCCCTACTTTGGACAGCCCCCTCCAGTGTATTTATGACTACTCTTTTACACTAGAAGGGGATGTCCCAATTATGAAAAATGGGCTAATTTATCATTTCCCTTATTTTAATGTGACCCTTTTCTCAGATTTTATTTGGTGTAAGCCTGTACAGTCAAGTATTTTTTTTAAAAGATCGAATCCAGTGATTTTTTTTTTGGGCACAACCTGTTTCCCTTGTGGCCCATCAAATGAACGGTTTGGATCATCCTATGGTGTGGCCCCTACAATACTTTTGAAAAATACTGGAGTATATGCACTTCCACCATATAAAAACTCAAACCTTTTTCTTTCATTGGCGGGTATAAAAACTACCAGGAGCAGACAAAGAGTCGGAAAATCAAAGCTTTGAAAACGGGGGAAGAGAGAGAGAGAGAGAGAGAGAGATTGAGCTAAAGAAGAGAACACTGTAAATCCTTTACATAAAACCCCTCTTCTCCTCACACACCCAAAACCCCGTTTTCAACTCTGATCAGAATTCAGAAACTTCCAGAACCTTCTAGAAGCATTCCCTCCACACACACACACACACACACACACACACAAAACAAAACCCTTCCTTCTTCTGTAAATTTTTGTAGGTAAAAAAAAAAGGGGAGAAAAATTTTACAAGGAAAATGAAGATGTACGGACGGAATTTAATGGACGGAGCTGAGACGGGGCTTGAAGGTTAATTTTTCCTCATTGGATTACTCTTTCTCGATTTGAATTTCAATTTCATCGGAATTTTGTTCCATTTAGGGTTTTGAATTAGGGTTTAGGTTATTTAAGATATAGAGATAGAAAGAGAGTGGTGGGATTGGGTTAATGTTGGGTAATTATTGCATTACTCCTCGATTTTGATTTCAATTTCATCTGGGTTTTCTAGCATTTAGGGTTTGGAATTAGGGTTTAGGTTATTTAAGATATAGAGATAGAAACAGAGTGGTGGGATTAGGTTAATGCTGGGTGATTCTATCATTCCTTACCCTCGAGTTTTATTTCAATTTCATCTGAATTTTCTAGCATTTAGGGTGTGGAATTAGGGTTTAGTTATTTCATTTTCATCTGAATTTTCTTGCATTCAGGGTTTGGAATTATGGTCTAGTTATTTAAGATATGGAGATAGAAAGAAAGTGGTGGAATTGGATTAATGTTGGGCGATTCTAGCATTACTCCTTGATTTTTATTTATATTTAATCTGAATTTTCTAGCATTTAGGGTTTGGAATTAAGGTTAGGTTATTTCAGATATAGAGATAGAAAGAGAGTGGGGAAATTGGGTTAATGTTGGGTGATTCTAGCATGACTTCTGGATTTTGATTTCCATTTCATCTGAATTTTCTAGCACTTAGGATTTGAAAGTAGGTTATTTCAGATATAGAGATAGAAAGAGAGTGGTGGAATTGGGTTAATGTTGGGTGATTCTTGCATTACTCCTCGATTTTGATTTCAATTTCATCTGAATTTTTTTTAAGGTTTGGAATTAGGGTTTAGTTATTTCAGATCTCGAGATAAAAAGAGAGTGGTGAAATTAGGTTAATGTTAGGTGATTTTTTATTGCATTGTAGAATCAATGTGGCAGTTGGGATTAGGCGGAAGGGATTCGTACCCGGGGCGTCCCGGCGAGCCCGACTGCGTGTACTATATCCGTACCGGGTTCTGCGGCTTTGGAGCTAGGTGCCGCTTCAATCATCCCCGTGATCGCAGCACGGTAATCCCTAAACCCTCTCGTGTTTTTCCCCATAATCTAGGGTTTGATGATCTGTGGTTTTCGGCGGTCCTTTGAATTCGTTTTCTGTTGGAATATGTGGAATTTTGATTTGTTTGCACAATTCACAACTAAAGTTTTTCAAATTGGGTTCTAATCATTAGGGGGCAGTTTCGATACAAGGATTTTCTAATCGAGGATTGTAAAACTGGATTTTACAAGCTAAAACCTAGATTTTATTAGCTAAAAGCTGATTTTTATTAGCTAAAAGCTGATTTTTATAAGCTAAAACCTGAATTTCATAAGCTAAAACCTGGATTGTACATTTTCATGATTGTAAAATCTAGGTTTTTTATTATAAAATTAATGTTTTAGCTTATAAAATTCAGGTTTTAGTTTGTGAAATCCAGGATTTTACAATCCTCGATTATAAAATCGATGAATCCAAACGGCCCGTAGGTGTTGTTGGATTCTTGGTTAAGTTCTGAAATTTGTAGATTTGTTTAAATGCAATGAAGAGATCTGTATGTCAACAATGAAAATTTGATTCTTTCTTCTATGAAATTTAGAATGCTTATTTTATCATTAGGTTGATGAATTCAGACCCGGAGGGGGGGAGTATCCAGAGCGCGAAGGCCAACCTGTTTGTCAGGTACTATTTTGTTGGGACTTTATGACTAAGGGACAAGTATTGAATGCCAACTGGATGCTTTATTAATCGATCTTGGACAATTTAGACCCATGGTCCTCGACTTAATTTGTTTTCTTAGGTTCACCAAAAAAAATTATTTGGTTTTATTTCACCGACACTATGAATTCAGGACAGAGAAGTTTCAATTGATTGTAAGCTGAGTTTACAGGAACCAGTTTTGATTTCCCCCGCCTTTAATTTGCAGTATTTTTTGAAGACTGGGACTTGCAGATTCGGTGCTTCATGCAAGTACCACCATCCTAGACATGGAGGTGGATTAGTGGGCCCGTTGTCATTAAATCATTACGGATATCCATTACGGCCGGTTAGAATTCTTGTGTACCTGCCCATATCTTTATGTTTTCTTTTTCTAAATAAGCGTAAAATTCTTTTAGTAGTATGCAGTGGCACATACAACCAGTGGGCTTTGTTTTGAGTTTTCTAATGTTTTATAACAAGGCATAATGGTTCACTTGCCTTAAAATTTTAGGAAATAGTCCCGCCCTAAAATTTGGGGTGGGGATACCCTATGTCATAAAAAATAAAAAATAAAAATCACTTGCATCTTACTGGAGAAACTTTGATCAGCATATGATATCATTTAAAATGATGATTTTCTTGCACAGGGGGAGAAAGAGTGCTCCTATTATGTGAAAACGGGGCTGTGCAAGTTTGGTGTAAACTGTAAATTCCATCATCCAAACCCAGCTGGCATCTCGATGCCAGCACCTTCACCTGCTTTTTATCCGACGGTGCAGTCTCATTCAGTTTCATCTCATCAATACGGAGGAGTGGCCAGCTGGCAACTTGCACAGCCACCACCGCTAGTACCTAGTTCATATTTGCAAGGACCTTATGCTCCTGTGCTGATTTCTCCAGGGGGGATGGTTCCATTTCCGAGTTGGAGCCCTTATCCGGTTGGTGAACTCTTCACTGAAAAACTTTATTTGCTTTTGTAGTATGAATGTGTTCAGATCATATCATTTATTGTTCTCTTATTATTATTCCATGTGAAAACAGCCATCCGTAAGCCCCGTGGTTTCCCCTGGTGCACAAAATATTGTTGGAACGGCCCCCCCATATGGGCCCGCATACCCTGGACCTTCTTTGCCCTTTTCTTCTCCTGCTGGACTTTCAAGCAGTAGTCAGAGAGAGAATACGTTTCCAGAAAGACCCAACCAGCCTGAATGTCAATTCTATATGAAAACGGGGGATTGTAAATTCGGCTCCTCATGTAGATACCATCATCCGCCAGAATGGGTTGTGCAGAAAGAAAATTATGCCCTTAACTCCATGGGTCTTCCTTCGCGTCCGGTATGCATCTCACTTCTTATTTTGGCTTCTTCCATTCTCTGAAATAGCTGTTTACATTTTGCTCTTTGTTGATTGGTGAAAATCAAAGGAAACTAGAACTTTATATTTTACAACCATTATATTAGATTGATGGGCATTACCTTATTTTTTCTCTAGTTAATTGAGTTAAACTTGGGGATGATTACCCAAAACCTTCTTTTTTTTCTTACAAAGTTAACAAGAATTTATTTAAAAAGAAAAATAGAACAACTACAAGGGAACATCATTGGGCAACCTGGCCCAAAATACATAATGGATCTAGAGACTGCCGCTTTAGCCAATCTATCAGCCAGATCATTTTTCACCCAAGGAGTATCAGAAAGAAAATGCCCACGCTCTAAATCACAATTGAATCAATGAATCCCGCGAGTCTCCATGGTCCAGTGTCCTTTCCATGGGCCCAAGAGATTTCATTAGCCAAATCGCCTTCAATTTCTAGTGTTCCCTCAAAAGGCTAAAGAAGGCCACATCCCAAAATGAAGAGCTCTCAGCTCAGCCATAGAAGAATTCACATGCCCAATTGGACCCGAAAAGGAAAGCAAGATTTGCCCGTCGCTATCCTACAAGCACCACCTATCACCACCGGGCTGGGGTTTCCATGGGAGTGATCATAACATTCAATTTCATAAAAGTAGGCGGCAGAGGGTGCCATTTGGCTACTGTTTTTCTTTTAGTCCCTCTACCATTCAAGGTATCATGCCAATTCTCTAGGATTTAGCCAATTGAATATCACCAGCACTCTTTTTCTGAGATGCCCAATTGGCCATCAAGAGCTTTTTTTTTCCAGACAATTGATACCACAAAAGAAAAATTTTCATCAAAAGTCTGAGCAGTTCTTCTCCCCTAAATACTCCACATCACAACAAAAGGAATGGTCTCCCAAAGGATCACACTGAGAGAGCCATGCCTCCCGATGCTCTTATGCTCCAAAAGGCCTGTGACTGTACCCAAAGAAAACCCACCCAACCCCAAGCCAATCATATAAATGGGACTAAATCACAGCCACTTCTTTGTAATGAACAAACAGGTGATCCACCGACTCTTCATCATTAAGGAACATATACATTTAGCCATCTGAAACTTCCGTCTCTTCAACTTTTCCACTGTATTGATTATCTTGAGCATCTCTGTCCAACAAAAAGCTTGGATCTTAGTTAGAACTGAAGCCAACCAATCCTTCTTCCAAGGAAAATGAACGGCCCTTGAAGAGGATAGCAACTTGAAAAAGAGCCATCTGAAACTTCCACCTCTTCAACTTTTTCACCGTATTGATTATCTTGAGCATCATTGTCCAACAAAAAGCTTTGATCTTAGTTAGAACTGAAGCCAACCAAACCATCTTCCAAGGATAATGAACGGTGCCTGGAGTGGATAGCAACTTCAAAAAAGAGCCGGCGAAGAATATGGCCCTAGGATCCGAGGCCCAAACTCTGCGATCTTCCATTATCTGAGAAATGAGAAATAAAAGAGTCCTCAAGAATATAAAATAAGGCTAACCAAACAATCAAATTCAAGATCCTTAATGTTTCTATATAAAGCCCATGCTTAAATTGCCCTCTCCCACGCTCGTATTGCAATAAAAAATGCTCACATTCTAAACTCTCACGATCCTAAGGATTCTTGGACAATCTTGGGATAAAGGACTCTCCTCTTCACGAATCATGCCAATAACTTGCCATTTCCCCATTGCTTACCCTTAACCTAACCCATTTGTGGAACTATTAAAAGATAGGAGACACTGATCTCCAAGCTTTCAAGCCTCCACCTCTAACCTAACCTACCAATATCCCACCCATCCGTCCTTTCCATATATTTTCCTCTGATGATTCTCCTCCAAAAAGCCTCCCTCTCCTCCTCAAACTTCCATAACTATTTTTCCAAGAAGAGCCTTGTTTCTAACCACGAGATTATCTAGGCCCAAACCACCATTTTTCTTTGGTAAACAAGACACATCTCAATCCACAAGGTGCTTTCAGTTTTCCTTTTTAGCTTCCCAAAGAAAATTATACTACAACTTTTCTATTCTATCCAGATTGCTACTCCCACAAGAATTTTGAACAAGGACATTTTTTTTTGAGATGGTAACAAAAAATATTAAGAGGAAAAGACATTAGAAAGGAAGGGCAGATGTTGCCCTCACATAAAAACTCTCAATGTTCTAGGGTGGATCGATTTTTATTGCCATTAGGTTGGGCAGATCATGTCCCAAATCTTGCTCAAATTGTGCTTCCCTGGCTAATCTCGGAGCTATCGCCTATTTGGTTGGTTCAAAAAGCAAACTCATCCTTTCAGATTTGATAATGTATGGCTAAAGGTTCTTGGTCCGAAAGAGCTTTTAAAAAGCTGGTAGAAGGAACCAGAAGTACATGAGTGGAATGGTTTCGAGTTCTCGATGCACCTTAAATTTTTCAAAAGTAAAATTAGAAGATTGGAGGAAAGCATTTTTTGGGTTGCTGAATCTTTAAATAGAGGAAAGCAAAGGCGGGTTGAAGGCTTTGGATAAGGAGACGGCTGTGTTTACTCGCATATCGGGACAGTTTTTCATTGCTGTATGAAGTGTTGATGTTTGTTGGACCTTATTGGCAGACAACTAGGGTTTGGTTCTCCTATTTCCAGTTGTCTAGGTGTATAAAGTCAAACTGGAATTGTATAAGCACTCCATTGGGGTCCCTCTGAAATCATAATACTTGATATATGACAAGGTCATGCTTCCAAATTTTACTGTCCAATAGTTATGTATGTGATTAGGTTTGGAACTTTACACCAAATATTGCTCTTCGAAGAGTTGCTTCATTGCTAATAACTCTGCTACGTTTCACAATGTCTTTCTGTGTTGTCATTTGTTGTCCTGCTTGTCTTTTACATCCTAATACTTCACTCATGCCTTTTCTTCACTCTTCATTAAAAAAAAGACTTTTCAGCTAGGGTTTTGGGTAGATTTCTTATGCAGGTGCTGCTTGTCTTTTGCTACTCCTGTTGCAGATTATTCTGTTTCCTATGAACCGGTTTACTTTTCCACTGCCTTTTGTGTTTGGCTTCTGATCTTTTCCTTGTCTTTGTATGTTTTCCTTTACTTATTTTACTGCCCAATATCACATGAAATACAATGATAATAGCATTTTCTGACTCGCCTTATGTGCTCTTGTGCACCTTTGAAGTCAACATGTTTTCTTTGCATCTCAATCCTTTTTTATGACATGGGGTATCCCCACCCCAATTTTAGGGTGGGACTATTCCCTACGGATGTGCGCAATCACCCTCAAACTCGCATCAATGGGGAGCATACCCATAACTTTAAGCCAAAGAGCGACACCTGTATGGGTTGCATCTCCAATCTTATATCTAACTTATAAGGTCTATGATTCCTTTGGAAGATTCTTACATGTATATTTACCAATTGACCGAGGTTAGTTACTTCTATGGGGATCCATAAAATTTATTCAGGTTAGCAGGCAGGTTTATCTCCATTGAATGCTTTTGAATGGCTTTGAGGTTTACACTAACAGTGTTCAAACTGGACTTTCAAAGGGACTTTCAAAATGAAACAAAGTGAGTAGTACCATATCAAAGTATAGTAGTGTGGGTATCACTCCCCTTAATATCTTAATTTCATTTTTATATTAAGGATTTGCTAGTGTCCGTCGCAAAAGGCATTTCACGGATGGGCTGTTGCATGTGAGAGCAGCCACAGAGGCTCACTTTTCCAGCAGATTTTGTCTTCATTCACAAGGTGGCTGCTCTCACATGCAACAGCCCATTTGCGAAATGACTTCTGCGACGGACGCTAGCAAATCCCATGTGTGTGTGTGTGTGTGTGTCCGCGCCTCTCCTATAAACTCGTGTTAGTTTCAAGTTGTAACTGTTCACACAACTTGATTGAAGTAGTTTTCTGAAAATTGTTTTTTTTTATATATGGTGGTATGGTGGTTGTAACTTCATTTTTTTTTCACCATTGTCAACTCAAATCCAGATCTTTTTTTTTGCTCGATGCTTGTGTGAACATTTTGAATGCTTTGTTTGAAGTCCTTTTTGTATTTGATCTTATGGCATTATTAACAGGGTGCTCCACCTTGCACTTTTTACGCGCAACATGGTGTGTGCAAGTTCGGTCTGACATGCAAATTTGATCATCCGATGGGAACACTGAGTTACAGTCTGTCTGCGTCTTCTCTTGCTGACATGCCAATTGATCCCTACCCCGTTGGATCATCGCTCACTACCTTGGCCACATCCTCATCCTCGGAAATGCGTCATGACTTTGTTGCTGGGTCTCACAAGGATTCTTTCACAACCAGAGCACCATGATCCGAGACAAGAATACCATCAACTGAAAACACTTCTAGTATCTCAGTTGGTTCAATTTTTTCCAAGGGTTGTTGGCTGCCTTCTCAGTCTCATGTCCAACCCTCCAGTAATAGTTCTGCTCCTTCGAGTGTTAGCGGTAGTGCATGTCATGGCGGTGGAGAGTCCTAGTTCAAGCTGATCAAACTCACACCCCATTCTTCATATTTCATCTTTGAGGGAATGTAAATATTTTTGTGTTTTACATTCTCAGTAAGAACTTTATTCCCCTTCTTCCAGGTCCAGGTCTCTTCGACCCTGCATTCATATAAACTGTGTCCAACATTGCCATCTCAAATAAGCTAGCCGTCTTCAAAAGGTATAGCAAGCCTGTACTCATCCACCTCTCTTGCCTATTAACCGTCACAGAAAAGTCTTCCTTTAAGGCTCTGTTTCTTTTGACGTAAAATGGGTGTAAAACAATTTTTACGCTCATTTTTCTACTTAAAAATGAGCATAAAATTTTGCTTTGCGTCCATTTTACGTCAAAAGAAACAGAGCTTAAAGGTAAAAAAACTGCAGCTCTCTCTCCCTCTCTCCATCTTTGGTGTCTGTTTTTTTTTTTTTTTTTTTTAATGCCCTGATCGTTATGAAATGAAAGGATCAGGTATGTTCTAGGCAGTCCCACATTTTTCCTGTGTCTTTTCTGCTTTCTTTGCTAGGCTTCCAAGATTCATATTCTAAGCTTATTTCCTCTACTTAAGAAGTAGGGATTGGATGGTTTATTGTGATGAGACTTGAATTGCTTGATAGCCTCTATTTAAATAAAAGCAGCAGCACTCTGACTTGTATTAAATTTGCTCTTCTTCTTTTTTCCTCTGATCTCTACATCTAAACTTGCTTTTCTTTATATGCTTGATTGTTAAGATTCATGCACCTATTAGATTCAAATTGTCTTACTGTTACTCTTAAGTTGGTGATCAAATCCTATTGTAAAGTTATGTGCATTTGAATTTGTTAGCTTATTCGTCTTCCAAATATTGGGAGATGATAAATTTAGTACTGAGTTCTGTTAACCGATGATCTTGTTGAAGTATGGTGAGGCACACCCACTACAGCTTTGGGTCCCACCTTTGAATGATCTGAACCATCCATTTGATAGAACTTGTTTTGGATCTCCTATAGCCCAAAAATCATGTGCCTCACGTGCATTTTTTGTCGAATGTGAAATGTTGCCTAGATGTAGTTTTTGGCCGTCCATGTTTAATGAGGAAATGTACAGATTATTGGATGTTAGGAAGGGTGATTGGGGTGAGTCTTTTGCCATAGGAGATCCAAAGCAAGACATGGGGAATGGATGGTTCAGATCATTCAAGAGTGGGACCCATATTTCTCTCTCTCTCTCTCTCCCTCTCTCTCTCTCTCTCTCTCTCTCTCTCTCTCTCTCTCTCTCTCACACACACACACACACACACACAGTTGGGTCTCTATCTTCAGGAAAAACATCTCGTGTAAAATTTTTCCTAGGAATTTGTTTTTGCTTCTACAATTTACAGGGAAATAATATGGTTATGGCTTATTTAGAGGGTTATCATTATAAATTCAAGGTACCTCAAGTTACATTTTTATGTGTAATCAAACAGTGGAAAAGCAGGAAATTCTGAAAATATATATATATATATATATATATATATATATATATATTTTCCAAACTTTTTCAGAAAATTCCCACCATCCAAACAGGTGGATGTTTGGATCTAGGAAAATAAATCATGTGATTTTTTCCATGGCAAAAAATTAAGGTGGTAGTAGGTTTGCAATTTTCCTTGAGAAAATGTAAAATTTCAAATTAATAAAAAATTTCCATACATCTGAACAGGCCCTTATAGGGTTCTTTGGATGGACTTTAAGTAGACGGTAAAATGACATCATTTTTTCAAGTAAAAACAAAGTAGAAATTGTTAAGAGTGTGAGTTATTTTTGTCTTTTCACCTTATTAGGTTAGCTGTAAACATCCTAAGTTCCTAACTTATTTTTGTAAATTCTAATACAGAAATCTCTTTCTCCTTTCTCTCAATCAGAAACATCTCTGCCTCTCTCTTTTTCTCTAAGGCAACATGCTATTAGAGCCCTAGGGATCTTGATCCTGATCATGATCTTTTTCGTCTTCCCTTCTCTTTTGTGTATTTTCTTGAGATCCACAATACATATATACAGGGGAGAGGGAGATGCTCTTCTCTACACCGACGTTGGCCCTCCAACTGTTGTCATCCTACTGATTCTCGCTTTGGGCGATTGACGACATCTTTGGGCGCACATTGGCATTGTGGTGGTGTTTTCATCAAGGGTTTGAGTACTTGAAGCCATCTTTAATGTCTCATTCTCTAATTTATGTGATTTATTTTCGGTGAGATTCGATTCTTTCCTTTTCGTGCATATGGTACAATTTGATTGTGTTTATGTAGAAGTTATGACTATTGTGGTATGATAACTTTGTTTCTGTGTGGTTGGTGATGCATAAAGCCATCTATTGGGATCGACGACCATGTTTTGATTGTGTTAAGGGCCATTGTGGGGTGCCTTTTTGGAGTAATATTATACAAGGGATGATATATGACTGAATATATTGAGAATCAAGTGATCCAAATTGTGACTGTTAGTAACGATGGAGTGATATTATACAAGGGATGATATATGATTGAATCTATTGAGAATCAATTGATCCAAATCGTGACCGTTACTAACGATGGAGTTAGTCTATAGGGTACTTCAATTAAACTTATGAGAAAAATTACTAGTTGTAGAAACAAGCTATGAAAGTGTTTCTTGGTGCAAAAGGGAAGTTGAAATATATTTTAGCGGAACCTCCTCTTGAAACGGATCCGGACTATATTGCTTGGGCACACAAAAATTATGTGGGTATGCCGTTGTTGTGGAATAGTATGGAAGCACATATTAGTGCTAATTGATGTTTATGGAGACTGCAAAGGGTGTTTGGGAAAGAGTACAAAGTTGGTACTCTAATGATAAAAATACTTCTACTGCTGCATTTGTCGCCTCAGGTACCACTACCTTTCTTGTCTATCAGCAATCTAGTCCATGGGTCATTGACTCGAGCATCTAGGCATATGGCATGTCAGTTTTTGTTGTTTTCCTCACTTTATCCATCTAATTCTATGTCTTTTATTACTTTTGTTTATGGTAATACTCGTTCCATTGCCATGATACAGTATCTCCTTCATCATCTCTTACCCTTTCTTATGTTTATTATGTTCCTCAATTTCCTTTGAGTTTGTTGCCAGTTAGTCAATTACCTAAAACCTTGCAATGCTCATTCACTTTTTTTCTGCATTGTGTGTGTTTCAGGACCTCAAGACAAATGGGACGATGGGTGGGGGATACGAGCGTGGTAGAGTTTACTATCGGAAGTGTGATCCATATACGACTGTCATGCCTTGTCAATCCATCGTTTCTTCACTTCAGTGAGCACTGCTGTCTTAGACATCTTCCTCTGCCTATATTGGAGTCTCCGGTTCCTCTTCCCATTCTATTTCTAGTTTAGAGTGATGCTTGCAGTTAGACAAGCACTATCGTTACTCTTTTCCTTCTCGTTTGAATAATCGTGCATTACAGCCATTCGGTGTTATTCATTAGGGCTCGACAAGGGTTAAAAGTATCTTAGGTTTTATGTATTTTGTGACTTTTGTAGATGACCATTCCCGTTTGACTTGATCATATTTTCAATTATCTAATTCTTTTCGTCAGTTTGCCTTATCATTGTTTATTGCATCTGTTCCTAAGAGTTTGCAACAGGCACTTCATCTATTGAGTGCAAGAAGGCTATGGATGAAGAGATATTTGCTCTTCATCTAAATCATACTTGGAATTTATGTGATTTACCTCCTTAGAAACATGCTTTTGGTTGTCGCTAGGTGTATACCATCAAGTATCATTCTGATAGATCTATTGACAGCTTGAAGGCTAGTTTGGTGGCCAAAGGGTTTACTCAGGTTTTTGTGGGATGACTTTGAAAGCTTTTCGCTAGTTGCTCATCTTAATTCCATTCGAGTTATTCTCTCAGTTGCAGTTTCTGTATATTGGCCGTTCTCTCAGATTGATGTGTAGAATACATTTGTCCATGGAGATCTGCAAGAGGATGTCCATAGAGCTATCCTAGGTTTTGTTGCTCGAGGGGGAGTTGTACAATAAGGTACGTCAATTAAAGAAGGCAATCTATGGACTCAAACAGAGTATAGTTTGACAGATTTAATATGGTTGTAGCACTGTATGGGATGAAAAGGACATTGTTGAATTATTCTATATTTGTGAGGTGTCAGCTCAATGATATAATAGTATCAGTGGTGTATGTGGACGACGTTATTATTACTGGTAATAAAAGTTTGGGGATTTTTGAGCTAAAGCAGCATCTTAGTAGACACTTAAAGAGTTAAAGATCTCAATCCGTTGCGATATTTTCTGGGCATTAAAGTGGCAAGGTCAAAGTGATAATTGTATCTCTCAAAAGAAGTACGTGATAGACTTAGGTATGCGAAGTAGCTTTCCAATCAATAAAGCTGGCGCAGGAAGAAGTAGGACTGGACTTTTTGGAGTTAGGGAGAAGAAAAGGCAGGGCTAGAGAAAACGAGGATGCTAGGGACTAAACCAGTGGAGGTTCCTATAGATCTAACGTGAAACTTGATAAGGAGTAAGGTAAATTACTGGATGACCTAGGGAGATATAGAAGATTGTTAGGAAAGCCGATATACTTAACTATTACAATACCTGACTGTACATTTGTTGTTGGCATGGTTAGTCAGTTCACGCATGCTTCGAGACAACCTTATATGGATGTCATGTACCGGATACTCAGACACTTGAAGAGCTCGCCTATAAAAGGTGTTAAAGTATAAAATATTTAATAACACCTTCTCCAACAGCTTAAGCTTTTGGAGCAAATGGTCGTTTAACATGGTATCACAGCAAATGCCTGGGTTCAAACCTCCTTGATAGCAAAATCCACATGCAATGGCAAAACCCAAAAGAGGGGCCACATGTGCCTGTGTAGGCCAACCCTAAAAGGAGGAGCCACACTTGAGGGGGGGTGTTAAAGTATAAAAGATTTAATAACACCTTCTCCGGTAGCTTAAGCTTTTGGAGAAACTGGTTGTTTCACAAAAGGTATTATGTTTATACCTTCTAAGAATTTAAACACCGTAGGATACTCTGGTGTAGATTAGGCTAGAAACAAGTCAGATAGAAGATCAACCTCAGGTGTTCCTACTTTTTTTGGAGGTAATCAGTCACTTGGAGGAGCAAGAAACAAAATGTGCTGGCCAGATCGAGCGTTGAGGCTTGGTATAGAGCTATGGCTCACACTGCATGTGAATCTATTTCATGAGTACAAAATGAGTACAAAACACATTGAAGTTGACTGACACTTTGTGAGGGAGTTGGTTATGACCAAGAAGATTTTAATGCTACATGTGGGATCAGATGAACAATTGGGTGATGTATTCACTAAAGTTGTGAGCGTAGGCCTTTTTCAGTCTATATGTAACAAGTTGGGCAAGATTAATATCTATGCCCCAGCTTGAGGGGGGTGTTATAAGAGTAAGGGTTATTTTTGTCTTTCCAACCTATTAGGTTAGATGTAACAAGCTGGGCATGATTAATATCCATGCTCCAGCTTGAGGGTGAGTATTAAGAGTATGGGTCATTTTTGTCTTTTCACCTTATTAGGTTAGCTATGTATATATACTAACTTCTCTTTGTAAACTCTAATACAGAAAACTCTTTCTTCCTTCTCTTAATCGTACGCATCTCTCTTCCTGTTCACTTTTCATTTTTGAAGGCAACAGAAGTAAAATTCCTGTTCACTTTTCATTTTCTATTGATTTGGGAGGATACTCAGAAGGCTATTCTTTGGAAAATTCCTTGCAGACAAGCAAAGTAGAATGCACAGTGCATGGCAATAAACGGATGGTTGTTAGGAACATCCTTGACATCGATGTGTCTTCCTATGAGCTTTCTTGCAATATAGTTGATCTTGTTAACTTACCAACTTCTCCAAAAGCTTAAGCTGTTGGAGAAAGGCGTTATTTATCTTTTATACTTTAACACTCCCCCGCACGTGTGGCCCACTCGGCAAACACGTGGCACATGTGGTCCCACTTTGGGCCGACCATCACATGTGGATATTTGCTATCCGGGAGGTTTGAACTCGAGACCTTTGGCTCTGATACCATGTTAACTTACCAACTTCTCCAAAAGCTTGACTTTTGGAGAAGTTAGTAAGTCAAGCTTTTGGAGAAGTTGGTAAGTTAACAAATCTTACATACTTATTTGGTCTCAAATTTGCAGTCTAAATGTCGAATGCTTTTTTATGGGGGAAAAAAAACAAATGGTGTTCGCTCCCTCTTGTTCTTATGATTAGGGGTGTAACTCGGGTTGGGTTCAACATGAAAAAAGGTTCGGTCGGGTTCAGGTTGAGTTTTCCCAACCCGGGTTGAGTTCGGGTTCGGGTTGAGGGCTTGGGCAACCCGACTCGAGTGAAACCCGGCATTTTTTATCATTGTTTTTAGTAAGCTTAAAAATTTTGGTTGGATCAGGTTGACGAGTCAGGTTCGGGTTGGAAAAAAGGGTTCCTCAGGTTGGGTCGGGTTGGAACTCGGGTCGAGTTCCGGTTGAGTAAATGGTTCCTCAGGCCGGGTCGGATTCAACCCGACCCGAATTGCACCCCTAGTAGATTTCATAGAGAAAGAGAGGAGTGGAGAGTCTCTTCTTGTGTGTTTTCTCTTGGATTTATTCTTGATATTATTCTTGGGTTATCTCTCAGGTTACTCTCGTGTACAAACTTGGTTGAGAAGTAAGGAAAGGGTTGCATGTTTATAGGTTTTGGGTTAAATCCATTGTAATCTTTGTAATTTTATTTTCTCACAGTAGAAGATCATATTCTCGTCCGTTGATGTCGGCTTCTTGGCTGAACCACGTAAAATAGCAGTGTTCATCTTGTGGCTTATTTTTAATCTGTACTTTTTCGTTTATTTGTGTACGATTGGATCGGATTTTGCCGACAGATTTTCATTAGATAAGTTATATCTTTGGATCTTATTCATTTGTCCATCAAAGATCAAAGCAAACATTGGTCGGATAGCCATGGATATAAAAGATCAAAACATCTTATTCAACCAACCACATTTAAGTAAAGTCAATGGATATAAAAGTCTGGCGTCAGGGATTTTGTTTTCAAAAGGCTCCCACTCACCTCGTTCTCTCGTGTCTCTCCTCTCTCACAAGTCACACGAAGAACACTCGCTTGCACAGCCACGATTTAGATTATGATTCGGTTCTTCGTTGCTCACCCAAATAGGAAACAAAAAGTGAGATAAAAACAGCTATGACAGAATCTTTTTAGGCAATTTCAAGTAAATTTTGATGTGAAATACATCCCCACTTATCATATACTGCTCTACAAACATAAACGATAGAGACTGTACGAGAGAATGACAATTTTCAATTAACCATAAGCAACTATTAATGGAGAAATCTCATAACAGTTGTTTTGGTAGAAAATGAAAATTTTTCATTAGCAACTATTATGAGAGAAGAAGGCGAGCCTTGGCGCAACGGTAAGATTCTTCCGTTGTGAACTGGTGGTCACGGGTTCGAGTCACAAAAACAGCCTCTCTGCAAAGCAGGGGTAAGATTGCGTACATCTAGCCCTCCTGACACCCTGCAATGGCGGGAGCCTCGTGCATTGGGCTGCCCTCTTCTTTTTTTTATCTATTATGGGAGAAATATAAGTATGCACATTCTTCTAAATTCTATATTGTTCGTCAATGTTTCATCTCTCTCTCTCTCTCTCTCTCTCTCTCTCTCTCTCTCTCTAACTCGTGCTCTTTCGCAAACTCCGGTGGAGACCGCCATAGTCGAAGTTGACGCTACTCCATTCAGGCAATGAAGAAGAATGATCCTAGCCCTAAGACGAAGTGTGGACAAAGGTACTTTGAAATTTTGAAAAAATAAATAGTCGATGTTGCTCTTTATTGAGCAATTGAAATTATTTTAGTATATCTTTTGCTATGAATACAGCGAAATAATGATCTTATTTATTTAGTCTTTATGATTGTCTTTTTTGGGGATAAATGATTTAGTTTAAATGTTTTTTTTAATTTTATTTTAATTAAAGGCCATTTGAATTGAAATTTGTGTTTATTTTTTATTTTTTTTATTTTATAAAAAATTATTGAGTATCATATATTAACCATTCTTTGCCTCCCTCGGAGCAAATTCTTGGCTCCATCCATGTGTACGGCCAGCCCAAAAAAGAGGGGCCGCACGTCAGGGAGTGTTGAAGTATAAGTGATTAAATAACAAGAACTCTAATAGCTTAAGCTTTTGGAGTAATTGGTTGTTTCACAATCTGACTTGCCCTATTAAATCGAATACGACACACTATGTGGTGGGCCGGTGGGGGTATGTTATATATGGACAATTGAACGCCCATATCATAGGTTTTTCGGTATGTTTCTTTTCCATTTTGTCACGTCGTTTTCTTTCTCTTTTTCTTTCCTTTCCTTTCCTTTCCCCAGAAAATACCTTTCTCTTTCCACGGATGGTTTGACCCTTGCTCTGTCAAATTGAGCATACTACTTTATTGGTTAAGGCAGTGATATCCAACCCGTCTCCCCTTTGACAGAATCCTTAGGATATACAAAGGGGTGGAGGAGCCACCGTTAACTCCAAGAGGCTTAAAAGTTAACGATTTCTGTTAAAAGGGGGGGAAATATCCATTAGGTGGGGGGATATCACTGCCCTATTGGTTAACATTTACTAAGCTGGGCGGCTTGGCCTATGACTTTGCTAGTTGGCATTTACTTAGTTTATTTTAATGGGGGGAGGGGTATTTTTGTCTTTTTCACCATCATCCTTTCTACAACAACAGAGATCTATAGAGTTTCCTATATAAATAAAACTTAAGGAGTAATGCTAGGGAAACCGGTTTTACAACCGAGCACGGAACCGAACAAATCACTTACTACCACCACATCACAAATGACGTAATTGTGTTTAGGAAACTAAAAAAACAGTGAATTTTTGTACACATGGCGTACTTTGATTGTTGGTCTCTCCCACCAGTCTTACTCTTGGTTACCATATCATTTCCCAAAATTAAAAAGAATCTTACCTTGAGGATGATCATTGTTAGGAGAATTTATATGGTGCCCGACCGTCAAAAAACAAGGGTGGAGAGAGAACCCCTCCACCCTTGATTTTTGATCCAGCAAAAGCTCCCTTTTTTGACTTTTTTCTGGATCGGAAATCAAGGGTGGGGAGTTTTCTCTCTCTCCGCCCTTGTTTCTTAATGGCCGGGCATCATATAATTTCTCCATTGTTAGTATCCTACCTACTTAAATTGTGTCTCGCACATGTGTGTGTGTGTGTGTGTATATATATATATATATATATATATATATATATATATATATATAGAGAGAGAGAGAGAGAGAGAGAGAGAGAGGGGAAAATGATTGTGAGCTTGAAGCTCATATAGCTTATATGAGCTTGAGGGCCCAAACACATGGGTCCCACATTGTTTGTGGTGATCCAAACCATTTATTTGCAAAGCCCCATCATAGATAGGGTGTGTACCAAAAATCGGCTCCATTGGATCATCTTAACCCCTCCAAAAGTCGAGGGCAAAAATGGGCAGATTTGTGGCAAACGGTGTCTGTCCATTTTGCCCTCCACTTTTGGATGGGTTAGGATGATCCTATGGAGCCGATTTTTTGTACACACCCTATCTATGTAAGGGCCTTTCAAATGAATGGTTTGGATCATCCTAACAATGTGGGCCCACATGTGTTTGGGCCCTCAAGCTCATATAAGCTATATGAGCTTCAAGCTCACAATCATTTTCCTTATATATATATATATATATATATATGTGTGTGTGTGTGTGTGTGTGTGTGTGTGTGTGTGAGAGAGAGAGAGAGAGAGAGATATCCAAATGCTGGGATTTTTTTTTTTATACTACCTTACGAGCTAGTGAAATTTTCTCATTTTCACTTTGCAGGAATTTTCAGGAAAAGTTTGGAAAGGAAAAATATTTCTAAAATTTCCTACTTTTTTCCACGCCAAAAAAGATTACTTGAGCCTACATAATTTTCTACTATTTTAAGGTTCCCATCAATAGGAGCAAGCATACAAGTATACTACTATACAAGTGAGCAGAGCATCTCTTCAACAGCATATTCCAAATCTACTAACCAAATCTCTCAAAGATAAACCTTCCTTTTCTTGTCTGCCTTGTCTTGGACCCAACTCTTTTTCTTGTTTGATAAAGACAGGCCACAAAATAGAATGCAGATCAGACTAGATATGTTGTTAGGACAACACAATCAGCAAAAGAGCTAACCCACTTACAGGTCTCAACCTCACATCTTACTCACAATTTCTAATCAACCTAGCTTGAAATGAAAAGGAATTTTTTCCTTTTTCCCAAGAATGACCTAATGTAAGTCACAAACAGTGAGTTATGGTATATATGAAACTTAATAAGTGTCAATCTTGATTAGAAGGTTGTGAAATGTAGGGATCAAAATCTGCTATGATGGGTGGACCCCGCACTTGATCCGGCCCCCAAGTTTGACAACCTTTTCCAATTCCGAGCGGCTAATTTAAGACTAAACTAATCAAACTTAAGTCCGCAAATCGATCATACCTCCGGCCATGACGATCAGATGACGATGCGATATAATCTGTGCGATCCAACCCTTGAAGACTCCCCCCGATGAACACCGTGCGTCTATTACTGGAGAAATCTTCCAATCTAGCCAAGTTTGGATGCTCAGATCAATGGAATCTTAAGGTTGACCATGGTAGATGAGGGACAACCCAGAGAATACCCTATATAACTCTTTATTTTTCATGTGTTATGCTCCCATTAACCAAAACAACTTATTTATAATAATGAGGAGTCGGATTAAGTCTCCTCATACAATACGACTCTTTCTAACCTTGGATTCTAAGAGAGATTACCCTTTAATTGCCTAGATTGGCAATGTGGGTCACCCAAGAAAAACATTCCAACATCTAAAACCATCTGATTTCTCGGAATGAATCGAATCCGCTCCGCATGATTCAATTCCACCCATTTCTCCCTCTCCGGAAAGCGGGGAATGAGAAGTGTTGAAGAACATAACCTTAACATTTGTAGTAAAAAAAAATTAACAGTAATATCTGCTAATCAATACCATTAATGCATGCTAGTAAGGACTACTAGAGAGTATGTGCTTAAGACAAGAGGTGCATCCCTTATCGTTGAAAGTCCCCTTTAAAAAGTGCATGAAATGCCCTTTGAAGTTCAACACTACACACCCTTTTCTTTGACGTCAAGGCTCTAGTGTGTCATCCTGTCTACCAAATAACTAACATGCAAAGTTTTTAATGAATCTTCTAGTTTAGTAGTTTGATTAAAATGTATTTTAAATGTTTACTTATCTTATCAAAATTTTCCTATTTTTTGTCATCCATTATTAAAATTTTATTTTAATATGCTTCAGTAAATTTTGTATGTTATTATGTTAATGAGGAATTCTAGACTGAAGGGAGCCCTTGCAAAAAAAGAGGTGAAAGGGCTCTCCTATTGGCTGCACATCTCCTAAGGGCTCTCTCATGTGGTGATGTGCAGCCAATAGGAGAGCCCTTTCACCTCTTTTCTGCAAGGGCTCTCTTCAGTCTAGGCTTCCTCTATGTTAATACATATTATTTTTAATATTAACCGTCAATGCGGATATATAGTAAAATAAACTAATTTAAAGAGATACAATATCCTTTCTAATAAAATGTGGATAAAACCTTTTTGTGATTGACATGAATGTAACAAAACACAAGCACATGTATGTATCTTGCCATTTTATTAATGGTAAGGTGGGGAAGCCCATAAGCACCATTTTTTAAAGTTAGGGGACCCTGGCTTATTACGGACATGGCTGCGGGCTCGATTCGTAGTTTTGCATGAAGCTGCTTCCAAAATTAAGATTCTCAAACTCTCCTTGTCCATGAAGCAGAAGCCTGAAGTTAGGGCTTCCCTAAATAGCTGCACCAAACAAGGCCCAAGTGTTGGGTAAGGCCCTGTTTGTTTTAGATTTTGAGAACCAATTTTGAGTCCAAAACTGATTATTAGACTCTAATTTACGTCTAATTTGGAGTCCAATAATCATTTTTGGACTCGCAATTGGTTCTCAAAATCCAAAACAAATAGGGACTAAGAGATATGCTACCATGTGACAACCATTGCATGACCATTATTATTAGATCATGTGTCACAGTTATTTTAATGACCAATTGAGCTATAGTTCACCTAGTTGCTCATTAAAAAAGCAATCAGGACATGTGGCCGAGATACATTGGGTCCTAGGGATGGAGTCTCATTTTTGTGTCCCCTTATCATTTTCCTTTGAATTATTTTTTCCCTTTCTTGTTTGTCCTCACTTCTGAAGTCGCAAGAAAACCATAGGAGATTGAATAGTGATACTTCAATCTTATGGAAATTCATCATATGAACTCTATAAAATGACTACTAACACGTAGAAACATGACAAACATTCCTCTTGTTTTCATAAACGACTAAAGCAAATGTGTGTTGATGTTGTTGTGTGTGTTACTTGTGTATGTGTGTTGTGGGTAGGGGTGGCAATCCAACCGAAACCGAACCAAACCAATTCAAATTTTGGTTTGGTAACCAAACCGATTCAAATTTCAAACCAAACCAAAACCGTACCATTGCCCCGATTTCCCATGATTTATGAGTAAGGGGTGGCGAAATTGGCCGAATCGAACCGAAAATTCAAATTTCGGTTTGGTTTCGGTTCGGTAGAACCAAACTGATTCAAATTTCTGTTTGGGGGTCAAACTGAACCGAAACCGAACCGTTGCCACCCCAGTTGTGGGGATAGCAGTTAATTAGTTATACAGTGAGAAGTAATAAATACACTAAGGGGGTGGCTGGAGAAGAAAAGGGGGCGAACATATCACTTCCATCATTTTTATCAATAGCATGAGAGGGACCCACTAAACCTAATGAAAACGTGTTGTCTCTGCCCAAGTACTATGTCCCACAACTCCCTTTATTCACACAAAATAGTTCGTGGCATTTCTGTCCTCTACACCAGTGTGAAACATGATCACAAAAACTCGAGGGTATTCTCGTCCATTAAGGGCATTTCAGTCACTTTATACTTGAAAAGGTTTTCTTAATTGGGAAATGATAAAATCACCCTTTTATTTACTAGGGCCACCACCTCCATTCTCCAAGAGATATCACGAAAATACCAAAGAAGGATGACCACGGTGAAAACAGGGGTGTATTTATCAGTAGCATTTTTTAATTTTTTCAATGGAAATTAGGGGTATAAGGGGTCCACTTCAGACCAGTTCCACTTATATCTCGGTCACAATCCATTTAGACCCTTTATCGGCCCTATCCTTTTCAGGAGAATTTATATGATGGGTGGCCGTGAAAACACGTGAAGTCTAAAAAAGTAGGTACGGCTCACTTTTCTTGATGATCCAAACCGTTCATCTGTTTGGGCACAACGTTAATAGGTTGTGCCCCAAAACTCATTTCCAGAGGATGATCCTAACCCTCCGATCTGAACTGATCTGAAAATGGAGATTTTCAAAAATCATTTACGGAGGGTTAGGATCATCCTATGGAAATGATTTTTGGGGCACAACCTACTTACGTTGTGCCCATACAGATGAACGGTTTGGATCATAAAAAAAAGTGGGTCGTACCTAACTTTTTTTAGACTTCACGTGTTTTCACGGCCACCCATCGTATAAATTCTCCCTTTTCAGAGTGCCTTTTGGATTCTACCTTTTGAGTTTGGGTCACAATCCATTTTGAATCCGATAATCCAATAGAGTGTCCTGTGTCCTACTTACATTGCACGCAATTAAGACTTATGCCATGTTTGACAGTTATGAATTTTTTCCCCCATAGAATATTAATTTATCCAGTGGTAGGAGAGGTGGAAGGAGTCTGAGAGAGGAAGAATTGAGAGGGCATGAGATCATGAGTGATGGGAGGTTGAGAAGTGACTGATAAAATGGAAAAGAAAAACTATACTCAAAATAGAGATGCATTTTTCCTATTTTTCAGCCACTTAGCACATTCTCTTCACTCTCTGCCCTCTGAATTTTCTCACCCTCCCACTCTTTCTACTCATTTTTCTCACCACTTTGGAAAACTAATATTTTCTAAAATATATTTTCAGGATTGGAAGATGGAATAAACACCGTAAGGTTGCTACATTGTGAGGGCAAGCGTTGGCACAACAGTAAGGTTGCTCCATTGTGACCTGGTGGTCACAAGTCCGATTCACGAAAATAGCCTCTCTGCAAAGCAGGGATAAGGATGCGTATATCTAGTCCTCTCCAGACCCCGTAGGGCTGGCAATTTCAACCGAAAAGGAGGAGATCCGCCCCGCCCCGCCCCGTTTGGGGCGGGGATTCCCCGGTGCGGGGAGGGGAAGGGGATGTAGTTGTCCCCTCCCCGCCTCGCTCGCCCCGTTAATCAATGCCATTTTTTTGTATATTTTTAAGTGTTTTTTTTTTTAGGAAAACTACTAGAAACTCTGTGGATCGGCTACAAGATTCCCCCAAATATAAACTTAGCTTGTCTTTTCCTTTTAATTAGCTTCTGAGAGCATTTTGGGAACTATAATAACCTTTTGACAGATGTTGAAATAATAAAGACAAGCTGAGTGTATGCCATTATCAAAAAATTGTAGTGCCAACATCGGTGGCGAAAATAAAATAATAAATTGCATTTTTATTTTGGTTAGGGACTTAGGGTTTCCTTAATTCCTTCCCACGAAAGAAACATTGCTCAGGTTAGGGACACAGTTCACTTTTTGCATTTTGGTGATTTCCAAGCCTCTGAACATTGCTCACGCATCTATTTGGGTTTATAACGCGTGTTGGTGCGATTGCTGCGAGGGCACTCAAGAGTCAAGTCAGTATTTCAAGGGATTTTGCTATCTTCTGAAGAGTAAGAAATATATCTCCTTCGTCTACAAGTATGTTAGTTTATAACATTTTTATATATTGAAATTGCATCAAGTTGATTAGGGACACCCATCATCAGTGTATCAATGACTAAAGAGGGGGTGATGTTGGAGCGAGGCGGGGCGGGGATTTTGTCCTCGAAGGATGCTGGGAGGGGAAGGGAAGGGGAAGGAGATTAGACATTTCCCGCGGGGAGGGGAGGGGGATTCACCACCATCCCCGTAGAGGGGAGGGGAAGGGGAGGGGGGAAATTCCCCGCAAAGGGGAAGGGGTAGGGGACCCCAACATCCGGCCCCGACCCGCCCCGTTGCCAGCCCTAAGACCCCGCGATGGTGGGAGCCTCGTGCACTGGGCCGCCCTTTTTTTAAGATGGAAGAAACACAAGAGTAAGAGGAGAATCATCGTCGAAAGTAAAAACAAGAAAATGAAATGTGTTCGTCGTTTTGATTCGGGGGCAGTTCGGCAACCATTCTCCTCTCTCATTCTGCCATGAAAAATCCTGAAAATCTCTAAGCATTAAGTTCGGCAACTGGATCCGCTTCGTCTAATTGATGCAGAATAATGAGATTTTTCAAGCGAATCCATTCCGCAGCTAAGAAGAACCTAAGTTTTAAATGTTACAAAAATAAGCTCATGAATAGATATAAATGAATCCAAAATAATCCAGACCTTAGTATATAGATCAAATGGACAGAGGTCAGATTTAACATTTGAATCCATTGGACCCTTGGGGGGGGGGGGGGGGGGGGGTCCATTTAAACCCCTACTAGAAATGAGGCAATTTTATTAGAATAATGATAGAATTGAGCAAAATAAAAGGCCATCAATATCAGTAACAACACATCAAAAAATAATGTTTAAAAAAAATTAAAAAAATCAATACACTAAAGACAAAAAAAGGATGCAAACATGTTTTAAGTTTTTAACTTGTGCAACAAGGGGAGGGTTTTAACCTACTGGATTCTGCCATATGACACACAGGTACCCTACGCCTTGTTCTCTTTCTGACATGGCGTCAAGACCCATCAACAAAAGGTAGAGAAAAAAAAAAGGAGGAAAAAGAAAAAAAAAAAAAGGAAAATCGGGGGAAAATTTTCCTGGTTCAAACCCTTTTCCCCTTTTGTCTTCTGCTTAGATCGGTCTGTTATTTGCACACTTAAATCGTTTTCCCCAAACAGAAGAGAGATAAAAGGGGAAAAAAGCAAAAAAAGAAATAAAAAACTCTCTGTTCTACGAATCAATTCGAGGTTAGGAAGAGGGGTTGAGTTGATCTTAGGTTTGGGATTGTAAAATCGCTGCTTTGTTGGTTTTGAATGTCGTTTTGAGGGGTAATTTTTTATTTTTTTTATTTTTTGGCTTTAAGCTTTAGGGTTTGGTGGTTTTTATGAGGGTTTTGATTTGTGTCCGATCACGGCTGTTTTGGGGGAATTCCTTGATGGGTTTTTCTGAGTTTTGGATTTCTGTTTTGGGTTCAGGAGATTTTTTTGTTTTGAGTGATGCGCAGTTTTAGGAAAGGTGGTTTTGTGGAGGCAAATTGAGGGTTTTTTTTTTTAATTTTTTGTTTTGTTTTTGATGCTGTCTTGGGGGAGTAGAGATGGGAGAAAGGTGGTAGGGTTTGGTGTTGAAGAGGAGATGGAAGAGACCGAGCTTGAAGAGGGCGAGGCTTCGTATTATCAGGATGGGGATGCTAGTATTGACCCTGATGTGTCTCTCTCTTACCTTGTAAGGCTTTAGAATTCTATTTTTCATTCATTTCATTTTTAATGTCTTTTTTATTTGAGTGAAAAATTGGATTTTGGGTAGTGCTTTGTTTATAATTTACATGATTGAGGAGTTTTAATTGGTTTTTGATGCTTTTCCATTGATTTATGTTTAGGCTGTTTCAGTTTTTGTTCTGGAACTTTTGTCAGTCAGTCTCCTGGTTGTCTTGGATTGAGACCTTTGATTGTATTAGTTCAATGTGAATCAAAGATGAAATTGCTATGTTTGACCAATTCTTGAACCGGCGAAAGTGGTTTGAAAATGATTGGATATTTGGATTCTATAGTTAATACCTGTATTTGCTGAAATTGAAATGGTTATATGGGAGGGCTGTCTTGTTTTTGATGTCTATGTGTGTTTTTAGTTCATCAAGTGTCTGAATAACTTGAGTGGTAACTCAGATTTTTGAGATAATTGAATGCAACTTTCCCTTGTAAGAATGAACCTGGCCAACTCTAGGAAATGAGTTTCTAGTAAGAGGCACAGGAGTATCAGTACTGTTACTCAAGGTTTTAAATTTCGGTTTCGGTCGGCACAGAATCGGAAACATTTCGGTTTTGGTGGAAATCTTGTAAATCATGGAACATATGGAAACACATGCAAATGATGAAATTTTAAAATAAAACTTTGGGAAATGCTAGAATAAGCACAAATACATACTTAGAAACCATCACATAGCAAGAAAGCATCTATAATGGCTTAATCACATCGAACGCCTAGTGACATGCGTTGGTCCCATGCCGATCTAACATCCCATACATAAGATACGGTTACTTTTGCTATGTGGTTCAATGATGTTGCTTACCAAATATCATTTTCTATATTAATGAAATGAAATGCAAATCAGAACATCTTTCTATTTTTTGTCGTTACGACCATTTCGCTCGAATTTCAGGAATTTCAGTTAAACTTCGGGAATTTCGACAGAAATAATGTCGTGACAGGAATTCATTAAGATTTCGTTTTAGTGGGGATGAAAATGGAAACATCTCGGTCGTTTCGGTGAAATTTTGGGGAAATATTAAACCATGCTACTATGTTGGTGGTGTCCTACATAGAAATCCATTTCATTTTGGCATTTCTTCAAAGCCTGTCTTGTAGAACTCTGATGCGAACATTGTGTTGGAAATGAAATTTGTTTTGTATTGCGGATTGTGAAATTTTGTTTCTCCAATTAGTACTGCAAGTTGGAAACATAATTTTTTTTAAGTAACACGCACCAAAGTCATAAACTAGTAAAAGATGCAGGGATACCTTCACCTTAGTTCTTCTTGCTCGTTCAATATGATTTAGGGGATTCCCCATTTTGTTACGCTTGTTCTATACATGCCTCCTAGCAAAAATTATGGTCCATATATTTCGTAATCTTTACATGATGTTTGCTAGTGCTTTATTTTCGTTTCCTTTTAGGACGAAAAACTTCAAGACGTCTTGGGGCATTTTCAGAAAGATTTCGAAGGTGGAGTTTCGGCAGAAAATTTGGGTATGTTTGACCTTCTGTGCCATACAAACCTTCACAAATATACGGCAAAGGCCTGAAGATGATGGTGTATGGATTTGTCTTTAACAGGGGCAAAGTTTGGTGGGTATGGTTCCTTTTTGCCTGCTTATCAGCGCTCTCCTTCTATCTTGTCCCATCCGAGGACTCCACAGAAGGTGCAGTCTTACAGTGCACCTAAATCTCCTAACAAACTGCTATTAGAGGTATCATTTCTAAAATTTGTCAAATTACTTTTTTATTTTTGTATTGGAAAAAGGAATATGACCAACATTATACTGGATTTTTCTTGATTAGCTGAGCACCATGGATGATATATCTTTGCAGGGTGCACGTCCAAACCACGCTACTCAAGCAGGTGGATCCCACTCTGCTAGGTTTCTTCCAGCTTCTAATAGTTTGCAACCTGGTTCAAAAGTTCCAATTGTGGACAAGTCAGCCAAAAGAGATTTGGGCATGTCCACTGCACATGGTGCTTTGCATTTTACTCCCAAATATGATTCTGGTGATAAATATGTTAATGCAACCGATCTGAAGACTTTGAAGGTTCGCATTAAAGTGGGCCCAGACAATGTTTTTGCTAGAAAAAATGCTGCAATTTACAGCGGTCTGGGCCTTGATGATTCCCCATCTTCACTGGAGGATAGCCCTGACGGAAGTGGCGGGTTGTCTCCCGACGTTCTAGATGCACCCGACGAATCTCCCATGACTATACTTCAGGTAAGCCTTTTTTATCTATACTTTATATTAGGGGTGCAACTGGGGTCGGGTTTGATCGGGTTGAGACTTGTCAACTCTAACCCAACCCACCTCTAAGTCTCTCAATCCTAACCCAACCTAACCTCTTTTTTCCAAGTCGGGTCGGGTTGAGTTTGGGTTCACCTAGTGCCATACAGAAAGATACAAGAAAAAAACATAACCCAAAGAAAATCAAGATAAAATTAGAGGTCGGAGATCGGCTTCGGGTCAGGTCGGGTTGCCAAGGCCTCAACCCTAACCCAACCCAAAATTAAATTGGGTTGGCTTTTCCCAACCCTAACCCGAGGTTGAACCTGTCGGGTTCGGGTTGAGGCTGACCCAAGTTGCACCCCTACTTTATATCTCAATGTCTATTTCTATCCGAATTGAGCTAATGGATTCTTGGTTCTTGGTTTGTGACAAGAAGATTATGACAGCTTTTCCGGTTCCCAGTGGATTGCATTCGCCTCTTCTAGACAGTCTATTCGGCTTGACAGAAAAGAAAAAACCTTTTCCTGCAGACATCACAGCTTGGACTGTCCGCAAAGGTCTTCTGGAAATTCCAGCTAACACAGATGAACCTCCATCTGTAAAGGACATGCAAGTTTTTGGAGAAAAGAAAATGAAATCCAGTGAGAAAAATGGGAGGTCTATGGAAGTGAAGCTAGCAGATAATGCAGATGTGGAAGATGACAAGATTGCCCTTTTAAAGAAAGAAATAGACGTTGAGACCCTGATAGGAAAAGAACTTGTTTGTAATGCGTTGGAGATTCAACTGCCTTCACTCCCTAAAGTTACTAATGAAAAGGTGGAGAGACAAACCTGTGATGAAACATTAAAAGTTGCTAGTAGGGGATTTGATCTTTCTAGACAATTCATTATGGGTGTGGTTAAAGACAGAGTCTTGCCATCTGATACAGTGAAAGAGGAACCCTTGGAGTCAATTGCCACCCAGGACACTATCAGGATTGACAATGTGGGGAATGAGACTGTGACTTTGAAAGGGAAGCTGAATTCAAAGACAATTTCAGCAGAGAAGGTTTGGGATGAGAAAAGAGAAAGTAGTCACAAGGAGTTTTCATTCGATCCAACGAAAGATGGCAGAGGTGAAAAAAATTATGATACGTCTAAAGTTGGCCCTGATGGAGTTAAGGCAAGGAAAGATCATAGCAGTGGATCTGTAGAGCCCCTCAGACAAAAAGCTACTCAAAAATCCATGTCATATGATCAAGATGGGGTAAATATGCCGCTAGAAAAGCTTCATGGAAGCAAAAAGAAACTGAAGGGGAGCCAAAGTAATGGTACATCAGCTATGGAGTTTCCAAAGGAAAGCTTGGGGGCTAATTCTTCTGTGGCATCAAAAGATAAGAAGAATACCTTGAAACGGAGGGATCAATTTCCTGAAAATATGAGTGATTCTATGAAATATCAGAAGGAATTGGGTAAGCCTGTCAGCAGGGAATGCAATACAGATTCTTTGGGGGACATGAAAGCTGAACAGGTGGAGAGCAGAACAGATTCAGTGGAAACACATTTTAAGGATAAGCCGAGGGACTCAAAACTTGATGTTGAGAAGGAAACCCATGATGGAAAATCGAAGGAGAGGTTGGGTAGTAAGAAGGTTGAATATCCGTCAACATCTGAGGAATATGGTAAGGCACCGTCTGTTATTCCTTTCACAGGAAATGGACCAACTCTGGAAGCAGTTACTGCACCAGTAGCGTCTGTTGTTATAGAAGAAAATTGGGTCTGCTGTGACAGGTGTCAGAAGTGGCGTCTCTTACCATTCGGAACAAATCCTGACCACCTCCCAAAGAAATGGCTATGTAGCATGCTTAACTGGCTGTAAGTTCCTCTGAAACTGTTTATTCTAGCTAGATGAATCTGAAAGGAATTCAAGGGTAGTTTTCATGTTTTTGACTTCTGACAGAACATATATAATGTACAGCGCTAAGAATCACAATAAACAATTAAGCCTTCTTTTTGAATGATACACAATCAAGTAAGCTTACACAATTAAGGGCCTGTTTGCTTTAGATTATGACAATCGATTGTGGAGTCCCGAACCGATTATTGGACTCAAATTTAGTGCAATTTTAGGTCCAATAATCGGTTGGGGAGTCCACCAATCGGTTGTAATGGTAATAATCTAAAACAAACAGGGCCTAAGCTACCTGTTGCATATAAGATTATTTTGTTGAAACTCAAGCTTAATAATAGTATTTTAATCAGAATGTTTTTATGTTATTGTTATATTTCTAATCGCTTCTCTATCTGCAACTGGTATCTAGGCCTGGTATGAACAAGTGTACTATCAGTGAAGAGGAGACGACAAAAGCTCTAAATGCATTGTACCAAATCCCTGTCCCTGTCTCTGATGGTCAAAATAGTCTGCATAGTCAGCATGATGGAGCTACATCAGGCATAGCTTTGACTGATTTACGACATCTTGACCATAATCATGAACTAAGTTCTCATTCCATGCTTAGTGGTGGAAAGAAAAAACATGGATCCAATGGCGGAAAGAAAAAACATGGATCCAAGGATATATCAAATGCACTTATTCATGTGAGTCTGACTCACCTTCCTAACTCTTCAAAAAATAGCCAACTAGGCTCCATCAAGAGCAGAAGTTTAAATGATGTAAACCACTACCCGTTGGAATCAAACCCAACAAACAAAGTCGCTTTCCAGCATACAAGTAAGTCGAATGATTTTCACAAACATAAACAGAAAGAAAAGCACAAACTTGCGGACCGCCATTCACATGGAGGTATTGTTTGTCATTTTTGCCTTTATTTATTTTTAATATCTAACATTCATCAGAAAATTTGTTTTTCTTCTTCAGTCTGATACTGTCTTGTATGGAAGAAAGTATTATGTCTTATTATATTATAACTGCAGGTGATTATATTGAACAAAGTGGCAAACGTTCTAAAACTAAGAGCAAGAGAGAGGCTGATAAAGATGGCTTTAGAACTTCAAAGAAAATCAAGACAGAAGGCTCACATTATACTGTTGAAGATTTGCATTCTGACCATGATGTAACAGGAAATGCTATTCCCAACTTGAGTAATGGTTTCCCGACAAAGTTAACTGGAAATAACCCACAGAAACATAATGACTACTCTTCTTCCAAGGACTCAAAGGGCGAGACAAGGGACAATTTACTAGTTTCAAGGAATAATCTAAAAGCCCAAGTTCAAGTTTCTTTGAATGGTGAATACAATACTCAATTTGGGGCCACTGATATGGTGAAATCTGATAAAATTCAATTTGCTGCAAAGAAGAGGAAAGTGAAGGAGTGGCAGGAGAGTCAGGGTTACTTGGAAACCCTTCCGAATAGTGAACACCTCCCTGAAAATGGGGTTTCTGTGAAAGAGGAAATCAGCGAAAGCGGGCTTAGGAAGGAAAAAAAGGTAAGAGTGTCAACATCCGAGGGAAAGGATTCCAGTTCAAGTAAGGCGGAAGGTAGAACAGATGGAAAGGGTAGGGTAACCAAAATCCTATTATCTGGCAGTAGAGACTCCCTAGCCGATGGAACAGAAAAGGAAAGCAGACGTGGTAATGAGAAGCAGCACCAAGTGGGGCAGTATCGAGGAAATTCCGTGTCTCAATGTACCCCAGATGGTGTGGATTTGTTAAAAAGGGATTTGGGTTATGCACGGCCTTCTATGGCAGCTACATCCAGTTCTTCGAAGGTTTCAAGCTCCCGTAAAAGTAAAGCCAACTTTCAGGAAGTGAAAGGCTCTCCGGTAGAGTCCGTTTCTTCATCTCCTTTGAGGATTTCCAATACAGAAAAGCAAACCACTGAGAGTCGCAAGGCTGCAGAAACTTTGACATTTGATTCTATGAGGGACCCATATGATTGTAATGATAGGGGTGCTAGTCAAATCTCTGGCAGCAAACACAAAGATGGAGTGCTTTCAAAGGCATATGTTGGTATACAAGGTGATCCCTCTCCTTCTGAATTTGAAATTAACAATGTGGTGAATGGTGTCAGTGATAACAAGGAAAAGTTGAACAGTCACTACCGTGTTAATGGGCCTTATCAGCAGAAGTCGGGGAAAGGTTCCTCTTCACGATCCAGAGATAAACACCGAAGTGGGAAATCTGATTTTGACAAAGGCAAGATTAAGCTTTCCAATTCTTTTAGTGAGCAGGACGGCCATTCATCTTATAATGAAGATTTGAAGGATGGGAATTACACATTTCAGAAAAAGTGCAGCACAAAGTCTGAGAAGGATGAGAAAAATTACATAGGCAAGAAAGACTTCATCACAAATGGGTCAACTGAAAAGTTTGGAATGCATGAAAGTTCTGATGTGTTGGCTTCTTCCCTGCCAAATAAGCAGCAAAACCTGCCTCAGGAGGCACCTCGTGAAGGTGAGATGTTGTCAAACCGGGTTTTTACAGATAGAACTGATCGAACAGAAATGGTGTCGGGGAAAGGAAAATTGTTACCATCCCCAGATAAACATGAAACACAAAGTAGTTGTCCCCAAGAAATTCCTGTACAGCTTAAGGGGAGCAGGTCAGATATAATGCATGTTGGTGCTTCCAATGGTGATGTCTCAAAACAATTAAGAAAGCCTGATAACCAGAATGGAACACATCATAGTAATTTGAGAGAGCCCACAGCTAATGGGATTGTGGGCAAGGATCTCGATGCCCCGAGTCCAGTTAGAAAAGATTCTCGTCAAGTTGCTGCCGCGAATGCCTTGAAAGAAGCTAAGGATATTAAACACTCGGCCGATCGTTTAAAGGTTGATATGTTGTCCTGTGTTCCATTATATTTGTTTTTTTTTCTTCTGAAGCTTGATTTAGCGTTATGCTTGTTCTCACATGATCATCTGTTTTACAATTTGATTGTATTTTGCAGAATGGAGGACTAGAGCTTGAAGGTAATGTCCTATATTTTCAGGCGGCCTTGAAGTTTCTTCACGGGGCTTCACTTTTAGAACTTTGCAATGTTGAAAGTGCCAAGCATGGGGAAATGACTCAGTCGATGCAAGTTTATACTGACACTGCAAAGCTTTGCGAGTAAGTTCCGTCAAATTGTTGAGTTACTGGAATATGTAATATTTGCACTCTTATTCATGTTCTCGAAAAAAAAACGAAAGAAATTTGCATTCTTATGATTGCAGAAATTCTCACTTGTATTGCTCGATAATTTTGATATATTAGTTGTTCAATGGAGTGCTTTGTCTAATTGAATTATTGTGTCTCAGGTTCGAAATAATAATGATGTAGTTGCTTGCTCTCTAATTGTATGATATTGCATTGTGCTTTGGAAGTCAATCTTTCTTTCATGGCTTCTTTGCTTATTACTTATCCTTTTTTTCTTGTCTGAGTGTACGGACCTTTTTTGTTGCTTAATATCTATAATGTCTTAGAAATCCCTTGAATAACATCTTTAATATTTTTTTTTCATGCGTCAACTAGTATGTACAGGGAGCCATCTTTGAGCCTCCATATTTTGGATTTCTAGGGACAGTTCAATACACTTTGGGTTGCTGATCAAGTCATGTCCAATGTTTAAATCTCCTGTCATTTTCTTCTGAAGTTAGGTATCTCAAACTCTTGTGGTGAAGCAATACTAGGTTGGCAGCAAAAACCTACACAACCTTACTTTCCAAACATCAGCTGCTAAAAATATGGTAACTGGAGTTTTGACATTCTATCGCAAACCTGGAAGGGTCGGAATGACATTTTGTTTTACTGAAAAAATTCAACACCTGTTGATTTTTGGTCTTTAGTTCCATTGAGTGGGAGGGGGAAGCTATTATTTTCAGAACAGTCGAGAAACAAGAGCACCTAAAAGCCTTTGTGTAAGGTTCTTGGTTTGGGTGATTTCTCAATGGCTCTCTATTAAGGAATTTTGGAAACACTGGTGGATGAACTGAAGGCCGTTGGATGGATTTTTTCTTACGACCAAGTTTCCGTTACTTCTGTGATCATTTTAGTCGTAAAGGTTGGGATGGGAATGTAGCAAATGTAGATGAGTACCCCTTCAGTATCTTAAAGTGTATAAAATTGTTTCCAAAGCTTTGGCTTCTAGAATTAGAAGTATAGTAAATTTTCTCATTTTCCTTCCCAATCTGGCTTGTATTTGGGCATTATAGATGATTTTGTTATGTCCCGTTGGGGGATTGATTCTTCTAGTGCCTTAGGATTGCCTTGCGCTACGAAGTGTACTGCCTTTGAAGAATTTCCCACATTATAGATTAATTACTTCCTAGATTTGAGTAGATGAATTGATGCTTTCTTTCTGCATATCTTGAGAGAAGCCAATGGGATGGGTGGTATCTAGGTACAGAGGATGTTCCAGTATTGGCAATTGGGAAATCACTGTGCCTTTTCTAATTGCTTTTCCTCCCCGAAAAATCCTTATTACCAATTTAAAACAGAAACTGATACTGGTGCCTCAGCTGGTTTGAAACATTTTTCTGAAGCATGATCTCAAAGAAGCTTGCAACAAGGTTGAAGAAATTCTCTCTGGTTTGAGTTTTCTGGTATATGGGATTTGAGATAAGTGGTTGAAGTGGATTGGGTGGTGTCGTAATTGTTCCTCTCCCCCCCTCCCTCTTTGTACTCTTATCGTATAATAAAATTTTAGGTGCTGGCGCAGGTGCCTAGATAAATTCCTGGTTATAAAAAAAGTTATCAAAGAAGAAAGGATTTGACATCAACCTTTTTAAGTTATCAAAGAGGAAAGGATTTGACATCAACCTTTTTTTTCTTGAAAAGTGCATGGGTTCATCGACGTTTTGAATTGTTTACTTTCTGATCTTCCATTCTGTTGCTATCTGGGCATGTCTGGATAAGATTAGGGGCTTCTTTTTGGGGATTGAGGCCTTATGGTTAGAAGGGATTAGGTTTCTTAAATGTGAGAGAGGAGGCTTCTCTCGAATCTGCCAGTTATCAAAGAAGAAAGGATTTGACATCAACCTTTTTTAAGTTATCAAAGAGGAAAGGATTTGGCATCAACCTTTTTTTTCGTCAAAAGTGCATGGGTTCATCAAAGTTTTGAATTGTTTACTTTCTGATCTTCCATTCTGTTGCTATCTGGACATGTCTGGATAAGATTAGGGGCTTCTTTTTTGGGATTGAGGCCTTATGGTTAGAAGGGATTAGGTTTCCTAAATGTGAGAGAGGGGGCTTCTCTCGAATCTGCCAGCAGTCACTAGAATGCTGACGGGAGATAGTTTTTACTGTTTTGCTTCTTCTTTGGTTTTATCTATTATGGGTTTATTATGCTAAGGTAAATGGCCATTGATTGGGTCATATGGCAGCTTACAAGCCGTAGAGGCAACTTGAATGTTGAATGTGATTTCCCTGGTGTAGAAATTCCCTGACAACAATGGGCTTGGCTTTCCTTGGAGGTTGCAGTTTGAATTTAAAGAAATTGTATCTGTAGCCCAAAGGCTATAACTAAAAGAGGATTCACACATAATCATTGATAGGCGAATTTTGTGTCTAAATGTGTGCACTTTGCTGCCTACAAAAATTGCTACAAAGATTCCATTCAAGTCATTTGGAATGAGATGAAGAGCTGATGGGCAATGTAAATTTTTAACAGTTTCTGCATTTTCTTGTTTGTACTCTGTATTTTTTTAAGCCCGCCATTTTTTTAAAATGTTTTATGTTATTTTATGGTTCTAAACATCTTAATAAAAAATTAAAAATAAAATAAATAAATAAATAAAATAAAATATTATGCTTCAATTTGTTTGGGTTTTGAATTTAGTCTCCATTCATGTTTCAGAAATTCAGTCAGGCCACTCTTATTATGTTTGATTATTGCTTATTACTTCTCTGTTATACTTGGTTAGTTCATCTGGTTTTTTGTTCTTGAAAAATTCGTTGAGCTTATATGCAAGGTTTGGAATTTCGGTTTCGGTTTCAGCCTCAGCTGCCGAAGTTTCTGTTTTGGTGGAAATTTCAATGTAAATCTTAAAATTTCGGATTCTTTAAATTTCGGTATAAATTTCGGTCTCTGTCCATCAGATTTCGGCCGAAATTTAAAACCATGCTTATATGGCCTGTTCTGATCTCAAGAATGAAGAAATGAACTGGAGCTGAGTGAAAGTGTTTGTTTAGCACAAAATCCAATGTCATTATCCTGTGCTTTGTATGAAGCTAACATTATGTTATTTTTTACAAAAAAAAAAAAACAGACATTGTGCCCATCAGTTTGAGAGATCCAAAGAAATGGCTGCTGCGGCTTTAGCATACAAATGCATGGAAGTGGCATATATGAGGGTTATTTATTCGAAAAATTCTAGTGCAAGTAAAGATCGACACGAGCTTCAAGCAGCCCTACAGGTGGTTCCACCAGGTAATTAGAATGAGTGCCATGTTTTTAAATAAATCACGTAGCTTTTTTAAGAAGGCTTTTCGAATTGCGACGACTACCTTTCGTCGGAGACGCTGACTACCCATTAAGTGCATGCCATTGAGGCTTTGTGACGTTATTACCTTTGTTGTAAGCTTATACAGCTTTTCTTATTCCTCTTGGAATTCCTTACATAAAACAATTTCATTTCTATCTTTTTTTCTTTTTCAATTGGTACTTATTTATCTATTCTCTGATTAATGTGAAGTACATCTGTTAATTAATTTGAAGTATGTCTGTTCCCATTTTTTTCTATTTTACTGTAAATTAATCTCCCTTAAAATTGCATTGATACATTGTTGCTAGTTTTTTTTAATATGTAAGCTGAGATTGTACCCCTGACCTCTAGGTCAAAGAACAAAGGCTTGACCATTGAGCTAGAGGCTCAAACCCACCATTGTTCATACCATTGTTGCTAGTGCAGGAAGCGAAGGCTCTTGGGAGGGCGGGAAGCATGAAGGGTCGGGGAAGTATGAAGGGAAGCGTGAAATAATTGAAAAAATAACAGAAGTTAAAAAAGAAGAAAATTCCAGTTTCCAACCAACACAAACAAAATTCCAGTTTCCAACCAACACAAGCAATTTGAATCCACACATCATAAATTACATGCAACATGTACTTAAAAGAAAATCATTGTCACCTGAAATGCCTATGTTAACCGGTGCCTTACTAGATGAAATTTTTTTTAGAGACCAAATTATGAGATTTTGTTTCCGAACATTTGGGATTTAATAATGTTTAGACATGATAGAATTTATGAATTTTTATGAATTCATAAAAAAAGAATCGACAAACTAAAAGTGAAGAGCAAGATGAAGAAGAATTCAGACCGGTATAAGAGCAATAGAGTTGGCAAATCTACTCCCCGAGAAGACATAAAGAGGTCTTTATGTGGAAAAGATAGACAGAAAAGAGGAGATATTGTTCCAGGGACAGACACGCCAATAAAAGACATTGATCTTGCCACTGGACCCCGTTAAGAGCCACACCAACCCTATCGTTACTCGCCGGCTCCGTCCTAGCTTAGGAAAAAGATGTTTGGCTGAACCACTATCTCATGATTGATCTGATCAGACGCTTGCTTTTTCCGTTGCTTGTTCTCTTGATATTCTTTCTTATGAATTTTTGGAATTAGCAAAATACCCCATCGTTTGGAAGTTAAGATTTTGACTCGGCCCGAAACCGAAAATGTCGGATTTTGTACTTGAACTGGAAATTTAACTTTTTATCCTTTTAGATTTGGGTTTTGATTATTTTTTAATAAATCCAAATGGGGATATTTCCCTATTTACATGTAAATCTTAAGTAAATGGACTTTGCATGTAAATACCCTGTTCCTTGTATTTCCTCCTTGCTTGTAATTTTGTTTCCCTGTTTCCATGTAATTCTATAACTGAGACAAAGCAAATATTGGGGATATGTGCTGTGAAACACGCTTCCCGCCTTTCGGGGGCATTTTTGGTAACATCGGTTCATACCACTTTCTTGATAGATGAGTTCATTCCAACTATGATTACTATTGGAAAAATTTTCTGTTGGACCTAAAGAACTTGTGATCAATTCCATGCATATTAATGATAGTAAACATAATAAGAAGAATGCCATTTAAAAAATAATAATCAGAAAAATGATATGAAAACACTAGTGCGATTCCAAAAAGAAGGCGGTAGTGAAAAATGACCAAAATATCTGAATCTCATTGGTTAACTTTCAAAACAATACCACTCAACATAGCCATCTTCAGCAGATGAACAGCTCCAATGTCGACCAGATTCTTGCTGCCCGGCCAGTAAGGTTTTGATTGATTGTTCTAGCACTCGGCAGACATCCTTCCGCCGGCTGGACTCTCATCTGGAACCGTAATGGCCGGGAGGCAAGACTTCACTCTACGTTGGTGTTATCCGGCCGCTGGAAGTAGTTTTTCCCCTCCTGGGCTCATGGCGTACGTGTCTATTAGGCCATGGTTTAATGTAAACCCGTTTGTATTTTCCTAGCACACCTCTAATAATGGTTTTGGCTATTTGGAATCAAGTGGTTTAGGTTAGTTGTCTTTGCCCTTGTGAGGCTCTGTTTTCTTCACAAAGTTGTTGAGAGACCCATGGTTAATTAAAAGCTCAAACGAGTATCTTTTGGTTGATGAATATGCCATACGAAATAATGGTAACAGTTCTAAGAATCATTAAGATGCTCCTTTATTAATTTTTTAAAGTGAATATCCATAAATCTTTTCATAGACAGTTTTGATAAGTTCTCAAATACTTGCAAGGTTCCATTCTCATTACTGGAAACTAAGGTGTGCAAAAGATCAACTGATCAAGTAGAAATTTGAACTACCATTGCTTGTTCGGGCTTCTAGATAAAGCTAATATGATCATTGGGAGTGAATTTTGAGACAAACTGTGCCATACTGCATCTCTCGGCTTAACCTGTCACTTTACTGCTTTTACTTTTCAGTTATTCCTTCATTTTGTTAGAGCATTCGTATTATTTTTTGCATCATATTATTAAGACTCTCGGAGCAAATGTTTTTTATTTAAATATGCAATTAGTTTATATTCATGAAGAAATGTGTGCTCCTACTTCTGGTGCAACAACATTGGAAAAACAGGATTTGTGAATCCCTTTTTTGCAGTAATGGAGAAGCTTAAAATATTTGGATAGGAAATGTAAGCTAGAAATATATGTTTCGACCAGATAATGGAAGAATGATAACCTACTGCTGGACATACCCTATCTGTTCAAATGACAATCTTAAACAATATCAAATTGGTTGCTTTGGCTGCAATTAGCATTTTTGTGATACCTTTGATGCACTGATTTTTTCATTTACTATTTTTGCTTTACTGTTCTGTTGCTTACTAATACCAGCTGTGCTTGCAAAATCAGTTATTGCTAATGGTAGTAATGGATCCCGTTTTACTCGCTGTAATAAACTGTATGGTGTGTTTTACCATGGACTTGACCTATTCCTATTATTTTTTTAGGTGAGTCGCCATCCTCATCTTCTTCAGACATTGATAACTTAAACAATCAGGCAGCGTTGGATAAAGTTGCTTTGGCCAAGTGTGTTAATTCTCCTCAAGTTACTGGCAGCCATATTGTTGTTGCTCGCAATCGTCCCAACTTTGTGCGGCTGCTCGATTTTGTAAGTTTAACAAAATAGTATCTGCTTCTGAACTTTCGTAAAAACCTGACGAGAAAGAAGCTTCCGTCATATAACAAATGAGGAATGCTAAACTCACGTGCAACGTTTCAAATTTCGGTTTCGGAAAGTGTTTCGGTCCTCACCAAAACCGAAATTTCGAAATTTCAGGTGAAATCTACGAAATCAAATAAAATATTATTTTATTTCATAGAAAATTTCAGCTGAAATTTTGGGATATTATTAAATAACGGGGAAAATCCATTTTTTGGATGAAATTCCTTAAATTTCGACCGAAATTTCGGGGGAAACAAAATTTCAGTTGAAATTTTATACCGTTTTGGGTATACCATATTTCGCTTTCGGTCTCGACTGAAACCTGAAATTTCAGTCGAAATTTAAAACTTTGCTCACAGGAGCCCTTGAGAAACAAGACGCAAGGGCTTCTCCATTGGATCCATGTCACCTGCTTTTACGTTATTAGTGCCATTATAAATGCACTAGGGATGACGTGGATCCAATGGAGAAGCCCTTGTGTCCGGTTTCTCCAAGGGCTCCTGTGAGTTTAGAATTCCTCATAGCAAATTTGTACAATCGCTTGTCGTATATCAAATGTTTATGTTTTACTTTATTCACGCATTATATATAGATATCACAACTTTTCGATTATATCTGAATACAACCTGAATAAACTACTCAACAAAGCATGTGTGCATGCTCTCAGAATGGTGAAATTTATCTTTAATCACACAACTTTTTTTTTTTGAAATGGATAATCAAACAACAAATAGGTTCTCAATATCCGAAGATATGGAGGTTGAGATTGCTATCTAATGTGAACAGCATATTTTTGGCAATACATAGTTGGGTTTACCTCTCATCTATGAATAGCTAGTGCTCATTGGCCATTGAATGCTTGTCGGTTTGGGAGATGTTTCTCTGAAACTTCCAAAATTTCCACCTCTTAAAATTACCCTGATTCATGAAACATTAAAAACTATCCTCTTTTTTTCTTGGTGAAACCTATGTTTAGAAAGTTAGACTAGGACATACTTGCCTAGTGGCTGTGATAGTCAACTTAGAAGTCTATTATGACTTGTCTAAGTCAAACAAGATTTTCTTTAACTGCGCAGAATCATTTAAGTGTTTGAGTTTCTATTTGAAAATTTTAGCCACAGCAAAATTTGAGAAATGGGCTATATTTAGCATTCCGCCATGCACATTTTGGTTTTGTATATAGAAGCAACAACTTTTTATGCTTATTTGTAACTTCCAAGCACCCCTCCTAGGTGTGTTACTTGCTCTAATTGTGCATGAAATGTGCTTGTATGCAGACACACGCTATAAATTCTGCAATGGAAGCATTGAGAAAATCACATAATGCATTTGCAGCTGCTAATGTAAGCTTGGTAGAGGCACACTATGGGCATGAGGGCATCTCCTTTGTGAAAAGAGTCATTGATTTCAATTTCCATGATGTGGAGGGACTACTACGCCTTGTAAGGCTTGCAATGGAGGCTATCAGTTGTTAGATTCCCAGTGAGGAGATAATGTAATCCCTGTGAATAGACTCATGTTTATCTGCTCTGTTTCCTCTGTTGAGAAGGCCATGAGGAAAAAGATGTTGAGCTGGGTCTCACCATGCCTTGATTACATAATTCTTCTTTCAAAATAGATGGGTTATGACGGGCACAAGCTGAGGCTCAGGCTTAGGCTCAGGTTCAGTTCCATTCTGTACGATGTGTACAAAAGACATTGGCTTGCAGTCTATGCACAGTATTCTTTATGAGCCTTCAAGTGCTTCTTCAGCAAAAATAATTGCATTCCCTAACTCCAAATAACATGGGAAGTGTACAGTCAAGGCTTGCCTCTGCTAAAAGGTGGGAGACCATATGACAAATGGATCTCATATTGCTCTATTAGGATAGGAGCCGAATAAGGTAAAAATAAAAAAAGCAATTTGGTAACAGATTTGATGAAGACTGGTTTACTTCTGTGGCTGCCATTATTGTGGCTTTTTTTGAGAAGTTTTCATACAATAGAAAAATGGAAATACAAGATAAGAGTTATCAACACATAGTTATGAAATCATATGATGGGAACCTCAGTTTGATTCACAGTGCTGAATATTTCCTATTTGAACATGGGGCGGTTCCCGAGGGCGGTTCCCGAGGCAACTGAAGTGGGTAGGCATTGGGTACGTATTGTTCATTTCACTTGTATCTTCAAGGCAGCCTTTACGTGTATTCTGTATAAATTTGTAATATTCAGAAACTGTTTTGATCTTTCTTTTCACGATGCTAAATTTGTTTATTTTTGTGTTTAGGTTGTTTATATGGTGGACAGACTTTCAAGCTCTGTTCTTTGGTTAGCGAAAAGTACATTTTAAAAAAACATAAAGAAATTGTGGTATTTCAAACATACTTCGTTAATAGGAGATCTGACTTTTGAGCGCTCAAGTTATTATCCTCCTCTAAAAGGTCTGCTAAATTGTCTACAACAATTCGTTGCGGCGTTGCCTCCTTAGCTTTTATTTTATGTGTTACTCATAACCATTCTTGCATGTCTGTTCTGATGGCAGGGCTCTTTGTTATCATTATATCAAAACTCACTAAAAACCTTGAGACTAGTACTTTTGATTGGGGTTTATGCTACAACACCATCTGGCAGACAGAGAGATCTTGCAGGCACCATCTGGAAGGCTTAGAGATCTTGCAGGTAAATGTCTGCTTTAGTTGGTTTCCTAAATCAAAATTCCCCATTTAATCTTGCTAATACACTTTAACCAAAGTCACATCATGGTTCAAGAGTAGGGGCAATAAAACCCGGTAATCAATATTGTGGTTCACCGGGCACACAGTAGGTATTATCTAACAAACACCATATATGGGGTATTAACTAACAAATCCTACAAGGGGCTGCAATGTTAGCCACCATTTATGGGGTATTATATTTCTAAATGTATTTGATAATAATTTCCCTTAATCAGATCCTTTTTAGATGGAGTTACTCGGGGTACTCCCCACGGTGCGTAATGCCAATTTCTAAAGTGCATGGGCTGCTCCCATTCATTGAGTGATAATGAAAAGACTAGATAAACCGCTTGTGCCCGCTGATTAAAACCCCATGAAAATCTTTGTTTCAACATGGTATCTCTTGCCGTGGATTACATACATGTGAATTGGCCAAACCACCAATGGGCTTTTTACTTTTTAGGAGAGTTTGATTAATGTGGGTGCCCACCTTTTTTAATAATAGCATTGCATGTAAAAGTATGTTTCTCCTTTTTCTGTTACTTTCTGCATTGATACATTTCTTTCCTTCTCTTTTTTTTTGTCTGAAGATAAAAAGCGTGGGGTAACTGGGTCTTGGTTTCAGGCAGGTGCATGGTTATTGACAGATGATAATGTGGCAGGAACGGCTGTTTGATGCTAGCATGAGTAAACGGCCTCTTATTGTATGAATTGTGAACATGCTTAAGATAGTTTCTTCAGATTCCTCCATGTATTATCGTAACATTTATTCGTAATCAAATAATATTTGGTCATATCTTGTGGAAATATGTTAAATTTTGGCTATTACCTTCCTTGTTTCTACATCTGTTCCTGTAAACCATGCCTCTTATAACTGCATCCTTATGCATGGTGTATGATATCTGTGTTCATTGTTACAATCTGAATGAAAATTACAGTTGCAGGGGTTACATTTTAAGGGGGTTCTAAACAATGGCACATGTTGGAGGATCATTGTCGAAGCTTCAAGGATCAACATGATTAACCCAATCTATATGTATGCTTTTCTAACTTCAAAACTGAGGTGGGGTTTCAATTATATTTTGCTTAGCAGGTGACAGGTGGTTTTTCAGAAATCGTCCAACTGGGAAGGATCTCTAAATATTCTAACACACACACACACACACACACACACAGAGCTTCATGTCTATGGACAACCACCAAAAATGTCAATATTAATCAAGCTAACTTAACAAACCGAACTAATTCACCCTAACCACACGTCCAAATATTCTTTTCTGTCCAAATCCTCCAACAATAATCTCTTCTTTATATTGAAAGTACACACAACAATATTAGGCCACCACAATCTAAGCGCTAAACTCGGCCAAAGTAGACTTGATCTCACTCGAATTAGCATTACATGTAAAAGTAATAAAAGTAGTAAGAGATCCGTGCCAATTTCTAATAGCAAGTGCATCTTAATAATTCTACACCCATAATGTGAGTCATGTGACCCACCAACATGGTTTTAAATTTCCACTGAAACCGAGACAAAACGGTCGAAATGCTTCCATTTTCAATCACACTGAAACTGAAATGCATTGAGCGGCCTAGTGCACTCCTGCCATTGCGGGGTCTGGGTAGGGCTAGATGTACGCAGCCTTACCCCTGCTTTGCAAAGAGGCTGTTTCCGTGACTCGAACCCGTGACCACCAGGGGTCACAATGGAGCAAGCTTACCGTTGCGCCAAGGCTCGCCCTTTGCAAAGCGAAAATTGTAGTTGTAACTGAAACTGAAATGCATACTGAAACCAAAATTGTAAGTGTGATAGTGATATACTATATGTATGATATGGAGGGGGCGTGGTTTCTGAGCTCAAGCTCAAATAGCTATCTGAGCTAAGCCACTATAAATACGCCATCTCCCATGTTGTTTCACTCATCCTACCCATTCATTCCATAGATCCTGACATAGATAGGGTGTTCCTAAGAAACCATCTCCATACGATTATCCTAACCATTCGATCTGTAGACGCCCAAAACGGACCCAATTTCTAGCTGTCAATTTTAAACCTTCACAAATCAACGCTTAGAATGATCCTATGGAGATGATTTCTTAGGGACACCCTATCTATGTTAGGTCCTATAAAATCAATATCTAACATAACCAAAACAACATAGGCACCCACGCTATTTCTGAGCTCTAGCTCAGATAAGCTATTTGAGCTTGAGCTCAAAAACCATTTCCTATTATATGGATTAATATTTATATAAATTACATGCGAAATTTGGTATATGCTGAATTATCGAACATACGTGATAGTGCATGTCATTAGGTGTTTGATGTTGTTAAACCATTATATGTGATTGTCTTGCTTATGTGATGGTTTATAAGTGTGTATTTGCGTTTATTCTAGCATTTCCTGAAGTTCCATCTTTAAATTCTATCATTTGCAAAGTTTCTATGTTTTCGTGTTTTTGCATGATTTCCACAGAAATTTCCAACCGGAACTTTAATTTAAAACCTTGCCCACCACGACTGCAATACAACATATCGCCAACCAATAGTAGATGCATCATGATCACCAACACAAACTAAATCCTCCAACCCTCGCTATAGTTTTGTAAGCAACGTTGAATGATTGTCCCTAACATAAAAGGCGTCAACTCCTCGATTACAAAATAAACAAATTGTTCAAACAACTTCACTCTACTAAATAAACATTGTCCACAAACTGTTCAAATAGCTTCCCATTACAAATAAGAACCTTCCCCTCACCCACACATTCTTGTATCTTAAATTCATAAAATTTCCTCACAGACACCACCACCTTTTTTAAAAAAAATTGACAAATTTCATTAATATTAAGATAGCAGTCGGGACCAGTACTCCCATCCTGCATTACAAAATATTAAGGTGGATTGGACTGACAGGCCGCCACCAGTCCAAGATAAACTAAGCAGCCTCCTGAAATCTATACAGTGACGATGTCTGTCTTCCCAACTTTCACTTCTACCCAACCAAAATTCAACTAAACAACAACCAATAGGGAGAGTATAAATTCATGGTCTTGTATTTTATTGATCGGTGTCTTACCAATCCATCTTCCCTTGTCAATAATCTGTACATATGCCAACTTCAATCTAAAGCTCCCACACAAATATGGAGTCAACAATCTTTAACAACAACAAAAGTAAGTCCTACCAATCCAAAGGCCGAATTTTCCTGCTCCAGCCGCCTTTTTCCAAAAACTAAACCATCATTCTGCGGCTAAAAAATGCGAGGCTAAATAGAAGATTTATTTAGCTCCAGAAAAAGATTCACGATCTTAGAGGCATATACCTCTTCATCGAGAAACAATAGCGGAATCTCCTCATCAGAAGGGGTCTTATCCTCTAATGCTCTCTTTCTGGAGATCATAGCCTCTAGATTTTGAATCGTAGCCATCCTTTGCTCCTCCCAGCGAAGGCGCCTTAATTTACTTAAAGAGATTGATGAATAGAGGATGTTTATGCAGCGGGGAATGAGATTTCTTAATACTCCGAAAACCGGAGAGCCTAAAAAGTTTTTCTGGTGATCTGCTCGCATCCTCCTTAAAGGACTTCCAAACCCTCTTTGAAGAATCCCTTTCGACTTCCTTTTGGGTGGGCGAAAATCTGGATGCATGTTCCTCCAAATAGGCCAGGTTTCTCAGAGACCTTAAAGGCCGTCTCCATCTCAAATAGGTCCACCCGAGGGGGGAAACATAGAGGAGGCCGATTCATGATGAGCTTCCATAATAGACCAAGAACCAAATCCAGCGAAGGAAAGAGAATGGACCGCTTTGAATGATCTTTCAAGAAACACCTTGAACTAGGTAAAAGGAAGGGACAGTTAACCACATTTTGAAGAGTTCCCGCTATTATGAGGCAGTAGTAAAGCACCGGAGTGATGGTTTCCAAAAAAAATTATTATTTAGAACCATGTTATCCCCACTGCAATTAAGGCTGTAATCATCATTACCCTTAGTGGGTTACTCAAGCAGAGTCTCCAAAAAAAAAAACAATCACTAAAATCTTTAAACTTCCCTCCCAAGGCAATAGAAACCAGCCCATCCACTTAATCAGGGGGAAGGCTTCATGGAAACCAGGCCAATTTTTTACTCATGAAAATCCTGACTTTGTCTGTACTCAACCCACTGATCAAAAGTATTCCTGCACCAATTGCCTCATGCAGATCCCTGCAGAGGCCGAACTAGACTGCAAGGTGTCTCATCCATAGGACATCCCAGCCCTACGAAGAATAGTAGTCCCACCCAAAGTGGCGACTTTCCTCGAGAAAATTTTTGGACTTTCTAATATAGGTTCCAGGGCAGGACCTACTCCTTCACTTGGTATGAGGAAAGACCCTCTCTGACAATCCTTGACCATCCTTCTGAACTTACTTGCAGGCCTAGAACTAGATACGCACCTTTCCTGGGCAGATTTGTAGGCTTCAGATCTACCAGATCCCCAGTATTTCTTCCCATTTAAAAATCTTCCCTTCCTAGACCAGGAACGAAAAGGGTTAGCACTGCCAGAACGGCGCTTGTGATGGGACCCCTTAAGGTATTGCCTTTTCTCCTTTCTCAAAGGAAGAGAAGCGTAGCCCTCATTGTTGTCAAGTCCTGACACCCATGTCAAGGGCAGCGATTTGAAATTCAAATTTAATGGGGTAGATCCCGAGGGTTCAACGGATACCCTCGCCAAGCATTCCAACTGGATAGATAGCAGTGGTTTCGGCACCGGCGCAATTTTTTCCGGGAAATAAGATAAAGATATCTTCAGGCACCTTTGAACTTCAACACCGATTGGGAAATATTGGCCAGAAATATGAATTTGAATATAGGGAGGCAGAGGTTTCGACCAAGGGGCAAGAATTTTAGCAGACACGAATGTCATACACTGATTATTATTCTCTTCCATTTGAACTTCTAATCCTCGACCAAGAAGCTTACCCAAGGCTTCAACCGTAGATATAGCCCAAACATGGAGAGGGATGCCATAGAACTTAACCCAAATTTTCTCTAAGTCCGGATGAAATCTCTATTCCAGGGAGAGGGAATGTAGATGATCCCCCCACACCTCCTGACCTTTGTCCAGAATAACTGTAACTTCCTCTTTTGATTCAAAGAAGAATAATACTTCATTTTCTGATAAGATACATGGGCATACCAATAGAGGAAGGTCACAAGTTCTTTTAGCCCAAAACCATAGGTCTTGAAGGGTCCCCGGAATTGTCCCTTTGTTTTCCCACTAAGCACCTTTCAAGAGATAGCAGCCTTGAAGCTACTTCCTTTCTTGAGATAGATAAGGCCGGGTTACCTTCTTCAGGAGAGACAGATATCGTCCCAGAATCAGGCCATGGATCCCCTTCCATATTCATCGATTCGGACTCCAGATTATGTATTTTTTCTCCCAGAGGCAAGGATCCGACTTTTATATTCAGAGGGCATCTCTGGCATCTGGCTCGCCAGCTAAAATTTGGATATTTACAAGAAGGGCAACTCCAATCACCTGCTCGCAAACCTCGATCTCCTAATCTCAGGCTTCGATTCCTAACACGTGTCTTTTCCACCCATCTCCAAGAGTTCCGAGGGTTAGATCCAGATACAGAGTCCTGGTTATGTTGCTTACCCAGCGACAAGATCGTCTCCATTTGAAGTTCCAATAAGCACAAATACAGACACCACCACTTCGTTCATCAGAATAACTATCACCCTTGCCTCAAAATGAAATATCAACCCACCAATCATCCTCCCCGTAAGAAAACAATGAAGGATACTAAAAATACACACATTAGTTCTCTGTAAATGGACATCCTTAGTACAACACATTCCTTTCACTGATGCTCCCGCTACATCCTCGATTTCAAGTCTTGTAATTATGATGATAGAATATATTTAAGCAATTTGTGATAAAATACTCGCTTTACTGGAGGCTTGATTCGCGACTCACTCTCTCTCTCTCTCTCTCTCTCTCTCTCTCTCATTAATAGTATTGGGACTCATTAATGTCATAGCTTGGGCAAGCGCTTCAGTTCCGGGTCCTTTGGAAACTATCCAGCATAATTGCAGAAATCAGGGATTGTTGCAAGTCGATCTACCCTCAATTTTCTCATAAACACCGCTCTGTAAACGAGGATGCAAACAAGCTTGCTAGAGGGGCTGGACAAAGCGGTGATGGTGGTTCTGGTCACTCTGTAATGAGCTGAGGGTTTGAGGATTGTATGCACTGGGTTTGTCATATTGTGAACTGTTAGGCGACAACTTGTCACCTTCACCAATTTTGGAATCCGTGGTTTATCTAATAAATTTGCCTTATTGGAAATTTTTTTTACAAGACATGAAAACTATAACGTCAAAACTTCGCGTACGAAATAATAATACAAAAATATATTTAAAAATAAATAATAAATACATCACCGGATAAAGATTTAACTCCGACATCATCACTGGTATTGTAAGGCTTTGATAACGCGATCATGTGACATACCACCAAACACTTTCATCTTCTCCAAATCCAAGAATCACTTCATCCCCCATTATCCATAGGCCTAGATCTATTTACAAGCCGACGAAGGACAATACTATCACCAAATGCCCAAACAACATGCACAATTTTTAACCCCAAACGATATTCTCACGCTCTAGTCTGTCAAAACAACCAATCTTATGAACCCAAGATCAGAATAACTATTAACAATTTTTTTTTTAAAGTGACATTTATTCATTATAGAAAACCTGTTACAAGGCGTTGTCCTTCCCACCAATAAAACTCAGCCTTTACACCCAACTCTTTAAAACAGATTACATCAACCTGATTCACTCTCCCCAAGCAACTTACATCTGCAACCATCCCCCAGTCCTCCCTTCTTTAATTGAGCAAATTCACATATCAACTCTCCTTACTTTTGGAGACCTTATATAGACCTGCCTGCTACCTATCCCGGTACCCGCTGCAGATATCACTGCCCACAGCATGCCTTTTCAGTATTGGAGGATAAAAACAAACTGAATTTTAGAGATATGCTCCTCTCCCTTTTGCCCAATAACTTGGAACGTTGAAAGCTACAAATTTTTTATAACCATCACTTTGCAAGTCATCGAGTGGGCAATGTTTTCATTGACTTGTACAACTTTCTAGTATTGTCATCTCCATAATAGGCTAATAGCTTAACAAGTGAAGGGTTTAAATCGCTCTAATGCCTTTTGGCATTATAGTCATATCTTTTTGCATCTACGAGAGTCTTCTTTAATTGAGTCATTTCAAGTTTGTTCCATTAGAAGGTATATGGTAAGGATCTTACTCTCTGTATCTAACTAACACTTCCAAAACGGGATTTCATTTGGAAAATAAAGAAGAAAACGGAATTGACTGGTGATTTGGTAGGAATACAAGCTCACTTGTCTTTTGCGCATGTGTCACAACATGAGATTTTGTCTTTATCTTCCAAACAAAATCCCGTTTTGCTAGCAGCCCTCTATAAATTTGCAAATAGACTTGAAAGGACTCAATGTATGGTATTTGGGTTTTTTTTTTCTTTCCCCATTTTGCTGTTTTTCAAATAATTTTAGCCCATAATTTTATGCTAAGTAATAACATTACTAGAGTGTGCCACGCTCGGTGAATTTTCTTAAGTTATATATAAATGGATAAGGGAAATGATATTTACACCCCCTTGGCTTTTCCTCTCCTTTTATCACTCTTTTACCTGAAATGAAGAAAAAGAGAAACAAAAGAGGTAGAAATGCTACCATCTTAGGAAATGACAGACAAGAGGGGATGGAAATGCTTGAAAAGGAGTGGAAATAGACAAAAAGATAAGCAGCATAGTTAACAATACACTAGGGTTTGAGTATCACAACTAGTAAGAAAAGGTATTTAAAGAGTCTCTCTCTCTCTCTCTCTCTCTCTCTCAACCATGAATTATTAATTTAAGTGGTGAGAGAGGGCTAGGGACTTGGAAGGGTGGGAGATAAAGAGACCTGAGATGGCATAATATATGAGGAGGGTAAGAAGTGGCTAAAAAGCAGGGAAAAAATATTTTGCATCTGAATAGAGTTTTGCTTTTCCTTGTTTGTCAGCATTTTCTCACCCTGTCCCCTCACTCGTGACCCTCTACAGTTTCTCCTCTCACCCTTCCTAGTCCTCTCACACCACTTGATAAACTAGAAAAAAATTCATGGCAACCAAACATGGCCAGTTTTTGGTACATCTATCCAACTGTAAGCTCAATTCATTATAAATTTTGGGCAACGAAAATCCAAATCTATGAGGTGATTGGACTGCACCAATATGAAGGCAGAGATGGTATACACCAAGTTTCAGTGCATATTTACACATTGCCTGGAGACTCCAACCCATTTTCGCTCATATCATCAACTAGCATAACAGATACCCACCTGAGCTTAAAAACCATAGCTGAGAAACTGCCCTTCTGGCTGCCGGAAAAACAATTCCGACACATTTGGTGTGGGTAAAGTGCTTGGCTAATCAAAATTGCAGTCAAAAGCACAGTAAACAATCATACCTAAAAGTGCATCAGCTGAGCTTTAGGGGCTCAATGGCCCATGGAATAGATGACCCAATTGGCTTCAGAATTACCACAAACCCAAGATTGATAAACCTCACATGTAGAAAAAGAAATCGCATTTGTTAAGAAAAGAACAATAAGATTATTGTTTCAAGTTGAGTGCTTGAGTGATAACTTTCTCAAACTACAAAATATGACAATAGAACCCAAACAAAGTACTGAAAACTCATCATAGCAAGGAAAGAAAGCAATGGAAACCAGGAAACAAGCAGAAGGTCAGGGTCACAATACAGCAACAATGCAACAGCCATAAAAACACATTTGAACCTGTTACATTGTTGGGGGCTTCTCAGATGAAGAAGGGCGTTGAGGGTAGTATCCCAAGCTTTGACTCTCAGATAGATGTACAAAGAATCATCCGGGGTCTTCAGTATTACGATCCACTTTGAACATCAATCATCAAAAGCACTAGGATCGCGTCGCCCAAAATCTCCGGGGTATTCCCTCTGCATCTGCACAATTAGCACCAGCTCCCCATGCGACACAAAATGCCCTATATAGTACACGCCTTCCATAAACAAACGACAGATTGAATCAGGCCAAGTACCGGAACATGTTCGGATTATCCTTGTCCCTCTCAAGATAATCCCTGGTGATCAGATCTTCAATCCGCTTCTTTATTGCCTTAAAGTCAGGCTGCACATCAAGACCATTTCAAGCTTAATCATAATAAACTATATGACTTCGCAAAAATGTTGTATTTTTTGGCCATCTAAAGAGTCTAAAACATTAGTCTATCAGAATCAATCTCATATTGCCCAGCCACATGATAAAATTTCATTTTAGATGAGCCATATGTTCGAAAAGTGAAGGGATTTGTTGTTTTCAAATGTGAAATCCTGGGATTTATAATGGAAAACCCATTAATTATTTTCTAACCCAATACCATTCACAACAGCTCAATCTGAACACGAACAAGCACCACAAATTTGGAGGAAAATAACCATGATAAATACCTTGAACATGCGGCCAAGCTGCTCAACACATTCCATCACCAATTGCTGATGACCTAAAACCTTTCGACTCTTCATGATTCGCACAATTGACGCATCAATGGCATATCGTCTATCCTTATCAACATCCTCGATGACTTTCTTCTTCTCATCCACGGGTGGGAGAGGAATCTACAATTTTCAAATAACCAATTTCATCTCTAGAGTCAAGTAAGAAAAATAGGAACAACACAAATAAAGGTAAGATAAGAAAGTCCACATTATTTGAAACAAACTTAGACCTTGATTCTCCTCATTTTGTCGGTGAACTTGGTATTGAACTCAAAATGATCATTTGGGGAGATTGTTTTCGTATTTGGCTCCTTATTAAGAATTTTGTATTTCGCACATGACAGTGAATGGAGCAATCTAACTACGTCGTCATCAGTCAAGTTTAACTGTGTCATGATCTCTGAATAACTCAATCTATCTGATGCATTGAATAATAGCAGGGCAGAAGCCTGTACGCAACAACAGAAAAGCTCAATAAAAAAACTAAAAGCATTGAATCCGACAAACACCTCATATATATATGATAGGGACATTGTTTGAAATTTCGGACCGAAATTTCAGATTTCGGCAGGGACCGACACCGAAAGTACCTTGATTCGGTGTCGGTCCCAAATTTCAGTCGAAATTCTGAAATTTCAGTAATTTCGTTTTTTTAATTTTTTTCCTTGAAATTTCAGCCAAAATTTTGACTAAAAAATCAGAAATTTCTGATTTTTTTTCCAAAATTTCAGTATTTCAGCTGAAATTTCATGTCTTGGATAGGGAACACGGCTTAGAGAAGTTACCTGATAGGTAGTCACTATCAGCTCCAAAGGTTTTGGATCGAACTTGCCATTGAGGTTACAAGTACCCAATGAATATATCCATGTGATCTTTCTGTGTTTGGTCTTTGTTTGATAGAATTCTTTGAAAACTTCGACGCATTTAACCTGCAATAAAACATGCAGATATTACTGGCATTAGGTATTCCCTTAATTTTATTTTTTTTGAGAATATATATTCCCTTAAATTTCTGGCATTGGAACAAATTAACTAGGAAAATGTTTACCATCTCTGCAGGAAGGTTGAGATCAAATGATTTATAACTTGGCCAGAATCCAGTCGTAAGGACAGTGACTGTCAAATCAATCCCTGGATTTGCGTGTGGATTACTGTTAAGGTACTCCTCAAAACTAGTTTGGTTTTCCCTCGCTAATGTCAAATCTGTGACCTGAAAGAAACAACATGAAAACCGCCAGCCAAATTAATGCCTAACAAGTGAAAAAGAGTGTATTTTTTTGAAACGCATTTAACATGCACTTACCATTCCCTCCATCTTGGACGTAAACTGTCCACCACACTGTTGCTTCAGCTTTGTTAAAATACTCCTCTCATGCTCATCATTAGCACTTTTGTCAAATAGGAGCCGGCGAGCAAGCTTTTTCCTGCATATTAATTGCACCATGATAGTTCCAAGATGAAGAAAGCAAAAGACAGATAACAACCAGACTGTATTTAGACCTGCGTCACAAATATCGTTCTCGGAATTTTCTCGGCAAGGAAAAATCTCGGGATATATTAATTTTTTTTTATTTTTTCGGTTTATATCGGGAAAAATGATAAAAAAAAAAAAAATTATTTAAAAATAAGTAAAAATATAAAACTAAAGAAAAATATCGTTAAAAGATCAGGATAATATCATGATATTATTGCGATATTTTCTAATAAAAATGAAAATATTGCTATATTTTTAAAATCTCGGGATTATTTCAGGATTTTGTCGTTTTATCAAAATGTCGCGATAAAAACGTGATACGTTGAAAATATCGGAGATATTTGTGACATAGTTTTAGACATAGGTTCAATGCAGAACCACAACACATGCAAACAAATGAAAACTTTACCTATAGAATTCAGCAAATAGGTCTTTATCACTAATGTACGCTAGCAATTTCACTACCTGCAAATGAATTAAAAAGTCATTTTTGAAAATAAAAGCTGATGCCAGAATACTGGACCATTAAAAGATGATAAACAAAAAGAAAAATGTATGTTACCTTTTCAAGGGTCTCCTCAATGGCTTCATCACTTAATTTTTCACTCCCGCCCTTCTTAAGAATATTATCACAAAATGTAGCCAGTAGCTCTGCACTAGTGCTTCCTGCAACACCCTTGTTGCAAAATGCCTCAAAAGCCTCTTTGAGAGCCTGCAATAAGTCAATAACAAGAAAAAAAAATTTAGACAAAATGTATGGGATGTGACCAGAACAACCATGGATTTAAATTTCGGTTTCGGTTTCAGTCCCTAACGAAACCGAATTTTGTTTTTTCAAATTTCGGTCATTTCAGCCGAAATTGTAAAATGTCGGTCAAAGTGACCAAATTTTGGCCGAAATCCAAACCAAAATCCGAAATTTTCAGATTTCGGACCCGGATGAAATTTAAAACAATGTGAACAACTAGAACAACAATCTCCAACTCTAACCTTATGGAACTGCGGGTGATTCATAAAGCAGTCGTTCACATACGCCAAGTATTTGTCATGCAGCTCAATAACTTTTCTAACAAAAACCTGAAAATCAGGCAACAATTTTAGCTTCCATGTCTTAACTACTCTATCAGATTAATCATGTGGTAAACATTACAGGACTTACCTGTTCTTGCAAGCCAACTACATCTCTTTTCTCTGCCTGTGGAAAAAAAATTGTTAGCAGGACTTCTTGCAGTTGGAAAAGAAATAATCATAGATAAAAGTGGGGAAAGACGACTGAAAGGTCATCCAATCCAAAAAATACATGATTATATATATATATATATATATATATATATATATATATATATATATATATATATATATGAGCTATAAGATTGTGCGCTCAAGCGCACCAAAAAAATGGTGCGCTTGAGGCGTTATAACACCTCCCATTGGTTCTGCTCTGTGGGACCCAAACATTTAAACCAATGGGAGGCATTATAACGCCTCAAGCGCACCAACACCTCTCTTTCTCTCTCTTTCTCTCTCTCTCTCTCTCTCTCTCTCTCTATATATATATATATATATATATATATATATGAATTACATGTGAAATGTGGTACATACTAAATTATCAAACACACAACAGCACATGGCACTAAGTGTTTATGGATGATCATCCTGCTTATAAGATGGTTTCTAAGTGTGTATTTGTGCTCATTCTAGGATTTCCTGAAGTTTTGTCTTAAAATGCTATGATTTGCATATGTTTCTATATAGATTTCCATCGAAATTTCTAGCCTAAACCAAAATGTAAACATTTCCATTTCCGTAGCGACTGAAACCAAAATGTAAACATTTCCATTTCCGTAGCGACTGAAACCAAAATGAAAAACCTTGATGAAAAGTAGGATACCATGTAAAGGATGGACATATCATGAAAAGTAGGATACCATGTAAAGGATAAACTCCCTTCATGGTTCTTTGGTTAGAGAACTTGGTATGAGAGGAATAGAAGGATCCCTAAGGATAAGTATTCTTCATTGGAGAAGTTACTTCGGAACATCCAAAAGGCTTATTGGTGAGGGGGCATAGTCACAATTTTTTTTTTTTGTGTGGGTATGTTAGGGGGGGAGGGGGGGGTTGATTCAATAACTTTCTAGGAAACGGGAGGATCTTTGTTCAACCCTAGATGGATAGGATATTCAATGGTAGTTCTTTGGGAAACAGGGTCCCATGAAGGTGGATGCTCTTCAGGAATGATGAAGGGGAAATTTTGGAAGTTTTCGCTCACCCATTAGGCATCAAGAGCTCTACTGAAAAAAGAAGTGCTCTTTAATGGAGTCTTCATATCTCTGCCCTTCTGTAATTTATTTTTATATGGTAAAGTCTTCCATTATTACTTTGAGGAAAAAAAGATTTTTAAGCATTAAATTTTACTTGAATTGCCTCCATTTGAAAATACATATAATCAACTAGAAGGGGATGCAGGAAAATAAAACACCCACCCACCCACAACTAGAAGGGGATGCAGGAAAATAAAACATATAGAATTGAAATTTTTATATTCAAGTCAAAGCCAAACCATAAAAGAGGAGAAAATTTGACTAATACACATGTAAAGTAGACCAATGGAAACACAAAATGATATCGATCATCCCCCAGATTAAAATCTATATATATATATATATATATATAATAAAAAATTGAAGAGTATAAGGGAAAACCAATTAGACTGACTCACCTTCTTGTTACTGGCTGCATCTTCTGCTTGTTTGACCAAAGCTGTGCCTTCACCAGTAACATGCTGAGCCACATAGAACACTCAGTAACCATAACATGCAGGACAAATATAATTAGACAGAAATTTCCTTTTACTTGTAAAACCAAAATACAAAATTTTGATCGAACATTTACCCACCTGTTTAAATATGTGAGAAACAGGATCTAGCCCTCGGGGTATTCTACAAAAGAGCCTATACATCCTTGAAAGATCCTCCACCTAAATACACAGTGGAAGGTAATGACAATATTTATGTTTACTAGATGGCATAACAATGGATAAGCTTGAGACAGAAAAAAGCAACATAACCTACAGGGAATAGCACACCCACTCAATTTATACCTTGTCATCTCTTAGCAAGGCATGGCATCCAGAGTGTTCCTTCTCGAGCAATTGGTTTGCATATACGAACAGTAATTCATGTTGCACTTTCTACCAAGAGAACATAAGGAACAACAAACAGCATTAGGAAGCTTTGGATTCAACACTTAGGCTATGTTTGGTTGGGGTGGCTCGGGGAGTTGTGGAATAAGAAGTCAAAAGGGAGGAAAGAATTACAGAAGATGTCTAGAATTACCACTCGGAGAATAGTGGAATAGTGGTAAGTAGTGTTTGGTTGAGTACTTAGGCTATGTTTGGTTGGGGTGGCTCGGGGAGTAGTGGAATAAGAAGTCAAAAGGGAGGAAAGAAGTATAGATGTCTAGAATTACCACTTGGAGAATAGTTGAATAGTGGTAAGTAGTGTTTGGTTGAGCGGCAGTCCTCTCGGAGAGTAGTGGAATAAGTAGGGGTATTATTACCAATATAGAGAGGGAAGAGAGAGAAAGAGAGAAAAGACAAAAGCTTTTACACTATTCATCTACCAAAATTTTATCATTTTGGTAGAATTTGGTTGGAAGATAAGTAGGGGGCATTAGTGCCACATGGGCACCACATGGGGAAAAAAGCAATAACGATGTCACAAACATGTTGGGGAGTCAAGTGGAATCTCATTGCAATTTTGGCAATCAAAAAAGGAATCGGCATTCATTGGCATTTGAAATTGCAGTTAATGCCGAGCGTTTGTGCAACCAAACATGCCATTAATAATTCAGATGTTACCACAAATTCTCCGTTTACAATCCTAACTACACAAACTCATCACCACAAAAAAATTAACAGACTGAAAAAGCAACAAACCTCTAATAACTTCTGTTCACTGCTAGAATGCAAATAATGAGAAACCCTGTCCTTTTCCCGTTTCAAACACTCCTCAGCCTGAGAAAAGGCACAAAAGTCATCAATTATCATTCTGGCAGGTGAAACAAATCCATTCTATTAGATAGCATGCAAATTATAGCAAAATTTACCTTTAACATGTAATCTGGGCAGGAATCTTCTAGAATCCAGTTAGAAGCCTTTCGAGAATAATACGCAGCAGTATCTTTGAGCATGGCTTCTTCAAAGTCATTTTCATAACAATCCATATTCCCCATTCCGATTTCAACAAAAACATCTAGGACATTCTTTAACAAGGCTCGATCAATTTGTTCTCCCTCACGCTCTTGATCGATCTGTTGCACTAAGTTTAGGTAATTAAACTTGAATGGAAAAGAAATTATATGACACGTTCGATACATTCTGTCAACATACCAAAGATATGACGGCATCTCTGACTTTACCATTGATCTCTTTGTAAACCTGAAATAGAAAAAAAAAACAAATATATCTAAAATAATCGGAAAAATAAAGAAGCCTGCCGCACTCAAAGGCAGGAAAAGGCATATAGGTAAAAAGGAGTTAGGATAAGAGATGGAGAAACTTTGAACCGACACCACGCAAAAGAGTGTATTCAGAGGCTTTTTTTTTTTTTTTTGAAGAGTATGCAAAGTTATTATTAAATACAAAATAAATGTAGGAAACTTAATAAAATTATAAAAAGCTCTGTACCAGTTCACGGAAGCAAGTTAGACCAACTTCATTGAGTGGGGGAAGTGATCTCCGGGCAATAAAGTAGCGATCAAGGTAGTGAAAGAAGCGTGAGAGCCACCTGACCATAACTTTATGATTTGACCACCTTTTCACGAGTTCTCTCAACATAAATTCATCATGCTTCTCTCTTAATGATGGCAATACCTGAAAAGGAATTCATCAAGGTTTGCAGCATAAGGTACTAAGCAAAGATGGGTGGCTCCCCACATATTCTTTACTGATAAGATCAAGAATTAAAAATAAGCCTCTTAAGAAGAAAAAATAATTGAGATTACAAATGAACAATAAATTTTCTGTACTGAGCAATCCAACAAGCAGATTTTCAAATATATCAAGAGCAATTAACAACTCGCCAAAAGATCAAAGATGATGGGAAACTTGAAATATATAACAGAAAGCATGTTATTAAGGATATCATACCATCCATACAAGAGTCTCATTTTCATGATGGCGACATTTATCAAGTGTGAAAAATGCATGCCTACTAAAAAGATACAAGCAATTATTAGTTTCACACATCAAATTGCGGCTTAATTGATTAAGCAAGCAATACACCATGGGCCACTACTATTATTCTGCATTCCTTTCCTCTCTCTTTTTCTTTTTTTCCCCCTTTTTTAGTGATGGCTTTAGGTTTTCTTAGAAAAAAAAATTACGGCATGAGGAAAGATAGACCAAATAAGTTCCTTTATGGACTTTATTTCTGAAAAGAAAAATATACAAGAGAGAATAAAATATAAAGAGTGCCACCCAGGAATAATTACAAAGCAGGCCGGAATTTTGAAGCAAGAGAGATCTATAGCCGTCTTATTTTCCACCCTATAAACATGGTGCAAAAAAATTGTGAAGCAAAGGCATATGTCATTGATCTCTTCTTCGAAGAAGCTTGCTTGGTATCCTAATGAGCTTGGTTCCTTATCAATTTTTTGAATAGTGGCATAGCATACATCCAAAAAGAGAATACACCTAGAGCTCAGAACTAGATCGATGCAATGTTTTATATCGTGCAAAGAAGGGAATCCATCGGGAAGCTCCTATAGGATTAGGTCTATGAACTCCTCCAATAATGGTTGTATCCTAGGAGGGATGGAAGAGCTCTCGAACGCTTCCTTTCCAACATGGACTAAAATAGTTTTTGTCTCTTGCAAGTGTTCTCAAACTTAGACTAACTCAATAATACTGCCAACTGTTTTCTTTTGAGCTTGGTACCCTCATTCGTTGTAACTTGAGGTGTTGGCACATCCTTTGACAACCTAGGGTAGGTCATCTCTTACGCGGTTCAACTTTAGGGTGCCGTCTTTGACAAAGGCGCATGTGTTTTCTCCCCATGATAGGTGGCCTAACAATCATATTGCCATGGGCTGTTATGTGATCGACTCCATTTTTCAATCTTTAGTTTCTGCCTATCGACAATTAACTGTGAGACCAAGTTTCCAGTACTTACACTATCAATGATAATGGCACAAAGTTTTCCACATGCTGTGCAAGTGGTGTGGAAGATATTGCTTCTTAACTACTTGTCGTCTCTGGAACCTTAGGTGACATCATGACGTAATCATGGATCACGCAAACTATTCTATCACGATCCCTATCGAGGGTAGTCTCATCGTGCTCGCCCTCATGAGTTGACTCATCCGTCTCGTCATAAGGATAACTCTGATCGATTGGGTAGTTCTTCAATTTGAGGCCATTTTTATCCTCATTGTCTATTGATTCTGCTAAGTTGGTTTGAGGATTAAATGTCCGATGTGGACAATCAGACAATTTATGACCCGGTTCACAATTTGAAACATTTGGATATAGTAATTTCTGGTTTGGATCCTCAAAGTCTACGCTCCATATCAAGGTTGCCAGGGTGGGAAGCAAAAGCTGGAAGTGGGAAGCGAAGGCTCCCGGGATGGTGGGAAGGGGGGAGCGTGAAGGGTCATGGGAAGCACCTGGGGATGCACCGGGGAAGTGCGATGGGGAAGCATGTTTTCCATTTTTGTGATTCTCATAATATTAAAATGATGGGAAACGACGGGGAAGTGAGTTCCCATTTTGGGGAAGCGCGATTTCCACTTTTTGGAGAAACGTCACGATTCCCGAGAATCACGTGGGAATCGTGTTTCGGTACGCAATTCTCCAATTCATGGTGCAATTCCCACTTCCTTGCTCCATATTTGTCTCATAGCAGTGCTCTTAGGAGGAAGTGTGGAGTTCAGGAGACTGGTCATGGGGCCTCTGTTGGTTGAGCTAGATGGGCTTTTGTCAGTGTCCTTTCGCAGAGAACGGATGGTCATCTCATCGGATTTCAGTGCCAATCGAAAGACATCATTAACTGTGAGAAGAGTGTCAAAGAAGACTGACTCATGCAGTTGAAGACACAACTCATTAATGTATCGAGTAGTAGCTCGCTTTTCGTCTTCAGCTACAGCATTATGGGCGATTGGGAGATGAGTTTTTTCTGTGTATTCCCTCACGGATTCAGCTCCTTGTTTAAGGCCCAAAAGTGTCTGGTAGAGAGTTGCCCTAAAGTCGGATGGCAAGTACTTTTCATATTTTTCTCCATCTTGGCTCACTTATCAATCTTGGCCTTGCCACTTTGGGTTCTCTATGTTTGAATTTCTTTCAACTAAAAAGGGCATCACCCTTTAGTTTCATGGTAACAAATTTGACTTTCTTTCCCTCATGGAGCTCTTTCCACTCAAAGAAATGATCAAATTCATTGGGGTGGAAGTGACCCTAAAATCCGAACATCGACTAAACAATGTAGACTCCGGACCTCTCTAAGGCTCGAACTAGTCTATCCGGGCTGTCATAGAAAGGCCTCAATAGTTGAAATTCTATGGATGATTTCAGCTAACCAAGGAGATTCACGGAAGCAATTGAGTAGATTCACAATTTGACTAAGGATCATGATATTGAGACAAGATATGTTTGGTGATCCACTAGCAGTGAAATTGATAGAATCACTTATTCGGTGTTGTTTGAGATGCAGTCTCAGCTTTTGAGTTTCTTCCTCCCTGAGGATCTCTGGCCTTTTTTGTCGTTTTCTTCTGAGTTTGGCTCTTGTTTTGCCTTTCTTTTGTTCTGAGACCCCCTCAGCCTCCTTGTATGTCCCACCTTGCTTTTTTAAGTAATGCAATTACCATTTAAAAAAGAGTTAAAACATTGCAAGTCGTAACTTATAAACCAGTAAATCTGAAACGCAAACTTCTCTAATTCGATGAACACTCTCTTTTGATAAAAAAAAAAAGACACCATCACATCATGAACAATATCTAGCTCCCACTTATTCTTTTCATGTGCCTATGTCTTTTCAAATCACAAAAAACAGTTCAACCTCAGTACTAAGTCTATGCCTTGAATCAGTATGTAATCATTCACATGACCTTTGAAGCATGTTTCACAAGATTTTAGCACTAAAAGAAGTTCCCTTGGAAAAATCATGAGAATTCCCCATCTCAAAACTGCTTTCACATGTACAAAACATATCCTTTTGAAGCACACAGATGTATAGTTTTGCAAGAAACGGTCAATGCCAGTATCAAATGAGAAGGTACTCAGAGAAACCTCAATTTACAAATCCAGCTACAACAAAAACCTCAGAAAGCACCAACCTAAAATAGGAAGGAAAATAGATCAATAGCATTCGAGAATCCCATCCACATAAAACTTATACGAACTTACAATGTCTAAATGACATGCTAATTATTTTTCTTGTTATTCATGATATGTAAAACATAGAAAAACGAATCAACCAACAACGGACGTCTATCCTAGTGATAGTAGGTACATTGTTGGTCTCCTGGGTTCGTCCCCAATAACCCAATAAAAATTAGGAAAAACACAAAGTAACTAACAAGAAACAATGCAATCAGTAACAGAACAAGCTACTAACCAGCAGCAAAGTACTAACATTCATGAGGTTCAAATACGCATATAAATTTAAGTAGAATGGACGTCACTCACCGTAGAAGTAATGTACTCATCGAAAGACTCCTTATATTTGTCATAAAGATGCTGTGAGTAATCATGAGGAGGCTTCTGAGTGCACATATTATAGATAGTTCTGTTCTTGAAGTAAAGGAATAAAAACCCATAAAAAAAAACATCTTTTTTTCAACAAAATCAATACAAGTAAAACAATCAATAAACACAAAGGATACGTATAAAGCATCATATAATCCTCTGAACTAAATTGAGGTTCAGAAAGGCCTTCTAGAATGTTCTTCAGCTTTGTGATCCCCTTCTGCATAAACTCCCATCCCTGCTCCAAATCAATCGTTTTTCGCTCGTTCATAGCCATCTTTCCAAGCTCAAATTTCAAAACCCTAACCTAATTCTGCAGCAAAAGATCAGATAAAAAATCAAAATCAAAACCATTATCCAAGGCAAAAAAAAAATCCCCTTTTTGTAAGCGAAAACACGATATCGAATTTGAAACAGATAACCTAAAAATCCCTTTTTGTAAGCAAAAATACGATATCAAATTTGAAACAGATAACCTAAAAATCCCTTTTTGTAAGCGAAAACACGAAATCGAATTCGAAACAGATAACCTAAGAATCCCAATTTTAATATTTGGCTTCAAAACCATCCCCTGACCAAAAATCGGTCAAGATCAAGATAAATTCCGAATCCAAAAACCCGTACTGAGAAGAAATCTGAAAAAAAGGAAGAAAAAAGAGAAATCGCCGAGTTAAAACCCTAAATTAATTAAGTAGAGCAAAATCCAAAAATAACAGAAAAAAAAAAAGAGAATTGATTTTTATCGATGAAAAGAGGAGAAGAAGAAGAAAATAAATGAACGAGATAAAAGAGCTCAAATTACCGAACCAAACCCTTACCCTAGAAACCCTAAAATCGCTTATGGTTGAGGAAAAAAGAAGGGGAAGAGAGACGACCCTTATGAGGGACCCTTCTGAGTTCTGAAAGATGTTGATGGAGAAAAAACGTAAGGAGGTTGGCTTAAGTGCTCTAGGGAAATGATAAATTCGCACCCCCTGTAGGATAATTCACACCCCTTCAACTTGAATTGACATTAGAAAGAATTAAAGTCAGCCACATAAGCTTCCTTTACAGGAGTGCGAATTATCCTCTAGGGTCTGCGAATTTATCATCGCCCTTGCTCTATTTAATTCCAATTCTCTATTTCTCAAACATATCCGGCCTTTAGCTGGCATAGTATGTTTTCTATACTCCCCGGGCCAGCTCCCTCTAGTGCATTTATACTCCACTTTATACACTAAAGGGGGTAGCCTGGGAATAAAGGGGGAAGCTTTCAATGTAAAATTGGACGTAAAATTTGTTTTATGCTGTAAAAATGGAGATTTTATACGGGGGTAAGCCCTTATAGTCCCTTATTTATCAAGAAGTACTGTATGGACCTCACTATAGGATGATCCAAACCGTCCATGTGATGGGCCATAATGTAAATAGTTATGCCAAAAAAAATCATTTCTATAGGATGATCCCAGCCCTCCGATCTATAAAGCGACTGCATATTAAGGAACCCTTTATAGATTGGAGGGCTAGGATCATCCTATATAAATGATTCCTAGGGCAAAACCATAAGTTGTGGCCCATCACATGGACGGTTTGGATCATCCTATAGTGTGATCCGTACAGTCTTTTTTGAAATCTTACGCCATATAAAACCTCGTAAAAATGAACATAAAACAAATTGAGTTTTTATATGATGGCCGACCGTCAGATTGTAAAGGGCGGAAGGAGACAAAACCTTTTTCCTTGGTTTTTGAACCGAGGAAAAGTAAAAAACAGAGCTTTCCCTTAGATTAAAAATCAAGGGAGAGAGGTTTTGTCTCTATCCGCCCTTTATATTAACGACCGGGCACCATATAAGTTCTCAAACAAATTTTACGTCCATTTTTACATGGTAAAGAAACGGAGTGATTTTTTATCCAACTATATATGACCAATATTCTCCTTGATCCATTTATATTTTACTATTTACAAAACATCTTTCATTCTTTTAAACTTAAAGACTAAATATTAGGGGTATTTTTGATACATAGTAGCCACATATATTAAAACAAGCCGTTGCTCTGTATGGTTGCCGGGTTTTTTTTTGTTCCTGGGAGTTATGCTGGAGAAAAAAATATCCTGGGAGATAGGTGGGAAAAAAAAAGTCCTAGAAGTATCCTGGTAAAATAAAAATCCCATGTTTGGTTATGTGGGAGAAAAAAATACCCTGGGAGATATGGTGGAAAAAAAAAACCTTTGTTTGGTTGCTTGAACTGTTGGGTAGAAAAAAAATTCTTCTCAAGCTTATTTTCGGTTCCTGAGTTTATTTTTGTTCCTGGGGTTATCTTGGGATGGGATGAAAAGACAATCATTACAAAAGTGGGATTAAAAAATTCACCCCACAAGTAATATTACAAGAGTGGGTTAAAAAAAACCTAGTGCTAAAAGGCAACCAAACATGGGATGGGACCAAAATTTAACTTACTCTCCCACGTAACTCCCAGGAACAAAAAAAACCCGGCAACCAAACAGAGGGCTCTCGGTTGGATAAGTCATTAAGTGCAGTGGAATTTACTTTCTCAACGGATTTGAAAAGGTTACTCAAAATGAGGTGGGTCCAATCAATGTCCCTTTTTTGGCTCTTTATGCAGAGATTTTATATGGTGTAAGCCCTTATAGTACCATATTTTTCAAAAAGTACTGCACGGACCGTACTATAGGATGATCCAAACCGTCCATATGATGGGCCATAACGTAAATAGGTTGTACCCAAAAAAATATTTACATAGGACGATCCTAGCCCTTCGATCTATAGAGGTTTCCAATATATACAGATCGGAGGGTTGGGATCAATCTATGGAAATGATTTTTGGGGCTCAACCTATTTAGGTTATGGCCCATCATATGGACGGTTTGGATCATCCTATATTGCGGTCCGTACAGTACTTTTTGAAAAATATGGGACTATAAGGTTGGAGATTATTCAAGTATCAGTTGGAGCTATTCTTCGTCTACTCTGCATGCTAAGGTGGTCTTGATCACTTTTCTCATTTTTATTTACTACAGCACAAATAGGTATGTGCAGTCCCTCTATAGGTATCGAGGGTTAGGATCAACCTATTATGCTTTAACCCAACAAATGATCGGTTTGGATCATCCTATGAAGTGGGTCTTACAGTACTTTTTGAAAAAATACCGGACTATATGACCACACACCATATAAAACCATTAGTTTGCTAGTCTTTACTATGGCTAGGTTGTGCACAGAAGATCTTATGATCTCGAGGGCTAGGATTCAGTACTCTTTGAAAAATACTGGACTGTACGACCACACACAATATAAAACCATTAGTTTTCTAGTCTTTACTATAGCTAGGTTGTGCACAAAAGATCTTATGATCTCGAGGGTTAGGACCATCCTGTGGAAATGATTTTTGGGGTGCAACCTCTTGCTGTAACCCAACAAATGATCGGTTTGAATCATCCCATGAAGTGGGTGTTACACTACTCAACTCAACTAAGCCTTTGAGTTGGGGTCAGGACTCAGCTAATAAATCCTTTTGAAAATTTTGGTGAAGAAGGTGAAGTGGGTCGTACAGTACTATTTAAAAAATACTGGACTCTACGGCCACACACCATATAAAACCATTAGTTTGCTAGTCTTTACTCTAGCTAGGTTGTGCACAAAAGATGGCTCTTTACAATTTATGTAGAAATAATAGGCATCGATTTACAAATATGGATACTTGAGGTGGTTTTTTACAAATATGGCTAACTACGGGTGCCTATATACATAAAACCCTCATTATTATTTGTTCCATTTTTAAGCAGTTATTCATTTTTTTCTGTATTCAGCAGATGGTACTTTACAAATTATGCCGAGATAATAGGCATCTCTTTACAAATATGGATACTTGAGGTGGTTTTTTTTACAAATAGTGCAAACTATGGGTGACTATATACATAAAACCTTATTATCGTTTGTCGCATTTTTAAAGGCTACATTACCATTGATGATGCAGGAAACAGCCTATCCAACAGAGTATATACGCCTCCCCCAAGTAGCAGTGCACCACTGCAAAAACAATCAGAGCTAAGAGTGAGCTTGCAAAGACAGCACAAACTAAGAAATTCAAGAAACAAAGATAATTTAGCCATGTTAAAAGACTTGGGCCATGTTTGGCAACTATAAAAAACTTATTTCATGGAATATTTGTCTGCCTAACCCTTATCTCCAACCATCTCGGTCGCGGGATTTCTCCCTTTCCTTTTCAAAAAATAAAAAGGAGGGTGGGGGGGGGGAATGATTTCAGCGCTCCAATGTTTGATAAAGATCCGCGAAGCATCTTGTCGTGCAGTATTTAAAGGGTTTCCCAAAAAATATTGTAGGCCTAATTGTGTGAGAGAGGGCAGAGAATTGGGAGAGGGGGTAAGAAGAGAGCATCAAAATCCCAAAAATATAGTGAAAAAACACCTATTCAAATTTCGTTTTTTGTTTTCTTGGTTCTTAGGTGCTTTTCATTCTCTCCTTACTCCTACCCTCTCTTGTCCATATCTCACACATGTCCACAAATATTCCGTGGAATATTTTTTCATGTTTACCAAAGCCAAACATAGCGTCAAAGACATTTGTCTTTTAAAAGAAAAGTTTGTTTAGAACATGCATGACAGTGAAAAACTCGGGGAATCGACGAGACAAAAACAATTAAAGACAGTTCGAAAACCATGCAGAATGGAGGCTGGTCACCAACCCAGTATGAAAACTAGACCAGATTGCTGGTAATATCTTATGATTTCTCAGTGAAATGTTTGATGTATATGGGCCGCTATAAAATGAATGTGAGTTAGAAATTGGGTAGCATATTTGATATCTAATGTGCGTAGAATTGAGTCATCTATAGCCCCTTAACAAGTGTTGATTTGAGTAAACAATTAAATGACTTTTTCCGACTTAATTTAATAAGCAAAACCTATTGGTTTTTATGAACAGAAGGAATACAGTGCTTTTTCTATGAACTCAACATATTGGCTTGTAAAATCAAACCTTGTTGGGTTTATCCACGCTGAAAACTTGCGGAAAGAAAGCAAGCTCTGCACATGATACAATTTTCAATCAGTTAGCAAGAAATATGCTCTGCATGGAAATTTATTTCATATTTTATTGCACCACTTTTCAAAAAGTATAGATAAAGTATAACGAAAAGATATCCAGTTCAATCTGCAGGATATCTACAGAGCAAAGCCAATAGTTTTTTACCACTAAAATGGGTTTTCAACTGAGCGTCTATAACAACTCCAGCACAACATACTAGCATAAGGTAATCACAAAAAGGACCCAGCGTCCTCACTACGAGAAAAATGCAATGAAATTTATGAAATTAACTGAATACCTGCAATGCACCAGCAAAGGATGCTGCAAGGAGAAGAGGGGCTATGTAACCAGTTGTGTATGTCAAAAGTAAGCTACCCCCTACAATTGGATCCTGTTATGAAGAGTGCACACTTCTCGATTGTAAGCAAGATACACAATTTTTTATTTTTTATTTTTGAGAAAAGCAAGCTACACAAATTAGCTCAATCAATCCAGCAAGAAACTAGACAAGTTGGGATTGAGCCTCAAGCTCAATGGTCAAGGCTTTGTTCTTTGACCTAGATGTTGGGGTTCAATCCCAGCTTACCTACCAAAAAAGAAGAAGAAAAAGAAAATAGACAAGTGCAATGCCATTGGAAACTTAAAAACAGTTAACACCTTCTCATGATATAAGCTGCCATATGCCTCATGACCAGGCCGATAAGGCAGGCGTAGAGAAACCCATGAATTCAAATTTAGCAATGCTCCAATTTGTGGATGCGAGAGAAAGGAATGACAGACAAAATAAGAATAAATGGATAAATGAAACTAAATACAGTTTGTAAACCAAGGGAATGAGAAGAAATTTGTTGCACAAAGTACCTGAGATCATCTGTGGCAGAGTAAAAGTCGAAGTACTCTAGTTGCTCCTTATATATTATAGACATGTCTTTATACACTTGTTAGATTCCTTTACGTTTCTTTTTCACAAAGAAATATTAAAAAATGAAGCGGAGGAAAAATCACATTTTGGAATTTTTATGGTGGTCTCAAGAGGACTGGGTTAAGCCAGGATTAAGGGAGATGATGACTAACTTCGAACTTCTATCAACAAGCCGATTTTATTCTATTCATATACTATTACAGTATTAAACTTCAAACTTCTATCAACATGCCAGTTTTATTCTATTCATATGCTATTACAGTATTACTAACTTCAAACTATGTCATATTTGTCAGTATCAACACCATCTGAATGTTTCCCTTAGATTGATATTAAGTTATTAGCAGTTCTATCTCCATCTCACAAAAGGCTTAGTGCAAAAAGATTTCTTCTGTGAGCAACTTTTATCAGCAACATACCTATCCCAAACATATCAGCAACTTTTTCATTCTTTCTCATTCAAAAAAGCAGGCTACTGACAATTCTTTAAACTGGATGAATATCTTTTAAGTATTTTAAATTCATTTTGTAGCTGCAGTTTCCAGAAATTGGAGGACTTTATCCAGTGTCAACACTTCATGAAGAGATAAGCATTACTTTTTTTAATTCTTTTACTAGGCACAGAAGGTTATGTTGGAAATCAATTTCCTACAAAATAATATAACTGGTTTTCTCATCAGGTACATTTACTTTCATTGTAAAACTGTATGTTTATAGCAGATAAGTGCATGGTTAAATCACTGGAATACCAATAAAATGATGAAACTTGAGAATCACTAATTTTTTGGTACAGTTTCTTTTTTATTTTAATGGTTTGGTACAGTTTCTTAGTTGCCACATACTTCTCACATTCTTCATTTTTTTTCTAATGAAGGCCTAAATTTTTACACTTAAATGATTTGCAATGATAAATTCTAATTCTTCCCAGAAATTTCATGAAGCTACAACTACAATTTGACACGGTCTCACACTAAACTTCACATAGGCATGCATCCATCTTCTTTGGAGTTTCATTCAATGGTGCTCCATGATAAAATGTGACCCTATGTGACATCGAAAAATATCATTCATTCATTTTTGAAAATTATATACATGCTGCCAAAATTTTCAGCCTAACTGCAGGCTTGAAAGTCAGACACTAGAGGTGAGACCAAATCACTGTATCAACCGCAAACTCTGGAAAGAAAGGTCATTGAGGCAAAGTACTAGGAGATCCCTACCAAAAGGAAAAGAGTATTTACAGATAAAGATTAATTGCAATTCTAATTGGTAGTCATATCTATGAGGTCTTTTTATTTTTTGTGCTACAAAACATTCCTGTGGGTCCAAAAATGGACCATTCAGTACCCGTGCTAATTATTCTGAGTAATTTTACTGGAAAAATCATTATGTGTCTTGCAGGATTGCTGCTGCCCACCATTCCCTAGACACACTTTGGTTTGTCTCTCACCATATATGAGACCCAAATACTGAGATGCTACAAAAAGGGATTGAAATAAGATTGACAGGAACCCCTCATATGAATACGTTATACGGGTCGATGAGATTGGACAGAGGACAGAGATACCAATCCCCACAAATTTAATAATAGATTCTAACATCGAAGTCCTTGCACGCGTGTAAATCTGTAAATCTTTATATCAAACATTATGATATAGAAGGAAGTCACCAACTACAGTACCTAATAAGCTGAAAAGAGAAAATCCAGAAATAGAAGCGTTTTCTTCTATTTAAAACAGATACAGATTTGAAACATGAATGTACCTATACAATTTTTTTTTTCCTTTTTCTTTTCATTTTATTCTGTAATATATAGAGGAAAAGGATTGTACGCTCGACCGTACCTAAAGTTAGGTACGGTAGAGTGCCAAATCACATGGGTCCCACATTTTTGGTGAGCATCTAAACTATTCATTTGCAAGGCCCCATCATAGATAGGGTGCATACCAAAAATCAGCTCCATAGGATGATCCTAACCCATCCATTTGTGGAGGCCAAAATGGACAGACAGTGTTTGTCCACAAATCTGCCCATTTTGGCCTCCAGTTTTGGAGGGGTTAGGATGATTCAATGGTGCTGATTTTTGGTATGCACCCTATCTATGATGAGGCCTTGCAAATGAATGGTTTAGATGCCCACCAAAAATGGGGGACCCATGTGATTTGGCACTCTACCGTACCTAACTTTAGGTACGGTCGAGCGTACAATCTTATTCCTCATATATATATATTCAAATTTGAGAAAGGACTTGTACATCGCACTTCTAATAGAAACAAAGCCAATGACAAAATTCTCCATTTATTAATTTTCAAAAGGATGCTTAGATATTTTACCAATCTTTAAAGAACTTCGAATGTATTCTCATGCCGATGAAAAAAATTTGATATCAGCAATGTATTTATAGTCATTCCGATATGAGTACCTTGGATGCAGCCACATATGCAAGCAGAGTAGCGAGCACAGGTGTACTGCAAGGCGAGGCAGCTAAAGCAAATGTAAGCCCAGCCAAATATGCTTGAACACCTGAAAACCAAAATTTTAGAAACTAAAATGTCAACATAAGAGTGAATTGAGAAAGATGTAATAACTAGAACAAAAAAACATATATGATAGATTGTTCAACTATGTATACGGCCATATAGGGAAACAATTTTTATGAAGGTAAAACCAAATTACTTGAAGGGAAGTTAGCTGCAGCACCACGGGGATCAAAGTTATTGAAAAATGAGGGAAGTTGCAATTCAATTATCTGCAAAAAGGGATATCACAATGAGAAAATTACATTGTAACACAATTTCGTTTATGGAAGAGAGAATGTAAAACTTAAAACAGATTGAAGGACAAAATATACAATCTATGGAGGAAGAAATATAAAAGGCACATGGGTCCATTGACCACATTGCCTAAATAAAGTAACACAACTTCGCTTCACAACTTGCTCCAAATCTTAATACAGTCAGATTGTAAATCATGCTTAAAATGGACTAAGGTTATTTTGTGATCACATCTACAAAATAAACTGGCTCAAGTCAAAACTATGTAAGATGGTATTATTGATTGTTGTTAAATGACTAATGAATATCCTATGCATGATAAGTTGCTTATAACATACACATGATTGATTTTTCGGATAAAGGTGAGACTTGGCTCATTGAAATACTCCTATATTTGCTATCGAACTATAGTCATGGTGTATTGATGAAATAGAGAAATGTAGCGAAATAAGGAGAAAACAAGATAAAGTCAACTTGTCAGCAGGATATATCATTAAATCGTGTCACTGTTTTGACAATAACCAGGAGAAAAGGCATTTAGTACTTTAACCTTTAAACATGCATTTGGTATTAAATATAATAATTGTGGGCAGCAAATACATTAATGATAACTAGCTGATATTTTTATTTCTCTCAATATGGTAAGTGGGAGAGTAACTGCTAAGGAGGTTTGTGACCTGTATTAGCCCATTAAAATCAGCATGATTTTACGATCCACCCATTGATTCAGAAAGTCACCTTCAGGTCCATCTGTTAAATTAATTTATACCAAGATTTGAATAGACATGTTTATGAAGATGGATAGAAAGACCATATGAAGCTTTCAACTTTTAGCCCTGTCGCCAAGTTATAAACTATAAATTTTTATAATTCCAATAGAAAGTGATTCTATGCACCATACCAAAGCAGTAACAATTGATTTTCACACACAGCAACGGGCTGTAACAGAAAGGGAAGGCAACCACCCTATGAGTGGATCTAAAATACATGATCAATCAATATAATGACTTTCGTAATAACTAAAATGTGAATAACTATATTAAGAGTACATTGCAGGCTTCAAAAATAGAACTAAACACTGTTTAGCAGTAGGGGGTGGGCCCATGTAAGACACCAAAGTATGATAATACTAGGAGATCGACGAATAATTCCCTAAAACCAACCAACTTGTACAGTGGATTTGGAATCAATTGCAAAACAATATTCCTCTACTACCGCAAGTCCGCAACTCATTGATCTACAATTTTTCTCTTTCAACTATTCCAAACACGCAATTGAAAATTCAGCAATATCCAAAAGTTTTGGAAATTTCTACTAAGCAACTTACCCCTTGGTACTCAACAAGGAATTTATTGGTGATAATCTCAGGAGTAGAATTACCTCCAAAAGATTCAAACCCATAACAACTGCCAAGCCAGAAGCAGCCAAAGGAAGGCCCTGTCCTATCTGTCCATACGCCTTTCCAGCAAATGAAGCAGCAATGCCTAGGATCGCTAATGTTGTCGCCAGTCCCAATGAGAAAGCAAGTGAATCCCGAACAATCTAAGAAAAGACAAACAAAAAAAATGCATAAATGACGTAAACAGAGAATACATGGGAGGATATTTGTAGCCAGAATAAGAAAGGTTAAACTATATTTAGTTATGTGGAATTGCTGTTTAATAACTAATACAACAATGGCAATACTCTTGGTGTTCGAGTGATAGAGAGTGCCACTTTTTATGAGTGGAGGTTACGAGCTCTAGTCCCATTGTTATCAGGCTTGGGGACTTCCTGAACTGACTAATGTACCATTAAAAAAAGGGGAAAATACAGATACACCCCCTCAACTTTCTGACATTTTCAACGATAACCCTGACTTTTCGAAGTCATCAACGATACCCCCTTACTTTTCAATAATGCTTGTTACGTGACAGGATGGACGGGAACGAAGAAATTGTCAGGGGGTGTTTTCGATGAATTTTGAACTATAGGGTGAAAAGTCAAGAGGTCTACTTCATGGACGGTGAAAAGTCAGAGGGTGTCGTTGATGACTTTGAAAAGTCAAGGTTATCGTTGAAAATGTCACAAAGTGAGGGGGTGTATCTGTATTTTTCCCTAAAAAATAAGCCACATAAAATAATGAATAGAATGGTTTAATCACGATGACTCGAGTAGATATTGGGTCCCATGCCTGAAAAAAATGAGAAAATGATGCGAGCCAATGGAAATCTAGGCTGACTTTTAAATAGTTTGCTTAGTCGACGATTAGCCAACAGATTCTTTCAGGATTTTCAACTCATTCCTTTTCTTTTTCTTGAGCTAAATAATAAAATAGAAAAGTTTAATACTCTGAATAAAATCTGCATGCCTCATGGATGACTTCCACCTTTTAACAGCAATGGAGAGATTCTCCAATTCACGGCCAAGGTAATGTTATAAGGAACCAAAATTTATGGAAATTGTGTCTGGAAAAAATTGTTACCTCGGCACGGCTTTTTCCAGATCCAAAAGCTCCTGGATGATTTCCAACAGCAACGATGCATCAATCCCGCATATGAAAAACATATAGAACACATGATAGCCAATGGCAGGATATAGTAGCACAAAGCCACATTTTTAATATCAAACTATTTTGATCATACCAATGTAGCCAAGAGTCAGAGGCAAAACACTTAGTGTACAAGGGGAGAGGCTAGTCACAAGCCCAGCACCAAAAATAACTGCTAAACTGCAAAAATCAAAGAAAAACCAGTAGGGATAACAAACATGTGTCAGGATACAAATGAACTACTTACTTCTTACTCTTCCAATATTCAATATGGTGAAACAACTAATTACTCCAAAAGCTTAAGCTCTTGAAGATGCTGTTATTTAATCTTTTATACTTTAACACTCCCCCTCACATGCGGCCCCTCTTTTTCAGGTTTGCCTACACATGGCACATATGGCCCCCTCTTGGGTTGGCCATTACATGTGGATTTTTAATATCAAAGAGTTTTGAACCCAGGACCTTTGCTTAGATACCATGTGAAACAACCAATTACTCCAAAAGCTTAAGCTGTTGGAGATGATGTTAAATAATCTTTTATACTTTAACAAATATGAACGAAGGGCGCAGAATGTAGCATTGAACCTAGTGATGCTAAGAGCTGACAACTGGTCCTGAACGGCTTCATTTGCCTGCTGTCCAGCTGTATATAAGAAGCCCCCAAACCAATCTCCAATGTTTATATCAGCCAAAGAAGGTACAACCACTCCTTCCTGACTCAAAGCAAAAGAATTTGAGCTCCAAAGATTATTTACACTAAGTAAAGCTTGCATGCAGCATATTATACGATAATAATAAAATAAACAAGTGCAGATCACTAAGCATATTTAATCAAAACGAAGAAGAGTTGAGATCAAAAGAATGAAAATGTTAGTAAAGAAAATGAACTTGCATAAGCAAGAAAAAAAAAAGAGAAAAAAAAAATTCTTTTTCTAAATACACACTCTTTTTTTAAATTCACTCCCCCAGCATTATCAAAAAGAGAAAATACTTGTTTAGAAAAAAAATTACCGTAATAGAAAGCATATTCTTAATTAAGAGGAAACATGTAGGAAGCATGTGGGAAGCACGCTTCCCCTGAATTTGGTAAGTAAGAAGCATAGTTTTAAAACTCCATCATGTCATCGTGGATTCCTCCGAGTCGACTCCCTTTCACATTGGCCGCATTCTGCGTTTTGTTGCTGCATTTCCATGTTTTGTCCTACAAAGCCAATAAAAACTCCTTTGACTCTCCTGAGTTATGACTGTGTCAATCGAGTACTCAGCCGTGTCAACTGAGTACTCGACCGCATCATGTTGAGTCAACTAAGATTTTCTTAGGCCACGTTTTGACCCGCATCCGCATTTTGAAACACTGGTAAGAAGTATTTAGCTTCCAAAGGGAGCTTCCCATCCAACTAGGAAGTTTTCGCAGGTAGTTGCCTTTTAAATGGTCATCGTAGTTTTTTTATTTTACTTTTTTGAAATTAAATGATCATCATAGTTTTGATAAATGAATGCCTTTTAAAGAAGACATTTATAATAGCATATGAATGATGATTCCTATCTTCCTGACCCATAAGAGAATTAAACCCCTTGAATCAACTAGATGCATATGGCACAATATTCACAAGTCAAGCTATATGAAATTTGAGTTAAGCATAGAAACAACAAGAGCTCACCATGACATCCTTAATGGGCAACGCCTTTGCAGCATCTGTTGCAACCAAACTTGCCACTGAAGCCACCAGGCACCAAAATTAGCCTTAAAGAAAAGAGATAATATAGGCCAGTACAATTTATTTGTGTTAGATGGCTACAAATAACAAACAGGAAAATGAATTCCTAAGATAGATTGGATTCTCCAATTTGGTGAATATGTCCCAATCTCTCAAATGAAAACAAAAAAAAAGACCCTTGTTTCCAGTAAAAATGTAACCGAAATGCCCGGGTTTTATCAAATTGGCATTAATGACTTGACAAAATGTAAGACTTCTGCAATGTTGCCAGTTTTTGCTTGTATGCAACATCAAAAATTTTCTATAGATAATTCTAAAACCATCGTAAACAAGTTCATGTTACATCATTTTCTTAAATCATAAGAGATACAGAGTCAACCAACATCAGTAAGATTTCAGCATGAGAGTTTCAAAAGCAATAAGCAAGTTAAACTTCCTACTTATAGGCTATGAAGCAAGGACTCAAGCCTTTACAGTACTGCACGGGAGCAGAGACAGATGCAGGATAGATGAAGTAGCAGTAAAAAAACACTCAAGAAGTGGGAGCATGTAAGGAACATCTCTTAATAATAGTAGAAGGAGGCCGATATCTGGACGGCCAAGTTTAGATTATGCGACGAACTCACCTTGTTTTTACATATTTTAACCAACCGTCAAAGGTTATTACAATTTCCAAAAAGCTCTCAGCAGCCAATTATAGGAGTGTAAAACAAAGTAAGTTCGTCCATTATCAAAGCATGGTTGTAAGCCAATTAGAGGAGTGTAAAACAAGGTGAGTTCGTCGCATTATCAAAACATGGCCATCCAGATATCAGTACCCTATAAGAGAATTCAAATATGTGTGTGTGTTCATCATTAATAAAATGTAACCAACTTATTTAGTGAATTTGTTTATGATAGCAATAGTTGGTCCTAGGAGAAGGAGGCGGCCTGGTGGAAGCAGGAGCTAGATTCTGTAGCAAGGGCAACCCCGAGCGTAGAAAAGTCCAGCCACTAAGGTTTCAAGCTTCTACTTGAAACGCTGGACAGAAAAGTCAAAGTAGTGGTCAGTGGTCACCTAGTCCCCTGCATTAGTTAGATGTAAAACTATGAATACATTCTTCTAGATTACACAACAATTCAGTCTTCTCATGAAGTCTAAATTGTTGCAGTCAAAAGTTAAACTACCACGAAAACATAACCAATACATTTGATAATCAAAATAACTTCTGTAATTTATCAACATTTTTCTGAGTGTTGATGAAGTAACCAAATACCTGTGATAGTGCTTGCAAAGGTTCTAAGTTGGAGACAGCTTCTTGTCTTAATATCTGATAATGTAGGAACATCATGGCCAAGAGTAAGATCCTTTAGTGTAGATCCATCGAGAATCTTGTCAGGCACTTTCAATTTCCCTTCCAAGATACAGTAAAAAAATGAATAATTTGTACAAAAGCTGTCTTCCAGTATACAGATAAAGCTGATACAACTAGTGAAAGAAAAAGCATAAATGGATGTGGCCTGATTCCTAAGTTCCTCTAAGATGTGGCAATATGGCATGGTTACAACCTACTATTGAGACACAAGAAAATGAATAAACTCACTAAGGCATGCAATATTTTAAAAGGAGAACGAAATTCCTTCTAGTGAAGTGTAAAAAACCGAGAAATACCTTCCCAACAATGATCAAACACGATGTAAAGTAAAATAACAAGAAACGATGCAAAGAAACTCAAGCACACAAGAAACACAAAATTTATGTGGTTTGGCAGTGTGCCTACTTCCACGGGAGAAAAGTTTTCACTATTTCGGTCTAGAATTACAAGCCTCTCTTCCTCTTGGCCATGAAAACACAAAGGAAAAACTCGCTAACTGTAACCCTAACATGTTGATGATATGTCAATGCCACTGCATCAAGAAAATTACCGAAATACCCTTTAGCGGAAAACTGAAAATCAAATCTTCCTTCCGGGGTGTAGCTCGACCCGCGCGTGCGTTGCGCACATTAGTCCGTTAGGGTCCAATATAATGCCAAAATACAAGAAATATGCACAACATGAAGCATTTTCTAGGGTTTGATGGTTCATCTTGAAAAACGTCTGTCTGTGATATATGTTCTTCAAGTTCTTCATCGTGGATTACAATTTTGATCAGTGGGTATTTGCCTTAATTTCTATTTGTTTTTCCTAATATTTTCCTATATCGTTTCCACTGAATGTTAAATTTACATCAAAACATCTTATAGGACATATGATAAGCATGTTTCACCTATGATAATTCAACAACCTTCGCCAATAATCCAAAAATGTGTTGGACTACACCTAAGAATAGTACAAGACATTCAAGAAAGTGAAGATCAACTTGTGGCAAGGTATGTTGGTGGTTTGAATAGTCGGAAACTCCTTGGGTGGGTGGGAAACTAGTTTCCCCTACAATGTGTTTCGGACACTAGTTTCCCCAAAAAAGTGTTTCAGAAATGTTTCCGAACTCAACACAGCTAAGCCTTTGTCCCAAATTAGTTGGGGTCGGCTGATGAACCTTCAGAAAATTTTAATGAAGAAGGTGAAAGAATCTACCCGGCTCAAATTGACTAAGTCTAATCCTGACACTAGTTGGGTTCATCTGCACGGATCATTTTCTTCCATTCTCTCCTATCCAACGTCATGTTCTAGCCATCAAGTCTTTCCTCACTATTTATTTCTACCTAAGTTGTTTTCGAACAGCCCCTTCATCTTTTTACCCTCATCAACTTGGCACGAGTCACTTCTTCTCACTGGAGCATCCAAAGGCTTAAGTTGGGTATGCCCAAACCATCTTAAGCGGTGCTCTCTCATTTTCTCCTATATTGGTGCCACCCCCGATTTTTTACGGATGTCTTCATTTTAAATTCTATCTAACCTTGTGTGGTTTCCGAAAACTGATAAATAAAAAAAAATTGGCGAATAAGATTTCTGCTGTTCAATTGTTCTTATTTCATTAACTATACAAGGAAGAAAAAATTGATTGAATACATAATTGAAGAACAGAAAAAGGGAAAATAAAACAAAAACTCGACCGTTACTCAAAACTGGAATCTCTAATAGACTTTTCAAATTCAGAAATAAGGCAAGAATGGATTTATGAAAAAAACCCAGAACGGATTTGTGATTTAAGTTCATGAATTGAGGCTTAACCCAGAACGGATATGTGATATTAGTGTAGTACTGCCCATTTACAAAGTATAAGAGTAAAAACAGAAGACAAAAAAAAAATTCGTTAGTAGCTTACCATAAACATTTGGGTTTCGTTTCTTATGGACTGAAATTCTCGAAGCATCGAACGAGGTAGAACAAGGGCTTAGAACGAAAGACATCTTTCAAGTTTCAACCCAAGTAAGAGAACTGGAAGGACTGATAAATGGAAAAATGAGGGAACTAGGGACCTACGATCAAAATTGGACGGTCCAAAAAAACGTGCGTCCGGTTTTGTCTTGGGTTGGGTTAGACCTGGCAAACGGCCGGGCCGGCTTTGACCCGGGTTAGGTAAAAATGACCCGGAAAATTTTACGGGTCATTAAGCTTGGACCTGCACCGGCCCGTACGGGCTGGGTCGACCCGCTGGTCACCCGTGTTTTTAGTAAATTTTTGCTTTTTCTGTTTTTTAAAGGTATTTACTAGCCACCTTCTCCGAAGGGTACTTCTTGCACCTCCTTTGCAATTGTATGTGCTGAAAGATTTGTCTTCTTAGACGTGCAAGGAAATACTTTTCCGGAATAAGTACCGAAAAAGCTAGCAGTTACTACTAAAAAGTTTTAGAGGAAAATTATGGAAAGAGTGCCGTAAATTGGAAGAATTATGGAAAAAGTACCGAAAAGGGTCGCTTTATATGAGAATTACATAAAAAACTACAAAGAAGAGGTTTAGAAATATGACAATTACCTAAAAACTACTATGTTTCACTTCTTAGGGCACCGTGCCTGACCCGCCCAGTTTTGACAGGCGGGTTGACCTGCGTGTCAACTTAGAAACAGGTCACAAAACGTTGACCCGGACCCGGAAATTTCGGACGGGCTGGGTCGACCCGCAGGTCCGGGTCAATTCTTGCCAGGTCTAGGCTGGGTCGTGTTATCAGGCTGAAAACCCCCCTGGGATTGGGTTGGGTTTTAGCAAATGTATTTTTTGTAAAATAATGCATTTTAGCAAAGGGCAATGATATTTTCACCCCCTTGCTTGCGGTACGCATTCGCGTGATTTGACGTCAAAAAAACGTTATAATTGCCCACTGTTCACGTTATAACTTATAAAGGGGTGAATGCAGAAGGGGTGAAAATATCTTCGCCCTTTAGCAAAATGTCATTTTAACATTTGACATTCATCCCATTACCACTCCTCCCTCTTTCTCTCAAAACAATTTAGCTTGCTTTGCCAATGTAACTTAAGCATAAAAGAAGGGGAATGATATTTTGCCCCCTCTGACGGATAAAATCCCCCCTCTAACGTTATTTGTTAAGTTTTAGAGGCAAACAAAAACGTTAAGGGGGTGAATTTATCCTCAAGCAGTGAAACATTCTCACAGAAACCGTTAAAGGGGGGATTTTATCGTTTAGGGGGGATATCATTTTCGTATTTTATAATTTTTATAGGGAAATGATATCATCACAGCTATGTTGTAATAATTAGACAAACCCAGCTTGTCTTTTCTTTTTTAAATGGCTTGTGAGAGCTTTTTGGGAACTGTAATAACTAATAACCTTTGACACCTCTTTAAATACTAAAAGACAAGATGAGTTAGTGAAAATATCAAAACATGGTTGTGTTGATATCATTTCCCAATTTATATTGAAGTTAATATATTCTCAGGAATTTGGTGTTACATGTACATATATATAGAGATACACAAGCACAAATATATACACATGCACTATTCTTTTAGTTTTTTTTCACATGCACTATTCTTTTAGTTTTTTTTCACATGCACTATTCTTTTAGTTTTTTCTTGAAAAACCAAAACATAATTAAAAACATGGGATTTGCTAGGGACCATTGCAAAAAGGCATTTCGCAAACTGATTGTTGCATGAGAGAGCAGCCACCTCAGATGAATCAAATGAATAGGACAAGATTTGTTGAAAAGTGAGTCTATGTGGCTGCAGGGAAAAAATGGGGAGGAGTGAAAGGAGGGGAGGAATGACTAGGAGAGTGTAGGTGGGTGGGATGAGAATAAAATGGGGGAGCAGTAAAAGGTGGGTGAGGAGTGACCAGTAGTGTGTGGGAGGGATGAGTAAAAATGAGGGAGGAGTAAAAGGTTGGGAGGAATTGTTGGTAGGGTATGGGTGGGATGAGAAAAAATACTGGAGTGATAGGTGGGGAGGAATGTCTGGTAGAGTGTGGATGGGATTAAGAAAAATTGTGGAGTGAGAGGTGGGGAGGAATGGCTGGGATGGTGTTCTTAGGTGGAACTTGATTTTTATAAGACCCCGGGCTGCTTCTAGTTTGTACATACATATTAGTTTTAGAGGTATATCCGAGGTGGTAATAGGTTATTCTTCCTGTAACTCTAGTAACAGGTTTCTTACTTGTCATTGTTGTTCTCATAGAGAGGACCCATGAAACTGTACTTGATCACAGGAATCAAGGTGATGGTGTACAAGATCCATGATAGTAACCACAGATGTTTTTTATGCCATGGCGAAGGCGAGGTACGATCATAGTTAGCAAATCTTAGTTTTAAATGGTGTTTTTTAAGTAAAACATTTTAAGGATGTTTTAAACACGTTTTAAATGTATTAAATTCATTTTTTTTTTACTTTGTAAATTTGTTTTTTTATCATCCTAGATCAAAGCAAGCGTGCACAACTAGACTGGACAAAACGTCTTCACATTATAGTCGGAATTTCACGGGGCCTTCTCTATCTTCATGAGGATTCTCGACTCAGAATCATTCACAGAGATTTGAAAGCTAGCAATATCTTGTTGGACCATGAGATGAATCCAAAAATATCTGATTTTGGAATGGCCAGGGTTTTCAGAGGAAACCAATTAAGTCCAGATAATACCTTAAGAGTCGTTGGAACAATGTAAGTGCGTTATTATTATGCGTAGAAATAAAAGCAATAAGATTATATTCAACAATGATAAATACATATTGGGCTATAGAGAAAACTGCAATTGGACATCAATCTTTTCTCGTGAAGGTTTCTTTTTTTTTCCTTTTGAACAAAAGAGCATCTACTTAAATGAAAATTTGTCTTGCCAAAAATTATTTGAATGTCTCTTATATGCAGATGGTTTTGGCATAAATATGATTATTTGCAAATAATGATTGTAATGGTTTCAGGAATGATCTAGTTAACTGCTTTCCAAAGAGGCCCTTAGTTTCTATTTCTGGCGCTTCTAATCTTCCTTCTTCTTTTTTTGAATTCAAACAGTGGATATATGGCTCCAGAATATGCTATGGAGGGCTTATTTTCTGTGAAGTCCGATGTTTTCAGCTTCGGAGTTCTCTTGCTAGAGATAGTAAGCGGGAAAAGGAATAGTCGTTTGTTTCTCACACAATATCGTCAAAGCCTTCTTGTATACGTATGTTCTCTCTTAAATTATGTTTTATGCACTATTTTTTTATTTAAAGAATATGGGTCTAAAACATTTCGTTCCAATTTTACATAATTAGGCATGGAGGCTTTGGAGTGAAGGCAAAAGCTTGGAGTTGATTGATCCATTGCTGATGGAATCATGTTCAACAAGTGAAGTGATAAGATGCATCCATATTAGCTTGTTATGTGTCCAGGAAAATGCTGCAGATAGACCCACCATGTCATTTGTTGTTCTCATGTTAGGAAGTGAATCCATTTCACTTCCACAACCTGCAAAACCTCCAAATTTCACTCCAGGGAGAGTCCTCCTCCTATCGGATCAATCTTTGACAGGTGGTAGCACTTATTCTTTCAACGAGCTAACTATCTCTGATTTCGGACCTCGATAAGTATTTGGGTAGATGGGCCCTACCATGCTTTTTCTTTTTAGTAAAAGATAACTATATTATTATACACGAGAGATTACACGTGCACGTCAGTGGGCAAAGATTTCCCAACATACAAGGAATCCCGTAAGGCTCCTGATTTGGCCGATCTTTCTGAGAGATCCGTAAGGCTCCTGATTTGGCCAATCAATCTGAAAGATCGTTGGCAGTTCTAGGAATATGGACAAAAGAAATAAATCCATCTTCATGCAATGTAGAAATTTAATCCAAAAACCTAGCTAGTCTCCAAGGACCTACACTCTTATCTTGAATCCTAGAAATAACATTAGACGAATCGTTTTCCACCTCTATTTTACCTTCCATGTGTTCCCTAAATATGCGCATGCCAAGGTGGATAACCCGAACCTCGGCCTCCGTGGAATCTGTTAAACCAATCGGACCTGAAAACACAAGAAGGATGATGCCATTGTTATCTCTGAACACGCCTCCATTTCCTGCTTTGCCGGGGTTGCCAAGGGAGCAAACATCGACATTGAGTTTAAGAGTATTGGGGGAAGGAGGTTTCCAAAATGCTGATGTCTTTTTCTTTGAAACGGTGCCTGATGAGATCGTCTTCCAATTCCTAATAATGCACTTAACGGAGTAACCCCAAAAATCTCGATGATGACTAGCCCACAAAGCTAGCCACATTGTATTTGATCTTCCAAGCTAGAAGGTAGAAGGAAGAACATTTATCCTAAAAAATTCGAGCATTTCTTTCAAGCCAAATCTCCCAAATGACTTGCGAAAGGGATGAGGGCCCCATAGAATCTTTCCCATTGAGCCTAAACCAACAATGTTCCACCCCATCATGACATTTTTGGTTGAATATGAGGCCTACCATGCTAGTTGTAATTAATATAATTGATGAATGTCAAAGTAGAAAAATGAAAAACAAACTCAAAAAAAAAAAAAAAAAAAACCTTTTCATTTATGTACTTTTGTTCTATTGTATACATGGTTGTAGTTTAGGATGTTGTTTAGATAAGAATTGAGCCCTCCACACCCTGATTTTGCAAGCGCTTTAGGTTTGCACCAGCCTAGTTGAGAAGGAGCTACTCTGATTTCCATAATTTAATTTACAAACTTAATAAGAGCACTTACATAACTTTTTATCACCCCCACGTCATCTATAAGTCAAGTTTTTTTTGAGTGAAAATGAATTATATTATAATGAAAAGAGAACCAGGGGATTAGCCCGAGATGATGAACCTACAACCAAAAAATAGAAAAGAAAAACAAAGTATACAAGACAACACATATCAAGGAAGGAGGAAATCAGACATTTCCAATGTCACCCTAAAGGCTCCCTTCACTTACTAGCCAATCTGCCTCACTGGTCGTTAATCTTCTTACGTGATGGAAAGATATGGAGGATCCCTCTACACGATCCAAAATCTCATCAACCCATTTTTGTAAACTGCTAAGGAAGAAGGAGACTTCCCTTCAACCGATTTATGAGATTAAGGGAATCCCCTCCCACTATAACTTAACTTGATCAAGGATATTATGATCAATCAACTTGATTCCTTGATAAAGACTCTTATCTCCACCTCAATCCAAATCGGGATTGTGAACACCCAACTTGTTTTGCCTCCATGATCACGAAGAAGACCACCTACTCCTGCCGCCCTGGATTTTCCAAACTAGAACCTTCTTGGGTCGGGCTCAACCCGAACCCGACAGATTCAACCCGATTTTGGCTCAGGTTGGGTTGTCATTTCCTCAGGTTGGGTTGGGTTAGGGTTGGGAAAACCAACCCAGTTTAATTTTGTGTTGGGTTATGGTTGAGGCCTTGGCAAGCCGACTTGGCCCGAACCTGGCCTCCGTCCTCTAATTTTATCTTGATGTTCATTGGGTTATATTTTTTTCTTGTATGTTTTGGTTGGCCTAGGTGAACACAAACCCAACCTGACCCAATTTAGAGAAAAACAGGTTAGATGGGTTAGGTTAGAGTTGAGAGATTTAGAGGCGGGTTGGGTCGGGTTAGGGATAAGGGAATGCTATCTCGGGTTGGGTTAGGGTTGGCCTCAACCCGATCCAACCTGACCCGGGTCCCATGACTGAACAACGATTGGCCTCTGCTCCCTCTGTTCTGTTACAACACTCACACCTCATAGACTAGTAAGAGTCCTTTTATATGCTGTGGGGCATGCTAGTATAGCTCTTCACCTAATTCCTGCACTTTAATCTTCAAAGTACTGCATACATCATTATGAATGCATCATCATTATATAAACATAGGCTGTTGCCACTATAGAAGACAACGTGAATAAAGAAATGAAAATTTCACTAAGCCAACACAACTCAAAGAAACAAATATCACAAACTAGATAATAGCAAAATGTTCTGATTGCCTTGAATTTATTAAAGGCACATAACGGTTTTGACTAGGACTCTTTTATTAAGAGTCCAACAGCTAGTGGGTTTTGCAAACCGGGTATCCTATTCACATAGGGGAAACAATGAATCGGTTTTGAGTCATGTTTTAACGCAAAAACATTCACGAGTACGGCTGTGAGAGCAAGCACACAGAAAACGTAAAAGGGTTTTTGGAATGCGTACGGCTTGGTGAAAACCAAGAGAAGGGAAAAAGGCAGGTTCTTCTTGGGGCACTTTTCTGGTAAAGGGAAAGGTGAAGGAAGAAGTAGAAGAAGCAAGGCTATTCTAGGGAGCATTGGTGCTTGGATCCTAGACGGCATAGAGATCAATTTTTGTATAATCCGGAGAAAGCTTTGGGCTTTTGTTATTCGGTGAGTGCTTCTTGTAACCCACTTATTTTCCACATAGTAAAATCTTTTAAAGTCTTCTACTGTGGACGTAGCCACACACATCGTGTGGTGAACCACGTTAAATCTTGGTGTTCTTGTGTGCTTTTTTTGTGGTTTGGCTTGCGCTTTACTTTATTTGTTCTTGCAAATTTATTTTGGAAACACTGCGTATTGTTAACATATAAATCCAGATACACACTTTCGTGTTCGGATTGTTAATGGGTCACCGCGGAAGGCTGATTTGAGCCCCAATTCCACAAGAAGTGGTATCAGAGCTTTGGTTCTACAATGGCGGTGACAGTTTCTAGTGCAAAGTTTGAAGCGGAAAGATTTGACGGAAAAAATAGTTTTAATTTGTGGCAAGTTAATGATTGTGATTTTTTAGTTCAACAAGGATTATATAAAGCACTGTTAGGGAAGGCTAAGAAATCTGCAGATATGTCAGATGGTGATTGGGATGACATGGAATTGAAGGCTATGAGCTCTATTGCTTGTCGTTGGGAAACGATGTCAAATACCATGTTATGTATGAGAAATCTACGGCGGATATGTTATTGAAACTTGAGAGTTTGTACATGACAAAGTAACGAAGGGGGGGTATAGCGGAAGCTTGTATTTGAAATATTCAACAGCAGGTGGTTGAATTGAGGCGGTAAAAACAAGCAGCAGATGGCTTGTTGTAGAGATAGCAGCAGGTGGCTCTCTCATAGAGGGTCAAAAGAGCAACAGATGGCTCTAGCATACGTTCTCCAAAAAGCAACAATAGACAACCAAATTTTATTCCAATAATAATCATAAAATGTTTACAAAAAAGCCATATTTATAGGCTTTCAAAAAGAGAAATCCTACTCTTTCTAAAAGAATGAAAAGTCCCATTCTATCTAAAAGTATACCAAAATTTGGACTCCTAAAAAACTCGTGAAAAGACCCCTAAATTCTCTATCCTAAATTCTCTAACTCAATCTTTTAAAATCCTAAACAAACTCACTCTCCTAAAAATACTCCAACTTAATCCAGTAAAAGTGGAACTCTAAAATATTGCTGGACGTCCCAACTAAAAAACAATTGTTGAAAATAATTAAATTAAAAACAACTAAAGTAGGACTCTTAAAACTTCTAGTGAACAAGGACCGTCGATCTTGGCGCCATTCGAAATCTTCTAATCTGAAGGGCTTGGGCGATCCAATTAAATATTGGGCGATCTTGACCGTTGATTTCATGATCGTGCGATGCACCTACATCACAAAGTCTCTCACAACCAGGTTGTATTTGAAACAACAATTAGACACCTTGAAGATGAAGGAAGGGCCTGAAGTGATGGATCACTTGAATGCCTATAACAAAATTATTTGTCAATTATCAAACATTGATGTGGAAATTGATGATGAAGACAAGGCCTTGATTTTGTTGACTTCTCTACCTCCATCTTACGAATATTTGGTTACAACACTGCTCTATGGTAAGGATATCATAGAATTAGAGGAGGTTACTACTACTCTACTTTCTATTGAGATGAGAAAGAGGCCTACGAGTGAGAAGCAAGTAGAAGGTTTGGTTGCCAAAGGTAGATCACTAGAAAAAGAGAAAGGGAATAATCGAAGCAGGTCTAGGTCAAAATCTAAAACAGGGAAAGGCAAGATAAAGTGTTTTCATTGCCATAAAATTTGGCATGTAAAGAAAGACTGCCGAAAACACAAGGAAGATATGGAAAAGAAGCGTGGAGAGACTTCTAACAAACAAGTGTGGCAGAGGAAAACTCAGATGAAGACTACAACAATGTGCTCACCGCATCATCAAGCATTGATTGTTATCATGATACATGGATCCTTGATAGAGGATGTTCTTTTCATATGTTCCCACACAGACATTGGTTCTCTACATATGAGCAATTGAATGGTGGCTCAGTTTTGATGGGGAATAACAATTCTTGCAAGACAGTTGGGATGGGTACAATGAATATAAAAATATATGATGGCACCATTAGAACCTTGACAGGAGTTAGACATGTTCCAGAGCTGAAGAAAAATTTGATTTCTTTAGGTGTTTTAAACACTAGTGGATGTCGGTTTACTGGAGATGGTGGAACTCTGAAGGTTGTAAAGGGTTCTCTCGTGGTCATGAAGGCAAATATGGTTAAAAATCATCTCTATGAGTTGATGGAAAATACAGTGGTAGGTGGAGCAGCCGTTTCTACAGAAAAAATGGTGTGACTGATTTGACACAGCTGTGGCATATGCGGTTGGGGCATATGAGTCAGCAAGGTTTGAGAGAGCTCAGTAAAAGGAATCTACTCAAGGGTGTTAAAAGTTGCAAGTTAGACTTCTGTGAGCATTACGTATTCGGAAAGCAGTGCAGGGTGAGTTATAAAAGTTCAATTCATCGAAGCAAGGGCAAGTTAGATTATGTGCACTCAGATGTGTGGGGACCAGCCCCAGTTGCTTCAAAAGACGGTGCTCTCTATTTTGTGACGTTCATTGATGATTACTCTAAAAAAGTATGGGTTTACTTTCTACAGAGAAAATCTGAGGTGTTTTCTACCTTCAAGCAATGGAAAACCATGATTGAGAAGCAAACTGGCAAGAAGGTGAAGTGTCTAAGGACAGACAATGGAGGAGAATACAAGTCTTCCGAATTTATTGAGATTTGCAAGGGCGAAGGCATAGTTCGTCACTTTACTACCCCGAAAACTCCACAGTAAAATGGAGTTGCAGAACTACTTAACATGACTCTTCTAGAGAGGGCTCACAGTTTGTTGAGCAATGCTGGATTAGAGAAGTACTTCTCGGCAGAAGCGGTTAATACAGCATGTTACTTGGTCAACATGACACCTTTAACAGCAATTTCTTGTAAAACTCCAGAAGAGGTATGGTCTGGCAAACCTAGTGATTATTCTATTTTGAGAATTTTTGGTTGTCCTGCTTATATTCATGTTAAAAATGATCAACGCTCTAAACTTGACCCAAAATCCAAAAACTTTATCTTTCTTGGATATGCAAGTGGGGTCAAGGGATTTAGAGTGAGGGATCATTCTTCTAACAAGCTAACCATTAGTCGAGATGTTATTTTCAATTAATCTTATATGTTAAAGTCACATAAGCAGATTGTAGAAGAAGGAAAACATGACACAGGTGAGACCATTGAGGTGGAGGTTGATACTCTAAGAGAAGTGCAGAAAGAAAATATTCAAGTTGAATTTTCTGAAGCAAGACTACATGAGTAGGATTAGCAGATGCACCAGTCAAGATCACAGGTTAGAAGATCTCAAAGAACTCATAAGCCACCTGTACGGTATGGCTATGAGGATATGTTGGCTTTTGCATTGGTAACAGAAAGTAGAGATCCGGCTACATTTCAAGAAGCAGTTGCATGTGAAAACTCCAAGTGTTGGGAGGATGCAATGGGTGAAGAAATAGAATCTCTTCGAAAGAACTAGACTTGGGATTTGGTGGAGTTACCAAAGGGCAAAAGGGCGATTGGATGCAAGTGGCTTTACAGGAAAAAAGAATCAAGCTCAGAAAATGGTGGAGAAAAATACAAAGCACGTTTGGTGGCAAAGGGGTATGCTCAGAAGGAAGGAGCAGACTACAATGAGTTATTTTCACCGGTAGTGAAGCATACTTCGATCAAAGTCCATGACAGCACTATTTGATCTTGAGCTTGAGCAACTTGATATGAAAACATCATTTTTGCACGGGAATCTAGAAGAGGAAATGTACATACATCAACCAGAAGGTTTCAAGGTAGAAGGAAAGGAAGACCATGTTTGCAAGTTGAAAAAGTCATTGTATGGCTTGGAGCAATCTCCTAGGCAGTGGTATAAGAGGTTTGATCATTTCATGATTGGACAGGGTTTCCACAAAAGTGAGTATGACTCATGTGTTTATTTCAAAAACCTTGGTAATGGATCTATCATTATTTTGATTTTATATGTTGATGACATGCTTATAGCTGCCAAAAGTATGTTGGAGATCAATAAGTTGAAAGCCAGGTTGAACAAGGAGTTTGAAATAAAGGACCTAGTCATTGCAAGGAAGATTTTGGGTATGGAGATTCGTTGGTACAGGGAAAAGGGAAAGTTGTTGCTATCTCAAAAGAAGTATATTGAGAAGATGCTCTCAAGGTATGAGATGGATAAAGCAAAGCCGGTTGCTACCCCACTTGGTGCTCATTTTAAACGTTCCTCTAAGTTGTCACCTACTACAGATGAAGAAAGGAGGTACATGTCTCGGGTTCCATATGCAAATGCTGTTGGCAGCATGATGTATGCTATGGTCTGTACTAGACCAGATATTGCACAAGTAGTAGGTACATGGCAGACCTGTCATTTGGAGGTCCACTTTACAGACGACTATATCTTTGTCTACTACAGAGGCAGATTATATGGCAGCAACGGACGTAGTGAAAGAAGTCATATGGCTGAGAGGACTCGTAAGTGAACATGGGGTAGAGCAAGGAAACACTTGTGTGTATTACGACAGCCAGAGTGCATTGGACTTGGCAAGGATTCAAGTTTTTCACGCGAGGACAAAACACATAGACGTTAGGTACCATTTTATTCGAGAGGTCATTGACGGAGATGAAATTTCTTTAGAAAAGGTCGACACAAGAAACAATGCTGCAGATATGTTGATTAAGCTTGTGACGACGGAGAAGTTCAAGCATTGCTTAGACTTGATTAACATTCGACAAGTTGGGTCGAACTAGCATCCTTCGGGGTGTGCTGGAGAAGACTTTGTGATGAAAGATATTTACAGGTGGTGGATAAACCAAATTCAAGCCAAGGTGGAGAATGTTCGGATTGCCTTGAATTTATTAAAAGCACATAACAGTTTTGACTAGAACTCTTTTATTAAGAGTCCAACAGCTAGTGGGTTTTGCAAACGGGGTATCCTATTCACATAGGGGAAACAATTAATTGGTTTTGAGTCATGTTTTAACGCAGAAACATTCACGTGTACGGCTGGGAGAGCAATCACATAGAAAATGTAAAATGGTTCTTGGAATGCGTACGGCTTGGTGAAAAACAAGAGAAAGGAAAAACGCAGGTTCTTCTTGGGGCACTTTTCTGGTTAAGGGAAAAGTGAAGGAAGAAGTAGAAGAAGCAAGGCTATTCTAGGGAGCATTGGTGCTTGGATCCTAAACGGTGTAGAGATCGATTCTTGTGTAATCCGGAGAAAGCTTTGGGCTTTTGTTATCCGGTGAGTGCTTCTTGTAACCCACTTATTTTCCACATAGTGAAATCTGTTAAAGTCTTCTCTTGTGGACGTAGCCACACACATGGTTCACGTCAAATCTTGGTGTACTTGTGTGCTTTATTTGTGGTTTACTTTATTTGTTCTTGCAAATTTACTTTGGAAACGCTGCGTATTGTTAACACGTAAATCCGGATACACACTTTCGTGTTCGGATTGTTAACGGGTCACCGCAGAGGGCTGATTTGAGCCCCAATTCCGCAACACAAAACCCACAAGCATCCCATTCAAAGTGGTTAAATAAATTTGTTCAAACAAATTTTATAATTTATTTACCTTGACCTCTTGTATTTCATGTGCAATCCAAAAGTGGAACTAACATTAAGCACTAAAATGCCAACCATTCTTTTTGCCAGGACACGCTGCACAATTGGGGGTTCAATTTATATTTTCTTTTATCAACCGATCAGGCAATCCCAAATCAGTACAACTGTTATCACACTTGTGTTAATTAGTCATGCCACACAATACATTTTGAGGTTCAATGGTCATCATAACAAAATGAACAATTGGCATCGCAATTGAAATCTCACCAATTAGCAAAACATGGAGGCACCAAACAAGTAACATTTCAACATTTTGTTTTTATTAATCAAACAAGTAACATTCTAACAAGAGTTTCTTGCATAATTACCCTTTCAAAAGGAGAAACATAAATGATACTAGCTCATAATTCAACATGGCCAGTAAAATTTAAAGTACCTGTACCTTTTCACATGAAGTTTGGAATGCCCTGTAAAGGGACCTTAAAGCATATTCATGAAGGTCATAGGCATTGCTTATCACGACTATAAGGCCGTGCCATACTGGCCATATTTTGTCTTTTACAAAATTTTCAGCTTAGGAAATATCATTGAGAAAATGACCATTGCTAACATATTTTTGGAAGGTAGGCTGGTATTGAGAACAAGCTCAATTGGTTACTTGGGCTCTTTCATCAAGCCGTGGATCAATGTCTTTTCTTCCTAGTATCACTCTTGATAAAACTTGCTTTCAAGTCAGCAATTTCTTGCTGACAGGATTTAAGATAAATAACTCCTACTCCTGCAATCCTTTAAACACTATCCTGAATCCCCCCCGCTTTCCCAAATTTGGGTAAGGAACTGAAATTCTTCGAATATATGCCACCATCAAACCCACATTGATGCAACCAACAATTGCTATCATGTACATCCCTATTGGTAGCAAACATACAAAAAAAAAGATGGATCATATAAGAATTTTAAAGAAACTAAAAAACAACCTTATTCGGCTAATAGGGCCACAGATTTAATCAGCACAACAATCTCGCACCCACACCAATGCCCTGTTCGTTTAAGATGATTACACCCCGATTGCGAGTGCCAAACCTATAATTGGACTCCAAATTACGTTTAAATTTGAGTTCACTAATCGGTTTAGCACTCACAATCAGTGATCACAATCTCACATGAAAAGAGTCCAAGACATTTCACAAAAACAAAGATCAGTTATAAGGGGTGGGAATTATCCTACAGGGGGTGCGATTTAATCATCTACCTAAAAATATAACCCCTTCATCCATAAAACCACAACATGACTCAATATAATATGGAAAATGAAGAGCAGCAACCATGGAAGGGATATGACGTATTCCGCCCTTTTTTACTTGGGACAGCCCCCTCCAGTGTAAAAGAGTTGTCATAAACTAGAGGGGGCTGTCCCACGTAAAACAATGCTAGAAAAATATAAAAATGCTAGAGTATATTACTTCTCCCTTTAAACTAGGGCTGCAACTCGGGTCGGGTTTTGGAGAACCCAACCCTACCCGAGAAATATCTCGGGTCGGGTCGGGTTGGGTTTTTTTTCGGAAAACCCACGATTCCCAAACCCGGCCCTACGCATGATAAATCTCGGGTCGGTTCGGGTCGGGTCAGGTTTTCTCACGTTGACGCAAATTTTTAAGAAAAATTCTTGTTTGGCAAGGCAACTCAACTCATAGAAGCAGAAATTACACTCACATTACACTTGAATCAAACAATGATGTAATTACACTCACATCACACTTGAATCAAACAATGCTGTAATCAAACAATGTTGTAATTACAATCAAACAATGCTGAATCAAACACTTGAATCAACTCAACTCATAGAAGCAGAAATTACACTCACATACAGTAACAGTGGGTGCGTGGGTTTTCACATTTAACTTTGGGATAATTACATTTACACCCGCTCTAGTTTCTGACACATCCACTTCCACCCCTATAGTTTAAAACGTGACAAATACACCCCTGTAGTTTCAATTTGTTTAAGGTTTGCCCCCTCAGCTGAAGGTTCGTCCATAGATTGAAGGGTTAGGATGATCCGATGGAGCTGATTTTTTGGGCACACCATATCTATGTCAGGACCCATCAAATGAACGCTTTGGATCATCCAAATAATGTGGGCCCCTACCCGAATCCAAACACTACCAAAAAATCATCCAAATAATGTGGGCCCACATTGTTTGGATGATCCAAAGCGTTCATTTGATGGGTCCTGACATAGTTAGGGTGTGCCCAAAAAATCAGCTCCATCGGATCATCCTAACCCTTCAATCTATGGACGAACCTTCAGCTGAGGGGGCCTACCTTAAACAAGTTGAAACTACAAGGGTGTATTTGTCACGTTTTAAACTATAGGGGTGGAAGTGGATGTGTCAGAAACTAGAGGGGGTGTAAATGTAATTATCCCTTTAACTTTTAACTAACAATAGAAAAAAATGTACATACTATAACTTATGTAACTCGGGTCGGGTCGGGTCGGGCCCTTTCAAACCCGGCTCGACCCGAGATTCATACGGGCTTTTGAATGCTGAACGCCTGAACCCGGCTCGACCCAAAACCCATGAAACCTGAACCCGACCCAGGCTATTTTCGGGTCGGGTCGATGCGGGTCGGGTTTTACCCGGCTCGAGTTGCAGCCCTACTTTAAACTATCAAAATGCCACTAAGATCAAGAGAACTGCTCATTTTTATGAAAGTTTATCAATTCCTCAAATGGGTTTCCTCACTAGCAACCAAAACCAGAACCTGAATTAAAAAATGCTAGAAAAAACTACAATTTTGTAGTTTTTTCCACACACACACATTTAAAAAAACAACAACAGAACTTTTGTTATCGTGGGATTTAAAAAACCTAAGATTTCCCATTCAGTTTCCCTGAGCTTTAGGGGCTGTTTGGATACAAGGATTTTAAAATCCTGGATCCTGGATTTCCTCAAAATCCTAGGTGGGAGACAAGAGAAGAAGGAGACAGTCCATCATTGTCTGATTTCTCGCCCCTCTTTTCGTTGAGCGAGAAAGAGTAGGAGATCGTCCCATGTTTTACAAATCTGAGGATGGGGGAGAGATTTCTAAAACTTTCATACTTAAAATCCAAGAGAAGAATTGATATCCAAGATTATAAAGAAGGGGACCGTCCGTCATTTTCTGATTTCTCGCCCTTCTTTTACACTGCTTTCATTAATGGGTTTTTCTTCAAACAGAGTCTAGAAGCAAATGGAAGGAGCAAAAAAAAAAAGGAAATCATCACCCCGAAGCAGAGAAATACCTGCAAAAGCAAATCTCTTCTTAGGCCAGGCACCATTTTCCCCTGCCATACGATGAGGGGGGGGGGGGGGGGGGGGGTGATGAAATATAGGAAATGAAATTTAGGTTCTCGCTGGGCTGGAGAGAAGTAATTCAAGTGAAAATGACTTGAGAAAAGGGGCAATGAGTTAATAAAATTAGGCCACGTTTAAATACATCATGTTTTTGTATTTGGATTTGGATTCTGAGTTTTCGATACAAAATACGTCAATCATCCTCATGCTCATGCTGCACGAGAGAGAGAGAGAGAGAGAGAGAGAGAGAGAGAGAGAGAGAGAGAGAGAGAGAGAGAGAGAGGGTTGGGGAGTTTGGCAGTTGCAGCAGCGAGGTCGAGGAGCAGCGATGGTGAAGGTAATTGCCACAAATATTGATTTCCTAATAAAATCTAAATCTTGTGGGTGTCCAAACCTGGCCTTAGGGTTTTTTTTTTTTTAATTCTTGTGGGGTCTCCAGCATAGGGATGCATGAGCACGCCCCATCAGGCACTGAAAAATACTAATTAGCATGTAAATGTAAGCCAGCAAAATTGACTTTTTTTAATAGGAGCTGCTTGTATCTTCATGTTAATTGCTATATTTTATTGTGGACATTTCTTGTGGAGACGTAGGGAACGTTTGACTACCAGCAAGAAATGCCATGATACATTGTGGGCAAGACACCCCATAATTCATCGCACTCATGCCTTGTTGAAACATAGCTACTACTGGCTCAGGATGATCGACGACGTGGAAGATCCTCACATGCCTCACATGCCAATAAGATAAGGTGGAGAGGGCTGAGCCATTGGGACTCTTAGACCCATTGCCAATGCCCTTTTCATGATAAACTGGGGTCTCCAAGGTGGAGATGAGGGTGAAGTTCGTAAAAATCCCGAAAGAGAATCGAGAAACTACACTCTCCAGCTATAAGATGCGGTTAAAAGTTAGGAAACAAAAAAGTCTACTTGAAATTGGATCGGTCTTTTCCTGGTTTCTAGCCGCATTTCATCACCGGATAGTCTGATTTTTTGGATTCTGTGTCTTGATTTTTAGGGAATTCACTTTCATCTCCACCTTGGAGATCCTGATTTATCATGAAAAGAAATTCCTAGTGGCCAAACGTTCCCTTAGGTTAAAATTGTGCACCCTGCCAATGGGTAATAATACGTTGGTAATTGTCGACCCTTCCAATGGGGAAATAATATGTTGGCAAGTGGATCCCACCAATGGGAAAAATATGTTGGCCCTGTCGACAAGAATTGTGTTCGAACAAGTTTTGATACTGTTGACCGCCGATGAGACATAGTGTGTCTAGTGGAACCACAGTGCTCTCCTATATGGTGTGGACTAAGCCGATGACCATGAAGTGACTTTTTTTAGTATGTGATTTGTGCATGACCTCTTTCGTTATTATCGGTCTGATTCTTCAGCCAATGTTCAATTGACTTAGTTTGATCGCAACGTACTTGTGTTCTACCATACTTGTGAAATCGTCGGTGTTAACCTATGGAATATGTGACCATGCTTCTCATTTCATGTTTCATAAATCAATTATTCTAGCCCCCAGTTCTCTTGGCCTGCTTAGACCCAGCTAGAGGAATTCTTTATTACTTTACTGAGCGTTAGCTCACCTGTGGTTTATATTTTTAAGATCCTAAGTCCCAATTCTCACGAAGATCCAAGGGTGCGGGGGCACAGTCCTCCATTTCGGGAATTAGTTCTTTGATTTACTTTCTTTAGTGAGTATTTGTTTTTAGACTATCGAGATGAACAATTATGGTTTAAGTTTGATATAGGATTAGTGTGAGATTTCTACAAATTACTTCTATTTATTATTGTTGTAAGGACTTTAGCACATTTACATATGCCTAGTTTTATTTTGGATGAATGACTAAGTGGTATGTGATACAGAATGCCTGCACGATTGTAAGGTTCGCCTTGCAGGTGTTCAGCATTGTCGCGTGCCCGATTTAGATATCAGGTCGGGGCATGACATCAACAGCAAATCTATTTAAAATGGCATTTTGCTAACTCCTAGTATGACCACTCGGCTGCCCTTGTTGTTTGACCTATGCAACCTCTTATAAGTTGGCTGTCGTTTGATCAAATATCAAGGGTGGCACCTTGATTTCGCACAGCTAAACACGGACGCCATATAAAGACTCCTTTGGACTGTGGGTTCATCTCTCTCACTCTCTCTCATGTTGATTTTTCTCACGTCTCTCTCTCCAGGTAAACTACAATTCAACAAAAGTGAAATGGAGGAGAATGGAAGAGATGGATGGCAGTCTATTTCGATTGTCAAGACTCTGAGGGTGCATTTGGATTGTCGGAATCATGCGTTGGAATCAGGATCAGATTCCAACTCCACCGATTCCGGCATTTGGTGCAAAAAAAAATAAAAAAAAATGCACGCAATCAAAGGCAGACTTGACGCCCGGGTGTATTTAGAGTTGGAAAATGCCTTAGTCTTTCCCACCCCGAGAGGTGCTATTTAAATCCCAACACGGTTTGAATGCAATTTTTATTAGAAATTTTTTGAATTAAAATTTTATTTTAATTATTTTCTCATTCCATTTAGGCCCTATTTGGATTGTAGGAATTTTCTGGGAAAGTTTGGAAATGAATTTTTATTCTAATTTTCTTACTGTTTTATACACAAAAAAAGATGACTTGAACCAACCCTATTCATTTTTTACTTAGAGGGACTTTCAATTTACAATAATATCCCCTTAAGCAGGGGCAAAGCCAGGAATTCACACTTGGGTAGGGGTGCATTCGAGGGGGGGGGGCATGGCCATTAAACTATCCAAGCATTCATGTGCAGGCCATGTAACTTAAAAGAGATTTTGCTAGTCATTGGGGTGCCATGGGCCCCCTCATTCTATATGTGCCTCCGCCCCTGCCTCCTAAGTCAACCATAATCATATGATTTCCCTCAAAATCGTAGAAAGAAACAACTTTTCTAAGAATTTTTTTTCCCCAAGAAATGTTTTTCTTGTAATCTAAACAGGGATCGGATTAGGAGCATTCCAAACACAGACCGAAGGTGCTTTAACATCCCTTCGTGTGGAAAACCAAGAAAGCCTCATTCTCTTTCTTTCTTTTTTTTTTTAGGAAAATGATTTCAGCGCTCGAATGTTTTGATAAACATGCGCTCACTTGTTTGTGGTGTGGTATTTAAAGAGTTTTAAGAGCTTTGTGAGAACCATAATATCCTCTGACATCCCTTTAAATACCACAGGACAAACAAGTGGAGCACATGTTTATCAAAACAATGGAGTGCAGAAATCATTTCCCAAAAAAAAAATGTTAGCTTATTTTTTGCAAAGGGATTTGCTAGGGACCATAATAGAAAATCATTTCACGGCAACATGTGAGAGCAGCCACCTCAGATGAATCAATCTAATAGGACAAAATCTACTGAAAAGTGAGCCTGTGTGGTTGCTCTCACGAGGAACAGCAAGCCAGCAAATGCCTTTCTGCGATTGTCCCTACCAGTGCAAACTCCTTTTGTAAATGAATGACACAATTTTAAACATGTTAAATCATTCTTTCCGTGTTTCTGTGAATTTGACCTTCTTTTTACTCTAATACCGATACGATATTAAGGGATTTGCTAGCATCCATCGAAGAAGGCATTTCGCGGCTGGGCGCAGATTTTGTTTTTGATGTGGCTTCTCTCAGGTGCAACAGCCTATCTGCGAAATGCGTTCTGTGATGGACCCTAGCCAAAACCCCATATTAAACTCTAATTTTGGTCCGAATCACGTTTTCCTAACTAATTACAAGTGGTCAACAACGAACAGTGGACTGGCAAATGCGTTGGTCTTTTCTTTCTTTCCCTGAAATCTGAATAACGTTTTGCTTACTAATTACAAGCAATGGTCTACGTTCAATGAACAGATAGACAGGGAGTAGTTCTTTACATAGAGTGGCGAGGCCATCGTACAACAGTGGCCGAGGGTGGAAAATGGCCGCGAAGGGTTGGGCTGTGTCGGAGAAAGAGAGGGCGAGAGAAACAAAAAAATTTACGACCTTGCTAGGGGTTTTACGGACAGCCGTGGGCACCTCCAGGGCCACCCGCCTCGGACCTTTTTTGACGGGTTGGGCCGGGTTGAAATTTCAAACGGGTTAATGACTTGTGACCCGGCCCGTGGACCTGGGTCCGAGTCACTTTTTGCCTGCCAGGTCTAGTTGCTCTTGTTTGTGAAACAGGTGATGATTTTATCGGCATGCCTAGATCAAAGCAATAAGTTAAGATCGTTCATCACAGCTCAAAAGTTGCTCTGATACCAACTATTAGAATATAATCAAGCCATAAGATGGAAAATCAATCTTATCTTCAGCCATGATGATCAAATTGTAAATGAATGACATCATCCGTCCATTGAAAAATACTCCCACTGTCGATATCATTGATCACTGTAAAGATCTTCCAATCTAACAGTCCTGATGCTCAGATCAATGAAATCTAATAGATCAGGGACCAACGAGAAAAAAAATCTTAGATTTGAATGTGTCTTAATTAATGCCGTGCTCCAATTAGGCAAAGACACATATTTATAAATAGAGATTAGTGTTAATGGGACTTACCTTTAATTATCAAAAACACATTTTAGTAAAATATTAAATATGGATTAAGTAAATTCTAAGTGGCAACGTGGGCCACCCTTTTAGATTTCCGTGTTTATATGCATTTTCGCTGTTAATGAATGTATACAGTCCCCTACCTTGCGCTTTTCTAACGTCCTTAAACATCATTTGACCGACGACATTTCACTACATGCAATGACTAAGAAGGGTGACTAATCTCACCATTGGCCTTAGAAGACTAACTTATTCTGTCTGTTTCAGTATTTGAGGAGGTCAATCTTCCATGCAGACTTATGGCTTTGGTAATTTCTTTGTAGTTTCGTTTGTTATAATTTGTAAGCATATATAAGTCTTAGCAGTCCTCTTATTTAGTTGATTTTAGTACCTAAAGTGGTCAATCGTCCCTGAAGATTCATGGCTTGGGTTGTTTCTCTGGAGGTTCCTTATGTTTTGTAAGCTTACAGCTTCCAATTTTTTTGAGTTTTTGAATTCAAAGCCTTGAATTTTTTTTCCTTAATTTGGATATTGACCCTCTCTCTCTCTCTCTCTCTCTCATTTAGTTTTTAAATCCGTAGCATTGAATTGTTATTCCTTTGGAGGCAAAATTATATGGCGTACACGCGGAGCTGCACGTAATAGGGTGCGACCATAGCAGACAAAAAAATGGGACAGGAAAGATGTGGGTTTAATGCCGTATCGTTTTTCTTTTCTTTTTTTCTTTTTTTTATCTGTAAGATGGGATCGAACCTAAGACCTCAAGGTTGAGAAACAAAGCCTTAAACCTTGAACAACAGGCCCAACCCCCAAAAAATTATTTAATATATGAGGATAGAGTTGTTGCGCTCGAGCACAGAAACAAGGGTGAGCCATATTTTGGGTGAGATCCAAAGCATTCATTTGATGGGCCCTTTCATGGGTAGGATGTCCACCAAAAATCAGTTCCATTGGATCACCTTAGGGTGTCCATTTGTGGGGCTAAAAATGGACAGATTTGTGGACAAAAAAGTATCTGTCCATTTTTACCCCCACAAATGGACACCTTTTGGTGATCCAATGGAGCTGACTTTTGGTAGGCCCCCCATCCATGATGGGGCCTTCCAAATGAATGGCTAGGATCATCCCCCCAATGGCCCCACCCCCCCTGTTTCTATGCTCGAGGGCAACAACCCTTTTTCTCTTAATATATCTAAAATTTGAGATTTGCTAGGGTCCACCTCGAAAGGCATTTCACGGAACGTCTGTTGCATGAGAGAGCCGCCAGCTCATGAATAATGACAAAATCCGTTGGAAAGTGAGCCTATGTGGCGGCTCTCCCATACGACAGGCGTTCTGCGAAATGCCTTTTGCGATGGACCCTAGCAAAATAAAGCGAGGAAAAGTTAGAAAGTTAGCCAAAAAGTTTGTTTTAAACATCTTCCACTAAAAAAAAGCGAGAAAAGAAATAAAAAACAGATTTTTTTTTGGGCGATGATTTTTTCGCCCCCCCCCCCCCCCCCCCCCGTTAGGATTATGTGCCCCGCTTTTAACGTGATTTTGACCTAAAAAGCATTAAAGTCTGCCCATAAATCACATTCAAGGGGGGCGCATAATCCTACTGTATCATCTCCCTTTTTTTTATGTAAAAGTTTTGATGCAGAATTAAATGGTGAATCTACAAAACACGTTTTTTCTCAAAAGAAAACGTGCCGTTGTTTTGCTAACTATGTGTAGGACAAATCTGCCGGCCTTGGTGTTCGAGCGATGAGAGCCCCTTAAATTATGTTGGCTGTTGTTGTTGATGGATCAAATATCAAGGGTGGCACCTTGATTACGCACAGACACCATAGTATAAATTCTCCTTTGTAGAATGCTCTCTCTCTCTTATGCAATTTGTTTTCTCTTCGGTCACTTTCCATGTAACTACAATGAAAGGGAGGAAAATGAAAGAGAGGGATGGCCAATAAAGCCTAACAAAATTCTCTCTCTCTCATATGCAATTTGTTTTCTCTTCCGTCACTTTCCATGTAAACTACAATGAAAAGGAGGAAAATGAAAGAGATGGATGGCCAATAAAGCCTAACAAAATTCTCTCTCTCTCTAAAAAAAAATGAGCTTCTCGATTGTCTTGCATTGAACATTTTGAAACTTCTCTCGCTTTTAATATGTACTATATATATATGAGTTTTTATATGGTGCCCGACGATCAAGTACTCTGAAAGCCATACCACCCTTGATATTTGATCCAGCAGTACCACACTTTCACACTTTCAAACTTTCTAAGAGGCTGTTGTTGGATCAAATATCGATGGTGATACGTTTGATGTACCACTTCACTGGACTTGACGGTCGGCCGCCATACAATTTCTCCTATATATAATGGTAAAACTTAGTGGCTCGAGGTTATTAAAATCTTTATAAATTTAAGGTCTCCTTTGACTCCCTATGATTTATTTAAAACATTATAAATGTAAAATTTTCTTAATTATTAAATACCTTATTAAGCTAAATTTCTACACATCTACTAAAACATTTTATGTATGTAAATGGGAAATGATATTTTCTCCCCTCTCAACTCAACTCAACAAAGCCTTTGTCCAGAACTAGTTGGGGTCGGCTAAATGAATCATTTAGAAAAATTTCCTGAAGAAGGTGAAAGGAATCTGCCCGGCTTAAGTTGGGTTCTTCCACATGGATCATTTTCTTCCATTCTATCCTATCCAAGGTCATGTTCTCTGTTATGTTCGCTATCAAGTCTTTCCTCACTGTTTCTACCTAAGTTGTTTTCGGTCTGCCCCTACTTCTTTTTACTCCATCAACTTGGCACGAGTCGCCTCTTCTCACTGGAGCATCTAAAGGCCTACGTTGGATACGTCCAAACCATCTAAAGTGGTGCTCTCTCATCTTCTCCTCAATTGGTGCCACCCCCACCTTTTTACGAATGTCTTCATTTTTAATTCTATCTAACCTTGTGTGGCCGCACATCCATCTAAGCATTCGTATCTCCGCTACACTTATTTTATGCACGTGTTGCTTCTTGGTGGCCCAACATTCTGAGCCGTACACCATAGCTAGCCTCACAGACGTCATATAAAACTTTCCATTCAACTTGGTAGGAATTTTACGGTCGCACAGAACTTATGAGGCAAGCTTCCACTTCAACCAACCTGCTCTTATTCTATTGTTAACATCTTCTTCAATCTCTCCTTATGTAGAATTGAACAGAGATAGCGAAAGATATCCCTCTTAGGTACGTCCTGTCCAGTCATATTTACTACATCCCCGTCCCACCTCCTTACATTACTAAAGTTACATTACTAAAGTTGCACTCTATATTTTCCCCCTCAGACTAATAGAATCCCCCCCTTTAACGTTATAAGTAAGTTTTGAACGCAAAGAAAAACTTTAAAGGGGGTGAATTTATCCTCGAGCAATGAAATATTCTCACAGAAACGGTTAAAGGGCAGGGGGATTTTATCCATTTAAGGGGGAGGGGGGGATATCATTTCCCTATGTAAATTTCTTTACAGATCTTAAATACTTTATAAAAATAAATATTCATTAAGAGGAATGCTAAACTGAGGGGCACCTTTGCAAAAATTGGATGAAAGGGCGCCCCCATTGGTTGCTCTTCACCAAAGTGCAATTAATGTTCTTTGACTCTTAAATGCTATAAATGCACTTTAGTAACCCCCAACTAGTGGGGGTGCCCTTTCATCCAATTTCTGGCACACCACTCTTGCAATCCTCATTAACTGAGAGGATTGCTAAACTGAGGGGCGCCCTTGCAAAATTGGATGAAAGGGCACCCCCATTGGTTGTACTTCACCAAAGTGCAATTAATGTTCTCTGACTTTTAAATGTTATAAATGCACTTTGGTAACCCCAACCAATGGGGGCGCTCTTTCATTCAATTTCTACAAGGGCACCCTTCAGTCTAGCAGTCCTCATTGACTAAGACGAATGCTAAATTGAGGGGTGTCCTTTCAAAAATTGGCTGAAAGGGCACCCCAATACTTATGTTTTTAATGTGCTGCCTCACATAATTAATACTTACAAATAGTAAGTATAATGTGAAAACATGCGTGTGGCCCTCTGTTTCTTTAAAATTTATGAATATAAACTTTCTTTAGGGCCTGTTTGGATGCCGAGAAGATTTTGATTTGGATTTCTCACATTTGGAGCCCTTTTGCATTCTGTTTTGGATCCGGATCAAATCCTTGGATTTCCAAATTAACGATTGACAGTGAAAAAAAATCAGATTTCCAAATATGCTGTGGAAAGAAGTAATTGGAAATCCACAGATCTGGCATTTTCCTTAACCCTATTTGCTCCTCAACCTCTCCCCTCCATTAGGAAGTACCCCCTTCCCTCTCTGTCTCCCTCAACATAAGCTGGCGGATCTATTCATTTTGTATTCAAAACTCAATTCCAAATCCAAATACAAAATATGAGGTATCCAAACCGGCCCTTAACTATATTTTAATAGCTCATTTAACAATTAAATACCTTATAAAAGTCAATTTTTTCTGATGGATGTAAAATTTTCGTAGTCATTGAATGCATTATATTTTTAAGCTTTGGCCATTTCGATATGATAAATTGGTAATGATATTGGCACTACCATATGGTTAATCAATGGAGCAAATGCCCTGGAAAATGGATTCGATCTTTCAATGAATTTGATTATTTCTTATATGTTCCACCCACACCACAGTGTGGTAGGAAACCATCTCTTTCATTTCTTCTCATGACTCCATGAATTAAGTATCTCAGTCCTCATCCTTCTGCTCGACTCGGGTTTTCACCCTGGATTCCTAGCCATAAAGATGCTCTCTCTCCCACCCACGCTACAGTGTGGTAGGAAACCATCTCTTTCATTTCTTCTCATGACTCTATGAATTAAGTATCTCAGTCCTCATCCTTCTGCTAGACTCGGGTTTTCACCCTGGATTCTTAGCCATAAAGATGCTCTCTCTCTCTCTCTCTCTCTCTCTCTCTCTCTCTCTCTCTCTCTCTCTCTCTCGGTAACGACAACAAGAACTTCTTTCTCGGTAACGACAACAAGAACTTCATTGACTTGTCCTTCAAACTTTTCTTTGCATGTAATTGTTGGAACGTGTAATTCAAACTGTGTGGGTTCCATCCAAGTTAACCAAAAGTCTTTTACGTTTTTTTAGAGTATGAGAGTCAGTGGTATTCCAAGTGCTTGAAGGTTCTGGAGTTAGTATCAGGAGAGTCTTTTCTTATTTGATGTTTATTTTGTTTTAGGTGATTAGAATAATGAGCTATTTTATAGGTGGGCAAGTTCGGTAGAGTTTTACTTGGATTGTTAAACAGTAGAAAACGTGTGAGTCTTGACGTTAGTTTATGTGTTCATGTGTTCTAATATTCTTTAGTTTATAAAAAATTCTACAGTAATTTGGAAATGGAAATTTGGGAAGTTTGAATGTATAGACTTTGAAAAAATAATGCCATATGAAGTTCATACTATGAGAAGATTGACATGGTCATTCTAGTACAATCTGGATCATTCATCTTAGGTTGTGTTTAGGATGGCTTAGGGCTGTTGCTTGGCATTTGGGAGGCAAGTTAGCAAAACTCCTTGTATGGTTGCCAACATAGTATTGGAATTCTTGGAGACTCCCAGGGATGTCTCCAGTTAATCATTCCATGTCTACTAATGCGTCACCCTTGGTCCCCTCCTTATAATATCCAAGCCAAAACAACAAAATTAAAATGGTGGAATTTTGGTTAAATTTCTTGGAGTGATGCTTTTTAGCTCCCTCTCACTCTTACCTCTCTCTGTCTTGTCTCTATATTGGTAATGACTAATGGCACCTACTGCTACACTATGAGGTTGACAACCAAACACAAATGTACGACTCTTCTACTAGTTAAGTTCCAGGCAAGTCTAATACTTGAATGGCTCCAGTCATCAACACATTGAGATTGATTTTGGCTCAAGTTTACAAGCTAGTGTTTGAAGGAGTGAGTGGTGCTTATTGATTTTCAGGGGGGATTAGGTGAGTGATATTTGCCCAACAACAAAATTGTTTGTTTTATATATGTGAAAATTTTACATGCCTCTCACATGGAAAATACATCAAGTGAATATAAGCATCTGTTTTTCTTTATCTTTGGCATTTTTAACCCGAAATTTATCTAGTAAAGAAATTAGAGGGGGTGAATTTATCCTCAAGCAGCGAACCATTCTCACAGAAACCGTTAGGGGGGGGGTAGTATTTTATCCGTTTAAGGTGGGGAAAATATCAGCTCCCTAAATTGGGGTATATGCCGCCTAACCTCCAAAGTCCAAACCCAAAGATATACAATGAACAAAAGATTGCCTCTATTTTTTATTGAGGTTAAAACTTGGTCCCAACTGAACTGTAGGCACTTAATCCACCTTTTTTTTTCCAAATCTGCATATCTTTCCAATTGAAACATTAATTTCACCAAACAGCATTTCTTTGTATTCTCTTATCATTTCATTGGAGCCCAACAGAGAAGCAATATGCATACTGCCTTCAATAGCCTCCTCTCCATTTCATACATGCTCCTCTTCCTTACTACTGTTAGTGCCGATCCTTTCAAATTCAATTGTACAGGTGATAATTACGCCAGCCAAAGCACTTTCGAAACAAACCTCAATAGCCTCCTTTCTTCTCTAACCTCCAAAGCTGCTTTGGGCTTGTACAGCAACGGCACTGCCGGAGAAAATTCCAAGCTTGTGTACGGCCTCTTCCTATGCAAAGGTGACATTAGCCAAGATGCATGCCAGAATTGCATCCAAACTGCAAGCAAGGACATCATTCCATTTTGCTCAAACTCAAAACAAGCTATTGTATGGTATGAATCTTGCCAGTTGCGCTACTCTGATCGAAACTTTTTGGGACTCATCGACACAAGTACTGGGTTCTACCTTTACAACAACAAGACTATAACTTCCCCAAATATAGCACTAGCTTTTATCTCCAATCTAGCTAAAGATGTTCAAATTCAGCTATCAATGTTTGGGACGAACGAATCACAAGCTGAGAGTATATATGGCCTTGCACAGTGCACCAAAGATCTTAGCAGCGATGACTGTGGAAAATGTTTGAATGAATTGATCAATAAGATTGATTCATGTTGCTTAGGGAGGAAAGGTTGGAGATACTTATCCGCAAGTTGCAATATCAGGTACGAGACCTACTCTTTCTTTAATGGTTCAAAACCCCATCATGAACTTATCCAGTACCAGTGTGATCCAAATGATTCTCCAGCCTCTCAATTATTTATTTCAAACCTCAATAAACTCCTTTCCGATCTAACCGCGAAGACTCCTCCATCGGGTTTCTATGATCTCTCTCTGGGTCAAAACACAGACCCTGTCTATGGCCTTGCTCTATGCAGAGGTGATGTTAGCTTTGATACTTGCCAGACTTGCCTCCAGCTTGCAAGAGGTGGAATTATAGCAAATTGCCCTAACAGGACACAAGGTATTATATGGTTTGATGAGTGCCTGTTGCGCTACTCCAACCGAAGTTTCATCGGTATTTGGGATACCACTGATGGATTCCCCATGTCCAACTTTAATAATATCTCTCAACCTGATAGAGCAGACTTTGATGCACTACGTTTGTTCGCCGAATTGGCGGTCAAGGCCTCAAATCAGACATTGATGTTTGCATCAGACAGAGTTAGAATCAGCAGGTCTGAGATGAGATATGGTCTGGTCCAATGCACAAGGGACCTCAGTGTTGGTGATTGCAAAAATTGCTTGGCAAAACTAACAAATAATCTCTTGACTTGTTGCCGCACGAAAACCACATATCGTTATTTTTCATCAAGTTGCACCATCAGGTACGATGCTTCCCCGTTCTTCAACACCTCTGGACTACAGATTTTCCCTCCCCAGCCAACAGGTACACGAGGTGAGTCCTTGCTTTGAGCGAAACACATGTCACCACATGATTTGTGATGCTTCCACAATTGGTCACGTTTGCCAACCATGAAATTTTTTTCCATGGAATATCAGTTTATCACTCATGCCTTTCTAGTCTCTCCTTCTCTCACCTCCCTAGCCCTCTCTCACCAATTGATAAACTAAAATTCCATGGGAAAAAAAATTCATGGCAGCCAAACATGGCGTAAGTGATGGGACCCAAAGATTACTATCATTCCAAGGGATTTGCTACCAACCATCGTAGAAGCCATTTCACGGTTGACTGTTTCATGAGAGCAGCCACATATGCTCACTTTCAACAGATTTTGTCTTATTGATTTGATTCATCCCTTATGGCTGATCTCTCATGAAACAGCCGGTCGTCAAAATGCCTTCTTCGATGGTCCCTAGCATGCAGAGTCAGTGATTGAATTACAGGGTACCATCTGCCCTGAGGCCATAGAGAAGGCCAAGAACGCGAGGCGAATTTGTTGATGTTGCACCCACTAAGTATGGAAAGTGCCAAACATTGGGAACTACCCGGGGAGGAGTTAGGAACAGGAACAAGGAGAAGCGAGAACCACTTAAATGTATCTTACTTACAGACCGCACCTTATAGTAATATTTGGCCATGTGCTTGATAGGGATGACCTGGGTCATCTAATTATAGTAATCTTTGGCCCATGTTTGCAATCCTAAGGGGACGTCCATGACTAAGGAGACTACATCGTAAATTCGTAGTACATCAGTGATAGATCCTACTGATTTATTCACTCAAAGCTTTTGAAACTAATATTTACACATGTGCAAACACATCCCTACGACCTTGTGTTACAATGAAGTCAAAGTTTTAGAAAGCAATTCATGCAGTGCCAACATGGCAGCCATGTCATGCCTAGGAGGTTTAGGCGGAGTTCCAAGATGCATTCCCGCAATAATGTTGCTGCCCGTTTTTAACTTGATTTTTGGACCTAAATATGGAAAGTGGTAAACTAAAGTTGTAGGTCTTTTTGAGATCTTTCCATCAAGTATTTGTTCTCGAAAATTGGATAAGTGGCTAGAAAGTTATGGCAGTTTTAGTGGACTGTGTCCGTGGGTTCCCAAACCAGTCAAAGTTAGTGAGTTCCAATGCAATTAATGTTATGTTAGTCCCTAAGTTCGCTAGTGGAGGAGCTTGAACGAATTTTCTCTTATTGTCTTTAATTTAAATAGATAGAAATCAGTAGTAGAAGGGGATTTTGGATTTAGATTAACTTATGTAATTGATGGAATATCAATTAGGTTGAGCATTGCTCCCATTTTCTTAAGCACTCGAAAAGGGCCATCCATGCGATCTTGAAATTTGTCAAATTATGTTCGATCTTGTGTTCTTATTTCTCTTCTTCTTCCCTCTTAAGCACCCGCATCAGCAATGAACTCTTAATTCTAGATCCTACTCTCTGTCATAACTCTCAAAATACTTTGAATTTTTCAGTTTGTAAACTTGAGAAATCTCTAATCACTCCAAAGATAAGATGAGATGGAAATAAAACACAGACACACAGAGGAAGAAAAATAAGAGTTACATAGCTCAAGCTAACTAAATAAATTAATTTAACATATTAATGGGCTGGAACTCTATGTACATTTCAACTAATTAAAAATATTTACTTCTAAAAGCAGGGAAAAAAACGAAACCATCGAGAGCTTTAATCTACTCTAGAGTAGCAGCAGCATCATTAGGCGCTGTTTTATTAACTTCTTGGTTCTGCCACTATCTATGCCGAAGGAGGAGACCACACATAGAAAGAGAAGGTAAATCCCTTGCTCCCTTTTCAACCATTAGCGATGATGCTAAAACATTGAGTACATTCCCTTTGGTTCATGCAGGGACATTAGAAATCAACCATGGAGTTCTCTTACAAAATTTTGGCCCTCCGACTAGCACTAACTTCTTAGAGGTAAATGGATTTGGAGAAAATCATGACAAATCTCAAGATCTACCATGGATTGATTTCAGTACTATACAACAAGCTACCAATAACTTCTCAGATGAAAATAAGCTGGGACAAGGTGGATTTGGCCCTGTTTATAAGGTAATGAGATTTTCTAATATAGATTAAACCTTTGCAAAAATAGGCCTAATTTTGTATGAAAAATCTTTCAGGGTATTCTACAGGATGGGAAAGAAGTAGCGGTGAAAAGGCTTTCTAGAGGTTCGGAGCAAGGTATGGAGGAATTCAAGAATGAGGTGAAATTAATTGCAAAACTCCAACACAGAAATCTCGTGAGGCTCTTGGGTTGCTGCATGGAAACAGAAGAAATGATTCTTGTCTATGAATACATGGTCAACACCAGCCTCGATGGCTTTCTCTATGGTTAGTGAAAGTAACTACAAGGAGAATATTCTCTACTAAAATATTACAAATTTACAATCATCCGATGCCTCTTAGACAAGATTCCTTTACATGATATTAATTTATTTTATTTTTGAACAAGATAGATCGTTTGAGAGAACCAAAAAAAATATCACAGAAGTTTGAATTCTAGCTTTCTCCAATATATAAATTAATGGTAATTAGGTGCAGTTATGACATATGAGACCCTCTAAGCATTACCCAATGCAAAATGTTTGTTTTTTCTCTTCCCAGATCGAAGCAAGCGTGCGCAGCTAGACTGGACAAGACGTCTTAACATTATAGTTGGAATATCACGGGGCCTTCTCTATCTTCATGAGGATTCTCGACTCAGAATCATTCATAGAGATTTGAAAGCTAGCAATATCTTGTTGGACCATGAAATGAAGCCAAAGATCTCTGATTTCGGGATAGCAAGGATTTTTAGAGGAAACCAAAGTCCAACAAATACTGTAAGAGTCGTTGGAACAATGTAAGTGAATATTATTATTCAAAAAATTAATGAAAAGATAATTAAGATTACAACATTGAAGCAAATACATATTAGTCTATAGAGAAATTGCAATTAGGCATTGATCTTCCCTCATAAAGGATGCGTATATTTTCTTTTTTGAAAAGCAAACATATTCACAAATGGAAATGTATCTTTCAAATAAAAATAATAATAATTTGAGTGTATTTTTATATGCAAATGGTTTTGACGTTAAATATGAGAACTTGGAAGTAATGATTATAATAGTTTTAGAAATGAATTAGCTAATTGCTTCCGAAGAGGCCTTAACACCCCATTAGCAAAAAATACATCAGTTAAAAATAATATTTTTGTTTACAAATAACGGCCGATTATGATGGCATCCAAAGAGGCCCAAAGTTTCTATTTCTAGTTGTCCTAATCTTCTTATTTTGATTTCAAACAGTGGATATATGGCCCCAGAATATGCAATGGAAGGAGTATTTTCGGTGAAATCCGATGTTTTCAGCTTTGGAGTTCTCTTGCTAGAGATAGTTAGCGGGAAAAGGAATAGTTGTTTGTTTTTCACAGAATATCGTCAAAGCCTTCTTGTATATGTATGTTCTCTCTCCTTATTTAAGTTTTATGCACCATTTTTATTTAAAGAATATGGGTCTAAACTTTCCATTATATATTTTGCATAATTAGGCATGGAAACTATGGAGCGAAGGCAAAAGCTTGGAGTTGATTGATCCATTGCTGATCGAATCATGTTTGACAAGTGAAGCGATAAGGTGCATCCATATCGGCTTGTTGTGTGTCCAGGAAAATGCAGCAGATAGACCCACCATGTCATTTGTTGTTCTCATGTTAGGAACTGAATCCATTTCACTTCCTCAACCTACACAGCCTCCAAATTTCACTCTAGGGAGAGGAGTCCTTCTCTCAGATCAATCTTCGACCACTTATTCTCTCAACGAGCTAACCATATCTGATTTCGGTCCCCGATAAGTAGTTGGGTGCATGGGGCTCACCATGCTACTTGTAATTATTATATTGATGAATGTCAAATTAGAAAAATGAATGAAAAACCCAGAAAAAAAAAATGTTGTACACATTTTTGTTTATGCTCTTTTGTTGTACATTGTTCACATGGTTGTAGTTGGGGATGATGTTGTGGTGGGGATGTTGTTTCGATAAGAAATGATACAACAACAACATGATTTTGCAAGTGATTTAGATCTATACCGGCCGGCCTGTTCACAAGGAGCTACTTTAATCTCCATAATTTAATTGACATACTTAATAAGCGTACTTTAATTAAGATTGAAAGCGGTTGAGATAATTGTCACATTTCAACCTCTCATCCTAGCGGTGAATGTCGATGTACCAACACCAAAATCCAGCCCCATCTTTGTCTTGTAACTTTTCTTTTCAATTTAAAAGAAAAGACACTTTGTACTATTCTTTGTTGGTATAAAAGAAAAACCACATTGTAACTCAAAATTACAACTTGTGGTCTTTTGTCCTTTTGTGGCATACTTGTACTCATATGAGCTTTGTGGATTTCAAACCCAAATTTGAATTTACCTTCATTTCTTCTTGAGCTTTGTGGATATCTCTTTCTCCCGCATTATAAATTGATAGTGGGAAGAGAGGGGTATATATATAGAAGCTCGATCTCTAAGGGTTGGGGATTCTTAGAGAGAAAACTATGACCTTGTGGTAAAACACTTTACCAAGCGCCCGTGCCTGCACTGGGCCAGGCCACGTCGTGTACATAGCAGGCGTGGCGGCGTGTGTGTGATTTATATATTTTTTTATTTACTTACATTTATTTTATTTTTTTGAAATGTACATTTATTTTATTTTATTTTGAATGATACTTGCGTTTATTTTATTTTATTTTATCTTTTTCTTTCAACCGAAAAGAACTTTACCACAATAAAGAGTATCTTAATGTGGATTAGTTTTAACCAGGGAAGCAGGATTCGTACCTGAGGGTGGGGATTCGCGGTTCCCCGAATCGCGAATCGTGATTCGACTCGATTCCCCGATTCTGGGGAATCCCGAATCGATTCCGTCGAAACCCCGATTCCCAATTTATGGAAACCCCGATTCCCACTTTATAGGAACCCCGATTCCAAGGCGATTCCCTGCGAATCCCCAGCGAATCCCAACTCCCCGACGATTCCCCGACGAATCTCCGTCGACTCTCTGGCAAACCCACGATTCCCGCTTCCAACCATCCCATGAGCCTTTGATTCTCGCTTTCGAATCCCGAATCAAATCCCGCCCTAGCAACCTTGGTTTTAATGGTTCTTATGTTTATCTCTTTATTACCGTTTGGGTTACGGTTTTCCAGGTGATTCACTGAACCGTTTGGAAACTATTAATGCGCGATTAATGTATGAGATTTCACGCATTAAGTGTCATTTCCATTTTTTTTTCTTAAATCGATTGTTGAGATAACATGAATGATTCATGAAAGAAGACTAACACACTATCTGGCTCTCTGATTTTTTCTGATTTCTTAATCTTCTTCCTCCATTTTCTTCTGATCAAGGCAAGCGGCAAGAAAAACAAGTTCGAAAGGAGTTCAGGCTGTGTGAGGGTACACCCCTGGAGCGAGAGTTGATGTATCTTGGAGGCATGCACCACTCATCGCATTTGCATCATTGATTCGTCATAGTGGGGGCGGGATTTGCCTTAAGGACAATGAATACAGATCCACGCCTCAATTTGATAAGTGACATCTTCTCTATTTCTTTGTTTACAGTTCAATTCATATAAGATTACGGTTTCCACTGCCAGTGACTGCAATTGATTCTGCGACTGCTACTAATTTTGGTATAGTTCAAAACCCAATCTTACCGGTTTACTCATTACCGACTATAATCTTAAGGCACGTTTGGCTGAGGCACTTTGTTAACTTATGGGTGCTTCTTATTATTATAATTAAATCAAACACACGTCAGGTCAACGACCACGACCCGATCCGGCACGGCACAACGTGCGCACACGGAAAAGAGTTTTCTAACGTAGCCATAGTTTCTCTCTAAGAATCCAACCATTAGAGATCCAACCTCTCTCTCTCTCTCTCTCTCTCTCTCTCTCTCTCTCTCTCTCTCTCTATATAAACACATACCCCTCTCTTCCCACTCTCATTTTCCAACGCAGGAGAGAGGTCTCCACAAAGAAGAAATGAAGGGAAATTCAAATTTGGGTTCGAAATCCACAAAGCCCAAAAGAACAGGTAATTTTGAATTACAATGTGGCTTTTCTTTTATACCAATAAAGAAAAATACAAAGTGTCTTTTCTTTTAATAGGAAAGTCTAACATGTCTCTCAGGGCTTTACCGCCAAAACATCACTTCAGCTTATGGGCTACGTTCCAAACTTCCAATCGTCTCAACAGGAAGACCCGAAGTCATAATTCATGTACTCTTCTAGTTCCTTCTTCATTAAGACACGCATGCCCCAGTAGTGTTGTAAGTTTTGTGTGTTCCGTATAGATTGATATTCCCCAATCAATTCTCCTTTACAGTTATATAGTCCTGGATCTCCTCAACAGTGAAGAAATTTATCAAAGCATCTTCCTTTAGAGCCCGATGACTGGTATCTTTAACCTTAGGAATGTGAATCAGTCTGAGAGAGATGTGAGCACTATAAAGAGGCTAGATAACCTTCTCTTGTATTAACCTCTTGTATTCCGCTTTCGAAATGTTTACACCCATGGTGTCTTTGTCAGTGGATTCGAGTTTGTCTTGCAAACTTGCCATTTGAGGAAGGACTTCCTCAACCCAATCCGCAAAGCTTTTATGTCAAAATCAGCATAACCATCCTTACTACAGTAAAAACACCAAAAAATATCTTCTTCATGCAGGAAAATTCCAGTAGAGTAGAACCAAAGAAGAATGGCAATCTAATCCTACCTAGTATAACAAGACCCCTAAAACAATCTGAAGTAAATCCATTATTCTATAAACTCTGCATCTTGGAATACAGAACCTCTCCATCCTCAATTAAGATATAGTTCAATCTTATATAATCCTCAGTTTTCAGGCTTAAAATAAAACCAGTAAAATTCCAGAATTGAAACCTCTACCTTCACTGTGACTTCAAACAGAGCAAATAAAGGACACACAAAACCTTCAATGATTAACTACAATCGCTCCATATCTTGCTCCAGATGATAAAATCATATGACTATCAATTCAAAACCTAGACTCTCCCTTTTCTACCTAAAATCTAGTCCAAAATAGAGGATTGTCCGAAATTAAAATTCGAACTTATAATCAATGAATCTGAATTTACCAAAACAAGAAGAATCAGAAGAGAATCCACAAATCCCCCAATCATTGAAAAGCTTATGATCGAAAATGATCAATACGAATAGAACTGAAAAAAAACCTAATCATCTTCTGTTAGAAAAAAAAAATAAAAAAAATCATTCAGTTTCTACTCTGAACAAAGATAAAGGCACAAGATCACAGATCCAGAACCGAATTTTGTAAGGAAAAAGCAATTAAAAATCTTAAGCTGAAGATTCTAAAACAACATACCTCAAAAGATGCCTCTAACCACTCTCGTCGATCACAAAGCCAGGATCTTGTTCCCTCATGGAATCGAAACCCTAATTTTCATAGGTTTGGAACCCTTAAAAGCTCTAAACCCTAACACGCTCTACGTGCTTTTATTTGAAGTTTCACGGTTCGAAAAAGTTGAGTTATGAAAGCAACCTTGCAAAAAAAATGTTGAGAGGAATGCTAGACTCAAAGGCGCGCTTGTAAAAAAAAAGAGGCGTGGGCGGGGGGCAAAGGAATGCTCTACGTGCTTTTGTTTTTGTGAATCTAGCGTTCCTGCAAGTGAAAAGGCTTACAATACGTCCATGAAAGGGAAATTTGTAGGGCATTGCCAATGCCATTTGATCTATTGGGTGGGACCATCAGATGAACGGTTTGGATCGTTGAACTTATTTCTACTTATTTGTAGGGCGCCCTATTGATCGTTGAACCAACAGAAATTATGTGGGGTCTCCCCTTTTTGTTTTGTGCATGGTTTTGATTGAAAGAGGTAGTAAAAGGGTTGTAGTTTGTGGGAAGATTGTGTTATGCAATTTCCAAAATTTGAAGGTTAATTTGCTAGGGGATAAGAAAGCTAGCTTTGTTGGATAGACAAGTCCAACACTAATCAAAGGGTTGGAATCCAGCCACTATTGTGCCCAAGGTGAGCTAGCACCCAGAAGTCTGTCTGTACAAACGATCTAGGCCTGTATTCGGAGTTTCCCTGGGTCGACGTGGTTGGAGAGTGAGACGCTCGCTCTCCGGCCAACATTGTCTGGTTAGGCTATAAAAATAAGGGGATAATTACATTTACACCCGCTCTAGTTTCTGACACATCCACTTCCAACCCTATAGTATAAAACGTGACAAATACACCCCTGTAGTTTCAATTTGTTTAAGGTTTGCCCCCTCAGCTGAAGGTTCGTCCATAGATTGAAGGGTTAGGATGATCCGATGGAGCTGATTTTTTGGGCACACCCTATCTATGTCAGGACCTATCAAATGAACGCTTTGGATCATCCAAATAATGTGGGCCCATACCCGAATCCAAACACTACCAAAAAATCATCCAAATAATGTGGGCCCACATTGTTTGGATGATCCAAAGCGTTCATTTGATGGGTCCTGACATAGATAGGGTGTGCCCAAAAAATCAGCTCCATCGGATCATCCTAACCCTTCAATCTATGGACGAACCTTCAGCTGAGGGGGCAAACCTTAAACAAATTGAAACTACAGGGGTGTATTTGTCACGTTTTATACTATAGGGGTGGAAGTGGATGTGTCAGAAACTAGAGGGGGTGTAAATGTAATTATCCCTAAAAATAATTAACATTTTCTAAAAAATTAACCTTGAATTAGAGGTATTTTTTTATTCTTTGTTTTCACATTGCATTTTTCAAGTGAAGTTTTTTTAGCTTTTTTTTATTAAATTCACTTAACGGGAAAAAAAGGGGAAATTATTTCAACACAACTATCTTTTAATAACTGTTAAAGTATAAAAGATTAAATAGCACCTTCTCCAACGGGTTAAGCTTTTAGAGTAATTGGTTGTTTTACTTGGTATCAAAGCAAAGGTCCTAAGTTCAAAATTATTTGACATTAAAAATCCACATGTAACGCCCAACCCAAAAAGAGGGGCCACATGTGCCGCGTGTAGGCCAACCCTAAGAAAAGGGGCCACATGTGAGGGGGAGTGTTAAAGTATAAGGGGCTGTTTAGATAAGCAAACTTTAGCATCATGGATTTCCGCAAAACCCTAGATGGGAGGCGAAGGAGACCGTCCGTTTCACTTCACTTTAGAATCTTGGATTTTAAGTAAGAAATCTAGGTTTTAGAAATCTCTTCCAGAGAGTCCATCCTCTCCCATCTACGATTTTAAAATCCGCGCATCCAAACGGCCCCTAAAAGATTAAATAATGCCTTCTCCAAAGGCTTAAAAGCTTTGGGAGTAATTGGTATTTTTCACAATAATTGCACAGACCCACCTTGTCTTTTCTGTTTTAATAGTCTTGTGAGAGCTTTTTTGGGAATTGTAATAACCTTAAACTACTTTTTAAATAATAAAAGACAAGACAAGTTAGTGAAAATATCAAAACATGGTTGTGCTGATATCATTTCCTAAAATGAGATTAAAAAAAAAAGGTATGATACTATGATAGTAAAAGTCACTAAAATTCCCAAAATACGCTACAAACACACGGGTATCATTCTCATGTGGCAATTTTACTCCCTCCTCCCAACCTACTTAAAATACCCCTTCTCTCTCCATCTCGTATTATTATTTTTACTCTCTCTCTCTCTCTCCGTCTCTCTAAACGACTTTTCTTTTCTTTTTCCTCTCATTCCCTCTCTTTCCCCGCACGAATTACTACTTTCCACACCATTGTTCTTTTCACGTGGGGTTTGAACGTTCAGTCTCTTTAATGAAGGTTTCATATCCTAAACCTTTATTGTTTCTTTGCATGTCTTTCTTTGCTTATCTGTGATTTATTCTTGATGGGTTTTTTATTTTATGGGTGAATTAATGTAGTTTGCTAACTAGTGTTATTGCTGCTGAGTGTAGAAATCAGTAGAACTTGATCCCTCACTTGGGAATTTATATGTTTGAATGGTGATTCATTGCTTTGTTCACTTTGATGGTCTCCCCTATTGATTATGTGGGAATTTATCTCCAATGGTCAATATACTTCTTGGTTAATTTTTCATTATTCTGATCTCTTATTGTTTTTGGGTTTTGTTGTATCTAGTTCATATGGGTACATGTCATTGTGTCTTTCCATGCTGAGAGCCACTGAGATTCAGCCCTATGTCTCATCCATTCGTCTTTTTTAATTGTATCAACATAGTTACCCTAAACACTTTTCTTTATGGTTGCATTACTTATTTTATCCAGTTCAAATAAATGAATATGGGTTTGATGCTTATATGACTCATAATCTCCGTGATTTTATTCACTGGTGACATCTTTGTTAGGAACCTTATTTGTTGTTTTTATTATTAGTTATTACAATGATCTCTATGCAAATGCTTGTCTAGCAAAGCTGGTGGTTTTAGGTTGACCATTTTCTCTGAGAAGCATTCATGTGGAGAAAGGAATTGGGAATTTCTTGTTGAAATAATAAGATATTTGTAAATTCGTTCTCTATAAACCTTTGGTCATGGGTGTATTTTATTGGGTATAAGAATTAGGGTAGTTTCCTTTTTCCCCATTTTTGTGAATCTATAGCTGATTGGTTTTAGTAAACGGGTTTAGTGAAGTTAATTTTTTGGGTCTCTCTATATATTGGATTGTTTGTTCGAATTACTGTTGATTTCTGTTTTATTTGTTTGAATAAACAAATGTATCATTGGGTTCAATTGAGATTCGCTTTTCAATTATCAAGTTTTTGTGTGCTTGCAAATTATGTAAGTGTTTTATTTTTCTGCCATTTATTTACTTTGATTCATATAATCAAGTTGTTGTCAAAATGAGTTTAAGCTACAAATAGTTATCCCAAATCCACAATTTTAAGGATGTTTAACTTTTCAGCGCCCATCATGTTTCAAATAATTAGCTACCTGCTAGTGGTTGGCTAGCTCAAAATTTGAATAAATGTGCTTTGCATCACTGCCTAATAATGGCTTTGTGAGGAAAGGGTTTACTCACCTAATGGCTTTGTCTAGAGAGAGTTTACTCTATTACGATCTCCCATTGTCCTTCCCTTCGCTGCTAGTGCTCCCCTGTGAGACAGGTTTCTTTCCTTCACGATCTTGCCTTTGCCAGCGTCGTCTCTCTCTCCTCCATGGATCGCCTTAGCCGTTCATAACCATCACCGCTGCACCTTGGTGGCGCAGAGAGAGAAAGAGGACTACCTTGGCTTTCCCCCTTTTCCCAATTACGATCTCCCATAATAACGCATAATCTTCTCCACTGCTTGCTAAATGGCTTGCAACATCCATCATCACTGGTCAGTAGAGGAGAGAGAGAGAGAGAGTGTGTGTGTGTGTGTGTGTGTGTGTGTGTGTGTGTGTGTGTGAGAGAGAGAGAGAGAGAGAGAGAGAGAGAGAGAGAGAGAGAGAGAGAGAGAGAGAGAGAGAGAGAGAGAGAGAGAGAGAGAGAGATTTTCTCTGGTATCTTCCCGATACACGTGGTATATTTCGATTGTCGGTTGCCTAGCTAGTTATATTCTCGGTTCCCATATCATTTTCCTTGGTATGATCTGAAGCTCTTGCTGACCATGTCGAATGACTTCCTTCTTCCAGGCATGTTAGATGAAGATTTTTGCCCTCTTGATCATCATATAATGTTTACGGGCTAACTTCTAACGAAGCCATTTCCAAAGGATGATGGTTGCTTTCTTTACCCCTGTGTAATGTGTACGTGCTGAAGATTGTTGAAACCAACTTTGTATGACGATGCATGCTCTTGTCCACTACTCTAATTCCATGCTCTTCATAGAAAGAATCGACAAACGCTGCTCCCGTACAAAGTCACTGGTATTATGCCACACATCTTGCATGTAAAGTGGCTCATCATCTGGCTTGGTGATCAAATTTAGTAACTTAGCTGCCGAAGCTTTAGGATTTACCTTAGCATAATGCTTAAGAGTCTCTGGTGACATGGGAGTCAGAAGGATCCACTTTCCTTAATGCATAAAAAGATAGGTATTTGCTCATATACATCATGGTTGTATATCCAAGGATGTCCCAATAACACTGTCCATTTAAGCAAAATAACCAATCCATACAAATCTCCATATGGTGACATATGCGGAGAAGTACGGCATAAGGCTAACATCATCCCCTTTTCCTACTCTTTAATATGCTAATGTCATCTGCATCCCTAGCTTGGAGGTTCTTTTTCTTTTTTCTTTTTTGGGCTGCATCACCATCATAAAGTGGACTCTTATGGAAGTGGACTCTGACACCGGAAAGTGGACTCTTGCACCAGTCGTTCTCTCATATGTTTAAAAAATTGAAAATTAGTCCTAATCTTTTGGCGCAGGAAATTTAACACATGGAAGTTTCACTTTCAGTTCAGCCCACTCAATTACACATTTTAACTGATTAGGTTTGGATGATATTTGTAAGCCCAATGGTTCCCACCTTGGCATTACCTTCTTGTTTTGATGATTCCAAACACAAGTTGATTTGTGTTGTTTATCTAATGTGTTTGATGTTTCAAAGTGCATGTATTGGAAATCAAGAAATCAAACACCAAAGTCAAGGAAGCATGGATTGTGGCATGAACCAATTGAAGACATCTCATTCGAAGCCAAAGGAATTCGAAGGCTTGGATAAATCAAGGAGACATCTTGAAGAGCCAAAGAATCAAGAGAAGATCCATGGAAGTGACCAAGACATGAAGAGCTTCAAAGTTGAAGATTTGTTTGTAATTGTCTTGTGTTAGAATGTAAGTCTAATCCCACTTAGACATCCCTTTTAGAGGCACAAGTAATTGAGTTTCAAGGGCCTTAAAAACTATTTGAAATTAACTTGAAAATGTATTTGAAATGAACTTGAAAATGTATTTGAAAATATATTTGAAAGCATAGGGAAAAGCCCAAAGACCTTGGCCCAAAAGCCCCTGAAGTTTTAAAGTTAAAATGGAATTTTTACCAGGGCCGGTCGACCGAGGTTTGCCAGGTGACCGCGGAAGCAAGTCTTGAAATCCAGACTTGGCTTTCAATAGCGGGCCGGTCGACCAGGGTGTTTCGGTCGACCGCGGATGTGTTTCTGGAAATCTAGAAACAATCCAGTAAGGTCGGGCCGGTCGACCGCCATAGGGTCTGACAACCGCGGATAGAAATCTGGACAAAAATAAATATGTCTAGGTTGCTCTCCCCGGACGATCGGCATGGCTAGGTCGACCTCTACGGTTTGAAATTTGAAATTAAAAAGATGAACCCGATAAGGGCGGGCGACCGCCGCGGCCTGGCAATGTAGCCGTTGGAGCCTGCGGGGCTTGACTTTTTCAACCCAGTTTTTTACCCTTTTGCCGTCAAACGGTCATATTTTCAAATGAGGTATACATACCTCATTTAAGACCTCTTAAGAGATAACTCTTACATTCCTAAAGATGTTTTAAATCTTGTGAAGAGTGATTAACACCCTTGTGCCTCATTTGGGATATATCTAAAGGGATTAGATCTAGAGCTTATCTTTGTACATCTTTTAAGAGAGTTTTGTTTGTATAAGCTTGAGAGCTTCATCCACCCTTGAAGAGGGTTTTGTATTTTCATTTTCTTTTACATATTTGTAAAGCGGTGAAGGGACGCGGAGCCATCCCAAGAGCGAGTGTTGGAGGCGCGGAGCTTTCTCTGGTTCGTGGCTAGTCTTGCGAGGCGGAGCCGAACCAAGTTGTAATTGGGTTGATTCCCCGCCATTAAGGGAATCCGTAGTGAAGCCATCAACGGTTTTGTTGGTGGAGTGGAGTAGGTCCGAGGTTGGGACCGAACCACTTAAAAATCTTGGTGCACGCTCTCTTTACCCTTGCTCTTTATTTTGTGGTGTGCATTTGGATTTTTACTTTGTGGGCTTGATTGTTTATTTGCCATTTGATTTCGCTACTGCATTTTGTTTTTGGCAAGAATTTTTAAATACCCAATTCACCCCCCCTCTTGGGTTGCCATCACCCTTGGGATTTCAATATTAGGCACATAAAATGGTGCATACATTTTTTGATAGCTTGAATTTTGATGCTAGAATAAGGAGAGACAACCGTGTATCACTCTGTTCAAACTATAAACAGCAATGTGATCAAGTTTAGAAGTAGCAGAAATCTTGGCTAATCAAATAATTTTGTGTGCTTGCTGATTTTGGGTAGCTCTCTAACGTAACATGTATTATGGTTTAGGTTTTTTAGGTGCTCTTGTGAGTCATAGTGAGGATGTTTCTAATTAGGTCTAGCATTTGAAAATTATCTTGTTTCTATTCTAGAGCTGGACGACTCTGTAGAACAGTGCACCCTCACAACTTTAGATTCTTCACTGAGCTATTATTTTGCTTCACATTGTATATTATTGCACTATGGCATGTAGCATTATTGGTGCATCAGAACTAGAATAGCAAACACAAGTTTCAAACTAAAATTCAAACACAAAACAGAGCCAAGCACATAACATACCTCAATGAAAACCAAGGAGAGTAGAATTTGGTGCTGCCTCACAGAAATGAGCAGAACTTGTTGCATAACTTCAATTTTCATAATTAATCATAAGCTCCTTCAAAAATGGTCTTACATCATATAAATAGACTTTTTTCAGCTCTAAAATACTTTCCGTCTTGAACTCAGACTCCTCGACCTCTCCTTCTGACCATTTTAATTTTAAAGGACTTCTAAACCAGTCTCAAACAAGCTAGAATTCTCCCGTGAGAAAAATAGAAACTTTAAAAAACAAACACAATTCTCCTCTAAGAATATTACTTTCTATTCTAAATTGTTTTTAATTATAATCCTGTCCTGATTTAACCTTCACACTACAACTTAAAACCTCTTCTATTCAAAATAGAAACTCTTGAATCTTCAAATACCTTAATTTTTTCTCTAAACATGGACTTTCTAAAAGCCATGAAAAATATTCTGTAAATACAATCTAAAATACAACATCAATGAAAGCTTCTTTTTTCAATGGCTACCCTACTCCGATTTCTGCTTTGAAGGCCCTATGAATTTGCACTGCGTCAATTTTGCAACCAATTACTTTCAGTTATATATTCAATTTCATTGCTTTATGGTGCCTTTTTTCTCTCTTAACTTTGGCTTTGCTGTAAGATGATTGGTTAAAAGAATGATTCCATTAGTATACTTGAGTTTTCACCCATATCAACCTGTAGAGATATTGCGAGTAATTGCATGAAAATACCAAGAATTTAAGCCATTATCAGTTTTATCATTTTGAAGATTACTTGGGTAGTTACATTAATTCCGAAGGATAATTCATTTTGGTTGGACTATAGTTTGGTTGCATGGTACTCTTCCGAATAAAGATTTAGTCTCTAAATTACCTTGATTCCTTTTCGTGAATTGGATGTGTTTTTAGTCGTCTTATTAGAACTATAGTCACATTTATGTAAAGTTAAAGAGCTCATTGTTATTAGCATTCAATTTTTTAACAGATGGATTCAGTTGAATTAGATCACTATGAAGAGTGCATCCAAGACACATCTGCTGACCAGTTACTTTCTCCGGTTTCTCCTGGTACAAGTGACATCTATGCCGATCCACAGTTAGCTCCTCGAATAGGAGATGACTACCAGGTCAATATCCCTCCCCTAATATCAGAGTCGGACCGTCTTATGCTTATACAGAACCCAACTTGTGCCGAATGCATGGTGGATGTTGACTATTCTTGTCAGATTGGATTGCCCATCCCAGTTATGTGGGTCCATGAGAAGCGCGAAGAAATTGATTTCAGCCCAGTTCCTGGCTCATTAGGTGACTCTTGGAGTGATATCGAAGAAGAGAGTTTCCTCCTTGGACTCTACATTTTTGGGAAAAATCTTGGTCAGGTGAAAAAATTTATGGAGACTAAAGAGACTGGGGATATACTATCCTTCTATTACGGAAGCTTTTATAGGTCCGACAGACATCGGAGATGGTCAGAGTGTCGGAAGATAAGAAGCAGGAGATGTATTCGTGGACATCGTATATTTACAGGATTGAGGCAACAGGAGCTGTTATCACGTTTGCTGTCCCATGTATCACAGGAATGTGGAAATACTTTGCTGGAGGTATTTTATAATGCACTGATGAACATGCATTCATTACTTGTTGGCAATTTCAAAGTGAGAAGTACAAAAATATTACTGTGATATGCCTTAGGCTCCTAGTGGTAGACTGGTAGTGGTGTGTTTGCTAGACATCAAAGGAGTGCACTCACTCTATCCTTTGTTAGACATTGTAACTGCATTCATGTTTTATATTATTACTTTTAGGGTTAGAATTCTATGTGCATTTCATTTGAAGGGTGTAGGCTATCAGCTGTGGAAATATTTCGTTTCATGCTATTCATCTTTTGATTTTGTTATCAACTCCAGGTTTTGTTGAGCTGCTTACACTTGGAATAAATGGTGACCTGGATTTTTTAACTACTTGCTAGATTAGAATGAATATATTGGTGATGGATTCCAATTGCTTGGAATATTCTCGAAACAGTTAATAATGAAGAATGAATATCAGGCAATAAACAATATAATTCAATTAATAATGCTACTAAAGGGATTGCAAACTGTTAAATTTGCTGCTTCCATGGAGAAGACTAGAAGAAATTTAAGTGTGCTTCATAAAATTTGCAACTCAAGCAAAAGTTGAAGTCTCAAAAACCATGTAGAGTTCAAAATAGAAAGAAAACCCTCCAGATTGACAGTATGGTTTATAGAAAATATGATTTTTCTAAAGCCTATCTAATCATAACCCTAAAATCAATTAAACAGTAGCCTAAAATAATTAATATAAGGATCAATCTTTTTAAGTTTCAGACCAAACAAAATGGGGCCCTTTTTTGATAAGGAAAAAAGGAGAAAGAGTTTGGTGTTATCCTCTTCTTGAGAGAACACAGTTACTACCTCTTCTTGCGAAGGTGTCCTCCGAAGTGGCAAAATCTATTTGCTGCGAACCATCACTATTCGCCACCCTGAATTCTTTTCATAGCGAACCATTGCTGCCTCACCGCCCATAGATCTTGTAGCAAACCATCACTTTTAACCATGGGAGTGGTTCCTACATATCCAAAGAAAGCTTGTGGGCCATGCTGAGCTTTGCTAGCACTTAGTCAATCTTCGTGAGCTCCAACTGACCAGGCACCATAAACTCTAGCCAGCCGAGCTTCACTGGCTCGAGGTGACCTAGCGCCACCGGCTTTGGCCATCCAAGCACCACAACTTCCATTAGTTGAATGCTAGGAGATATCGGTTGAGTGCCACGAAGCTCTCGTCGAGTGCCATAGAGGCCCATACCGAGGACCACAGTCTCACCAACCGCCAAAGAGAGGCCCATTCAATCCCTTAGAAATCCACCAACCATTTTGAAAGCCACGTAGGCTACTGAGCATTTCAGAAGCAAGGATTATTGAGGGTTTCTAGAACCCACAAATGATCATTACGCATTACGGACTACAGAGACCACTAATGGCAACGATGGTCTACTGAAGAATACAGAGGCTCACTGAAAGCTATGGAGTTCCACTGAAAACTATGAAAGCCCATCAAAGGCCATGAAAGACCACCAAGCATCACAAAAACTTAATTGAATAACTTCAAATGTTTGAATAATATCAATGTCTCCTCAGAGGCATTTATCATCATCAACAACAATAGTCATGAAAATACAACCCTGCCTGTCGGAGCACCCATCAGGAATGCAACAAGGTGAACTTCACCAAGCTAATTGGCATACGTCGAGTGCCATTAATGCCTTCGCTGCTCCAATGTCCACAACAAGGACCATGCCCACTTTATCCTGATCCGCAAGGACGACGAGGTCCGGGTGGCTCGTAGACCCTGCAAGGGGTGAGAAGGAAAGGTAGTGCAGGTATAAGAAGGAAGTGGGTCATCCACATCAAGCGGATCACTTGTGAGAAAGTAAATGCGCCGACGGTCAATGTCGGCATCAGTCCCTCCAAATGCATCGCCACCAAGCTCAAGCTCGCCAAGTACTATGCCGATGTCCCAAAAAACTGCTACAGCCACTTATACCTTGAAGGCAACAAAAATTGAATCCTATGGATGCGGGTTTCGACTAATCTTTCTCGTAAAACTCAAAGGGGTGAATTTGAATGTCTTTTCAATGTGTGCACTTGTGTTTTCTGTTAGATGTCATGCTTTGATATTTGCTCACACCCCTATATGAAGTCGCCATGCTGTCATTTATAGGGCACAAACACACACCTCTATATGAAGTCACCGTGAAGTCACCCCAAATTTGACATCTTCTTTCTTCTCTTTTGTTCGAATGCTCCATAATTGAAGACTAGTCTCTTTTATGCTGTCAGTTCCTTTTGATATATCCCCCCCGAACCATTTGTCATGCTTTTATTCATTAGTAACTAATTTGTGTATCTTACCTTCAATGAATTTACAAAGCTAAGATCTTCATGGCGTGGTATTGTGCTTTCCTCCATTTGTCTAACTAATTTTGAACGTGTCGTTCTAATATTCCAATTCAAAAAAAAAAAAAATCTAATTGAAGATGTACACAAGATTTCCGCTGTGAAAATTGCTAGACCAAGTAGAAGCACACAGAACAATTTTCCTCATAAAAAAACAATCATATGAGAGTTATACCATTCCACACAAGGTGCACTCATGTTCATGATGAGAAGATAAATGACAAAAATTTTGTTAATTCCCACATATCCACTTACTTGCTGATGCAACACATATTCATAGGCCATTAAAACCATAGATTGGAGAAAGATTCTTTTGAAGATAGAATTTTTTTGTGAGTCGTGGTGATTTTATTTGAATTTTTGGAATTATTTTTTTTGGGTTAGAAAGTTCTTGTTTTAGGAGAAGATGAGGTTGTTTAAAGCTTTTAGAGTTTCTATTTTGAATTGGACAGGTTGAAGTTGAAATCAGAAGGTTGAACTAGGACCAATATATAGTTGGGAACAATTTAGATAGGGAATCATGAGCTTCTAATTAGAGTTACACAGATGGACTATCATCCTCTAGTGAAGAATCAGGATCTGTAAATGCAGAATATTGAATCAATCTCCATTGTTAATTTCAATATGAAATGCCGGGTCTTATCTGTTGGATGCATTTGCCTCTAGGTTCTATGTTGGTGATTTATTCTGTCCTTTTTTTAGCTGGCTCATAAATTAATATATTTTACACATTCAGGTTTAGAAGTTTGATCTTGCTCTTCGAATTTATTAGTGCAGCTTAGGGGTTTAGCCTCTAGCTCAATTGGTTAAGCCTTATGTTTTCAACCTTTAGGTCGGAGGTTCAATCCCAGCTTACTTTAAAAAAATAAAAAAAATAAATAGTGCAGCATACACCAGGTTTCTTTCTATTCAAGCTCTTTTATTCTGTTGTTAAGGGGCACACTTTACTGATGTTTCTTTGATGTTTGTTTGATGTTTTAATTGTCAAATTGTCCTATTACTGCATCTTGTTACACTTCCTTTAGTTTTGAAGTATTAGATGGCTTACCATTTGTCATTTTCATGCTTGTATCAGTCAAAAAAATCATATTGGTAACAATCTTTTATGTGTATGGTAGAATTTAGGAAAATTCACTTAATTTGTAATTTTTTGGTAGGTCTCTAAGGTATATAGTGAGGGGAAAGTTTCTCTGGAAGAATATGTCTCCACTTTAAAGGCTACAGTTGGCTTGAGCATTCTAGTTGAAGCTATTGGAATTGGTAAGGGTAAGCAAGACCTTACGGGCATGGTCATGGAACCTATAAAGACAAATCAAATCATATCTTCTCGTTCTGAAATACCCATTGGCAAAGCATGCTCCTCTCTCACATCTGGAGACATCATCAAGTTTCTCACGGGGAACTTCAGGTTAAGCAAAGCTCGCTCAAATGATCTCTTTTGGGAAGCCGTTTGGCCCCGCTTACTTGCAAGAGGATGGCACTCTGAACAGCCTAAGAATCATAGCTATGTTGGTTCCAAAAATTCTTTGGTATTTCTCATCCCTGCTGTTAAGAAGTTTTCTAGAAGGAGACTTGTTAAAGGCACCCATTATTTTGATTCTGTCAGTGATGTCTTGAACAAAGTTGCATTAGACCCAAGACTTCTTGAACTTGAGGTTGAAACAGTTAATGGCAGCAAATCCAAGGAAGACTATGGATGGGATATGGATGCCAAATTGGAGTTAACGGGTCCCTCTGATCATCAGCGTCATTGCTATCTTCGCCCAAGACTTCCAAATTGCAATCCAGAGCTAATGAAATTTACTGTTGTAGATACCAGCTTGGTTGATGGAGAAGAACCATATAAAGTTAGAGAATTGAGATGTTTACCCGTGGATAGCCCCCATATTGACAGCCCCGCAAGCCTTTCAAGAGAAACAGGTGGTAGTTCTGAAGAACAGGTAGATGAACCAGACCCAGCTGATATGTTGTTGAACGATCAAGAGTCCTACACAGCTATATTTGATGAGAATAAGTGTATGCTTGAGAGGGGAGTGCATTCTGACCTATCAGATTATGTACTCACTCTTTCTAAACAGATGCCGATGGACGGTACAGATTCAGCTGATTTGTCAAATGATAATCACAAGGATCAGAACCCTGATATCCTTAAAGATAAGCACCCAGCGAAGAGCATAAAGTGCCAATTCAGTCGTAGGATTAAGTCTGCCCGTCCGAACTATTTATCCCCTGTTCCAAAGCGGCGGAGGTTAAATGCTTGTAACAATGCAGAGAGCAGTCTCTGTACTAATGGTTCCTCTGGAGGTCATGTATTAAAAGAAGAGCCTTGTAGTCCAGATAAGAGCAGTGAATGCATACTAAGTGAGAATTGTTTTGCGACAAATACTGTTTCGGAGAAAGCATTATCTCATGAAAAGCCTCAATCGCGGGCTTTGTTTGACCTGAACCTTCCACATGTTCCACCAGATTTTGAAACTGGTGAGCCATTCATCGCAGAAGAGGCAGACAGGCAGCCAGAGGAATGCCCCTCATTGAGAACCTCTAACGGCATGCCTAATATAGAGCCCGCTCGTAGGCAGAGCACTAGAAACCGGCCGTTGACAACAAAAGCTTTGGAAGCTCTAGCATGTGGGTTCTTTAACACAAAGCGGCAGGGGAGGGGCACAAAGGCGTTGTCACATGAAAATGCAATACCCAAGCCGTCTTCGAGGAGACGGGCACATGGTAGTGTTGGATTTTCAAATTCTGGTAATGTAGGTTACGATAGCATGGATACCAAGGTTGAGGGGGTGGGTGAAGAGTGTATTAGTAACATAAACATAGCTACCAAGTCTCATATTCAGTCCGAAAGAAGAGGAACCCATGACATACATGGGCTCCCTAGAATGGCCCATCATCCAGAAATTTTGACAGGACAAGGCAACATACATGGATAGGGATTTTACCCTTTTCTTACTAGGAGACGCAACGGTACGGGTTTCTCGGATATTCTTAACATGTGATAACCTGATTGGTTCACCAGCTTGCATGCCTTTTACTATCTCCCCCTACATCTGTCAATTTGTCTTCAGACCTTTCTCCTTTTAACATTCTCGTGATCATTGTACACCAGCAGATCTCTTCCAAACTTCCAAGTGATTGTATAATTTGTATTATATGCAGCCAATGACACTACATGAATAGTGCGATTATCTCATGGTCTTTTAGTTCACTTGATTTGTGTCAGATACAGTGCCCAAGTTTCTGAAATTGGGATTCAGAGGTCAAGCAAAGCCTTATATCCAAGTAATATTTTTTTGGACCAGAAATTTGACAGGTTCTCCAACGGCATGGCAGATTTCCATACAAACTACTAAGTAGTTTGTCTATTCACATTCTTCGACTCAACAAACTACTAAGTACCGATTGCCAATGTCCAATTGCAGTGTCCTTGAGGCTTCTGTACGCAGGTGTTAGTTTCAGCTGTTCACTTGCTGGTCAGAGTACATGTGGTTGTCAGTTGTCCTAACTCATCATACAACTTGGTACGATATTTATGCAGTTATGCAGTGTTGGAATGGGTATAGTTTTCTTGTAAATAAGACCTTACTTCATCGGTAATTGAAAATTCTATTACTGATCATTGTTTTACTTGAATATATGCTGTCAGCATATGCCTGTGAATCATACTAAAGCAGGAGATTCGGGGATCAACTTTAATTTCTGAAATTGTTCATTTGTATAACCATGAAAATAATTTCAAATTTAATTTTTGAGCACCAGTTGTGGAAAATATTGACCATTTGTTTCTTGATTGAGCTGCAAATGAAGCAAACAAAAACATGAGCACAGGCAAACAAGCAAATTTATCTGCACTGTAGAGTGAATGGTGATGCAGTAAGAGAAAACCATTGAGTTGCGCCCTGCATTTTTTTCTCCACGTGTCTTCCTATATGTATGTGTCTGTCTGTTTCTCTTATTTTGAAGCCATAAGGATTTTGGCAGACTAGATCTACCAATTACCAAATGGGCGAACAACTCGTTGCGAATTTAATGATTTCGGTATAACTCATTGACTTGGACTGGCCTATTACTGTTGACATGGGTTGGGCCTATGGTATTAAGTGATGCCATGTGGCCCAAAACATTCTAAAATTGTTCTTTTTGTTGATGGCTTTTAGTCCACAACAAATATATTTGTTGCAACTAGGCTACACATTTGCTTTACCTTCTTAATATCCATATATGATCGACTAGATTCTACAAAGATGTCTTGAATTCCTACTTAATTTACTTCAGTGTTTAAAATCTCTCTGAAATTGGAACCCATACATGGCTGTTAGATTGCTTACATTATCATAATGTATTCCTTGTTTTCCCATTTGGGCGGTTGAGAATCATAGCTCATGATTATATATATGTGGGTGTGGGAAGGAAGTTTATGATGGCTTGGAGAAGACAGGGTGAGAAAGGAGCCAAGGTTTTGACGCTTTGTAATAAGCTTTTCATCATCTTGTGTGGATAGTACAAACATGGAATACTTGATACAGCTTGGCTATTACATTTTTAGCTTAAAACATGCTAATCTGGCAGTCTTTCATTTCATTTTATTTGGTCATCTCATTTTGTGAGGCCCAAGTGACTTATCTCTTGGTGATGATGGTGTTCATTTTCTGTTGACCTTTTAGACAAAACTTTCTTAGATTTGTGCATGGTACTGATATTTTCAAACTTGCACCATTGAGGTAGTTCAATTGTGGTCAGTGATGTAGTAATTATTGCATTCGGTACTTATTCATAAATCTAACCTGCTAGAATTTTTTTTTAAAAAGCTGTCTTTCTTCTTTAATTGGCTGGTGAGAGCTTTTTGGGAAATGTAATAACCTCTCTTTATCACCGGGAGTTTAGAATCGTCGGCATGTCTGTCCGGGAGTTTTTCAATTGCCGGCATTGTAATTACGGACATCGTGCACAGTTTCTGACTAGGCTGAACTTCTCAGTCCAGTGCATTTGTGATTGTAATCTAGAATGGGTATCCCCATCCTATTTAGATCTTATGGATTGTGGATACTCAGCTCAAGAAGCGTTCTGCACTCTTAATATCTCTAAAAGTTGCTGCCAAAGATCTTTGATTTTCCTTAGTCAAGGGGTGAATGCAGAGCCTCCATGGATTCCCCACAGATCTTATTCCAGATCCCTTGGGAGTCAGGAGGATCTGGGATCGATGAACAGGAGGTTGGAGTTCAAAAATGGCAATGTAAATGGCAGGAGGACTGTTTTAAATTATAGTGCCAGCGACTGGAAATGTTTGAAATGTAAATACTATAATTTTGGTTTGCGGAATATCTGTAGGAAATGTCTGGAGCCGAAGCTTAGCACAAAGGTAGATACTGGAAGAAAGGTAGACTTTGGCAAGGTATGGGTCCCAAAGATGCCTCACAACATCTTCCCTGAGCCTTCCAGGGAAGGTAACCCAGTAATTTCTATGCCCATCGAAGTGGCCAGTGACAGAAAGAAGATTCTGAAAAGCTGCTTGATAGGCACCTTGAGGAACAGTGCTCTCGTGGAGCAGCTTTGGTTCTGGGCACAATGGGACTTGCCACAGCTTAGCAAACCTTTTTGTTTGAGTCCTCTATCTATGCTTTTTACTTTTGAATCCCAAAGTCAAGCTACCTCTATTCTTTGTAAAGGGGGTGATGCTTTGGGAGGTTATCTAGTCTCCCTCCAGCCATGTTCTCCAATTTTAAATACTAGTGGAAGGACGGTGAGACTGAGGTTCTCTAATATCCCACTTCATGCCTGGTCCCTCTCTACTGTGGAAACCCTGGGTCATCATTTTGGTCAGATTTTCAACTCCCAATTGTCGGGTAGCCATGACCATTGTATGGAATTCGCTTCTGTTAAGCTTTTAACTCCTTTATGGAACTGCTTGCTATCCTTCATAAATATCATGGTAGATTCTACGGTTTATCCCATTGGAGTCAGGTTGGTGGAGGAACCTTTAAAGCCCTTTTACGGATCCTTTGAGAGATGGGCCCCCGGGGTTTCGGAGGTAGGGGCTCCCATTGACTCCCCTCCGGTGGAGGGATCGCCGGTGAATGGGTCCTCTCCGATAGTCTCTGGGCCAATTTGGTCATTCCCAGTGGAAAGCAGCCGTTGGTTTCACCTACGCCTGATTTTGAATTTTCTGCAACCTCGAGAATGGCCATCCAGCATGATGCCTGGCAAAGTTCAGTCCCATCATTGAAAGGGATTTTGGTCAGATCAAAAGAACGATCGGGTCAAAAGCTTTTAAAAGCTAAATCGAGTATTCTTATGGGGAAAGGTTCGAGAAAAGATATATCCGATGGTAGCGTTCAACCCGTATAAGTTGAAAAGGCTGTCAAGATCAAAAACCACTTCTTTAGAAAGAAAAAGAATAGCTCAGTTTCGAAATATGTTTCGAAGAATACTAATAGTCGGTTGAAAGCGACTGGTGCCTTAACTACAGACTCTTGGCTCAAAAAAGTAGATTCACGTTATCAGGGTTCGGGGTTGGGGGCGAGGCGTTGATCGAGAAAAAGTATTTATCAGCCACGAAGGGCGGTTTGTCTCTCTTTAAAAGGAACCTTCTGGGCTTCCGTAAGAGAGAGGACCACAAGAACCACTCCCTAACTTCTAAGTTTAGTACTCTACTGGAGGATTTTGATAAACCTTTTAGACCTCTTCTCCTTTTAATGGCTTCTTCTCCCTCTTCTTCCCTAAGGAAGTGGGAGGCGGTCTCGTTTGAGGTGGGCGATTTACAGTTTCTCCGAGACTTAGAATACAATGAACAACTGGCCTCAGAAGAGTGTCTGACACCTAAGGAAGTGGGAGGCAGTCTCGTTTGAGATGGGCGATTTACAGTTTCTCCGAGAATACAATGAACAACTGGCGTCGGAAGAGTGTCCGACACCCAAGGAAGTCTCGAAGAAAATTTTGAAACAGCAATGGAAGCAGTATAAGCGGGAAGCTTTGGACAACAGAGAAAGATTCCTTCTAATGTCAGGGAAATCTGATCCAAAAGAAATTTTTGTTCAGATTTATAAGATGGATTTTTTCCAGAAGGCTCTAGTAGATGAGCGTCAGGTGCGTCGTCAGCGATGTGAGGAGATTAAGGCGGCGGAGATAGAATGGTTAGAGAAAATGTTAAGTCCCTCAGAAGGTGCATCTCAGGAGTCAAGGGACTCTCTTGATTGAGAAGTCAGTCTAGAAGTCTGGAACCGGATAGGCATCGTTGAAGATATGCAAGAGGCGGACTCAACCCTAATGGAATCTCTAGAATCTGTAGAGGACGTAGTTGTTCCCCGTGAGGAAATGGACGAATTATTGGCAATAGGCGATGTTTTCGGTATAGGTTTCGATGAAGATTTGGAAGCCACAAAAAAGTTATTCCACTCTATGGCAATTAGAAATTTGATGGAGAGTAAAGAGGTTGGGAAGGAGGAGGAGGTTAAGGGATCCGAGGGTAACAACCCTGTATAAAAGCCTTCCGGCCCAAAAAGAAGAAGAAAAAAAGAGGAAAATAAAGAGGATAAAGAGGGAGAGAAGGAGGAAGGAAAGAATACAAAGGGAAGTGAAGTTATATTTCTTGCAGTGTTTAGGAATTGGGTTATCTGGCGGGAAGTTGATTCCTCTAGGCTTGAGAGGCCTCGTGTTTTTCGCTTAGGGTTGAATCCTTCTCTCGTTTTTCTTAAAGTTGATGGTGGGCTCTTTGAAGTTTAGTCTGAAGGATACTAGTAGTTATTTTGGAGTTACTTTATATGGATGTATGTATGTTTGATGATGGTGATCCTGACGATTATCCAAGACAGTTTTTATGGTGTAAATAGCAAAAGGAAGTACTTGTCTATATCCAGAAGTATAATAGTCTTGGCTTGAGATAGTATCTTTCGCCTTGATTTTCCTTCCAGAATATTTTTCCCTGCTATTTCTCCTCTTGGAGTTTCACGTCTGCTTTTAGGGTTTCAGATTGCTAGGTTGGTTTCTCTTACCAGAACAGAGTTAACCGCATTTTTTGACTTGTTTAATCTTATAAGAATGTTAGTTGACGAAAGGAAGAAAGGAGGAGGTGAGGGATAATTGTTTTTTGTATTGTTACTCTGTGCTTACTAGTTGGTCTCAGGTATGCCCGTGCCAGCACTTTCTATTTAACATATTGTATTGCAGGATGGGACTCCTGGTCCCGGATGCCAGCTTAATATTAATGAAATATGTCAATTTTTTTAAAAAAAAAAAAAACCTCCTAGAATTTGTTGGTGAAATATGACTCATTTATCTTAGTTGTGCTTTCTTTTTCTTTTCTAGTTTCATTTCACATTGCATGCTTTTATAGCCAGAAGAACCCCACAGTTCCCGTGGATAATTTTGAAGATCATCATCGACTTATGAATCACTATTGAGTACTTTCCATCTGCTTTCCAGATTTTTGTTTCTAAAGAAATTTGTCTCCACTTGGGATGTTTATGATTCTGTCATTGTTGAGTAAGAGGCTTACATTACAAATTGAGTAGCTTGGAGAGAGAGTAGTGAATTCTCAAGCAAAGGAAGCTTTGTTTTTATTAGAGCATGTGGGTGCAACAAAATGGCATTTGATGGGGCTGCCATCACTTTGGAAAGCGACCTAAAATGGATTTCAGGATCAAATGAATATTGCTTTGAATGTTACACTACAAGAGACCTAGTGGTGCTTGGTCGCATGTTTTGATTCAAACTACTAGTAGACTTCTTCCCTTCTCTCTCCCTTGTCAGCCCATGTGGCATGGTCCCCCACCAAACTACTTGAAAAAAATAAGTTTTTTTTTTTTCTTTTGCTAGTAGAGTCTTGGGATTTAGCACTCTTCTCCCTTTCTCTCCCTCTCTCTATACTGGTAATAACACTCATACTGTCTCCTTATTTTGGTAATGACAATCCGCACCAAGGAAACTACTTCACAACCAAACACTATTTACCACTACTCTACGAGAAGACAACTTCGAATACTCTAAAAGGCAACCAAGTGCAACCAAACAGACTAAAAAGTGGAAGGCAATGAAGAAGGCATTTTCAATCAGCATAAGACTTGAAAGAAACAAAAGCTTTTGGGGGTATCAACTTGTTTTGTTTACAACAATCTCAGCCTGGATTCTTCATTCTCAAATCATGGGAGGATTTGGGAGAAAAAGAATAGAGAGATGGGAAGTGAAGAAGATAAAACCAGAGATGGAGACATCAAAAAACATTAAGATACAGCTTTGGCATAGTTATTGCTGAACTATTTGTTACAGTCAGATTTCTTTGTGAGAATTCTTAGCAAATTCTTGACAAATTGCTCAGTAAAACTTCAAGTGGGACTCTTGGGTTTTGACTATAAGGAGCCTTGAAATTAAATGTGATTATTTGTAAATAATGGTTATAATAGTTTTAGAAATGATATAGTCAATGGTTTCTAAAGAGGTCTTAATGTCCCATTTTCCAATAAGATTGAATTACAATAAGGCTGGTCTGTCACACGACAGACCAGCCGTGAAAAGCCTTTTGCGATGGACGCTAGCAATTCCCTTAAAATAATCGTATTTCTAAATAATGACCGACATTTCAATTCGATTCCATGGTTGTAAAAGGACTTTGTTAGCTAAATTTTCAAATAAAGGGAAATGTTATCAACACAACCATATTTTGATATTTACGCAAGAGGGATGTTAGATTCACAGCATGGTTTTAAATTTCGACCGAAATCCGAAAAATTTCGGTGGAGACCGACACCGAAATCAACATTACTCGAAATGGTATTTTATTTCAGCTGAAATTTTGGAATTTCGGGCGAAATTTCGTTTTTTCCGAAATTTAACCCAAAAAACCTGTTTTTTTTTTTTTTAATATTTTACCGAAATTCCGACCGAAATTACCAAAATTTCGGCCAAAATTTTATATCAAATAAAATACTATTTTGTTTGTTTCACTGGATTTCGGCCGAAATTTCAAAATTTCGGTTGAAATTTCGTTTTCCGGTGGGTCCGAAACCGGTATCGAAACCGAAATTTCAAACCATGATTCACAGGCTCATGGACAAAAAGGGAGCAAAAGGCGCCCCTACTGGTCAGATTCCATTTAAGACAGTTGTGATTTGTCATTTTCAATCTTAACTGGAGTATGACCAAAGAGGGCGCCTCGAGGTCGCCTGTGAGTCTAGAATTCCTCTTTGCGTGATCGGACCGAAATAGTTATAGTACTTGATTTGTTTATATTTTATATATCTATCGATATGTATATGTAATTTTGTCCGGTTCCTTGGAAGGGTGGAATCGATAATCATAATCGATGATAACATCATAACCATACACAGCTGTCTTTTTCTTGGCTCTTGAGAGCTTTTTGGGATATGTAATAACCTTTTCGGCACCTCCTTAAATACTAAAAGACAAGACGATTAGCGAAAAATATCAAAATATGGTTGTGCTCTTAACGGGTTCATGAATCTATTGGGGCAGCTAGGGGTGCAACTCAGGTTGGGTCCGGGTTGGGTCAGAACCACAGACAATTTTCATAATTTAATGTAAAATATCAGCTATAATTAGAAGTGGGCCTAATGCTTTAGCCCATAGTTCAGACCCACAAAGCTTGGGTCCGAGCCACAGGGCACTTCCGTTATTTTTTTTAAAAATAAAACATCAGCTATTATTAGAAGTGGGCCTAAGACTTTTAAACCCATAGTTCAGGCACACAAAGCTTGGCTCCGACCCATAGGGCCTTTTCGTAATTTAATGTAATAGTGGGCCTATGGCTTTTTAGCCCATAGTTCAGGCCCACAAACCTAGAGTCAGACAACAGGGTATTTTCGTAATTTAACATAAAAAAATCCCAAAAAGTCAAATTTGGAAACCCTAACCCTAACCCTAGCTCTCCTCTTCTCCATCTATTTATAAAACCCCAAACCTCATTTCTCATTTGTGAGAGAGAGAGAGAGAGAGAGAGAGAGAGAACTGTTTTTCCTTACTTTGATTTTGATTTATTTGGGAATGAATATGAAGAGGCTGTGATGAACAAAAACTACCTATTTTCTGATTCTATGATTAGAGAAAATACCAATGGATCCTTCTGAGCCTTTTCTTTTCTCTTTTATTCCTTGTTTTGTTTTCTCTTACTGATTTTCGTTGATATGAGGATATGTTTTCTCTGAAAAAAATAAAAAAAATCTGTGTAGACTCTAAATTCAGACTACAATTATCTGATCAACGGATTACCTTTTTTTCTATCTTCTTTCTTTTGTTTTGGATTCAGTTGTTTATTTTTAATCTCTTTCCTTTAGTTTTTTTCATCATTCTCTCTGCTTAGGAAGAAAAAATCTCTAGACAATTTTTAATAGGGGAGGGTGCAACTCGGGTCGGGTTGGGTCGGGTTGAGGCCAACCCGAGGAACCCATCTTTCCAACCCGACCCGACCCGATTTCACCATTTGTTTGATTTCTTCATTTTATTTTTGTATTTCTATCTCATCCTTAGTCATTAGATGTTCCCAACAAGAGGGTTAATTAGGACGACTTTCACCAAATTTTTTTTTTTTTTTTTTTTCTAAATTTGAGTTATATAATGACAAAATAAATATAGAGGTAAAAATTTTTTACATAGGAATTGGAAATCGGGTTTCGGGTCGGATTGCTGGACACCCCAACCCGACCCAACCTGGTTTTCAATTGGGGTTTATTTTTTCCAACCCAACCCAAATTCGGGTTCAACCCGACCCAAGTTTCACCCCTAATTTTTAAGAGAGCTACTCCATATTGACCATTTTATCCATAATGTAAAATGGTAAAATCACTTTTTCACCTCTCTCTCTCTCTCTCTCTGTTATGCATTCTATAATCTCAATCTTGTTTTATATGTATTATTGAAGACCATGGGGTGGGAAGCACATTGCCTTATGCTCAAATTGAAGGAAGTTGATGGAAAATTACAAGGACTAAAAGCAGATAGAGCAATGTTCACAAGCTTTTTCAATACCCTCCTTCAGCTTGGGCATAGGGAAATGTGCTTTTTTCCTACCCAGATGACCAGCTGATAGTCTGATACTAAGGTATCTTAATAGTTATTTCTTAGTAGTATCTTAGATGTTATTAGTGGGTATGTTATAGGAGAAACCGGTTTCTACACACAAGTGGAGGCCCACATTGTTTGGGTGATCCAAACCATTCATTTGATTGGCCCTCACAAAAAATCAGCTCTATAGGATCACTTTTTTGTGGACACCCAATCAATGTGAGGGCCAATCAAATGAATGGTTTGGATCACCCAAACAATGTGGACCTCCACTGTATTTTAAGCTAGTGTAGGTAACTTATCTACACTTGTCTGTAGAAACCGTATTCTCATATTATATTAGCTTAGATATTATTAGTAGTTATCTTATATTAGCTTTTATTTATGTTAATTGGAAAGCGTTATGTTAAGATTTTTTTAGTTGGGAATGGGAAAGTAGAATGGTGGAGAGATTTTAGAGAATAAAAGAATGATTGTCAATCTTCTTCTTCTTCATCATCCCCTTTTTTTTTTTTGCTGTTCTTGAAGCTATCCCTGTAGGATTATTTGAGTCTCTCTTTTAAGTACTGTATTGGAAGCCTTCTAGTAGCTCCTATGCTTCCATCCCTTGATCTTTCTTCATTATATCTTGTTGGGTTAAAGGCAAGGTTCTATGTCATCTCCATGTATATTTTTTCATATTAATAAAATTTTAAGGTGCCATCTAAGTTTTTAGATACACACCTATGTTTTGTTATATATGCTAGGGAGATGATATTTTCACACCCCCCCCCTGCATTACGTGCACACCCCCTTATAACTGATTTGATGTGAAAAGTGGGCAACTTTATGTCAAATCACCTTATAAGGGAGGTGTGCAATTACTGCAGGGGGGTTATCTATCTTTTTTTTTCTTCCTTATTTTCTTTTTAAGGCTTGGGAATCCTAACATAACCTTATTTGGATAACCCTATTTGGATGCATATTGAAAGAGAGGGAGAATCCTAACATAACCCTATTTGAATATAAAGAAACCCTAAACCATATGTTAAACAGAGCAAGACAATTTTGTAACATAGAGAGATGGAAGCATAGGAGCATTGTCTTCATCAACAGATATTCACCCCACTTGAGACTTGGTGTGTTGTTACAAGTCTCAAGTGGGGTGTTTCTATAAAAATTAGACAGTTTTGGATGTTAGCCTAATGTGATCTTCACTCAATTCTTTTAATGTGATCTTGGGGTGGGAAGAACCACCCTGAGGTTGTCAATAGACCCGGACCCGGTCCGATGGATCCGAACATTAATGGACAAGAATTGGACATGGTAGCTAGATCTGAACATGCCCATTGGATTTAAATCCTAAGGTTCAAAATTATTATTTTGGATGGTGACCCAAACAATAGATCCGAATGAAGAGCACACTGATTTACAAAAATAGCCTTCATATTTTAGTTGATTTATGGCAAACAATATTTCATCTTTATACTTTTTGTTAAATCCATACTTCTAGCACACAACCAAAACCACCTTTATCCAAATCTTAGACCTCATCAACACCCAAAAGGAAAACCCTCTGTTTTTTTTTCACCTATAATCTCATCTCTCATCAAAACCAACAACCCATAACCTTTATTTCTCCCTTTTCCTACTTACTAATGGATTCAAATACTCACAACAAACCCCTCCACTCCCACCAAAAGCACTCCACAACTGATCTCTTCTCCAGTGCTGAGTTGGAGGCTGAAGCAGCCAAATCTTCCCTCCGCCATGAAAACCAAAACATAGACAAAGTTAAACTGTCCTCCGCGGCCGCCGATCTGCTTGAAGTTGCCGGGTTACCCGCGGGTATACCCGGCCCGCCCGGGTACATCAAACGGCTACCTGTAGAATCACGGGTAATTTCTACCCGTACCCGTGCGGGTTACCCCCGTTTGGCGGGTCTACTCTCTAGTTTAGTCTCTTTCCCCCTCCTAACCCAAATTTCCATCTTTGTACAATGTAAGTAGGACCTAGGACACTTCGGTGGATGGTCCCATTTATGGTGAGTCAGAAAGTAGATTAAAAAAAGCACTTCAAAAAAGGAGAAATTATATGGTGGACGGCCGCGCATGCATGGCAACCCCCCAAAAAGTGGCCCACATTTTTGGTTGATCTAAACCGTTCATTTGTTGAGCCCTGATGTAGAGAGGGTGTGCCCAGAAATCTTCTTCATATGATGTTCCTAACCCTTTGATTTGCGGAGGTTTAAAATGGACGGCACAATTAAAAACCGAGGGTTATGATCATTTATGGAGAAGATTTGCTGAACGAATTCTCCCTATCTACATCTCGGCCCAACAAATGAACGGTTTAGATCACCCAAGAATGTGGTCCCCACTGTTTGGGCTGCACGTGCATGCACGCCATCCACCGTATAAATTTTCTCAAAAAAGATGATAAGGAATTTATCCCCCAAGTCTTCCTAAAACCCAATTAATTCCAAATGCAGTTATTCCTTATTTCAAATCAGTATGTGTTGATAAAAGTGGTTGCAAGTGCAGGAAAACTGTAGTTTAGATTCAAAACCTCATAAAATTGGCCAATATCAATATCTACAAAATTAGTTATGTACGTATCCCTACAAAATGACCACAATATTGTTTCCTACTAAAGAATTCAACACATGCAGATTCTTCAGTATGCTGAATACCTTCTATGTCACCTTCTGGTATTTCAGGACAAGGTGAGCAATTGGATACCCCAATCTTAGAAGGATACTCGCTTGATTTATGTTAGGGGCGGCCTTCAAAATTTCCCTTTCTGCTTCTTTTGCCACCTCCATTGCGTCCCTTTTGTTCCGACATGAATAAAGATACAAAATCAAGTTCTTAAATACCTAATCCTGTCAATGAAGGAAAATCACATAGCTTAGGACCATGACATACCTGATTAACATGTTTGGAGGCATGGAGACCTGAACTTGTAGTAAGAGCTTCCCTTGCAATGAATGGCGTGTTATTTGTTCAACAGCCATTTTCTGGAACTAATTCAAGTTAGTATGTCAATGTAAATAAGACAGCTGCGTCATATAAATCAAATGTTCTTTCAAAGAAAAGCAAACAGAACTTTCTGTGATGTTTCTAATATTTACAGAAATATTTATTAAGCATTTCTTGATATTACATGACACATGGGGCTGTTCATTGATCACAATTATCATTATATTATTCCATCATGACATTCGATTAACTCCAAGTGAAAACAGTATGAAATGTGTGCAGCTGACATAAAAATGTACTTGTTCATATCATAGTTACCCCTCGCTTTGGAAACTAGATTAACCTTTTGATTCACCCGAAGAGAATCATTGTCGACATGCTTTCATTGTATTGCTGATGCTAAATCTGTGAACCATATAAAGCTCCATTGTTCAGTTGCTAGAGTTCTTTGGACCTTTGTGCTTCTGATGTGTGCAACCTTCTTGAGGCGTTTGGGCTGATTCCCCTTGATGGGCTAGTGGAAAGTTGCTATGGTCTATCTTCTTCTCTCCTATTCTCTGGACTCTATGGAAGGAGAAAAACTGTACGGTATTAACGATAAGGTTAAGCATATTAGCGTGCTCAAGCAAGTAGTGCTTAAGCATATTAGTGTCACCTGATGTTGGTAGTATCTTTAGAGATCATGAACTGCAATGCTTGCATACTCTAGCCCTATTAGCATAGCGAACCCTAATGAAAATGCTCTCAGGTGAGGGATAAGGTTTTCAAATCCGCCGTCAAACCAAATCAGGAGAAGATAGAAACAACGACCATCAAGACACACAATCTGTTTGCAGCCCTTGCTGAGGTGGAAGTAGAGGATGAACGAAACATGATCCCCATTGAAAAGAATCCTCAGCAATCAAATGGTCCATACATAGTTGATGAGGGGGTCACTCTATCCAACTCCTTTAAGCTACTGAAGGATAGTGAACAAGGCATCACAGTTGATGAAAATGAAGAAATGGAAGATGACCCCCGATCAGAAGTGAAAGAAAGAGATCTTAAAAATTTACCAACCGAAGATTGAACCTCACCACAAAAGAAGCCCCGCGAAAATGACGTGGCAGGAGGTAAGTAGGAAGAACCATCAGAATTTGCGGAAGAGACAGAGACACAGGAAGTAAAGTTAGAGGATGATAGACGCTCTTAGTTATTAGGAGTTTTCAAGGTTCTTTGTATTTCCCTTTCCTTAGATTCTACTTCTAAGGATAGGTCTTGTTGTTATCGTATTTTGGTTTGCACCCCTGTTATTGGGATAGGGTTAGAGTTTGTATGCTGACTGTTCCATCTTTCTCATTTAAATAAACAGGTAGGGGTCCCCGCCAAACCCCAGCTTCCCTATTAGACAAAAAAAAAAAGGTTTTCAAACCCTATTCTATGACTGTTTTTTAATTGGGAAGGGGATTTCAAGCACAGTATTCGCTGGATCCAAGCCGAGAAAGGATATTTCTGGTGTTTCGGGAACCTCTGAGTAAGTAATCTGCTTATTCACATCACCGTTCTGATCATCTTCCCCGTGCATAGGTCTAGTATGACACAACAAAAAGAAAAGAATTACGACTGAGCAATTATCTTCAGTTAACTATCCTACAGATATCAAATTTGTGGAAAGATTAGGAACAAAAAACATCATTTAAGGGAAGAGAACTGGTACGAGGGAGAGAAAGAGACACAATTTCACATCTAGCGATAGTTAGGATATCATTGTTGACTGTGACAATGTGTTGATTACGAGTATATTTTTGAACTTTGGAAAGATGATTTGACACTCCAGTCATGTAAGTCTATACAACATGGGGAAGTAGTTGATCATTAGGGTTAACTAGCATTACATGGAAAACCCTTGCCTGACAGGGTTGAGAAAATTGTAACTGGAAGCATGGTTTTAAATTTCGACCGAAATCCGAAATTTCGGATTTTGGTCGAGACTGACACCGAAACGTATAGAAACCGAAACGGCCGAAACTTACCAAATTTCAGAAATTTAGGTGGAATTTTCAGCAATTTCGGCGAAATTGGGGAAAAAATATTAATTTTTTATTCCTCGACCGAATTTCAGCCCAAAAAAATGACATTTCACGAGCCTTTCTGAATTTCGGCCGAAATTTCGGGATTTCGGCAAAAATTTCGTTTCGGTTACCCCTGAAATTTCGGCCGAAACCGAAATTCAAAACCTTGACTGGAAGAGCAGTCGTGACAATCTCTTGAATCTTCTTTTGAATTGTATCAACAGACGGTGGGATCCTCATTGCACCTTGATCAAAGGCCGTTTCAGTTTGAAACTAATAGGCACACTGAGCTCCATCTCAACCACCTCGTATAGGTCTTCTAAGGTTCCCTTGACTAGATTGCCGGCCACTCCCATGAGCCTTCAACCGTTGAAAGCATTCAGAAATAACATAACTGGGAGTGCGACAATATGAAAAAGTATTCATAACCAATCAAAAAAAAAAAAAAGTATTCATTTTCATCCAATCAGAAGCTAAGTGTCCAAATTCCTTGCACTCGTATCCAAGGTTTTAGCTTCTGATTTCGGTATGTGTTTTAGTCATGACAGAAATGGAAATACGTCGGTGATGGAAAAATATGGCAATATTTGCAAATGGTGGAAATTTAATATGAAACTTCGGAAAGTGTTAGAATAAGCACAAATATATGCTAAAACCCATCAGATTAAACAAACAACTCATAATGGATTAAGGTCGAACACCTAGTGACATGCACTGCAATAATTTAATACATACCATATATCACATGTTTATACATAATACATATACCACATTTCACATGCATTTCATATAAATATAATTATGTAATAAATACTGGTATAGTATACCACTAATACTCATACGATTTGGGTTTCCATATGTGCTTTGGTTTCGGTATTCATTTCTATGGATATGGGAACGGAAACATTTCGGTCGTTTAGTGTTGGTTTCGGTGCAAATCTAAAACCATGTCTGTTGTAGTATTCTACCCTGCCCAAATTGCGAGGATGAGAGTGGAACCTGGTCACCTTAAGGATGATTGTTTCTTGCATGGATGGTTGTCCCGCATTGATGGTTGCCTACGTTCGGATCCGAGTTTCAACATCAAGAAGTTCAAATAGAACATATTATAAGTTAAGGAGCTGATCACGACTTTTCTCTTGAAGCTTTAAGAACTCGGTAGTAATTTCAACAGAGGATTATTGAGTAGACACGATATCTTATTCAGTCCAGAAAGACATTAAACCAATGAAATAGGCCTGAATGTCCTTGCTCCCTTACGAATATTGAGATAAAACAAATTCAATCCTGAAGAGTCTAGCTTGATTGACTTGTTGATATATCTTCTACAGATAGAGCCACATCTCAGTACATGTTTATGGAAAGCACCTAATACTCATTACATACGTCTTAATCCATGAGTTGAAGCTTTGAACTTTCTAAGGATATCAAATAATTTTAATTTTACTACAGGCAAGTTAATTAATATTCCAAAATGTAATCATTCAAAAAAGAATTCCAAAATGTAAGGGGGACGATTATAGATAAGTTCTAACTAAGAGCATAAATCCAAAATTATATACCAGATAAGAGACAATGAGCATAAGGTCCTTTATCATATTCAATAGTATGCTGCATAAAACAGAAACTGCAAGTAGTAGAGGTAGAGGGTTGCATAGTATCTTTTACTGACAACAATTTAAAGTAGGCCAAGGGATACCTCTGAAAATTTTGATGAAATGATAAAAGAAACAATAGCTTCAGCATCTTGTTGCTCTGAGACATCGTTCAGATTTTGGTGTTCCACTCCCTTAAAATTCTTCTGTTGGTCAGATATACTGGGGGGATGTTGTGAAACTGCAGGATCTACAGAAACCATTTGGAAGAGCAGAAGATCTTCAAATGAATCTGTAATAAGGAAGACAAGCTCTACACCGAAAGGAGACAAAAAAGCACACGGGAAAAAGAAAAGAAAAAAGAGAAAAAAGCCAAAACAAAATGAAAACAGACAAATCATGAATAAGGAATGAATATTAAAACTAAAATATTGACATAAGGTGATGCCTAGCTGTTTACACATGAACATGCAAAATTGTTCACTGATATTAGATTATATTGACTTTATATTTATTGACTTTATATTCTAGATTTTGACTCTACCATACATGATTATGAACCCCAAGAGTCCTTTCTGACGGTCATAACAACGATAAGACGGGAGCATTTCTGTGGCTTGTATATACTGAATTTCACCCCGAGTAGAACAGTTGCAAGGAAAAAGAAAGAAAGAGGGAAACATATAGAGTCACAGATCAACAATCACCCCTTTGATACTTGAGTTTGACCACTTGCATTACATTCTTCTACAACTATAAAGTATGTCTAATGAAGTTTAGATGATAGATCTTAACCAAATGTTGATAAAACATGTATTCAAGCCAGAAGTGCAGTTCAAAGTTTCTACCATTCAAAAAATAAAACAAAAAGTGTAGTTAAAGTTTCTGAACACCATATAAAAACTCATTCATATAATAGTTTTCATTGAGGTGACCAGGTTTGAGATGTGAAAAAGTAGTTTCCTTCTTAAATCACTTGATGACTTAAATTTAGAGATTTTTGGTGTGAAGATTTGTTGTTTTCTACAATCCTTGAAGTTATTCACTATACCATGCTAAACATTAAAAACTTATGTAGGGGCTACTAAGGGATTTGGTATTGCCTGTGTGCCATAAAGAATGGAATCAGTTCAGAAATATAACATATCTAATTTAGGACCAGCTCTAGTTCTCTGACGGCTTAGTTTCTTTCTTTAGGTCGAGGAAACTTTCCCTACTTGGTTGTATAGTTTTCTTTAGATGCCAAATATTGGAGGCCTTTTCTATATTAACATATTTGTATGTTGATACTCACCCCTCAACTTCCATTTAGAGTTTTAAGTGTTAAGTGGGATCAGAGTCCAAGGGCAAAACCATGGTTTTAAATTTCCACCGAAACTGACACGGAACAACCAAAATCTTTCCGTTTCCATCTCCACCGAAACAAAATCTCAATGGATTCCTTCTGCTCCGTTATTAACGTCAAAATTTAAAAATTCAGACCGAAATGGTCGAAATTTCGACCAAAAGTTGTTGAAACTCGTTCGTCATCCCCATCATCTTCACCATATTTCCTTGGTTTGTTGCATTCACAAATAAATTTCTATTTGGATGTAAATGATGCAAATAGTGAAGCCAATAGCAATTGCAAAGGTAGAAAAACATTTATGATTTTATTTTTCTTGGTCAACATACTTTGTGGACCCATCCTATTTGAATCGAAGGTGAGGCCACTTGGCATTTCAATTTGAAGAGCCATGGGAATATCAAATTTCAAAACCAAAGCATCATACAAATGACAAGATCTCTGACTAAGCACAGAAAGGGGAAAGTTTTTTTTTCCAGACATTTTACTTTGCATTCCATTTCATTTCATTAATGTAAAGAATGATATTTGGTAGGCAACATCATTGAACTCCACAACAAAGTAAATGTATCTTATGCATAGGATATCATATCGGCATGGGACAAATACCGCCTCGTAACTCTGTGGTATTGGCATAGAGTTGGGGTCCTTGGAAGGATGATGGGTCATTGTACTTTCTTATGCTTCATTGCAGTGTACTTTATTGACTTTACTGTTCTAGACATGTGCGACAATGTATGTCACTAGGTGTTCGATGTGATTAAGCCATCATAGATGCCTTTCTTGTTTATGCGATGGTTTCTAAGTATGTACTTGTCCTTATTCTAGATTTTTCTGAAGTTTCATGTTATGATTTTATCATTTGAATATGTTTCCATATTGTTTTCGTGATTTTACAAGATTCCCACTGAAATTTCAAACTGAAACCGAAATATTTCCATTTCCGTGTTGACCGAAAATGAAACCGAAATTTAAAACCTTGTAAAAACCTAACATCTGTAGATAAGTTTAGATGTCTTCTTTGTTTTTAGCTATTGGCTATGTTTATTTGAGGTGCATTTGGATTTGCACGAAGCTCAATGCAAAAATGTGGAAAAACTCGACCCGACCTGAACCGAGCCAAGATAGTTTCTCGGGTAGGGTAGGATTATGGAAAATCGACCCACCCAACCCTAGTTGCAACCCTAGCATTTTGGATTGGTGTGCATACATGTTGAAGTATAGAAATTCCACACAACTTCGTATGAGAGAAGAATAAAAGAAGAAAAGAAGAAAGAAGATGAATTTCGTGGAGGTTCAATCCCACGACTTGATGCTTTTATAAAATGATGTAAATATCTGCAATTAATGCCATTATGGCCATCCTACATGGCCCCCATCTAACATGAAATAAGCCTACATAAACATAAGAGAATTACACCCAACTTCAATATATCTCAAATATAAGCTATCTAATTCTTTTAACACATCTAAATTTAATAGATAAAATAAAGAAATCAAATAAGCACACCAATGTGTATGAAGACTTCAGCAACTCCAGGATGGGATTTCTGAATTTGACGACGAACATTTTCTCCAATATCATGTGCAGCACTAACACTTAAAAACGGATCCACCTGCAATTGCCATACTAATCAGTGCCTACTGAGTTGAAATTTGCAGCACATTTCATCAGTGAATGTAGCAATCTATGACAAGAAATTTAAATTGCAAGAAATTATGCATAAACTCTCCCAATAAAACCAAAGGGAAGCTTAGACCTTTCTGCAAGTAAAGTCCCACAGCAAGAATTTTCATAAGGATATTGACAAAACCTCACATGTTAATATGCATGCATCATGAATAAATCTTTCCCTCTGCATAAGCACACATGGAATTAAGCAAGCCTCCATATAATCACACATGCATGCATGAAGAGTAGCATGTGTCAACCCTCTATAACGTGTACCAAAATAAAATTGATGGAAGGTATACATTGTCTTTGAGTTATGGAACTCAATTCTTAGACTTGACAGCCGACAAAAAACTTAAAAAGGGTATATGTTGGCTTAGAGTTATGGAACTCAATTCTTGTACTTGACAGTTGACAAAAAGGGTATATGTAGGCTTAATTGAACTCAATTCTTGGACTTGATAGCGTTTTTTGGAAATTCATTCAGCTTTGTCATTCCATCCAGTCTTAGACAACAGTATATAGAAGGAAATAGGGAAACTAGATGGTGATAATACATAAAAGAAAGAATCGGTGATGTGTATCCAAGGCCTCAGACTTCTCCTGGAAGCACCTGATAGCCCCCTTATGGAACCGAGTATATCTTAAAGCATTTTGAAGCCTTGCACCTATGGAACCACCCCACCCACCAACAGAATCAGGCATAGTGGACAGGAAGCCAAGGAAACAGAGGTAATGCTTGACCAGAAATAATTTCACTGATAGAAAGCAAATGGACCGGATAGCACCCATATGGTCTTATAACATTTTGAAGCCTTTCACCTATGGAACCACCCACACCCACCAACAAAGAAAACATTGGAAATACTAGAGCAGAAGAGAAGTTTAGTGATAGCAAGCAAATGGAAAGTGTATGCAAAGAGAGCAGAATGCATTGCAAGTGTTACCAACAGTGGATCTCATCCACAAGCTAAGGGCAACTGATCCTTAGTCTTGAGTGATGTAGGACAGAAATGGAAGACAACTAAATATGGTAGCTCTGGTACCAATTGATGTAGAACTGGTTATACTGATCTGAATAGATCTGGAGTTTCTGGGCAGTTGGGCTCATTGGTTGAAGAAGACTGGATCTGCTGAGATTAAGGAAGAGGATAGGTAAACAATAGGCTAGAAAGTAGACTGTTGTAACAGGTTTAGGTAATATTCCCATTTCTGGGCGGATCTGTAAGTAGGGTAAAAATCTAGGATTTTATGACAGATCATGATATACTAAAAAAAGTTTTAGGGTGATGGGTAGGGCAATAGGGTCTTAGGTTTAGAGGCTTGCATGAGATTTAATGGGAACTGATTGTAAGGTACAGGTTTAGTGGACTGTTGCATAAAGAATAGGCTCCAGCGTTTTTACGTAATATGTGAGGTTCTTGCAGCAGTTAATCTATGTAGGCTGAGGGTTTTAACATGTTCGAAAACTGGTGTAAAAGATAGGGGTTATAATTGATATGCAGGGACAGGAACAACAATCCTCTAAAGTCATTAACATACCAAAAGAGGGGATTGCTGGGTTTGAGTTTAAAATTTACAGGTTTGACTAAGGGCCCGGTGGGGTTTTATGGGTTTCGTAAAGATATGAAGTTATGAACAGTCTCTTGAACCTGTATCGGTTCAAGAAAGTCAAGGAAAGGGCCAGCATTAAGAGAAGATGGGTTGTAGGGTTGAAAGAATAGGTTGTCGATGTGGTTGCAGATTGTAGATTAAGGTTTCCGGGTCCAATTTTGGATCTGGGATGATCACAGATCAGAACTGGATAGGTAAAGGTGTTCGGAAGGTTTGGGTTTGGATTCTTGGATGGGTGCCTCGGTGAAAAGGGTAGGGTACTTGGTTGGGAAGGCGGGAGTAGGGACTGGGTTTTAGTGGAGGAATTACAAAACTGAAAGAAAAAAAAAAAAAACACTTGAGGTAAAGAAGAAAAGAAACAAGAGAAAAAAAAAGAGCATAATTGACTTCTTTTGGAGGGGGCCACAAGCTCAATTGTCCCATTCAATGCACACATGTTCATCCACTATCCATTACCTGCCCAAGTGGCCAACCAATGAACCAAAGTCTCTATGGTAATGTTAGTAATACTTGTTAGAGTTAATTGGCCTTATGCTTCTTTTTTCTTATATCTACTACGCTATTTTTTTTTTCAAACTCCAGCTCAATTGTCCCATTCACCGCACACATGTTCATCCACTATCCATTACCTGCCCAAGTGGACAACCAATGAACCAGAGTCTCTATGACAATGTTAGTAATACTTGTTAGAGTTAATTGGCCTTATGCTTCTTTTTTCATATATCTACTACGCTATTTTTTTTTCAAACTTGTCTCTTCTGCGCATACTACTACTGTCAAAAAGAAAAGAAAAGAAGAAATCGGAGACTAAAGAAAAGAAATTCCTAATTTTAAGGAAATAAAAAAATATTGAGAGAAGAAATAAGCCATCTCCGTTTTAAAAATGGAAGTTCCGTAACTCCCCATCAAAAAGGAATAATTGAGATTGCAAAACCAAAGATAATGGATGAAGTGACAATTACCAACGCTAAGAAGAAAAGCTGAGATCAAGGAACCAAAGATAAGGGATGAGGTGGCAGTTGCCAACGGCTCCAAGTAGAGAAAGTTGAGAATCAGAAATCAAAGGGATGGGGCGGCAGTTGTCATTGGCTCCAAGAAGAGAAAGTCAAGATAATGAAATCAAAGGGATGGGAACTCCACGAAGAGAAAGTTGAGATCGTGAAATCAAATATTAGGATGAAATGCCAGTTGCCAACGACTCCAAGAAAAAATTCTATAAATAGAGGGGAGATCATTTTGAAATGGATCAGATCTTTTGGAGAGAAAAAGCTATGTGAATGATAAATATGAAGAACCGGAAAAGAAGAGAACAAAAGACGGGTAAAAAAATTCTCTTAAACGGTTTGATTTCTTTTTCATTTTACAGACTCCCTCCAAGAGGAAGGTGGTTCCTTTTGAGTCTCTTCCCGGAGACTCAAAAGGAAGGTTCCTCGAAAAAGAAGATGACAGTTCTCTTTCGGGAGACTCAAGAAAAGGAAGAAGTGGCATCCCCACAAAGAAGATCTTTCTCCTCGGGAGATGTACAAGATGACTCAAGGGAGTTCTTCTTCCGGGAGGACCCCTTACAAAAAAACAGAGTCAACATCTTTTCCGACTCAAGGGAGTTCCTCTTCCGGGAGGACCCTTTACAAAAGAAGAGTCGCAACCATCAAAATCTATTTCTCCTTTGCGAGATCCATAAGATGACTTGAGGGAGATCCTCTTCAGGAAAGACTCTTATGAAAGCAGGTCAAGATATTTTCCGACTCAAGAGAGTTCCTCTTCCAAGAGGACCCCTTAAAAAAAGAGTCGAAACAATAAAAATTCTATTTCTCCTCTAGGAGATCCATAAGATGACTCGAGGGAGTTCCTCTTTCGGGAGGACTCTCTTACAAAAAAAAAAAAAAAAACAGAGTCACAATATTTTCCAACCCAAGGGAGTTCCACTTCTAGGAGGACCCCTTACAAAAGAAGGGTCGAAACCATCAAAAATCTATTCTCCGGGAGATCCATAAGATTACTCGGGGAGTTCCTCTTCTGGAAGGACTCTCTTACAAAAAAAAAAAAAAACTGAGTCAAGATATTTTCCGACTCAAACGAGTTCCTCTTCTTGGAAGACCCCTTACAAAAGAATGGTCGAAACCAACAAAATCTATCCTCAGGGAGATCCGTAAGATTACTCGAGGGAGTTCCTCTTCCAGAAGGACTCTTATGAAAACAAAAGTCGAGATATATTCCGACTCAAGGGAATTCCTCTTCCAGGAGGAACCCTTACAAAAGAAGAGTGAAACCATCAAAATCTATTTTTCCTCTTGGAGATCTACACGATGACTCAAGGGAGCTACCTCTCCCAGAAGGGCCCCTTACAAAAGAGTAGTCAAATTATGAAATTATGACTCAAGAGAGTTCCTCTTCCGTGAGGGTTCTCTTACATTTTACAAAAGATTAAAATTTACAAAATCTCCATGATTAAAAGAAATTCCTCAAAAATTCTCCATTGCTTGATCTCTATGCCACTGTGCAATTCGATTTCCATCTCAATGTGAATTACTTTCCCAACGAAGGGGGCGCGCAGGGCGTTGGTGTTATCAATGCCAATAAAAATGATGTTCCTTTCCAATGGGATGCCACAGGTCATCAGACCTCTTAATTCATCAAGGACTACTTGAGAAAGCCTCTTGTGATAATGGCAACAGATTGTCAATGGATTGTCCAAATATCGAGCCCACGTTTAAGAGAAATCTTTGCAAGGTACTTACGATCAAAATTCAAGAATTGAAGGGCCGTCACCAGGAGTTCTCCGAAATCTCTACAATAAAACAGTCTCTTCTAGTAGGATTCTTCATCAGATATATATATATATATATATATATATATATATATATATATATATATATATATATATATAGAGAAAACGGTTCCTACACATATGTGTAGAGAGTTCTCTACACACTAGCTTAAAATACAGTGGGGGCCCACATTGTTTGGGTGATCCAAGCCATCCATTTTAAAGGCCCTCACATAGATAGGGTGTCTACAAAAAATCAGATCCATAGGATCATCCCAACCCTAAGATTTCTGGACGTAAAATGGATGTCTTTAAACCTTCACAAATTAGTCCATTTTTTGCCTCCACAGTTCGAATGGTTAGGATGATCCTATGAATCTTATTTTTTGTGGACACCCTATCTATGTGAGGGCCTTAAAAATGAATGGTTTGGATCACCCAAATAATGTGGCCCCCACTGTATTTTAAGCTAGTGTGTAGATAACTTATCTACACATATGTGTAGGAACCGTTTTCTCATATATATATATATATATATAACAAACAGCCCTCCTACAGGAGAACAATTGCCAAATCCTTGCAAACCAAAGAGCATTCTCGAGAAAGAACTTTTCATAAAAGTTCAACAAATTTAGAAACTAGAGAACTTGTAAGAGGACTTGGACTCTTCATAAAGGTGTGATGAATTAGGATCTCTACATCTTCCAAAAACTTTACGATAAAGCCTATATTCGAGAAGACTATTTCAAATCTATACTGCTACTAGCCCATTTTTAGGACTCATTCCAAAAGGTTTTACGTTTTATATACAAAATTCTATGAACTAGAAAAGGTTCCGACTCAAAAGGACTCTTCAAAAAAACGTTTTGAACCGGAGCAATCATTCTTTGGAAGGATGCTTCAAAGAGTTACACAATTAAAGAACCCTGCATCAAAGAAGACTCTTCAAAGTACTTTCCAATTAAGAGACCCATTTCAGAGGGACTCCTTAAGAACTTTCTTGAAAATCTTCTTCTAGGGGGGAATAAGTGGTCTTCTATGGAATAAACAGTCTTATCTTGAGATATGAAGACCCTTGACAAAAATATGGAGATCCAAAACAACAGATACTCCCTTACCAGGAGGATTATTCCTGAAATATCTTTTGATTTTTATTTGTAAATTTGATAAATGTGTAACATCTGGATGGATAATTAGGGGTGTTTCTTTTCGATTAAAAGAATGGAATTAACAGCGATCACCGGAAGTGTAATATCCAACCAAATAATAAAACCTTTCATGAAGAGAAATTTCATCACAATAATTTGTATGTGTTACATTTCATGCATAAACTTTATAAGCAGCACCATGCTAAAACCACATAAATTATATCAATGAAATTTAACCATTGACTACTTATAACCACATAAAAATCTAAGAGAAACATTGTGGAAACCGCAATTGCCATAACATCCTTCCAGGTAATGAACCATTGTGTAAGTTTATGCACATGTGATAACTGCATGAACACATTAGTGGGCCACTCGAACTGTTTCCATGTCTGGGTATCTTCATTCATAAGTATCATTTTCATCAACACCAATGCAACAAAAACAAAAAGCATGCAAACTCTATTATGAGGGAGTTCTCCCTCGTACTGACTTTGCAAAAGCAATTTGATAAGAATCATTCAATGTCTATTTCCTCTTTGAAAACCCATGTAATAGGATTCTGAATATATGTATATGTATATGTATGTATAACAGTGGAAGCTTTCGGAAATGCAATACTATCAGTCCAACTATAAGATGTTTTTGGAATTAATTCAGAAGCGCTACCTCAATGTGTACATCAAGATATAGAAATGAACCGGCCTTTCTTCCCCTCAAGCGATGGCATCCCTACACAATTATACAAAAAATGACAAAAGGAAAGTTTTCCAAGAAACCAACTGAAGTTGTCAGGGCAATAGAACCTTGAAAATAGTATTTACGATGGAGAATCAAACTTCTAAAATCGATAAGTAGAAAAAATATGTTTTGTATTTCGATAGCACTTTCATACAGAAAAATCATGTACACAAAAATTGGCATCCTAAAAACTCTTAACTTCAAGAATTTATATCAGTGCTAAGTAAATAAACCGTATTGTAAATGTATATAGGATGAAAACTGTAGAACAATCATCAGGTGGGAAAATGGCATAATTTTCCACGCTGGAAATTTTTTTTTGAATGGTTTCCACACTGGAACTTTTAGTACTTATAAAAGGGAACACTGGTCACAGCATAAATAAAAGGGACTATATCGCCCTTTGTTATCATGGGTCCTATCATAGGCCTTATTAGTTGTCTTTATTTACTCTTCTTTAGTTATTTTTCATTATGTGGATGGGACCATCAACATTAGTCACTTATTAGGGGCAATCTTGTAATATGTGTGGGGGTATTATCGTTAATTGCCTTTGGGTTTTCGTGGGGTCACACTAATCCATACGGTTTCCTTCCACCATCTCGACTTCAATTCTCTTCCTTCTCTCTTCCATATGAACAGACTCTAATGTCTACTTGGTACCAGAGTGAGGGATCAACGAAGCTTGTGTTTGTTTTCTCACTTATCATCCTTCGATTGAAACATCACTAAGGGGGAGGCTTCACACAAATGTTGTTCTAACTGTACAAGTACCTGTACCGTCAGATCTACATGTACGGATAGATCTAACTCTATGTACAGATTTCTAGGGTTCTACAAGGAGGTTAGTACATTGTGGTTATTCCGTGACTTCTATCGATACATTACTTTTACATAGATTAAAATCAAATCAGATCTAGACTTGTCGATGAATTGTCTATGTTAAAAGAGGATTTGTGATGCAATGGGCTTCCATTCGCTTCTTGTCCTGTGGATTTTTATGTGTAACTGGAACATCATTTTTCCTTTGAGATAAAATAAATCATAAATATGCCTGATAGTAGCATGATGGTCAGGGAATATCCCGTGCCCTCCGGTGTGGTGAGAAGTTATCGCATATGACTAGTCATGGCACAGATTACAATTATAAAGTTGGATGGCAGCAACTATTTGGAATGGGCATAATCTACCAAGGTATTCTTGAACAAAATCAATTGGATCCCGGATATAACAAGTAGGGTGCAGAAAATTTTACCTTAATGTCGTAATTGTTAAACTTGATGCATCCAAAAATTAATAATGATTTTTTGTTTCTAAAAATAGGAAAAGAAATTTGGGACTCAGTTGCAAAAACATACTCCCAAGTCGGGAATTTTGCAATGTTGTTTGAGATACATTAGAAGATTTCTCATCTCATTTTTTTGGGGCGAGGGGGTGACAGGAGATGTCTTTAGTTTGCATATTATGCTTCCTTGAGAAGCAGGTGCCATTACTAGTGATACACTCTGGTTTGTTCTACTAAGGAAGCTATGTATAAGAAATTAGCAGAAAAATTAAGAATATTAGAGTTCCTAGCAAGACCACTCTAATTATGAGCACGTGATAATAAAGATCCTTGGGCGTAATCCTTCTCCCTCCTCCCAAAGACAAGTCTACTCTTATACTCAGAGTGAAGAGAGTAGATGTGGTGCTATGTTGGCTAGATCCGAACAAGATTGCTTGGCACACTAAGGAGAAATGTTGGGATCTTCAAACAGACAACTTCAGGCCAAATTTTATGCTTCACATTGTTGCCGCATCCAGCACGATTTCTCCAGGGTACCCTCTACTAATGCAGCCTGTGACTCATCCTTATAAGCCTTGACTCCTAAGGAAAAGATTACAATCCTCAAAGAAGAATTTGAAAGTCTAAGGCGTGCAATGGCTCAGCATGAATGTCCATCTCCTCCATCTACCTCAACATTTGTGCCTATAGGTACTTCATCGTCGGCCTATCTTGCATCAATTGGTTCCTCTGGAACTTCTTAGATCATTGATTTGGGGGCCTTTGAGCAAATGACCAGTATGTCATTCTTATTCTCTTTATACAAAATTTTGTTCTAGTAGGGATAAAGTTAGGATGAACAATGATACTTTTTTTTTTGTGTCCACAAAAGGAAACATCCTTGCATCAACTTCGTTAAATCTTTTGTTTGTTTTACATGCTTCGAATTTTACTACTAACATGTCTAGTAGTACTATTTAAAAAAAACCTTGTCTAGTAGTACTATCACAAGGAATTTAAATTGTTGTTAACATTCTTTCCAACCTATTGCAGATTTCAGGACTTGGAGAGAAGGAAGATGATTGGTTGCGGTCATGAGGATGGTGGTCACTACCTATGTCACAAATATCTCCGATATTTTCAAAATATAGCGTTTTTATCGTGAGATTTTGATAAAACGACAAAATCCCGAACTAATCCCGAGATTTTAACAATATAGCGATATTTTCGTTTTTATCATAAAATATCCCGATAATATCGTGATATTATCCCGATATTTTTACAATATTTTTATTTATATTTTTTCTTAAATTTAATAATTTTATATATTTTTAAAATAATTTTAATTTTCCCGTTTATTTCCCGATATAAACCTAAAAAAATTAATATATCCCGAGATTTTCCCTTGCCGAGAAATTCCCGAGAACGACATTTGTGACATAGGTCACACTACCTTCTGGACATGGAAGCCACTTCCATTTCCTAGGCACAACGGTCCAATAGTAGTAGTATTTATGTCAATAAGGATCGGTTAATGCTCTGGCACAATGTTACCGGAGTTGCCATCCTGCCTTCCAACCTGCGATCTGGAGTTACACGATCCCAAATGTGGTTTGTTTGTGAACTGGATTGCCAAAAATGGTGACTCGGGAGAGAGAAAGAAGGAGATGCACATAAGCTGAGAGAGAGAGAGAGAGAGAGAGAGAGAGAGAGAGAGAGAGAGAGAGAGAGAGAGAGAGAGAAGAAGAAAGAGAAGGCGGGAAGGGAACCAAAATCAACACCCTATATGCTTTCATTTCGGATTGAGAATGCACTATATGTTGGTACTTTATTTAGTGATATTTGGAGATCTTCTCTTTTCTATATTTTGCGTTGGATTGCTACTGGAACTTTTTTTTTGCTTAAATATATATGGCATACATGAGGTTTTTTATTTTTGTATTAAATGTATGCATGATGGACTATGGAATGATATTCTTGTACATATAGATATCTACACATATACATATATAAAGAGTGTGTACCGGAGTGACCTGAATTAGCACTCCAACCGGACCTGCTACCCAAAATAGTGAATCAACTTAGCCTAACCTCATCGTACAGCCTATCGGCCTACTATCGTACCCTGTTTCCATTCCCGTACCGCATACAGGAACTGTGTTCCAGGTAACATTGCTCTGGCCAGGGGCGGAGGCACACATAGCATGAGGGTGGCCCAATGAATTGCAAAATACTGACCAATTCAGGCAAGTGTAAATTAGTCCGACCCCCTCAAGTGCGAATTCCTGCCTCCACCCCTGGCTCAGGCGTACTTTTTTTGGTTGGTAAGCTGGGATCATAGTTGTAAATACCGTTTCGTTTCGTCCGGAATGGACGAAACGAACCGGTTTCGTTCAAATTCCGGAATGAAATTGACAAAATTTCGTTTCGGACGAAATTTCGTTCCATTTCGTCCATTCCGACGAAATTTTCCGAAATCCGGAATTTCGTCCGGAATGGACGAAATTCTCCATTCCGGCCGAAATCGTCCATAACGGCTAGTTTGACTTGCAGAATTTACGACAATGCCCCTGCAACGGCTCTTTTTGGTTTTTGACCATTTTAACCTCAAAATGTGACCGTTTATAGCTGTTGGGAAGGGTATTTTAGTCATTTTTAAATGCACAATCAATAAAAAACTCTATAAATAGCATTTTCCCTACCTTCTTTTCCTCCACCTTCACATAAGTGATTCTCCTTCTCTTCTCTACTTTCACTTACACTATCTATTCTACTAAATTTCCTACAAGTCTACCCTCTTCTTCAACTCAATCCAAGTCTATTTTGGAGCAAAGGGAAGGCATACATTCAACTTACCACTACAAGAAGTCAAGAACTATTTCCAAAGGCTTATTTCAAGTGAGTGAAGGCTAATTTTTTCTTCTTCTCTTCAACTCAAGTTCAACCCCAAGGTTCTCTTTATTTCTTTCCATTTCCTTTCTTTTATTTCTTACTTCATTTGTCCCCTTCTACTTCATTTTTTTGTAATTTGTTTCAATTTTCTTTCTTCTAATTCATTTTTCCCCTTCTTCTACTTCATTTCAGAATGAGTGGGTCGGGTTCGGGACTTTCTGCAGGAGCATCCTCTATTGGTTCGGCACCCGCTAGATCGGATGACCCGGCATGGTCTTACGGTACATTGGTTCCGGGTCAAAGAAATAAAATAACTTGCATATTCTGTGGCAAAGTCATATCGGGTGGAGGTATAACCCGCTTGAAAGAACATTTAGCGGCTGTTCCTGGTGAAGTAGCATCATGCAAAAAAGTGACTGAAGATGTAAAATATCGAATGAAGCACCTTTTAGATGCAAAGAGAAAAGAAAGGGCTAGGATGAGCATATCCAGAGCAGAGGTTGGAGGTTTTTATGGCACACCAGACGAAGAAGAAGAGCAGGATGAAGAAGACCTTGGCACACAATTGCCTCAAGTCCCTCAACGAAGAGGTAAGGAAGTTCTTGTAGAACCGAGTGGTACAAAAAGGAAGAAGAAGGGAATCACAGGAGGGATCAGGAATTTCTTTGCAGCACGAACAACCCCTGGAGCCCAGCCAAGCATTAAAAGTGCTTTGGCTACTAAAGAAACAATGGATAGAGCAGACATGGCGGTTGGCATGCTTTGCTACGATGCCAATCTCCCTTTCAACGTTGCCAATTCACCTTTCTGGCAACCTATGTTTGACGCTGTGAATGCCGTGGGTTCGGGTTATAAGGCACCTACTTATCATGCTTTAAGGGGTCCCATTTTGAAGAATACAGTGGATGAGGTAAACAACTACTTGGAGGAAATTAAGATGTCGTGGAGATACACTGGTTGTAGCATTATGGCAGATGGATGGACAGACACCAAACAACGTTCCCTAATCAACTTTTTGGTGTACTGCCCTAAAGGAGTCATATTCCTCAAATCCGTTGATGCATCTGGCATAGTGAAGAATGCCGATGAATTATACAATATCTTTGCAAAGATTGTCGGAGAGGTGAATCCGGAATATGTGGTGCAATTTGTAACTGACAGTGAGCCAAGTTACAAAGCTGCTGGGAAAAGACTAGAAGCCGCGTTTGGTACATTCTTCTGGACTCCGTGCGCAGCTCATTGCTTAGATCTCATCTTGGAGCATCTGTGCAAACCGACTGTATTTCCTCACATAGCAACCACAATTGAGAGGGCTCGAACGATTACAAAGTTCATCTACAACCATGGAAGCCTCTTGAATTTGATGAGGAAGAAGTTCACAGGAGGGAAGGAGTTGTGCCGCCCTGCTGCAACCAGATTTGCTACAAATTTCATTAGCATACAAAGTCTGGTGTTGAATCAGAAAGCACTTCAGCAGATGTTTGTGTCTGATGAGTATAGTACTAGTAGGTTTGTCCAACACCCACTGAGTGAAGGGGTAGTTAGTACTGTGTTGGATAAATCTTTTTGGGACCAATGCAAGTACATTCTAAACATTAGCGAGCCTTTAGTGAGAGTGCTGCGCTAGGTAGATCGGCAGGACAAACCGGCGATGGGTTACCTATATGAGGCTATGGATAAGGCCAAAGAGAACATCAAGGAGAGGTTGAAGAGAAAATCAGATTACAATCCCATCTGGAGGATCATCGACCAAAGATGGGATAGGCAACTCCACAGTCCCCTCCATGCAGCAGGATATTTTCTTAACCCTGCTCTCTTTTTCACTCCTACCTTCTCTAGGCACAGTGAAGTAACCAGAGGCTTGTTGGCATGCATCACTCGACTGGTACCTGATGAAGGTACACAAGACCTCATCACCAATCAGATTGAGGATTATCGAGAGGCTAAGGGTATGTTTGGAATGAAGCTTGCAATCCGCAACCGAACGAAGTTGGGACCAGGTATATTTGAGTTTTTTGTTTAATTAAGTATAATTCATTTTAACTTTCAGTTTCTCAACAAATAATGATTTACTATTTGTTACTTTACAGTTGCATGGTGGAATCAATTCGGAGGTGACGTGGAAGAATTACAGACATTTGCGATTAGAATTCTCAGTCAGACCTGCAGTGCGACTGGGTGTGAAAGGAATTGGAGCACCTTCGAACACATTCACTCTGCAAAGAGAAATAGGTTGGAGCACCAGAGATTAGATGACTTGGTGTTTGTCCATTACAATCTTAAGTTTCGAGAAAGGTATACAACGTAATATAATGTTTTCAACTCTCACCTCATCACTTTAAGCTTTTAAGTTTAACCTTTGACATTGATTAAACTTAATGTTTTCCTTTTCAGGGACTTGTTGAGAAAATCATCTACCACTAGTGACCCTTTGAGCATAGACCATCTGGATGTCATGATGGATTAGGTTGCAGAAGAAGAAGATGTCATATTCACGCCGGAAGACATTGGGTGGGAAAATCTTGAAGCACCTACTGTTGTGGTTGGGGCCGGGGACGACAACGACGACTTTCTCATGCCTCTTGAAGAAGATGTCCATACTGGTGGTCCAGGTGGTGATGACGGCGGCGGCGACGACGACGACGACGAAGAAGACATTGAGTATGATCATCCGGGTTATGATGACTGAGAGTTGTTGCTACTAGCTATTGTCTATGTTTCATTTTCATGTATCTTTTTTTTTTAATGTTTTTCTATGTATCAGACTATCAGTTGCACTTGTGCAAGACTTTATGTGTTTAAGTAATGAATATGCCTTTTGAGACACATATTTTGGACTATTTATTAGTTTTTCATCTTTTTCTATTGATTTTTTATTTTTTTGGATTTTTCTCATATTTTTTAATATATTTTTTGTGTGAACGAAAAGTTTCGACCGAAATGCACCGAAATGACCGAAATCCCACCGAAATTCCGTTTCGGTGGCCAAAACGAAATGGCGACCGAAACGGAATTTACAACTATGGCTGGGATTGAACCGACCTCCAGGTTAGAGAACAGAGCCTTTGACCATTAAGCTAGAGGCTCAATCCCAAAAATTGGTTCCCAAGGATTTGATCCCAAGACCTTTCCTTAAGAAGAGTACCTTCTTATCCAACTCTCCCACACAAACTTTGGCTAAAAAGAGGGGTGCAACATGAGGACTTCCGAGGAGGTCACCCACCCTAGTACTACTCTCGCCCAAGCATGCTTAACTTCAAAATTCTGATGGGATCCAGTGCAGGTATGATCGCTCCCAGTGCTCTGGCATACTGATTGGGCCACTTGTGTCAGTATTGAAACATTTGTCTCCCAACTTTGTTTTGTCTTCCATTTTTAATTTCCAGTGTGAAGTCTAAGAACTTGCAAAATATTATCGTACATCTTTTCCATCTAGTGAATCGCACCCAATGCTCTGGCATACTGATTGGGCCACTTGTGTCAATATTGAAAGATTTGTCTCCTAACTTTGTTTTGTCTTCCATTTTTAATTTCCAATGTGAAGTCTGAGAAATTGTAAAACATTATCGTACATCTTTTCCATCTAGTGGTAGTAAAAGTACTATTCCATTTGCTATTGTTCACTCAAATGTTAGGGGTACTTTGTGACAATTATTGAAGATTTTAGCCTATGCACCTAGGCATCTCTTACGAAATAAAAAACTTTAGTGTATTCAATTTTCCTACCCTTCATAAGATGGTTTGGAATCAGATTGATACAAATATTAAAATACTTCCTTCTAACATTGGGGTGAGTACATATGTGGGGAATTCGCATCATATCTATCTGAACATGGAATTGAGCACCAAAATTTGAGCGTAAAATCCACAATGATGGTGTTGCAGAGAGAAAAAGCAGGCATCATGTTGAATTTACTCCACTTGCTTGGGCCCATCTCTTTGCCATGGGGCACCAAAAAAGTTTTGGCCTATAGCAATATTAACAGCTTAGTATTTTTTTTATTTTTTTATTTTTTTTTTGAATGGTTTTAACAGCTAGTATTTGATCAATCATATGCCTTCACAAATTCTGAATTTCAAATCACCCTACTCTCTTCTTCTCTCTGATTTTAATTAAAATATTATCGAGGCACTTGGTTGATTGAAAGGTAAGAATAAAGTCCAAAACATGTAAGAGGAAATTATCAGCAAGTAAATAAAAAAAGGTGCTCTAGAATTCAAGTGAAAAGGAAGGAAATTTTGCTTCCAAATTTGGTGGAAGTCGAGGGATCAAACTCCGACTAACTTGGGACTTGATGAAATAACAATGTGCTACCTTCCGCGGTCATTTGATCACAATCAAGGCAAATGAATCATGATCGTTGGATCTGACTTGAAACCTAGTACGCGCAACACTTAAGAAGCTAGTCAAGATGGTGAAGTGGAAACGCGAGAGATGGGACAACAAGGAGATCGAGAGGCTGCTCATTGTCTGAATAGAGAAAGTAGAAGAGCTCCTTCACCTTCTCCTTATTTGAATAGAATAAAAAATTCTTGGGACTTGATGAAATAACAATGTGCTACCTTCCGCAGTCATTTCATCACAATCAAGGCAAATGAATCATGATCGTTGGATCTGTTTGGAAACCTAGTAGGCACAACACTGAAGAAGCTGGTCAAGATGGTGATGTGGAAAAGCAAGAGATGGGACAACAAGGAGATCTAGAGGCTACTCATTGTCTGAATAGAAAAAGTAGAAGAGCTCCTTCACCTTCTCCTTATTGAAATAGAAAAAAAGAATGCTCAAGGTCAAAGCTATGTTTGTAGGAGAGTCACTATAAGAGTAGCACAGAGGAGGAACTGACTGATGCAAAGGACAACGGGGAGATTCTAGTCCTTATCACATCCATAATCTAGTTGGAATCACACTAAAACAAACATTTCAACCCCTAAACATAGCATAAAACAACTCAAACTCTAAAGTAACTTCTAAAATCCCAATCCTAGTTGCGTCATACTCTTAGAAGCACAAAGCGGGTGCAGGGGCAAGGAGGCGTGGGGGTCTAGAAGAGCCTATGGTTGAGAGCGCCATAGGAGTGTTATGTAATATTGTCTTTATGTTTTTCAAAATTCAAGTACATCAAAAAATAGTAATTTCTAACCGTCTATATATATATATATATATATGAGAAAAGAGAAGGTACTCCCTGGAGTAGATAACTTATCTACTCCCTACCTTAAAATAACAGTTGGTGCTACATTGTTTGGGTGATCCAAAACATTCATTTGATGGGCCCTCACATAGATAGGGTGTGCCCAAAAAATCAGCTCGATAGGATCATCCTAACCCTATGAACTGTGGAGGCAAAAATGGACGTGTATAAACCTGCACAAATCTGTCCATTTTATGCCCCCACAGTTCATAGGGTTAGGATGATCCTATCGAGCTGATTTTTTGGGCACACCCTATCTATGTGAGGGCCCGTCAAATGAATGCTTTGGATCACCCAAACAATTAGACCTGGCAAAAGCGACCCGTGCCCGCGGGTCGACCCGGCCCACCCGCAAATTTGCGGGCACGGGTCCAAGTTCCGTGACCCGTCAAAAACCAACCCGCGGGTGACCCAACCCGCAAAAACAAGGGTCGGGTCGGGTCAACCCGCGGGCACCGGCATTTTTACAGTATTTTTTAATCTTTTTGAGAATGTTATCATCACTGCTGTTTGTTTTTTATGAGTAACTCCGCACTTTATAAAAAGTACGGTATGTCCTGCACCGTAGGATTATCCAAAGTTCCAAACCGTCCATTAGATGGGGCATACCCTAAATAGGTTATGCCCCAAAATTATTTTCATCGGTTGATTATAACCCTCCGATCTATAGAGGGTTAGGATCAACTCTTTAACATTCAGATTGGAGGGATAGGATCATCCTATGGAAATGATTTTTGGAGCATAACCTATTTAGGCTATGTCCCAACTAATGGACGGTTTGGATCATCCTATGGTGTGGGCCATACATAAAGTGAGAGTGCCCAGTAGTGTTGATAACATTTAAATGTGGTTTTTATTTTATTAGAATTTGCTATCAAGCTGCTCCTTTGGCAATTTCTCGGCAAGTGGCCTTTGTGTGTGCAAAGATGCGCGCATCCAAATGTTGCTAAAATGTTGCTAGAAAATGTAAAAAAGTAATCATTACACCACAAAAAGTAAATTAGCTAAATTATAAAGTTTTGAATGAAAAATTACGTAGAAAGGGTTATAAAATTTTAAAATTACGAAAAAATACCAAATCACATATTGGAGGTTATGACAATTACGGGAAAAATAGAGGCTGTCAAATCAAAATAATTATTACAATCCCATATTTGCGGCATATTTGCGGGTGACCCGCGGGTTGACCCGGCCCACCCACGGGCCGCGCGGGTCACGTAAATTTTGACCCGCCAAAATGCGGGTCATTTTCTCACCCGACCCGTGGACCCGCACCCGCATCACCCGCGGGTTGACCCAGCCCGACCCACCCGTTTGCCAGGTCTACAAACAATGTGGCCCCAACTGTTATTTTAAGGTAGGGAGTAGATAAGTTATCTACTCCAGGGAGTACCTTCTCTTTCTCTCTCTCTCTCTCTCTCTCTCTCTCTCTCTCTCTCTCTCTCTCTCTCTCTCTCTCTCTATATATATATATATATATATATATATATATATATACACACACACACACACACACACACACACACACACACACACACACTAGTAAAAACACCCTTGCGATGCACGGGGTGAGAAAAATATAAATGGTTAATCACTTTCCCATTTGATGCGGTGGAGTATTTCACACTCACGCTTTGAGAGGTGGGTCTCATGCACCATCTATAGCCAAACCCATGCATTCGAGTGGGACCCAGAATATTTTGAAAGGTGGCCAAAATCTGTAGTATTATGTACCAAACACACGCGCTCTGTGTTAAAAAATAATCGGGTTCGTCAATATTTTGAAAGGTGTCCTGAATCCTGATGGGCCCTTTCATGCATAGGGTGTCCACCAAAAATCAGCTCCATTGGATCACCTTAGGGTGTCCATTTATGGGGCCAAAAATGGACAGATTTGTGGACAAACAATATCTGTCCATTTTTAGCCCCACAAATGGACACCCTATGGTGATCCAATGGAGCTGATTCTTGGTAGGCCCCTCATCCATGATGGGGCCTTCCAAATGAATGGTTTGGATCCCCCCCCCCCTAACCCCCAATGCCCCCCTGTTTCCAGCACTCGAGAGCAGATAAGCTATATGTGCTCGAGCGCAGGAACCCTTTTCTCATATATATATATATATATATATATATATATATATAGAGAGAGAGAGAGAGAGAGAGAGAGAGAGAGGAAACTGTTGGTGAGCTAGCTTGCCCAATCACATGGGTCCCACATTTTGGGGAGTGATCCAAACCATTCATTTGCAAGGCCTTATCATAGATAGGGGGTGTACCAAAAATCAGCTCCATAGGATCATCCTAACCCCTCCATTTGTGGAGGACAATTATGGGGCAGATTTGTGTTTGTCCATTTTTGTCCTCCACAAATGGAGGGGTTAGGATGATCCTATGGAGCTGATTTTTGGTACACCCCCCATCTATGTAAGGGACTTTCAAATGAATGGTTTGGATCATCCTAACAAAGTGGGACCCCATGTGATTGGGCAAGCTAGCTCACCATAAGTTTGGTGAGCTTAAGCTCACCAACAGTTTCCTCTATATATATATATATATATATATATATATATATATATATATATATATATATATATATATATATTTCAAAATTTAAGTACATCAAAAACTATTAATTTCTAACCATCTTCATTTTCATGTCCTCTATTCATGTGCCTTTTGAAGGCGTCTTTGGCTTGCTCTAATGAAGTACTTTGAAGAGTTGGAGGGGTTTGATGCAAGGAAGTCGGTGAAGGTGGGACTGATGGAGTAATAGAAGCGGGTTGGGATCGCCATTGGAGCGGTTTCCATCTCTTCGGGAGTGCCATAGGAGTCTTTTTCTTCCTAAGGAGCACAGAATAATCATGGTTCTAGAACAGGAGCGGCACCCATGGGGAAGATTCCTGATTTTAAGGTTGTGATTTGAAGTCCAATTCCAGTTCTAACAACTTGTTGAATCACCCTAAAACAAAACCTCGAAATTATAATGTGTTTAATCCACTTGCTGAATACCTATCATCCTAGGTAGGGATCTCTTGAAACCCCACGAAAATATTCTAAGAAATTGTGGAAAAATCACAGTAATCATCAGCACAAGAAAAGGTTAAGGCTCCTAAAATTTCAGCCACATCTGATATTGGAGGTGGGATCATCTAGTTTTGGAGATGAGAGCTCTGTTGATGTCAACAATACATCCTGTTTCGAGGCTCCAAACTTTCCCCCCTATTTTTCTTCCAAAAGTTTTCAGACCCTAGATTTGATCTATGGCCGATTTTCTGCATCATGATTTTTCTTAAAAGATTACTCAATATAAGCAATAAAATATCAATATTTCCTTACCAGATCCACCAAAGAAATAGCCAAAATTATTGGCTACATATTGAAGATGGGAAACCATTTGGACCACTTGATAGCAACTTCAATTCAGAAACCAAATCTCAAGTAAAGGCCTTTTCCAACCATTAAAGTTACAATAAATGGGACAAGGATGTGTTACTCCTAGAGGCAATTGGACCCGAATGGTTAACTCGAATAGTCCTTTGAGACGAATTGAATGATCACAATGTCCCTTCTACCACAGAATGGAAACGAGAAATGATTTTGGTATGGTTAAGTAGTTGTTAAATGCCATAAGGGCAATAATGTCATTATGTAATATATATTTATATTAATAACCCAAGAGGGGTGCGATGGAATGAATTCGCACAAACCCTCTCACGTTTTTGGTTCTCTCCCTCTTACGCCTATGTCTCTCTCTCTTTCTATCTCTCTCACTCGTTAATCTCTCTCTCCTCCACCATGTAGATAACATGGTATCAGAGCATCAAGGTTAAGAAAGGTAGGCTTCTTCTTCATCTTTCTTTTTTTTTGAAACTTTTTGGGTTTTTGGATTAAACCCTAACCCTAACCCCTATCCCTCCAAACCTCCATTCGAACCTCACATATCCCAACCCCAATCCAACCGCCCACCCATCTTGACAAACCCTAGCCAGAAACCCTAGCCGCCGACCACCACTCTCTCCTTTTTTGGTTCTCATCCAACCCTAATCTTCCATACAACCATCCTCTCCTACCTTGCCCATGTTCTTCTAGACACTTTTTTAAAAATTCCATTCTTAAGCCAAATCAGTCATCAAACAGCCCTCTTTCTCTTCGTTTTTTATGATCTAGACTTCTTTTTCTCTTCCCGTTTCTCGTTGTTTTTTGGTTCCGGACCCTTCATGAGTGATTCCCTTTTTTATTATATGTTGTGTGTTTCATTCGTTCTCTTACTTGCTTCGGAACCAATTGTTGATGTCGTTGCATATCAATGTTGGTGATTTGTTTATGGTTGGTTTGCTACATGGATTGTGATCGGTTGCTATCGACGGTTGTAGATGGTCTTTGTTGGTGGTGGTATTGTTGTGGTTGGTTGTTGGTGATTGTGTTATTGTTGGTTGATGACTTGATGTGTTGGAGATTTTCATATCTTTTTTTTTCTATTGTGGCTGGTGGGTACTTGTTGTGGTGTTGTGTTATTGTGTGTTGTTGGAAGTTCTTTGCGGTGTTGAGGGTGTTGGAAGATTCATAGTAGTTTTATTGGTGTTTGAGTGCCTTTATTATGGAATCTGTGGAGCAATCTTCTCAGCCACATGCAGACAACAAGGTTGTTGAGATTCGTTCTTCATCATACAGTAGCCAGTCTAGTTATTCCCATGTGGAACCTCCCCTTCGGATGAATTCTATAAAGCTAGATGGGACTAATTATCCCCCATGGAAGATGGCTGTCTACACTTATTTACTTGGCCGTCGAAAAATCAGTTTTTTAGAGCGTGCACCACTGGCTACTAGTGATTCAACATATGATCAGTGGCGCGAGGATGATGCTATGATCCGCTCTTTTCTCTGGGGTTGCATGGAACCCAAAATTGCTACTTCTCTGATGTATCTTCAATCGTCGAAAGAAATTTGGGAGCAAACGGCTACGATGTATTCTGGGGTGGATAATCTTACGCGCATATGTGATCGTTTTTCCGAGTGGTTTAGCCTTCAGAGAGGCGACAAGCCAGTGGACAGCCACTACATGGACTATCTAGCCCTCTGTCAAGAACTTGATCTATTGATGCCATTTACTACAGATCCTGTCGTACTTAAAAAACGTCAGGAGTTACGTGTGGTTAGATTTCTGGACTCATTGGGGCCTGACAATCTTCAGCTCCGACAGCAGATTGTCAGCTCTGGTTCCATTCCCACCCTTGCAAATGTATTTTCTAGAGTTCGGCGTATGAGAGTAGTTCAGCCTAGTGACCCAATGGTGGATGAGTCTGCTCATGTGACGTATGCTGGGACTAATCGTGGTCGTGGTGGTGGTCGATGTGGGCATGCCCGTGGTCGTGGCCGTGGCTGTGGCTGTGGCAGTGGCAGTGGTCGTGAGTCAGGGGGAGGCCGCGATAGAGGAGGTCGTGGTCATAGGTCCCGTTATTGTACTCATTGTCGTATGGAGGGACATACTGTTGATTATTGCTATGATTTACATCCTGAGCTTCGACCCTACAGACCTACGAGTGCTTCTGCTGCAGCTTCTAATAGTCCTTTCTCCACTGCTCCATCTGTGACTCCTGACACCATGGTAATCCCTCGTGCAGAATATGATGATTTGTTGCATCTCCGAGAAAAAGGGAAGCAGCCAGCTGCCACGTTTGCACATAAAGGTAGCCCCTCATGTTTTCTTTCTGGTACTTCTTCTGGATCATGGCTCATTGATTCAGGAGCATCACATCATATGACTGGTAATCCTACAATCCTCTCCTCCTTCCAATCATTTCCTTCTATGGGCCCTCGTACTGTTACTTTAGCAGATGAAACTACATCTCCTGTATCTGGGATGGGTATAGTCTCCACCTCAATGGGTCTTCAATTGTCTTCTGTTCTTTATGTCCCTTCTTTTCCCGTTAACTTGTTATCTGTTAGCCAATTAACAAAGTCACTAAATTGTTCGATTTCCTTTTTTTCTTCCTATTGTGTTTTTCATGACATGAAGACTGGGATGAGGATTGGCTTGGGCCGTGAGATTGATGGCCTTTATTATCTTAACCAAGCCGGAGCTGGTGTCGCACTTCGTACTTCAGTTGATGCCTATCAGTGGCATTGTCGTTTAGGACACCCACCTGCTGACATGCTTAGGAAAACCTCTTTTGTTTCAGATTATGTTCCATCTTTTCATTGCGAGTCGTGTGAGTTAGGAAAAAACCATCGCGTGTCCTTCCCTTCTCAAGTTAGTTGTCGAGTGTCTCGTCCTTTTGAACTTATACATTCTGATGTTTGGGGTCCTTCTCGAACTGCTTCACTAAATGGGTTTAAATATTTTATCATATTTGTTGATGATTTTCTCGTGCCACTTGGTTGTTTTTACTTAAAGATAGATCTAAAGTCTTTAATGCCTTTCGTAATTTTTATTTTGAAGTGGCTAACCAGTTTAATTGTTCCATTAATTGTTTACGTACTGATAATGCTAAAGAATACTTCTCTGTGAATAATGGATTTCATGATTTTCTTGTATCACGTGGTATCATTCATCAGTCGTCCTGTGCATATACGTCGCAACAAAATGGTGTCGCTGAAAGGAAAATTCGGTATCTACTTGATATGATTCGGACCATTATGTTTCAGATGAAAGTTCCTAAGATTCATTGGGGAGATGCAGCTCTTACAGCATGCTATCTAGGGAATCGTCTTCCTTCATCTGTTTTATCTGGGAAAACACCTTTTTCAGTCTTGTATCCTTTAAGAGATCTGTTTCCCTTACTGCCGCGTGTCTTTGGCTGTACGTGCTTTGTTCACAACTTGTCTCCTGGTCTTGACAAGTTGGAGCCTCGGGCAGAGAAGTGTCTCTTTCTGGGTTACTCTCGTCCCCAAAAGGGATATAAGTGTTATAGTCCACACCTTAAGAAGACATGTCTCTGCTGATGTCACATTTTTTGGGGACCAGCCGTATTCGGTTGATTCTCCTCCTCCTTTGTCAGTTGACGTACCCAGTGTACCTATCCCTATCGTGATGGGTCCTCCTGTGCACACTCTGCCTTCTCTAACTATACCTACAAATGTTGTTGACCCCTCCCCGAGTCCTGCAGGGAAAAGTATCGAGTCTGCAGTGCAAACTTATACTCGGCGATCTTGACGGGTTGTTCTTCCTACGAATGAAGCATCATCTCTGCCACTAGCTATGAATGAGGCTAGGGGTGCAAGTTTGGCCCTGTCAGCCCTGACCCACCCCGCCCTGAGCCCGAACAGGGTCAGGGCTGGATTTTCCAACCCTGAGGGCGGGTAAGGGTTCATTTTTCTTTTACCCTGACTCAGGTCGGGCGGGTTTTGGGTTAATGCCTCAGGTACCCTCACCCGGGCCGACCCTGAGTTTTCTATTATAGAATTGAACCATCTCTGCATGTTTCTTTTGCTAATGTTTTCTATTATCTTGGATTGATGTTTCTTTAGATTATTATTACTAATTGTCTCTGTTGCCTACATGTTGTTGAATTCATATTGTCTTATTTTGTTCCCTTTCTCTGTTTATTGATCATTTTGTTCCATATGATAAGTGGTTGCTTTATTTTTGGCACTCTTAACAGGTATTTGCACTAGGGTCAATTAGGGCCGGCCCGGCTTGGCCCAATCAGGGCGGGCCAGGGCCAGCACAATACCCTGTAAGGCGGCTAATGGGTTGAGGTTTTTCGGCCCTGACTCAGGGTCAGGGCCGAGATAATGGGATCCAGGGTTGGGCTAGGGTTTTGAAAAACCCGGCCCTGTTGCAACCCTAAATGAGGCACCCTCTCAACCAGCTAATCCTCCTCCGCAGTCAGACTGTCCTCCTTCAGGTATTTGTTCTCCTACTCCAGATTCACCCATTGCTAACCGTACTCGGTCTCGTACTGTTGCACATCCCATTTCACAATTTGTTTCTTATGAGCATCTTTTACCATCTTTACGTTCATTTATTTCTAGCATGTCTTCAATTACTTTGCCTAAGTCAGTTACAGATGCTCTAAATCATCATGATTGGCGGGCTGCCATGGACGAAGAAATGGCTGCACTTCAGTCGAATAAAACTTGGCAGCTGGTTTCTCTCCCTTCTGGAGCACGCCCTGTTGGGTGTCGTTGGGACTTTGCCATTAAGTATCTTCCAGATGGGTCGGTAGAGCGTCTCAAAGCTCGCCTTGTTGCTAAAGGGTATACTCAGACATTTGGCATTGACTATCAGGAGACATTTTCTCCCGTCGCCAAAGTTCCTTCCGTACGGGTACTGATCTCCCTAGCAGTTAATCGTGGCTGGCCTCTGTATCAGCTCGATGTGAAGAATGCCTTCCTCCACGGTGATCTTTCTGAGGAGGTTTATATGAAGCAATCTCCTGGGTATGTTGCTCAGGGGGAGATGTTCTCCTCAGTATGCCGTCTTCAGAAGGCAATTTATGGTCTGAAGCAATCACTGAGGGCTTGGTTTGGAAGGTTCAGTAATGCGGTTTTGCGTTTTGGATTGAAGCAGTGTGCTGTCGATCATTCTGTGTTCAGTCACAAGTCCGTAGCTGGATATATCTTTCTGATAGTGTATATTGATGACATTGTAATTACAGGAGATGACAGGTCTGGCATACAAAATTTGAAATCCTTTCTCCAAGGAGAATTTTCTACTAAAGATTTGGGTCAGCTCAGATATTTCCTTGGTATTGAGGTAGCACGCTCACTTCATGGTCTCTCTTTATCACAGCGAAAATATGTGTTAGGTATTTTAGAGGAGATTGGGTCAATGGGGGTGAAACCTGCAGCTACTCCTATGGATCCAAATGTAAAACTTCTTCCTGATCAGGGGGAGTTGATGAATGATCCTGGTCGTTACAGAAGATTGGTTGGTAAACTAATTTATTTGACTGTCACCCGGCCAGACATATCATTTGCAGTGGGTATGGTTAGTCGCTTTATGAGTTCTCCACGTACTTCTCACTGGGCGGTTGTTATTCAAATTATCAAATATTTGAAGGGTACTCCAGGTAAAGGCTTGTGCTTTAGAAAGTATGGACATGGAAAGGTAGAAGGATACAGTGATGCAGATTGGGCAGGATCAAGGAAGCAGGATTCTTCCCTGGGGCCTTCGATTCCCGCTTTCGATTCCCACTTTCGATTCCCGCTCTGGCAACCTTGAGCAGGATTCTTCCCTGGGAGCCTTCGATTCCCACTGTCGATTCTCACTCTGGCAACCTTGGGCAGGATCTCCTGCAGACAGAAGATCTACTACTGGATATTGCACATTTGTAGGAGGTAATTTGGTGTCATGGAGAAGTAAAAAGCAAGACGCCGTTTCCAAGTCAAGTGCAGAGGCTGAGTATAGGGCTATGTCCTATACAAGTGGGGAGCTAATCTAGCTTCGCTCCTTCTTATCAGAAATTGGGTTCACATCGACATCTTCAGCACAGTTGTATTGTGATAATAGGGCTGCAATTCATATCGCAGCGAATCCAGTATTCCATGAGCGAACCAAGCATATTGAAGTAGATTGTCACTTCATTCGTCAGCGAATTCAAAGTGGTGAAATTTGCACAGTGTTCACTCGATCTGCAAATCAGCTTGCAGATATGTTTACCAAACCGTTGGGGTGTGCAAAATTAAAGGATTCTTGTAACAAGCTTGGAATGTATGATATATACATTCCAGCTTGAGGGGGAGTGTTAGATGCCATAAGGGCAATAATGTCATTATGTAATATATATTTATATTAATAACCCAAGAGGGGTGCGATGGAATGTATTCGCACAAACCCTCTCACGTTTTTGGTTCTCTCCCTCTCACACCTATGTCTCTCTCTCTTTCTATCTCTCTCACTCGTTAATCTCTCTCTCCTCCACCATGTAGATAACAGTAGTATAACTGCAAAGAGTAAATATAACTTCACGAGTACATAACCATCAAAACACGAACGTCAGCTCCCTAAGTCAACAAAGTAGCAAAGTATTTCTTTATATCGTCATCTTTGCAAAGTTCGAATGCATGCAAGTGTTTTGTATGATGAAAACCATGGCCTCAGATTGACTAGCGCTGAAATAAAAGATTCAGAAAAGAGATGGATCAAATAACTCTATAATGCATTAAAAAAGTCAATCAGAGAAAGGAAGATCCCAAAGTCAACTTGCCCGAGTTGACTCGGGTTTACCTTGGGGGAATTCATGTCCGAGTTCGAGTTTTAAACACTGATTAAACTGCTTTCAAGATATAAATGAAATACAGAATATAAAATAGCAGCTCATATGTACAAATTGGACAGCTATCAAGCCACGGATAAAGATTTAAAGCTTACTTTGACGCCGTCAACTTGGAGTATTGTTTGTTTAATGGAAGCTAGAAGTTCTACAGCAACAGCGGCATCCACCAGTTCCATGACACTAAAATATAAATCAGAAAATTGTCAAACGATGGATACTTATAAAGTCATATGAATGGAAAAAGAAAATGATCCAACCATCACACAACTTGTTGAATAATGTAATAATGTTTTAAAAGCATAATAACAGCAATCAAATAATGTTAATGATTGATTTTTATTTACAAAAAAACATAATAATGCATTACACTAATGACGTACCTTATGACCTAAGATTATGCTTTAAAAGAATAGGATACTGGCCGCTACATCATTCATAAAGTCAAAAATGCATTTAAATAATATTTGGATATAACCAAGGAAGATCTGTAGAAATACAAAGTCCTCAAGTTTGCGTATTTGAATTCATAGGAACCAAGAACATGAATTTGGATAAAACCACCAACTATGCTTACTCTTAACATGTCCATTTGATGCACGGACCAAAAGAGATGAAAACTAGATATTGTAGCTCTGATAGATGTAGGACGAATTTATGGAAGGGATGAAACGGAGTGTTAGAAAAGCAGGGAAAGGATTCCTAGGCATCGGTTTGGTTGCACCAAAAATTGGGAAAATCAAAGTAAAAGTCCATATTTTCCTTTTTATTTGTAGCCTACTTTTTAGGGCATCAAATCTCATCTATTTGGCGCATTTTTTGTATTATTAGACAGGTTTTTTAATTACCTATCTAATGAGCCCAAGATCACATGATTTGGATGTGATTTGAGCAAGTTATGGGTGTTTTTAGGAAGTGGTATAGCTCTATGACGGGATTACTATTCTAGGTAAGTTTTTGCCATTATTTAGTTTGCTTTTGATTAGATGAATTGCTGAGATTAGTTGCTTAGGCCTTAAGTTATCTTCTAGTGTTTCTTTTCTTATGAAAGCAATGTAAGGGACTTTTTGAATATTGAATAGAATTGACGTTTTCCTTGAAGCCAGAAATTTGGGTTTTCTTCTTCTCTCTTCTTCCTAGTGGTTTGGAACCATCCTTCTCATCTTCTCTCTTCTTCTTCTCTACTCTCTTTCTCTATCAAATCTGCACAACAAGATTAGTACATCAATCTTTTTCAGTTTCTTTGTGTTTTGGACCCTAAAGTTGAAAAAAAAACCAAAATTCATATATCGTGTTTGTTCTTCAAGATCTCAATCTGAGATTTTCTGAGATTTTGAGGGATTGATTTTGTGATTAAACCTCAGCTAAAACACTCAAGATATCTTAACCTAAACCCCTTTTGAGCCTAGTTGAGATTTTCACCCTTTTCAAGCCCTAAAACTACTTTTTGAGATTCCTAGCCTAAACCTACCATCAAAACCCCTCCCTGATTTATTTCCTTTTACTTTTCTAGACCATAACTATAATAAGGACAGCAGTATAACCCCAAAATTTCAGATCTGTAAAATTACCGAAATACCCTTTTAGCCTAAATCTGGACTGTTTTGAACCCTTACTGCTGTTGATATTTTTCTGATGTTCTTCATTGATTATTACTATTTTCATGCCTGTTTACATCTAATTCATCAGTATTTGCATTAGCTTTTAGTTCTTTTATTCGGTTGCATGCGTAAAACCTAGTTTAGGACTACTATTGCTATTAACAAATCATCCTACGAATCTTTATCTTTTGATTGGTTTGCATAAAGTTAATTCTTGTTAATTGCTAGTTTTCTAATTATTAATTGCAATAGAATTCTCATTATTGCTGCTGCCCGTAGAATAATCACGTGTTAATTCAACCCTAGATAGTTCCTAAAGCCTCTATCCCATTAGGAGTGTAGGATATTCCCTTGGTTAGGTATTGTCCTGCATCAGGTTCATTATGACCTGATCTAACCTCAGACTGAGTAATAGTAACGGAGAAGACAAAATACACTCATGTGTACACATGCATGAAATGAAAGTACAGAAAAATGTGCAAAGCGCAAACATATGGAGGTACACTCAACATGTAAGGAAATCTTCTTCTTTTTTCTTTTTTTTTGAAAAACACCATTACGGAAATCTGCCCTTTTAATTTTAAATTATCTTAAATTGTGACAGTTTAGGAACAAGAAAACCACAACAAACTCTAAGATTAGCAAATGCAGAAAACAAAACATAAATTACCTCTGATACCCAGTTTCAACACCAGCTTTTAGGATCATCCCTGAGACTAAAAGTCCTGCAAGGGGATCTAGAAAACGCACTCCAAGAATAGCACCTCCTACAGAAATGATAAAAAATACACAATATTTTCCATGTCCTTTGTGTTCTGATGATTTGCCATAAAAATTTCCAGATAAACAAGAGCCAAATAACACTTTAACTGTCAGTATTTATCTGGTTATATGAATGCGTATAGTAGCACCATCAATTAATATTCCATTAGAATGAGTACCATCGCAAGCAAAGGAACAGTTTAGAAAACCTTTTGAATGATTAACCAACATCTCATATCATTAGTAAACTTAGAGGCATGGTTTTAAATTTCCACCAAAACCGACATGAAATGATTGAAATGTTTCCGTTTCTATCCCCACTGAAACGGCTATCGAAACCAAAACTCTTACTGAAACGAAAACCATGTGTATAGTGGTATACCACATCAGTATGTGTTACATAATTATATTTATATGAATTGCACGTGAAATGTGGTGTATGTAATATGTATAAATATTTATATGAATTGCAAGTGAAATGTGGCATGTGCTCAATAATAAGACATGCATGACAGCGCAAGTCACTAAATGTTTTATGTTGTTAAACCATTATGGATTGTTGTCTTGCCTATGTGATGGTTTCTAAGCATGTATTTGTATTTATTCTTGCATTTCGTGAAGTTTCATCTTAAAATTCTAATATTTTCAAATGTTTTCATGCATTTATGTGATTTTACAGGATTTCCACAGAAATTTTCAACCGAAACCACAACGTTTCAGCTTCCGTGATGACAGAAATCAAAACTGAAATTTAAGATTTCCCTTAGAGGTTCCATCTTTATCCAAAATCAAGTCGGTTGGTACATAAGTCTACAAAAATAATATGCATTAACTTTTGAGAATGCATCACGATCTGGGTTATATGGAAGAAAAAAGGCAAGATACTCGGGCAAGTTGCTTTTTAGCCACGATATGGGTGCTTTGGAAAGAATGCAATGCAAGGACCTTTAAGGGATACTCAAAGGGAACACAATTTCTATTTAATAGGTGCTTGCTTTAACTATATCTTGGGTTAAACCATTAGAATGCTTCAGATTTGTATCGGCTTATGATCTTTGGCATGGTTGGAAAGAAATATGCATCGGATCTTCAGATAATTCCAAAGTAGCTCAGAGGTGGTCGGCGCCTACGCAAGGAATTTTAAAATTGAATTTTAACGGCTCTAGAGTTGGTAATCCGGGTCTTTCAGGTATCAGGGGTCTATTGAGGGATAAAAATGGAGGTGTACTATGGGCTTTTAGAGGTCCTATCGAAGTAGTAGACTCAAACAAGGCAGAAGTACGCGCCGTACATCTTGGAAATACACTGCTCCAAAATGTAGACCTAAATAAAGTGATCGTCGAAGGTGACTCTCTTAACATCATTAGATGGTTAAGAAGATCAAAGGCAGCTCCGTGGAGATTCTCATCATCCTTTCATGACATTCAGGATAGGATAGGGATGGCAGCTATTTCTTTCAACCATGTAAAGAGGTCGGCAAATGAGGAAGTGGATAAATTGTCCAGAGATGGTGTTTTTAGGGAGAGCATTGAATTTATTTTATTTTATTCCCCCCAACTTTTCTTCTTTTCTCATTCGTTTGATTCTCCTTTTTCTTTTGTATCATCCTTTTGTATTTGTGGGGATCGTCTTGATCCTTTTGGTTTCATTATAATTATCCTTACCATTCAAAAAAAAAAACTTTTGAGAATGCATAAGTTAGAGGTACAAGCACTACTTGCCAATTTTGATATCACTTGTAAAATTGTATTGATAATAAAATTTAGAGGTTAGTATAGTTGAGCTGGAACTTGAGGCTTTGAAGAGAGAGAGAGAGAGAGAGAGAGAGAGAGAGAGAGGGTTCTTTGTGTTCCAGTTTGTTTATTTATGTAGATTACTAATCTAGGTATTCAATTGATATTTGGCCAAGAGAGCATTTTGAGAACAAAAAAAACAACAGTTCATTTCCATCTCCCCCAATTCTCTTTTAACATTTTATTTTTACCTTTTCCTTAATGTCTATCATTCAGAGTTCAACCCATTTAATCAAAAAGAAAGACAAAAAACCAAGTTGACAAGTCATGGTTTTCCAACTCCAACTCATGCAAGTCCAAGTCCAAGTCATGACTTTTAGAACCTCAGTTGCAACATTGTTGCATTCTTTGAATTATAAAAGAAAGACAGAATACAATTGCTGTCAATACAACATAGAAAGAGAAATCTAAGATATGGAATTTTCATAAATGCTTTTCATTTTAACAACAGAAATTATTTATTAACAAACATGAAGTCATCTGTTACATAGATTGCGTATGAAATTCTTAAATAGCAAACAGGCTTATATTGTCCTCTACAGTTCATACTTTCAAATCATACTTGCACAATCTGCTGAAAGAAACTTGGGGCCTCGAAGTTTTAGATGAATCTTTCATTCCATGAAATAAGTATCAATTCAAGTCACTTCTACATTATCTAAATGTTCAAATATTGCCTGACTAGTAATCAAGTCAGAGAGCTCATATTGCCATCCATTTGTGTGAAACTATGCACTTATTCTTCTTTTTTGAGAATGTGAAACTATGCACTTCTAATCTAAATATTAAATCAATATCATATTTTATCGTCTGCTCTTTCCTTAAAAAGTCATTAATCTCTAATAATTCAAACATAAAGATGATACTAACAATAAATGGTCAGAAGTCCCATATTTATCAATTCTAATGCCTGTATTACACAATTTGTGTGAGCATCATCGATGTCTCCATGTTACAACTAGAAAACCCTGCTTCTGAAACTTATTCACTCAGAATGCAGGAGTCCTCCATGTTTTCTAAGAACTTTTCTCGAAGAAGCTTTCAAGATTTATGACAACTTTTTTGTAGAGTTTGCAAGATTGTCATTTTGAGCGTCAAAATACAGGTCAACATCCAAGTGACTAAAATTATGAAGAATTTTAAATGAGATATCAGCAGACGACCCATGATGGTTCGATTGGTTATGGAGCTATTATTGTTTTTAACTTTCATGAATTATGAATATTTTTCTATATGCTTTAGAAGTTTCTAGGTGGATTTATTCAAAGGAACAAATTTAGGAGTTAGTTTTCTTCTTCGACGAGTTACCATGCTACGAAAGATTATCGGCAGATTTGCATTTCTAGTTAGTTTTTTTTACACTGGGAGACTAGTCCAAACGTTACCCAAGCTAGAAAGGAGCTGAGAAGTCTACATTCTTAGAAATATGTGTAAAATTCGTGTGGGATTATTGAACTTTTTACTTTAGGACTTTCAAAATCAGATTTTTTTTATATGGTTTTGATCCATAGAGGCTGTATGATCAAGTTTTCGATCAAGATCTTCTCTGTCCTGAGATCTAAAACTCTACTATCTTGGTGTTGCATGTGAAACTCAGAGTCAGAGCCTTTCATACCTCAACCAGCACTGGTACCCACTTCCAGTTTCCAGTAACTATGATAGTTGAAATGAGAAAATTAATAAACCAGTAGCTACTACCACTCAAAAAAAAAAGTAACTATATTTGAACTACATGTGCTGGTTGAGAAATTAAACAGTAGCACTGTAGCTTCGTCAAATGATGAGGAAACCAAAAACTACTTCAAAATGATCATTCTAGCTTTACAAACCCACTGAGTGCTAGTGTAGCCATGCCTATGAATGGCGATCGAAAACCCTCCAAATGCATGATTGGACAGATCAATAATGTCCCCTTCTCATGACATTGCTCAATGTGGGATTAACACCACAAAAAGAAAATTAAAAAAAAAAACATATCAGCTCAAAATGTAATTAAACACCCGTAGGGAAAAAATGACTGCGGTGATACAGAAAAAGGTTCTTACCAATCCCAATAAGAGCAACTACAGACGATACAGCATCCGCACGATGATGCCAAGCATTTGCTTTCATTAGTCCACTCTCTACTCTTTCTCCAGCTCTTTTCGTAATCCGAAAAAGCCTATCGAGAAAAATTACTTAATATTGATACATAAGGACAGAAGAAATGAAAGAAATTAACTTCATTATTATTTTTTAATGGTAAATTAACTTCATTATTATTTTTTAATGGTAAATTAACTTCATTATTATTGAATAAAAATACTACATTTACACCAAAATACTAACTATGAAGATATTAGAAATAAAGAACTGTAGTTGCAAAGCAAACATTCAATGAAGAAATGGCACTTGTGTAGTTTTAGAAATAAGAGACCACACCAAAGTGACAAAAAATAGTTCAAGGCTTCAAGCTAATGATTCATAACTTATGATTGATTGTAAGACAATAATCATGGTAGGGCTTATCAGTCAAAATGCTCCTACACCTAAGCATTCTTTTTCAAAATGCTCCTACACCCAAGCATTCTTTTTCTTCTGTACATACTTGTTTAAGTAAAGAAAAGAAAATATCACTGAGACCGCCCAAGCCTTGGACATTGAGGGGAAGGGAAACAAGTAGAGGAGGAGAAAGAGAACAGAGAGGAAAAGAGAGTTTGTGGTGTGAGAAGTCTAACCCCACGACTCCCATAAAGTTCTTTATATACTCTCTTAAAAGGAAATTAAAGAAATTATAAGCATGCGACCCACTATGATAGGCTTCATCTTAACTACATATGAATAACATAAAAGTAATATAAAAAATATACATAAACCTACACCATCTCTGAACACTCCTCCTCAAGATGAGGCATAATTATCATCCGTCCTAGCTTGGAACAACCAAACCAAACCAACTACGACAAAGCACTTTCGAAAATATATCTGCCAGTTGATATTTAGACTTCACGCCGGGTTAGATATCACTTTCCTAGTAGGCATAATTATCATCCATCCTAGCTTGGAACAACCAAACCAAACCAAACCAAACCAAACCAACTACGACAAAGCACCTTCAAAAATTTATCTGCCAGTTGCTATCACTTCACTAGTAACTTTTTCACGAACAAAGTGGTAATCTTCATCAATGTACTTAGTTCTCTACTTCTCTCATAGAATACTAGATTACTAGCAATATGGCTGTCTAGTTATCACAGAACATCGTCATTGGCTTGTAACCACAAATCTCATCTCTTCCGTACAATTCATCAACCACATCAACTCACCTGCAATGTGAACCATCGCACGATCCTCGGCCTCTGCACAAGAGCATGCCACTACATCATGCTTCCTGCTCCTCCAAGTAACTAGAATTTCCAATTGTAAAGGTACAATGCCAAGTAGTCAAACACTTGTCAAGAGGTGATCCAACCCATGATTTCAGAAATTTTGGTGGAATTGGAAATTTGGAAAAATTCGGTGGAAATCTTGTAAAAAGGAAATTTTGGAATTTCCCCGAAATTTTGGAATTTCCCCGAAATTTCAGCGAAATCCCGTAAAAAATGATTCCATGCGAATTTCATTTTGGTCTTTGGTGGAAATCCGAAATTTGGGCCGGAATATTTTGGTTTCAGCCAAAATTTAAAACCATGACCAAGACTGCACCACAGTCCAAGGAAGCCCACACAAAAGACAAAACAACTCTACAGTCCACATGAGGCAGCACAAGAGCCCAATCCGCACGAAAAATAGACAAGCACAAAGTCACAAACTAGGGCAGGAATCTTACCAATCCAACCGATGGCAACACAGCAGTGCACATGACATGAGGTAACATGATCTTGTTATGTGTAGAATCTCCATATCCTTTTTGTGGAACTTCCTCCTTCATTTACCATCAAAAGAGTAATACCTTCAAGAGTACAATCTAGAGCATGCCAACACTGGGCACAAAGAAGGGGGAAACCCCTTAAGTGTTTGGCTGCGGCACTTTTCACAGAAAAGGTCGTGAAAAGAGGGCCTTTTTTGTCAAAGAACATGTGTTCAGTAGCCATTTTCATGGAAGCGTGTATTTGGTCCGTTTTCAGAATCCTCCGATGTGGCTTCCAACCCTTTTCTATCTTCTGTGAGTGGAAAATGGGCGTAAACCTCCGCCCCTCGCCCTCCGCTCAGTTTCTTTCCTTCCTTTTCTTGCAACAGAACGGTTTTTTCTCCTTTCTTTTCATTTACTTTTCTTTTTCTTCTTGCCACATCATTTCCATGGGTTTCCGAACCAAGGCTCATAACTAAACGGAGCCTAAGGCCATGTTTGATTGCAAGAAAAACATCTCTGGCAGAAAAATTTTCCTTCCCACAGTTTAGAGGGAAATGATATGATTATGGTTAATTTAGAGAGATAAAATCAACTCCGCCTGTGTTTTTCACAGCCTGTCCCAAGCCAGGATAAAGGAGGAGGGTTGGCGTCAGGTTGGTAGCCGGCCGTAAACTTTGCCACTCTTCTATGAAATGAATCCTATAGAAAATTCGTCGGGGCGTCCTTCTTCATGAAATTTTTCTAAAGGATTCATTTAGCAGACCCCAACTAGTTTGGGACAAAGGCTTCGTTGAGTTGAGTTGAGTAGAGAGATAAAATCATAAATTGAAGGTCCCTCTATGTAAAAATTGAATAGGATTGGTTCAAGTAATCTGTTTTCGTGTGTAAAGAAATAGGAACTTTTCAGAAATATTTTTTCTCTCCGAACTTTTCCAGAAAATTCCTGCAATCCAAACAGGGCCTAAGGGTTTCCTTACCAAAACAGACTAAGAAAAGGAAGATAGGAAGGAAGAATAAATATAGCTTTTCTGAAGAAAAAAACACAAAGACCAGACCAAGGCACTTGTAAGATCTTGGCTCTGATACCATGTTAAAATAAAATAAAAGAAGATATCCCTTGGATAAGGCCACAGAAGTCGTCGTGATTAGGGAAGAGAAGGGAGAAGCAATAAAGGAGAAGAAAGAATAGAGGAAAATGGGACTTCATGGGGTGTGAAGTCTAACCCCGCAACTCCCGTAACATTCCTTTATATACTAGCTCAAAAAAATTAAAGAAATTACAAGTATTCCACCCATTGTGATGGGCCCCAACCAAACTACATATGAATAGCATAAAAGAGTAACATAAAAACAATAAAAAGATCCAATCTCTCAACAAAATTCAATAACAGTTGCAGCTAATGATAATAGTCTGACTATTGTCATCCTCAGATGCCCAGCAAAAACAATTTATCTACCTTTGAGAAAACTAAAAGCAAATTAAATGGACCACGAATAGACCCAAATGGTCATTAAATGCAACTTTCACATTTTCTGACTTACAAGGCTGCCTACTGATGAGGATATATCAATTCTATGAAACGGATGAGAAAAGCTGCAGCTGTGCTTCTCACTTTCAAGCAGTATGGGTGCCAATGGGCCGGACCCAATCACAACTTTTGCAGAGTCCAGCCCAAATTTGAGTCCAGCCCAGTTACAAGGCAAGTTTTGGATCCAGTTAGTCTATGGGTCAAGGCTGATGACACCCTTGTGAACAAGCTTTGAAATTTCGGTTTCGAGAAATTTCGGTCTAAATCTTAAATTTCGGCCGAAATTTGAAATTTAAAACCATGCTTGTGAAGCAGTAAACCACAGAAACTGATATTGTAACATAAACACTTGTCCATACATGCAAAACTCAATAAACGAACAAAGACTTAGGCCATACCCTTCTTTGACACAAATTGATATGATTGTCATATTCAATGCAAGGATAGGGTGCTTTATGTCAATTCCATGATGATGTCCACCATGAACATTGTTATTCACATGCGCATGTGACAACGAATGATTAGTTATATCTGGAGTTGATATCAACAGTTCCTGAAAGCAAAAAGAACGTAAATCCTAAGGTTCGTTATTCAAAATGGAAGTGAGTTTGAAGTCTAGAGACATTGAGGACAGAAATTTTTCTTTTAAAATCTAAAATAGGCTCACTTGATTAGCATCAACTCCTGTAGTAATATCGAGACCTGATTTCAACATTGGAAATGCTTACGGTGAGGAGAGAAAAGGAAATATAAGTACCTGCAAAATATCCACAGCATGACATGCAATACCACCCGATGTTGCCACAAGCATACAAGAAATTCCAAGCGCTCCTAGACTCTCAAATTTACCATGTCCTGGAAAAAAAAAAAAGAGGCGAAAATTTAACACTAATGCAACATCAGAATACGCAAAAGTAAGTTATTCATGATATAAATGCATAAGAAATTGTTACATATAAACTTCCTATAGATTGCAAATTAATATTCACATAGGCATGAGGAATTATTAAATGTACTTTTTTTAATGGCAATTATTAAATGTACTTATGAATAGCTACTCAAAAATTGCCTACTGTTTCAACAATTTCTAAAAGTTAGTTTGAGCTGTTTGATCTAAAAACTTAGCCAAGTTGACCATAGGCAAGTCTCAAGTCAAATTGGTCAAATGGATGATGGAAGTTATATATAATATAGGTTAAACTAAGTGTCCAAAAAAAGATTCCACAATTATTAAACCAAGATAAACTTAACAAAGAATCACTTAAAAATTACCACTACTCATCAACATATCATAGAATAATGAGCATAGTGACTATTTTCTCTTCCTAAAAATCATACTAGTAATAAATCTGATGATAGTAGCAATTGGGATCTAAGCATGGACTGACATTGTCCCATAACAAGACGTAACAAAATGGAAGTCTCGGATTTCCTACTACTTCAGGCACAATACACAGGGGGTTTACCACTTAGATCCATTTATCTTTCTTATATAAGGGGTTTCGTCTGACACTGTTGTGCCTGTCAGACACGACAGTGTCTGTATTGTACAATACAATCCGATACGTTAAATGTTACCTTATTTTCTCCCATTCTTCTTGTGTTTCAAAGGTAGGGGAAGGGATTTAGAGGTACGTTGAGGATTCTTTTTTAATACCATTGGGGGGGGGGGGGGACCCAGACAATCATCCAATTGACAAATCGAAGCAAACAATTCAATTTGGGTGATTTTCAATTTTGCAAATACTTTTATATTTTGTTTTGGGGGATGAAATTTTCACCCCCTCTGCAGTACGCATTCGCCCCACTTATAATGTGAACAGGGGGCAACTTTAACGCGTTTTTGACGTCAAATCACGTTAAAAGGGGGGCGAATGCATACTGCCGGGAGAGTGAAAATATCATCACCCTTTGTTTGTCAACTAATTTGGTCTGAAATGATTAGATAAGATCATACGTGTAGATTGATGCTCATGATATGTTATTTGACTAGATTTATGCATGTGTCTGCTAAATCTATTGTTTTTTCTTCATTTTTATCTTTATTTTTCTTGGAAATAGTTTCTTTAGGGAGAAAATGGTATTAAGTTCCTAATTGATCTTATTCTTACATCATAAGGTCATAAAGTACTTTTTCTTGCAACACATATTGCTAGTTTTGTTATCATCTAGTACTTTTTATTTGTTGTGACCTTTAATGTTTTATCGGCATATCAGCGAGACATATTGCATATTGGCAACGAGTCTTAGATTTTGAGTTATCCAAGAAATATTTGATACCCAAAAATTGAAACTATGGATGCAAGGACATCCCAAAAAAAGGAACGGAAGCATCATTAAAGGTTCCATTTATATTATCTGGTTGAACTTCTCCATAGCTCAGAAGAATATTAAGAGCACGATTGAGAGCCTATAGTTTCAATTTTATCAACTGCAATGCCTACACATCAAATTTTGATGTTCTAAAACCCATAGTTTCAAAACTCCCCCACATCATCGTGGACTCCCCGAGTCGACTCCCTTTTGATTTAGCCGCGTTCCACGTTTTGCCTTGGCCGCATTCCGCGTTTTTTCGTACAAAGTCAATAAAAACTCCTTTGACTCTCCCGAGTATGACCGCGTCAACCGAGTACTCGACTGCATCGCGCCAAGTTGACAAGGATTTTCTTGGGCGCGTTCCGTGCCGCATCCGCGTTTTTAAACACAAAAAAAAAAACTATCCATCCAAAGTGTAGCTGTTTGATTTCCATTGGAAGGGTTGCCTCGAAGATTCTCTAAGATTATATTGTACCTCAATGTATCCCCTAATTATATTGTACCTCAAAGATTTTCTAAGATTATATTGCATGGTCCTTGGGAAAACATCTTACAGATTTACAGTGGGTCACATTTCCCTTTACAAAAATTGCCTTCTCTGATCTAATGTCTCTGTATTCGCCATTTGAGTTTTTAAAGATAGTGCTATAAAATGGTTAAGCAATCCAATTAAAACCATTCGTTTTTAAGAAATCAAAAGGGTTTTGAGGCATCTTTTCTTTAGAGTCAAAGCACGAAAAAGCCTTTGCCTTGAACAAAAATAGATTATGTTTTCAGATAATCACCAATGATATCAGTTATAAAAACTGGCTAGTCATGCATTCCTTAAAGATATTATGGAGTAGTGTCTAGGTACAAATCAGAGCGACCATATGGGTGTTCTTTGTCCTTAGGAGCTCGTCCAACTCTAAATGACCACAAAGCAACGCCACTAAGAACCTGCAAAACAAAACAAAAAACACAATAGAAATAAAGAATTCAGGTTTCATGATATTCAAAAGACGTACCGATTTTATATTGATTTCTAACGATGATTAGAACTACAGTACCTTATGCAACAAAATGTAAGCTACCAAAAGATAATATTTTATACATAATTTTAACTATTAATGTCGGTGTTACAACTGTCAACTCATCGTCTAATACACCGTAATTCAAATGTGTAGTGACTTACGACTATACATTACTTATGAGACCTGCTCTGGGTGGTTGATCATTGATCTTTGAAATATTTGTACAAATCAGTAATACATACTACATAAACCATACATAAGATTCTTGATCTGAGAATGTACATATCAATTGTATCCATGCCTTGCAGTGTTTCTGGTCATAGCTTTTACATTCAAAGATGTACATATTTCTTTTAGGGCAATGATAAATTCGCACCCCTTTAACATTAAAAAGGAGGGTATGCGGCATACCCTTTTTAAAGGAGGGTATGCGGCAGACTTCAACGCTTTTTAACGTTAAAAGGGTGCGAATTATCCTAAAGGGGGTGCGAATTTATCATCGCCCTTCTTTTATTTCTTCTTTTTTTGAATTAGTGTACATGTTTATTTTCAAAAAAAAATGATTTATTATAAATTGAAATATATAAATTTAGACATTCACTAAACAATCAATAAAAAGCATACATGAGAGCCGTATTAATCAATTCAATTCCGGTCACCATTTCATTTTTCTCCTAGATTGGGGCATTTCAGTGTTCCGACCATACTAGAAAAGATGCTACAAATTTGAAAATTATTTAAAGAAAAGAAAAAAAATTAAAATGGAAAATATTTTTTAAAATATAAGAAATAATTAAATCTACCAAATTTAACAAATAGATACACATTTTACTACTTAAGTAATCTACCAATGTATGTAACCATAAAAGTGGGTCTTGATGATCAAAATAATATTACAATTCAGTTCAGAAAATACGGTGACTAAAAATGAAGTAGCACCTTCGAATCACAACTTTGATGGAGGCAAATAAGTTGCCTTAGTGTAGAATGCAATGAATGTTATTTTATGTCTTGAATAACGTTACCTGGAACGTAGTTCGATCCGGTACGCGGCACGGAAAGAAGTACGGGGTACAGTGGTAAACCAGTATTGGGTATGATGAGGGTAGGCTAAGTTGGTTTGCTATTTGGGGTATCAAGTCGGTTTGGAACACTAATTGTGGCCGCTCTGTTACTCTCTTTATACATATGTGTGTGTGAACAAGTTTTTACAAGCAAGAAAACTATGATCATGCAGAGGCATCGAGCTGGGCTTTTTCGGTCCTATCAGGTTTGCAGACTCCAATGAGTCAGAGATAAGAACAGTCCTCCATGGAATTAGGATGGTCGAGACTAGAATTTTGAATCAGCTTATAGTGGAATGTGACTCCCTTAATGTTATAAGATGGTTGGACTATTGGAGGGTAGTCCCTCCCATCCTTAGCAATTTGCTCATTGGATCGATGAGATTTTGGACAGATTGGCTGGTTCCTCCATCTCTTTTAATCATGTAAAAAGATCAGCGAATGGAGAGTCTGATAGATTAGCTAGGGAGGGGGTCTCCCTGTGTTACGGCCCTAAGTGGGGGCCTCCCTAGGTATGGGACTGTGTGGGACCTAGCTTGGGATGGGATAGGTTTAAAGTGCCTACCCTAACATGTTCCATCAGCTCTGGAGCTTTTGGCGCATTGGTTAGGTACCTAACATTTGGTATCAGAGCAGCCACCACGTCCCGTCTTTGGGTCACGGAAGGGGCGACCTGTAGAGAGGGCTCCCTCGTAAACAGCCAGAGTGAAAGCCGCCAAAGTGAAGTTGCCACATAGTGAGCCGCCGCAGAAAGGGCTACCTAGAAAGAAAAAAAAAGGCCAGAGTGAAAGCCGTCGCACAGTGGCCCATCGAGGATGGCGGATGCGGAAGCATGGTGGAATGCTACAGTCCTGAGAGGGGGGCCTGCCTAAGTATGGGACAATGTGGGACCCAGCCAGGTATGTGACAGATTTAAAGTGCCTAGCCTAACGTGTTCCATCAGCTCTCGAGCTTTTAGCGTATTGGTTAGGTACCTAACACTCTATTCTCTATATTCTTTATTAATCCAATTATTTGCCATTCAAAGAAAATAAAAAAAGCTATGATAATGAATCAAGGGTTTCTACTAACACTCTATTCTTTATTAATCCAATTCATTGCCATTCCCAAAAAAAAAAAAAAAAAAAACTATGATCATGAATAGAGGGTTTCTACCAAACACTCTATTCTTTATTAACCCAATTCATTGCCATTGCAAAAAAAAAAAAAAAACTTATGATCATGAATCTAGGGTTTCTACTTACAACGTCAGACATGGAATGAGCAGCATCGGCTATCATCGCGGTGCTACCGGACAAATAACCGGTAATAGTTTTCCCAGAAGCGAGAGCAATGTCCGAGGCAAGCCCTAGCCAAAAAACTTTCTCGCTTTCCTTTCCTCCGTGATGAGAATGGCCTACATGAGACCTACTGGTGATTTTGGAGTGATTTAGGTCTGGAGAAATCAAGGATTCTCGATGAGAATCGATAGGGAGAAGAAGGAAGGTGATGGAATTTCTGTTAGAGGAAGGCGATTTGGAAATGTAGGATTTGTAAAGGGGGCGGAGATTTGAGAATCTGAAACCCATTTTGGAGGTTTTTCAATGAGGGTTTTTTATTTGAGAGACACAGTTGTCTGTGTGACTCTGTTTAGAGGGGAAAAATCAGACTTCGTTGCTGATACTTAAATGACGAAAATGCCCTTTAAGGCTGCCTACGTTTGATTTGCCCGAATCAGGAATCGGAATCTGATTCCTATCCGATTCTCCCCTTAAGCTGAATAGCAAAAAATTGAAATAAATGTTTAATTCAAAAGGGCTACTGATATCGGCGCTACCATGTTTTAATAAATGCATAAACCCAGCTTGTCTTTTCCTTTTTTTAATTGGCTTCTGAGAGCTTCTTGGGAATGTTAATAACCTTTGACAGCTGTTTAAATAATAAAAGACAAGCTGAGTAAGTGCAGTTATCGAAACATGGTAGTGCAAACATCAGTGGCTTCAAAAATTTATAATAAAAAGGGAAGTGATATAGTCTCCTTTTCTTCCCGGGGTACCCCACTTCAGTGCATTTATGACTAGTATTTTACACTAGAAGGGGGTGGCAGGCTGATGGAAGAAAGGGGGGGGAGCTATGTGTGAAGTGATCAGAGCCATCGATTTGTTGGGCTAAAGGCTAGACTGAACATCATTTTTTGCAGTTTATCAAGAGGAATGATAGATGTGTGCTTCATTGGCCATTCTTGATGTCCACTTTTTTCTTTTTCAAATAACATATGAGGAATATTTTCTAGGAAAAAGCTTCTCTTTTCAGATTTGTTGTACCAAATGAGAAAAGGGACTATAAGAGAAAGTGCTAAGGAAAAAGGAAACTCTTTCTAGGGTGGAAAGGCCTTTTCTTCAAACCAAACAGGTCCTAGAGAAAGATGTCCCAAGTAAAAGCCAGGTATAAAGTCACTTTTATCACAAGTGTACAAGGCTATTTTTGGGTCTGAAAAGGGCATATAGGAGCATGCTCACAAGACCGTTGATCTTGTAGAACATCAGGAGGCAACCGACATGGTCTTGGTCCCATCACGAGCAGACATGACATGCATGAAGACTAAAAAATCAATGTTTTAGCTTTTTCTTAGCAAAACCTTACAGGCCGTTTGGATAGGCAGATTTTAGAATCTTGGATTTCCTCAAAATCTTGGATGGGAGACGAGAGAAAATGAGACGGTCAATTTCGCTTCTCTTTAGAATCTTGGATTTTAAGTAAGAGATCAAGGTTTTAGAAATCTCTCCCCCATCCTAAGATTTATAAAACCTGGAAACATGGAATGATCTCCTATCTTCTTCCTGGAGTAAAGAAGGGTGAGAGATCAGAGAAAACGACGTCTTGTCTCATTCTTCTCTCATCTCCCAATGTAGGGCTCACCTATATTAGTTTAAGGCTAAAAACTTGCATTAGTTATGGCATATAGAGAGTCCTAAAAATTATAATTAACTTGAACTTAAGCAATCCCACGAGAAACTTAAAAAAATAGTCGAGTCGAGTCTAGGATAACGGTCTTAGATGATTAGGCATCGTAGTTTAGAATAAGCCACCGAACTATGTTGACTCTGATTCTTCCTAAGGCCGGGATACGTAGAGCAGCCGAAATGACCATCATGGTCCGAATCAAGTATCACATTAGAGTCTAGGGTTTGTCGTGTCGAGTCGTGTGTGGAGTCGAGTTGTGTTGTGTGTTTTGTTGTGTTTTCTTACTTTCATGTACATACCTTATACCTTTAATTGTAGCATGCATATGTTTATCCATCAAAACTTATACACCAATTAGTTATGACACTCGTAACCTAACTATGTTTAGGTGACACTTCTTTCATTTATGTTTTGTGTGTGCTTATTATTTTCATCCCCGAGTCATGCATGTTTAGGTAGACATTTTCTAGGGGATATCTGTTCACATTTCACATGATTTTCGCCCAAAATTCTTTAAAGATAATATATAAATGGTATAAGAGACCGGGTGTTTACACCCGGACGAATTGGGGTCGCTGAGGGCGCCTAACACCTTCCCCATTCGTCATCAGGCACGGACTTTTGTATCTCTAGTTATCTGTCGCGACAAGGTATAGTATGAGATCCAGGGCCTACTTCCTTCGATAGCGACTCTTCTTTGTTTCAGGTATGTCTCGGTTCCAGGCTAGTCCCCGAATCAAAATGTATCTTATTTTACATCGCCACTCATGCTGTGAGGGCACTCTTTCGAGAGTTCCTTGGTAGAGCTCTCATTCACATGTGGAGATCTCAAATGATTGACGTGGATCTCGTATCCTCGCCACCTTCCTCGGGATCGGGTCCACACTCGGCTTTACGAACCGAGCCTAAAAGGTTCACGAGATTGTCTATACAAAGCTCGAGTTCGGCTCGTTTATTTGACGAGCCTAATTTTTGGGCTCGGGTTCAACTTGTCTAGTAAATGAATGAGCCCGAGCTGAGCTTTTAATGAGCTGAACCCAAACATGTTCGTGATCCAACTCGGTTCATTTGCAGACCTAAACGTAGGGGTGTGTATTTAAAAAAAAAAAAAAAAAGTGGGCCCCACATTATTCAACGATTCAAACCATTTAGTCGGTGTTTAGGATGATCCTTTAAATTACCCTAAAATGAGATTTATGTATAGTTTCATCTGTAACAACTCAAGGGTTAGGGTCATCCTATGGAGATGATTTTTGGGACACAACCTATTTACATTGCGGCCAAACAAATGAACGGTTTGGATCTCTAAATAAAGATCCAACTGAATGGTGTAAATCTCTGAATGTGGGTCTCATTGTATTTTTAGAGGCTAATTTATAGAATGATCCTATATAACTCTCTGATGTGTAGATGGACGACACTTTATACTGTATTTGTATATAGGTGTATGTATTTTTTTTATATATATACAATGGCTCGCCCTCAAATTAGGAGTTTTATTCTATATATTTTCTCCAAGGAGAATTTAACAGGAAAGATGGAATAAGGATATCTAACTTTTGTCCCACTTGTAAGAGTCAAAAGTGACACCATGTGCATCATTTAAAATCAAGCCCCCCTTAAAACTATCCATTCTTTCTTGAGTAAGTATAGAAAGGTAGCCACCTTTTGATTGATCATTGTGCATAGTAAGTAGTTAATTATTTGGCTTCTCCTTAGAATTTTTTTTATTGTGAGAGCCGTTCTAATTGGATATTGGGATAGAACCCTTGTGATCGGGCCCACCCACTTAAGATTAGCTACTGTGATTTGGACTGTTTATTTGGTTTGATTGACTATATAACCCAATAACACCATCTTAGCCCTTTGATTAGAAAAGAGACCGACGGTCAGGATTCAATGCTAATGATGACATGAATGTTTGGATGAGAGGAATTGCTAGGGTCCATCACAAAAGGCATTTCGCGGCTGGTCCGTCGAATGTCAGACCAACCACCTCGTGAATGGAGACAAACAACGGACCCTAGCAAATCCCTTGAATGAGACCCATGATCATGAGGCAACCAACTCATGCAAAGATCCGAGATTTAGCGGAACCCCAACGAGGCATGAAGGATTCAACTGCTAGGATCATCCCACCGAGGTGGGGTCAACAAGTATGGGTGGATTTGTGGTCAGTTGTTGAATTCCAAGATAAGAAATTTTCATCGCTTTCAAGGGAAATTGCAAACCATCTAGATCCTAGAATTTTATATCATACGGAATATATTTTTTTTCAAGAAACTCTGTTTTAATTCTTTCTTTTTCTTTTGATAAAAACACTTCAAATATTTTAACTCAACCCAAAACATTTTGAAAATTTCCAACAGGATTTATGAACAAAAGTATGAGGAATTATGGAAATCATTAAAGTCTGCTTGGCCAAAACCCACATATAATCCCGGCTTACTTCCAACCCCATCAACCCCTCCACTTAAAGCTCTTCCTGCTCCTACTGCAAAACAATTACCAGTTCGCACTCGGGTACTCACAAAAGAGGAAATGAAAAAGGCATTTGCTATTTTTGTGAGGAAAAATACTCTCCAGGCCATGATTGCCGGCTGCGATTATATCATTTAGCGTCTATGGGCGATGACCCAGATGTCCCGACGGACGATTGCCCTCTTGATCCTGAACCACCACCGTCCATTGACCAATCTTCAGAACCACCAGCCGAAATAAGTTTTCATGCCATGGTTGGTCAGCAAAATCCTAGTACAATTAGGTTAACAGGGATCAGTTCCAACACCTCCATTCATGTCCTGATTGACAGTGGATCAACTCATAATTTTGTAAAAGAAAAAGTTGTTTCATCCCTTCAGTGGCCTATTTCTCCTACCCAACCCTTTAAAGTCCTTATCGGCAATGGTGACTACCTTTTGTGCAATAAGAAATGTCTCTCTGTTCCTCTAACATTACAATCTCAGCCCTTTTTCATTGATTTATTCCTTCTTCCAATTAAGGGTACTGATGTTGTATTGGGGGTTCAATGGTTGGCGGAATTGGGACCCATTCTAACGGATTACAAGTTATCTACAATGGAGTTCAACTGGCAAGGTAAACCTATTAAGCTAATGGGGGAAGCTGATCTGAATCCTTGTCCCTTAAAACCAGCACAATTAAAATGCCTAACCAAATCAATTCCATTGCTACCTGTTTTCAGTTGATATGTCTTGATGAGTTGATGCAAATTCTCCTGTTCTACCTCAAGAAGAACCTGGCCAGCTATCATTTCCGACTGGATTGCCACTGGAAATCTCTGCCCTCCTGCACCAATTTAAACAGGTTTTCCTATCCCCTACTGGCCTCCCTCGCCCTCGACCAATGGATCATCAAATTCATTTAATACTGGGGTCACAACCTGTGAACGTTAGACCATACAGATACCCTCATTTCCAGAAATCTGAAATCGAACGATTGATTAAGGAGATGTTACATGAAGGACTTATTATCCCCAGTCACAGCCCCTACTCATCCCCTGTCCTTCTTGTGAATAAAAAAGGCCAAACCTGGCGCTTCTGTGTGGATTATAGAGCTTTGAATGCCATTACGATCAAGGATCGATTTCCAATCCCCACTATAGATGAACTGATGGATGAATTACATGGGGCAGTGCTCTTCTCCAAACTGGACCTCCGTTCCGGTTATCACCAAATTAGAATGAAAACAGAGGATTGTGCCAAGACAGCATTTCGCACCCATGAAGGACACTACGAATTTTAGTCATGCCGTTTGGATTATCAAACGCACCCTCCACCTTCCAGAGCACCATGAACCGGGTCTTTAAACCATTTTTACGAAGGTTTGTCATCGTTTTCTTCGATGATATTTTGGTTTATAGTCAAACTCTACAGGATCATATTCAACATCTAACATCTGTTTTGGAATGTTTATTATCTGATCATCTTTTTGCTAAGCCAAGCAAATGTCAATTCTGCAAATCTACAATTGATTACCTGGGCCACATTGTTTCAAACAAAGGGGTGCAACCAGATCCGGAGAAAATCAAAGTAATGCATCAATGGCCAACACCTACGACACTGAGGCAGCTGAGAGGTTTCTTGGGTCTTACAGGGTATTACAGACGCTTTATCCAACATTATGCCACCATTGCCTCTCCCCTTACCAACTTATTAAAAAAGGATGCATTCCTGTGGTCGAACGAGGCAGATCAATCTTTTCAACAACTCAAGAAATTGATGACTCAGCTTCCTGTTCTTGCACTTCCGGATTTTTCACAACCATTCACACTGGAGACCGAAGCCTCCAGCATTGCCATCGGAGCAGTGCTTATGCAGAATAAACGTCCAATCGCTTATTTTAGCAAGAAGATGGCCCCCACTATGGCACTGGCATCAGCTTATGTTAAGGAACTGTTTGCAATAACAGAGGCAGTGAAGAAATGGCATCAATACTTACTTGGGCGAGAATTCACCATTCATACTGATCATCGAAGCTTGAAAAACTTAATGGCCCAAGTAATCCAAACACCTCAGCAGCAACAATATCTTTGTAAATTGTTAGGATACAATTACACCATTGTTTATAAGGCAGGCAAGGACAACCAGGCTGCTGATGCATTGTTGCGACTCGATGATACAACTTTGGTCCCAAACAGTTTCCACATGGCAGTTTCTGATCCCATATTCAATATCTCCAGTGACATCAAATGGGAAAACACTACAAACCCTGAATTGATAGCCTTGCACTAGCAATTACACCAAGGTATTGCTGCTCCTGAATTCACAACCCGGAATGGCCTTCTATTCCACAAGAATCGACTTTTCCTCAGTTCAGATTCACCATTGAGAAACATTGTGCTCCATGAATTTCACAGCACGCCACAAGCAGGTCATCCTCGTATTCTTCGTACCATTAAAAAGCTCTCTGGTAGTTTCTATTGGCCTAAGATGCGCGATGATGTTCATCAATTTGTTCGCAACTGCCTAGTTTGTCAACAATCAAAATATTCTACTTCACCACCTCTGGGTTTGTTACATCCACTGCCAGTACCTGATCGCATTTGGGACGATATTACCATTGATTTCATTACAGGGCTTCCACTCTCAAATGGATTCACAACGATAATGGTAGTAATTGATCGATTATCAAAATATGCACACCTGGGCGCACTACCAACAAGCTTCAATGCTACTAAAGTTGCCAAATTATTCACTGAGATTGTCGTCAAACTCCATGGTTTACCCAAGTCAATCGTCTCAGACAGAGACCCTATTTTTACCAGTAGATTCTGGTCTGAACTGTTCAAAATGAGTGGAACCTCGTTGAACCTTTCTTCAGCTTATCATCCTCAATCCGATGGCCAATCTGAAGTTCTCAACCGTTGTATCGAGCAATACTTACGAGCATTCTCCCAAGACAATCCGAAGATTTGGCATTCCTTACTTGTTTGGGCAGAATATTCCTATACTACATCTTTTCAAAGTGCCATACAAATGACACCCTTTGAAGCCGTCTATGGTAGACATCCACCCTCACTACCGGCATACATTCCAGGTTCTTCATCAATTGAAGCAGTAGATACCGAGTTAAGCTAAAGAGACGCTATTCTAGCTCGCCTCAAATCCCATTTGACTAGCAAAATCGCGGATGAAATCCATGGCCGATCAAAAGCGTGCAGATAAACAGTTCGACATGGGGACATGGGTGTTACTCAAACTTCAACCCTATAGGCAGCAATCGATCGGTCACCGCACCTCTCAGAAACTCAGTAAGCGTTTTTATGGTCCTTACCAAATATTAGCAAGAGTGGGTCAAGTTGCATACAAGTTGAAATTGCCAGCAGAAAGCAAAATTCATCCCGTCTTCCATATCTCTCAGCTTAAACCATTCCATGGAACTATTCCAGAATCGGTTTGTGTCCTACCAACTCATAGTGTCAATAATCAACCGCTCATTTCACCACTAGCAATATTCGGCCAACGAACAGTAATTCAACAAGGCAAACCTGTCACTCAGGTCTTGGTTCAATGGCAGGGTCTGTTGCCAGAAGACACTTCATGGGAAGATCTACTTCGTATAAAGTCAGACTTTCCCCACTTATGCCTTGAGGACAAGGCAAGTTTTCCAGGGGTGGGCAATGATAGCAACCAGGTAATTCAGGTACCACTATCAGAACAGAGTGAGGACATGGAATAGATGCACGGATCACGCGATGAAACAGAGGAGGGCAACAATAGGCAAAGGCAGAGGAACAAACCACGTTGGTTCGAGGATTACATATCAAAATAGTGCCAAACAGGGAATAACACTTAGATTGGATGGGTCGTAGCGACCAACCACAGTTTGTCAGGGTCTTCGAATCATGTGAAGGTTTTAGTTTAGTTCTTGGGTTTTTAGGTGCACTCTCGGCTTGTAGGCTAATTGTATGCTTGGGCTATAGTGGGATACTTGCATTGTAAAATATTGTTGTTTAGATTGGATGCATCTGATCTCATTGTCTCTATTTTCATTATTTTCCCATAGACAACTGGCTGCGGCTACCCAGCCCATAAATCTTGCAAACCGGCAGGCATATCTTGTGCCGCCTTTATTTTTTGGTCGCGCCGATATCAGCTACATAAACTAGATCTGATTGCTCCAGCTATAAGAGTAGCAATCCAAATTCTCCATTACATAATACTTCTAAAAGGCAAAGTGTTGAACTCCAAACCTTCTATTTTGATTTCTTTGCAATTAGACCTTTTTCTAAACTTCTAGTCCTAAAAAATAACTTATCAATCCCCGGAAACTATATTATTGATTTTAGAAAGAGGTTCTAAAATGGAATCATACAAAATTAGCAACTTGTGAGCTAGGGATCACGCCCCGCCGCGCCCCCCCCCTGCGACACCCACCACACACGCTCGCCTGATGGTATCGATGAGAGGAACACAATAACCTTCAGAAATGACTGAAGGTTATTGGGCGTATGTAGTACCAAAGATTTATTTTAACAGCTAGACCTGATTACTTGTATAAAAGTTAGGGAATAGTCTTCTTAACAATTAAAACCTTTGGATTGGTATTGAAAGGTGGGAGAGACATCTCTCATATTCAGTTGAAGGGACACTTCAATGATGGATTAGCATGTTTTGTTTTAAACAATGTGTTCCATACAAAACAGCATTCGCAATGGTCATATGTTAGCTACATTGCTCTTCTGGGTCCGTTAGAGTATTTTTTAAAGGTTTTATTACATGTTAAATTCATGCAGGGGTTTCCTGAGATTTTACAGGGGATTTCCTTGAACCCATACACAACAAAGTACAAGCCGCCATTCGATGAGTTTGAAGTTGACTATTGCTGTCTCCCCTCAGGAGCATCCATGGTGTTCTCTGCAATCCCAGGGCCATCTATTTTCATTGTTATATCTGGAGAAGGTTCTATTTTAACAGGCACAATGGAAGACGAAAAGATTATGGAGGGTAATGTTTTTTTCGTCCCTGCCAAGACCGAGATTAGCCTTACTGCTTCCTCTAGAGGTGATAAGAGTTCTGCTACTGCTGGAGCAGTGCTACTCTACAGAGCTGGGGTAAACAGTAAGTACTTTGAGTAAGTATTAAATGGAGAGATGCCATCTTAGCATTTTTCATATCTAAATCTTGGGATTTGCTAGGGACCATAATCGAAGTAGGTATTTTATGGACCGGGTGTTGCACTAGAGAGCAGCCACATAGACTCACTTACATGAACTATGAACTATGACGAAGAGTTGCAAGTCCACAGAAGTTAGGAAGTCACCTTTGATGATCATTGATAGAAGGAAATCATATATTTCCCTGGCGCCCCCCCCCCCCCCCCCCCCCCCTTGTCGTGTAAACAGAATGATCAGAAATACACTAAAAGGGGGTGGCAAAGGAAGAAAAATGGGTCTTAGTCTCAAGAATGGACTGAGAAAATTTAACTGTTTATTGTTTTTTAGGCAAAACCCTAATTTGTATGGACTTAGGATCATCCAAGTAAGGTGTTCTCAACATTATTCCGCTGCATTATTGTTTATTTAACCCGAAAATTGTAGAAGCCGGATCTGACATGGTAAGAAAATCTATGCCTAATCAAAACATCAAAGTTGCACCAAGATCCATGCAAAGGCAACAATTCTAGAGGAGGGGCAACGATCGCCACTTGCTTGAGAAGCCTTTGGTGTGCCATCCTCACAAGCCAAAATGTAGAAGAGAACATAGAAAGAGCCTTTAGTGTTAGGGGTCCAGACACGATTTTCGTTTTTGTTCAACAATAATAGGAGCCGAAGAGACTTAGGAGTTGGGAAAGGTTAACGATTTCGCATCTTCGAGGTTTCTCCTAAGTTTTATAGACCAAACCACGCCCATCCCCGCCTCTATCCATATAGTCACAGACTCTAACTGGCAATTGGTCGCTAGACAGAATGGGACTTGGAATGCATGCACACCGCTCCCTTCCCACCTTAAATCTAATTAATGGTTCATATAAGGGTTCTAGAGGCACATATAGACTTCCATGCACTCAAACCTTTTGCATATAACTCGGTTGCTACTCTCCCAATCCTCCCATCCTCGCCCACAACTATCATAATGTTGATTGCTATAATTGTTATCTATATAGTTATCAAACTCGTTTGACTTGTACGAGTCCACTCACTAGTTGAGTCGAGTTGGATGTTTTTCGAGTCGACTCGGAAGTGTGACTCGTTGGTGTTGGAACCTATTGTTTTCTAGCAATTTCTGATTTTTTTTTCATATTAACTATTAAAAAAAATTTCCCACGTCGGAGCAGAACGAAAAGTTTCAAATGAAATCCAACCGAAATGAGGTGTCTGCTCTCTCATGCAACATATTGTGTCTTATTCATGATGTGTCTGCTCTCTCATGCAACAGATTTTGTCTAATTCATGATGGTCCATAGTAAATCCCTTTTATAAACTACGAGTTTAAGCTTGTAAAATCCAGAATTTTACAAAAGAAAATGATATCAGTACAACAGGGGCATCCCAGTGCACGAGGCTCTCGCCACTGCGAGGTCTGGGGAGGGCTAAATGATATTAGCACAACCATGGATCAATAATTGCACAGACCCAGCTTCTCTTTTCTGTTTTAATTATCTCACGAGAACTTTGTAGTAACTTTTTGATACCTCTTTAAAAGCTAAAAGACAAGCTGTCTCAGTGAAAATCCATCCAATTAATGTTAAAACTAGTTTCCTTAGTTGAGAATTAGAAAATGAAATTTATATAGAACAACCTAAGGATTGTAGTCTCAAGTCAAGAAGATAAAGTTGAATTTATTCACTTGTATTGTTTTCTACTATTTATATTCTTATTTATTGAATTTAAATGTAATTGAAACTCCTCACCAAGAAGCAGTGAAAGCCCTATAATCTTTGCAATAGCAAAACTTCCTTCCATGTGGTAACTTGTGCTTAGATTTGAAGTCCCATTTAAGTTCCTTCCTTAACATCCAAGGAGAAATTGTTGAATTTTGAATTCTCTTTCAACCCAAGGATGATCACCTCCTTGATGACCAACCTATGATTTGAGGCAAAACTCCTATTCACCACTTGTGATGCAATCCTCATCTTATCCCTTTCGACACCTCCAAAAAAACCTAACCAAGCTCCAATTTCCTCCCTCCCTTCCCATCTCAACTTCTACTCCATCATCCAAAAAAATTTCACCCATAGCTTTTCCTTCGTAGTCGAGCACCACTAAGAGATGAAATCCGCTCTTCCTCACTGCTTCTGTCGTCATCGCTTCTTCTTGCATTGGAAGAATAATCCCTCCTTGAACATGCACATTTATGGTATCTGCTGGTGCAATGAGAGTTGCAATGAGAGTTACATATTTCCCTGAAGATACATTGATCGACTCTGAGTAATTGTAGAGATTGAACCAATTCCCTGCTGGAAAATATGCTCACACTGAAACTGCTCCTTGCGTCAAGACTGGTGATACTATTACCCCTTTTCCAATCAAAAATTGAGTGTCGATTCCATATGTCCCGATATCTTTGGGAAATGAGAAGAACAAGGTCTTGCAATAGGGGTTCCATTGATGTGCGCCTCATACATTAAGGTGTAGAAATAGGGGAGCAAGCGGTAACGGAGACCAAGCGTCTTTCTTGCCGTAGTGGCAACAGAATCCCATTGATAGAGCTCTTGTCGAACAGTGCCCGTGTCGGAGTGATCCCGAGCAAATGGATAAAATGCACCTAACTGCATAGCAACAAGCTCGAGTTTTAGTTTTGTTCATAATATCGATAATTGGATTGTTCAGCATGGGGCTAGAAATCCTTGCAGATGCTGTTCATGGGAGTTTTAATACGTTTATCTTGAAATTAGCTTGTCCATTATTCACCAATTAATTTTGTTCTTGAAATATTTTATCCAAGACTAAACTTCGATGTGAATAGAGGATAGTAATGTAACCTTCTTTTTTGAAGGTAGACAACTCTTCTCTTCAAGAAATTAAATAACCCTCTTTTTTGAATCGTTTCTTTTGATCGTTTTACAATCTTTGTGTTTAGAATAACAATATGAAGGTTAACATTACAATATTTTAATAGTCGCTTGGGCAGTTTAGGCCATTAGGGAAAAAAGGGAGAGAGTAGGAGAAGAGGGTTTAGCGTATTATTCTCTCTCCCGCCGGAACTTTCTGGCGACTCTCTCCCGGGTCCAAGCCCTTCTCATTCCGTCAAAGGTTAGGGCCCAAGCCCTTCTCGTTCCTTCTCATTTAGGGGGATCCATGGCGGAGAGAGATACCCGGCGAAAGGATTGAGGTTGTTTGAGATGCCACTACCAGAACTTTAAATGGAGAAAAATTTGTAGGATTTGCTTTAGTGGCAGAAATGGTAGGCCAGCAGTGATCCCTCTCCCTCAACCCCAGCGACAGCCAAATGAAGAAGTGAAGATCTGGCAGGATTCCGGCACTACCCATATCATCAAGTCGAATGAAATACCAACTATCCTAATCTCTGGACACGAGATTGACAAAAGACAGCAAATCTTAAAATCCTGCCTTATCGGTCGTCTCAAAAACCCTGGAGTTGGGGCTGGATGAATTATGGGCACGGGCGAAAGAGTCCTGGAATCTTCCTAGGTTACCAAAACCCTCTGCTCTCGCACCTCAAGAGCTTCTTTTCATGTTTCAAGAGGAGCATATGGTAGCCACCCTACGCAGCAAGGGGGACAGGGCGCTAGGTGAATATCTATCTACTCTCACGGAATGGCACCTAAGCTACGAACAAGGCGCCGAAGCCACGTGGGTTAGATTCACATGCATCCCCTTACATGTCTGGGCCACCCCAACAGTACAAGCCTTGGGCTCGCTGTTTGGATCGGTCCTGGAGATAAATATGAAGGGATACCATGAAGACTGTATGAGATTCGCATCAGCAAGAATCATCGTTCCAGCCTGGAAAATACAGAAATCATTGGTAGTCCTTCGGATAAATGGTATATCTTTCCAAATAGGGGTTGACATGGTTACAAAAGATAAGGTTGAAGCTGGGAGAGAAGGGGAAACAATTTCAATTGCAAGGCTTGCGAAGAGAAATCGAACTGTGGAAAATGGAAGGGGGGTGAAATTTCAATGCAAGCAGCCACCGGAATAATTTAGGAGCGGGCCTCAGCGTCAATCTCGAATTGCACCGGCAACCGGATTGACAACAAAGGGAAGGCCGTTGTAATGGATTCCACGTGGCAGCAATTGGGTCCCACGTGCCACCCATAACCATGCGCTGGACGTCTCTAGTGAACCCTCAGAAGTATAGAGATCGATTTCAAAATTCAAATTCCACCTACCCCTGACAGAACATGCTGGAAAAGTGACTAGATCGGGCCTCATGGAAGCGACGCACCCTGGTCCTAGAAAGCAAAAGACTTATCTGCCCTCGGTTAACCCAAGATTAGCACAAAAAGTTAATCGGGCTTTGGGTATCTTGAGGCAAGCCCTCAAACTTAAGAAAAGGAATAGATATACACCAAAACGATGGGCTGAAAAAGGACGAAAAAAGTGATTGGGTTGTGCACAAGCAGAGACCAAATCTCAATTCCAATTTCACTTTCGAAACCGCCTCTCAAGATGTGCTGGAAGACTCGAGAAATCTGCTGTGCCGTGGAGAAAAGGATCCCGTGTGGGTCCTAGGCTAGCGAGGGATCTCTTCTTAAAGAAGCTTGAAGCCTTGGGAGCACGTCCCTGCTCTCAATGAAAATAGGCTTCTGGGATATAAGGGGACTTCGAGAAGATAGAAAATTCAGGGCAGCAAAGGCCTTTATTATTCAAAATCATTAGACTTGGTAGCACTAATTGAATCAAAACTAATGGGGGCTACTGATGTTACAATAAATAGATCTTGGGGTAGAAATCAACGAGAATTCACAGAAAACAGAAGAACGGATTATGCAGTTGTAAACAGAGTCAAGGAACCACCACAATTATAGCGTAGAAACTAGAAAGAAGGTACGAGAGTGTACCCACACTACTCATGCAAGAAAGTCTCTTCTAATAGTTGTTTTACGGAACTTAAAAGGAAATTTCTTGATGTTTAAAAGCGATTTTAGCTTAGTATCTTCATAGATTTATGATCACTGGATGCTTTCCCAGAGCTTCACCTAACCCTAAAAATCAAGATGTAAGGAAAGGAACGAGATGAGAGAGGATAATGGGGGAATAATGCTGCTCATTTTATATTGATTTGGGCTGATCACCACAGCAGATATTCTAAAGAATGGTCATTGGTCTTCTCTTAGCCTTGGACAAGGCAGATGGAAGGGGGGATAAAGCTAAGAGGTGTACATATCACGTGATTAAGGGAGTAAATGTTGTTAATCAGGGGCGGAACTACGTATAGCATGAGGGGGGCCACGCCCCCCTCCCCAAAGATTTGCAAACCATTAATTAATTGCTATAAAATAGGGATTTTATTAAAGGGAAGTGATATTCCCTTTAAAATAGGGATAAAATCTCCCTTAACGTTTCTGTGAGAATGGTCAACTGCTCGAGGATATATTCACCCCCTTTAACGTATTTTTTTGCCTTTAAAACTTAACAAATAATTTTAAAGGCAATTTTATCCGTGATATTCCCTTTAAAATAGGGATAGAATCCCCCCTAACGTTTCTGTTAGAATGGTTAACTGCTTGAGGATAAATTCCCCCGTTTAACCTTTTTTGTGCCTTTAAAAATGAACTAATAATGTTAAAGGCGATTTTATCCGTCAGATGGGGGGAAATATCATAGCCCTTTATTAATTCTTTTGCTAATTGAATTTTTGTTTTTAGGGTTTCTCGGTATAATTTTTTTTGGGAAATCTTCACCACCCCTTTTCCTTGAGAGTTGAAGAAGGGTTTCTTCTTCGAAAAATTGCTTAAGCTGCTTCAATCTCCGTCACGGAAGAAGGAGGATTCTTTTTGTACTTTTTATTTCATTTTTTTCTATGGTTTATTAGTTTATGCTTCTGTTTTATCTAGAGTTCTTTCCTCTTCTGATTTTTTTTAAAGAGAGAGTAGAGATTTGAGACTTGAGAGAGCCAATTGAGATGAGGGTCGAAGATATGGTGATTGAAGTTAGAGGGGTCTGGACTCTGGACCATTAACACCATATTTGGCAGCATGAAATTTTTTCCATGGGAAAATAGTTTATAATGTAGTGAGAAAGGGCCAGAGGGGTAAGGAGGGTGAGAGAAGGAGAGACTTGAGGGGAATGTGCCATGTGGGCAAATTGCCTTTTTTTCCTGGGGCGATGATATATTCGAATCCCGGATAATTCGCACCCTTTTCGACGTAAATTGAAGCGACTTTAATGCCTTTTAACGTCAGTTCACATTAAAGGAGTGCGAAAAATCCTATAGGGGGTGCGAATTTATCATTGCCCTTTTCCTAAACCAAATAACTGGTTGTACGTCACTTGTGATATGGCGGCAACGTCACTTGTGATATGGTGGCAACAACCAATTTGTTTACACAATTACACTAACCCACCTTGTCTTTTCCATTAACTTTCTTTGAATTGTTAATACACATACATGAATGTTTATAATTATTCCAATATCTATATTTCCATTTCTACGAGTTTTTGCCATTTGGGTGTGAACTGAAATTAAAGGCAATTGGGTTATCATTATTAAGTTTCCATGGAATCTGGCTTTTTGGCATTGATGACTAAAAATATACTCCCTCCAAGAACTCTGGTCATACATATACTCTCCATAGTAGCACTCATCAAAAGAGAACCAATACTATTACTATAGTGAAGCTTGCTTAGTTCTTGGAGGAAGTAGAACTCTAGTCTTTATCCCTTTCATATTTGATTACTTGAAAATTTAATTTTGGGTTTGTTTTGAACTGCGAAAATTCTACTTTTTTAAGTAATGCATTTGCTATTTTTGAAAGGAAATATCATGCATTTTTTTTACAACTAGTCCGGCCCCTCCAGGTGTAAATTCCTGGTTCCGCCCCTGTTGTTAATGTTGTTCTTGTGTTCATTGCAAAATTTTCTAAGAATATTTGCATAAAGTTTGGGCAATGAGACTGAGACCTTTGATAAGTGGAAGATGACACGATATTTATAGGTGATAGAGGGATTTAGGGGGTTAATATTCAAAGAAATGAGGTGGTATCACTTGATTAGCCAAATATAATGGTACTTAGGTATTTAACTTGGGTGAATTCTAGCCCTTAGATCAAGTTCTAAGAGGAAGGCTGGGATTTATGCTCCCTCTGACATGATTGGGCTCGGTTAGGTTTAGGGTTAGGATGACAAGTGATGTGAGGTAGATGGGAGAGAGTGATGATGATGAGAGGCGCATCACTAATTATAACATGTTAACCTCACTACATTCTAATTATTTGTGGGGGCCATTGATTGCTTGGAATGTGTCCACTGCTTTCGACATGACTGCAAATATATATTACTCATACATTATAAGCATATAGCAAAAAAGCAATGTTACGGTGGCATAAAATAATGCCTATGAATTCAAAATAAACATCTTGGTGGCTGACCTAAAATAAGTATAAATAGTGGCTGTAGACTTCGAAAGAAAAAAATAAGTATTTGAAGTTTTATGAATAACCCAATCAGTTACAACAGGCAATGTCATTTGCTGCACTGAACCTAAAATTAAAAATATAATGGCTGTAGACTTCGAAACAAAAACAGTTCTCTGTGCAACAGGAGACAAACAGTATAAATACTAAGAATTCTACCCAAAGTTAGACGGGTCTATATTTGGTGTAAATCTACGAGTTACTAGCCATTGTGTTTACCCTATTACGCTCAAACCATTGTGTCCATGTTATTTGCTGTTAGCCTGGAACACTTCATTGAATCAATGTTTACTTCTTGAATGAGAACTTGCATACCTCCCGGACATTCGATGAACCATCTGCAACTTCGGTAATCACGCAAGCCTCCATAACACCTGAACACAAATGGGCCAAATAATTAATACCTCTATATAAATATCACATAAACTGTAGCAGGACAGAAAAGTGGAAGAAACCAGTGTGCTCTATTCCTGCAGGCATTTATGCATAAATATATGTAAAATATGAATTTTAGATATAATACTTCTCTGTACATGAATATGCATGTATGAGTATTGGGTATCTGTATGTGTACCACGCATTCATGCACACAAAGAATAGAATGAATATATATTGCATCGATACGTTAATGTCAGATATACTAATATATGTTTTGCATGCACTGTACAATTGTAGATACAGATGGACGGGCACACACAGAGAATTGAAATTTTCACCTCCATTTGGTTGTATTTCCACTTTCATATTTATACTATATAATATGTTCTCTTTATTTGGAGGTAGGGGTACAATTAGGTCGGGTCGGGTTGGGCTTTTGCTGAAAAATGTATTGAAATCAACTCAGACCCGACCTGGTTTTATGGTAAAAGCTCAACCCGAATTCCCAAAAATCGACCTAAGTTGCACCCCTATTTGGAGGAATATAGTATAGTACAAGTGTTTGTGTATGTATTTCTTAGTCACATATAAAGATGCATGTGCATCAGAGTTATCAATGCATAGATGCTTTATGTGCATCTAACATTATGTATGCACTTATTATGTTTGCTTACATCCCATTGTTCAAAAACCCATACCCTTGTCTTCTCACCTAGAAGCCTGGGTGAGTCGACCTTGCCAAGGTTTTGAAGACTTTCACTGAGCGTATAAGTCATGGCAACAGCTTAAAAGACTGACAAAACTTGGACCCACCCTTTCACCGATGGACGGATCGATGAAAAGCTTGCCAAATATTCTTTGCTCAGAAAGGTTGATGATCATCAATCAATGAGATTTTGACAGCTCAGCATGTAGATACTTGTGGGTGATTCGTTTTGTACAGGACTTGCCAAGTTCGAAGCAGACTCGGTGAGATTCAAGCACTGGTGTGTGTAGTGTGTACAACATATGCATGCATGTAATGTGCACCCACATGTACCATGCATGCATTTCTATACTCATGTCGGATATACTTATGTATGGATGCAACGTAAACATGAGTATGCATACAAGATAGTGGAACACAACTCACCATCTTCTTCTACAACAGATTGGAACTGTCTCGTCCCGCCTCCTACTCCAAAATAATGTTTCTTTGCTGCCAAATAAACAACTCCATCGGGGTGGCGCAGGCACTGTAAATAAATTATATAGAGCTTTAAGACTCAAAACATCCATGAATTTGTAAAAAATGATAAAATCAAGCAACTGCTGACAAAAATAATGCTTTACCTTTTTTATTAACCCATACAGATTCTGAAGAGAAGAGGGTGAATAGACGGTTTCTGCCATTAAAATGACATCATAGCCATCGGAATGATCTTGCATTGAGCTAGAACCTGAAGGTTGTTGGTACACAGGAAAGATCATACGATGAATTTCACTCCAATCACCAGCAAAGAAGCGAACTTCTGCTGGCACACTCTTTTCTGTCTCATCTGAGCTTTTTGAGAGGTTTGCTTTTACATTTGGTATGGTAAGACATTTAAGGACTTCAGCATTGAAGTCCTGGAAATGAACCACAGCTGCACCCTGATTGAACAAATTATGGGAGATATCACAGTCAACAACGTAAAGAACTTTCATATTTAAATATTTGGCAGATGGAAAAGCCAACATGTATAAGATGTCTCACCTCTATGCAAGTAAAGATCCCAGGAAGACCATGACCACATCCAAGCTGCACGAAGTGAGAGAAAGTCAGTGGCAGACACATAAAAAAAGGCTAGCACGTGGCAAACATCTGCTTTGGTTTGATTTCACAGTATTGGAAAATTGAATTTAGAAACTACTGCCAGAAACCTCATAAAATAATTTTTTTATGACGAAAACATAAAGAAATTACTAGCATCATTCTCTCTCTCGAAAAAAGAAAAGAGGGCAGATATAAGCATCATTGATAAAATTTATGGAATCTCATCATAGAGCATCAGTTGCCAATTGGTTCTTCAAAAGGGTTTGGCCTAATTAACTGCATAACCTAGACATGGACAAGGATCTGACTGAATAGAAGCCTAAATACTAGAGGAATACCTTTGTATCATCACAAAAGTAGACAACATATCGAGTATCTTCTGTTCAGAAGCCACCATTCATGCAAGTCCACTTGCAAACTGCTTAACTGGAGGTCCCCAATGACTATAAAAAAATTACAGATGCCCCATAAGAAGAGCAAATATAAAATCCCGAACGATGTTTCCAACTATCCGAGAATGAAAGGGAATCAATTTGTATACCAAAGCACTAGGCCCATCCATGAATTTCTAGGGTGGGTAGTAGCCAGTAATATAGGCACATGCACCATAGAAGCGCAACTCTATAGCCAGAGACGGAGCCGGGGGATGGGGATTGCCCCCATCTGACTTTTTTAGGTAGGATTTTTGCTTACTATATGAAATTCCAAAAATGCCGATTGCCCCTCTTCAATTTTAATATTTATCTGGCAGAGGGGCAATGCATTTATCTCAAACCCTATGCCTTTTCAAAAAACCTTAATCCCTAGTTTTTAGCCCAGAATATTTTTTTAGTGAAAACCGCTCTGGGCCCTTGTTTCTCCCCGGTCTCCTCTATCCCATCGATTTCCCTTCCAGCTAGAGTTCTATGTATGTGCTGAAATGTGGGAAAATCACTCACTCTCTCTCTCTCTCTAAATCTGTATAAATCACTATCTTTCTCATCTCATTCTCTCTCTAACTCATACCAAAGATTTTATATGGTGGATGGCAAATAATTGTGGGTGATTTATTTGGAGGAACCCAATATCTCATTGATAATACAATCCTTCTGATAAGTGAACTTTTCCCATTAAAAAACTGCTTCTCATATTCTATTTTGGCCATCCAATTTCGGGTCACCAATCAAATGGCCAACATGATCCAGTCAGTGGGACATTAAGGATGTGACCAATTCATAGTGGGATTGGACAATTACGCCTTAAATTGATGTTTGCCTAATTGCAGACTCAGCTTGAACTTTGATAGCTCTTTAAATTGTAAATGATAAGATTATATAGTTTGTGAAATTATATAATAGTTCTTGAAAATGGCAACATTTCCACCCACTCTTATTTCCTTTTCATTGAAAATAAAGTTATTTTTAGGAAATGACAAACAAAGAGGGGTGGAAATAGCATTTCCCTTAATCATCAATTGATAGCAAATTTAAATTTGCAGAATCAACCCATTAAAAGCAATTTGAATGTAAGTAATTTTTTAATTAAAAACAATTTGAATTGAAATTTGTATCATTTTTTGAATTTTGGGCTTTGTAATAATTTATTGCTTACTATATCAACTATTCTCTGCCCCCCCCCCCCCCCCCCCCGAGGCCAATGCCTGGACGGAACTGGTTCCGTCCCTATTTGTACCAATCCCACTCAAGCATTTCACAACGGTATGATCGCATAAGAATATTATTTTATTTCATTACATTTATTTTGTTGAAACACTAGGTACGAAACTACTTATACTAAGAACACTAGGAAACTAGTACTACTGCAAAAAAAAAAAAACAGAGAAAGGAAAACAAATTTAGGTGTTGTTCGTCGTGAGGCCTTATTAGTTGGTTTTTCTTCAGTCCACCACTTCCCAGTAAGAGGACTGAGGCTCCCCATTTTCATCATGGCGCTGGCAAAATCCGAGAAGAAAGTCGAAGAGCAGGTATTGTAGCTGCTCACCTGAGAATCAGTAACACCTCTATTATAAAGATGTTGACCGGTATGCAGAAGCCCCTTATTACCGACCAAATTCTTATAGTAATTGTTGTCGAACACCGTTGACATCAAGGTATCAAGAGGAAAAAAGGTTGTCGCCCTCAGTGCTCAAGAGTTGGACTTCAACGAGGTAGCTAAAGACGAATCGATGTTGGCCTTATTGTAGATTTGAGCTCGGAATAATATGCATCCTACCTGGCCTATGGTATGTGTTAGAAATGAGGCGAGGGTTAGAGAGAGGAAGAAGAAGAGGAATGGAGATGATGGAGAGTCTCTCACTAAGGAGCTCCTCATGTAAATGACGTATATATAGGCCTCAAATAGGACATCCAATGAGGCAAAGGTTTCCCCATCACTGGTCGGCTCTTTTACAGGAGACTGTTTTATTTTTCCCCGTTGACCTCTATTTCCGGGCGATGCTTTCCCCATTGTTGGTCGGCTCTTTTACAGGCGACAATTTCATTTTTTCTGTCAACCTCTCTTTCTGGGCGATGGTTTCCCCAACATTAGTCGGCTCTTTTACCGGTGGCGGTTTCCCCGTCGACCTTCTTTCCGGGCGATGGTTTCCCCATCGTTGGTCGGCTCTATTACAGGCGACGATTTTCCCGTTGACCTCTCTTTCTGAGCGATGGTATCCCCATCGTTGGTTAGCTCTCTTCAGGCGACGATGTTCATGTTGTCGACCTTGTCTTCTCCCTACTTTTCTTCCTATCTTTTGGCGACGATGTTCATTCCGTCGACCTTGTCACCAAACGATGGTTTCCCTATCGGGTGTTAGTTATCTTCTCATTTTCTTATCTCCAGGCGATGGTTTCCCTATTGACCTTGTCTCCAAGGGTTTCTCCTTCGATTGCTATTCTTCTATTAGCGTGGTGCTGTTTAGCAGGTGTTTCCGCTTGTGGTGCTTCGTCGTTGCTCATGTGCGCACCTTTGGTGTGTCCCTCTTTGCTCGATGGATCGTTGCTATTTCTCTACCGAGGTGCCTTCGTTCGATCCTTCGTGGTTTACAGACTTATTTGTTGGGCTCTCATTCAGGGGAGGCCTGTTTTGATCGCTCTCACCTAGTGCTCCTTCCAGGGGAGCTATTCCTTTTTTGGTGGCCGCTAATCTCGATGAGTGTACTCTCATGATGGCCGTTATCTTTTACTATGCTTTCATTATGTAGTCACCACACCAGCTTGAGGAGGAGTGTTATATCAAGCTAGATGTGTGTATGGGATTATGTACTTTTTGTTATTTGTAGTTGTTGTAATTTTCTTTGTACTAAGCTGGAGTTCCATAGCATATACGCTCCAGCTTGAGGGGGAGTGTTAAATAACGTGTATTTAGGGTAGTTTAGTCATTGCTTGTAGATTAGGGGTATTGCAGTCATTATACATTGGATGCCCTATTTGGGGCCTATATATACATCATTTACATGAGGAGCTCCCTAGTGGAGACTCCATCCTCTCCATTCCTCTTCTTCTTCTTCCTCTCTCTAACCATAATCTCATTTCTAACACATACCATAGGCCAAGCAAGATACACATTATTCCAAGCTCAAATCTACAATAAGACTAACATCGATCCGTCTTTCGCTACCTCGTTGAAGTCCAACTGTCCGAGCACGGGCGGCGACAACAATCTTTCTCCTCTTGATACCTTGACATCAATGGTGTTCGACAACAATTACTATAAGAATTTGGTCGGTAATAAGAGGCTTCTGCATTCAGATCAACAACTTTACAACGGAGGTTCTACTGATTCTCAGATGAGCAGCTACAGCACAAGCTCTTCGACTTTCTTCTTAGATTTTGCCACCCTCGTGGTGAAGATGGAGAGCATCAGTCTTCTTACTGGAAGTAGTGGAGAGATAAGGACCAACGGCAGGAAAACCAACTCATTAGGCCTCACGACAGGCAACACCTAAACGTGTTTTCCTTTCTCTATTTTTTTTGCAGGGGTAGTAGTTTCCTAGTGTTTGTTGTATAAGCAGTTTCCTACCTAGTGTTTCAACAAAATAAATATAAAGAAATAAAGTAATATTCTTGTGCGATCATACTGCTGTGAAATGCTTGAATGAGAGTGGTACAAACAGGGACGGAGCCAAGAATTGGGTCCAAGAGGATAGAGAATAATTGATATAATGAGCAATAAATTATTATACTCAACTCAATTCAACTAAGCCTTTGTCCCAAAGTAGTTGGGGTCGGCTAATGAATCCTTTAGAAAATTTTCATGAAAGGATCATTTTCTTCAATTCTATAATATCCAAGGTCATGTTCTCTGTTATGTTCCGAGCCCTCAAGTCTTTCCTCACTGTTTCGACCCAAGTTGTTTTCGGTCTACCCCTACCTCTTTTTACTCCATCAACTTGGCACGAGTCACTTCTTCTCACTAGAGCATCCAAAGGCCTACATTGTATATGCCCAAACCATCTTAAGTGGTGCTTTCTCATCTTCTCCTCAATTGGTGCCACCCCACCTTTTTACGGATGTCTTCATTTTTTAATTCGATCTAACCTTGTGTGGCCGCACATCCATCAAAGCATTCGCAACTACGCTACACTCATCTTATGCACATGCTGCTTCTTGGTGGCCCAACATTCAGAGCCGTACAGCATGGCTGGCCTAACAGTTGTCTTATAAAACTTTCCCTTCAACTTGGTAGGTATTTTACGGTCGCACAGAACTCTTGAATCATGCTTCCATTATGTCGTTAACATCCTCTTCAATCTCTCCTTCCTTATGTAGGATTGAACCAAGCTAGCAAAAGATATCCCTCTTAGGTACCTCTTGTCCAGTCATATTTACTACATCCTCACCCCGCCTCCTTACATTACTAAAGTTGCACTCCATATACTCTGTCTTAGTCCTACTCAGTCTAAAACCTTTGGATTCCAAAATAGTTCTCCATAACTCTAACTTAGCATTAACTTCTGCATTGGTTTCATCAATTAATACTATGTCATCTGTAAATAACATACACCACGGCACCTCGTCCTGGATACCCTCCGTAAGTTCATCCATAACTAGTGCAAAATGATAAGGGCTTATAACCGATCCTTGGTGCAGTCCTATTGCAATTGGAAACTCACTAGACGTGCCATCCGTAGTTATGACACTAGTTACTGCTCCATCGTACATATCCTTAATCATATCAACATATTTAGTAGGCACTTTTTTCCTTTCATGGACCCACCACATAACACTCCTGGGAACCCTATCATACACTTTCTCCAAATCAATGAAAACCATATGAAGTTCCTTTTTATTTTCTCTAAATCTCTCCATTAACCTCCTAATCAAGAAGGTAACTTCCATAGTCGATAGTCCGGTCATGAAGCCAAACTGATTCTCTGAGACCTTAGTCTCTTTTCTTAGTATATGCTCAAGCAATAAATTATTATAAAGTCCAAAAATTCAAATAATGATACAAATTTCAATTCAAATTGTTTTTAATTAATAAATCACTTACATTCAAATTGCTTTCTATGGGTTGATTCTGCAATTTAAATTGGCTATCAATCCGTGATTAAGAGAAATGTTATTTCCACCCCTTTTTGTTTGTCATTTCCTAAAAATAACTTTATTTTCAATAAAAATGAAATAAGAGGGTGGAATGTTGTCATTGTCAAAAAGGTTACTGATGATAATTTCACAAACTATATAATCTTATCTTTTACAATTTAAAGAGTTGTCACAGTTCAAGCTGAGTCTGAGTCTATGCAATTAGGCAAACATCAATTTAACCTCCAAATCAATGAAAACCATATGAAGTTCCTTTTTATTTTCTCTAAATCTCTCCATTAACCTCTTAATCAAGAAGATAACTTCCATAGTCGATAGTCCGATCATGAAGCCAAACTGATTCTCTGAGACCTTAGTCTCTTTTCTTAGTATATGCTCAAGCAATAAATTATTATAAAGTCCAAAAATTCAAATAATGATACAAATTTCAATTCAAATTGTTTTTAATTAATAAATCACTTACATTCAAATTGCTTTCTATGGGTTGATTCTGCAAATTTAAATTGGCTATCAATCCGTGATTAAGAGAAATGTTATTTCCACCCCTCTTTGTTTGTCATTTCCTAAAAATAACTTTATTTTCAATAAAAAGGAAATAAGAGGGTGGAAATGTTGTCATTTTCAAGAAGGTTACTGATGATAATTTCACAAACTATATAATTTTATCTTTTACAATTTAAAGAGTTGTCACAGTTCAAGCTGAGTCTGAGTCTATGCAATTAGGCAAACATCAATTTAAGGCGTAATTGTCCAGTCCCACTATGAATTGGTCACATCCTTAATGTCCCACTAATTGGATCAGTCTGGCCATTTGATTGGTGACCTGAAATTGGATGGCCAAAATAGAATATGAGAAGTAGTTTTTGAATAGGAAAAGTTCACTTATCAAAAGGCTAGGATTGTATGATCAATGGGATATTGGGTTCCTCCAAATAAATCAACCATAACTATTTGTCGTCCACCATATAAAATATCTGATATGAGGTACTAAAAGAATGAGATGAGAAAGATTAGTGATTTATAAAAAAATTTAGAGAGATAGTGATTTTAGCACATTTTCCCATATTTTAGCACATACATAGAACTCTAGCTAGAAGGGAAATTGATGGGATACAGGACAGAGCCAGGAATTGGCTCCAAGGGGGTAGAGAATAACTGATATATAGTAAGCAATAAATTATTATAAAGTCAGAAAATTCAAAAAATGATACAAATTTCAATTTAAATTGCTTTTTAATTAAAAAAACACTTACATTCAAATTGCTTTCTATGGGTTGATTATGCAAATTTAAATTGGTTCTCAATTGATGATTAAGGGCAATGCTATTTCCAGCCCTCTTTGTTTGTCATTTCCTAAAAATAACTTTATTTTCAATAAAAGTAAAACAAGAGAGGGTGGAAATGTTGCCATTTTTAGGAAGGCTACTGATAATAATTTCACAAACTATATGATCTTATCTTTTACAATTTAAACATCTGTCAAAGTTCAAGCTAAGTTTGTGCAATTATGCAAACATCAGTAGCCTTTCGGGAATTTAAGCGTAATTGTCCGGTCCCGCTATGAATTGGTCACATCCTTAATGTCCCTCTGATCGGATCATGCTGGCCATTTGATTGGTGACCCGAAATTGGAAGGCCAAAATAGAATATGAGAAGCAGTTTTTGAATAGGAAACATTCATTGATAAGAAGGCTAGGATTGTATGATCAATGGGATATTGGGATCCTCCAAATAAATCATCCAAAACTATATTCCGTCCACGATATAAAATCTCTTATATGAGATAGTGAGAGAATAAGATGAGAAAAGTTATATATATATATATATATATATATATATATATATATATATATATAGAGAGAGAGAGAGAGAGAGAGAGATTTTAACATATTTTTCTAGATTTTAGCATATACATGGAACTCTAGCTGGAAGGGAAATCGATGAGATAGAGGAGACCGGAGAGAAACAAGGGCCAAGAGCGGTTTTCACGAAAAAAATATTCTAGGCTGAAAACTAGGGATTAAGGTTTTTTTGAAATGGCATAGGGTTTGAGATAAAGGCATAGCCCCTCTACAAGATAAATAGTAAAATTGAAGAGGGGCAAAGGGCATTTTTTGAATTTAATATAGTAAGGAAAAATCCTACCTAAAAAAATCAGAGGGGGCAATTGCCCCTCCCCCACCCCGGGGGGGGGGGGGGGGGGGGGGGGGGGGGGCTGCTCTTTCTCTGTCATAACAATCCACAACAACCATACATAACAAATAATGCATGTTACCTATGCATATTTAGGAACTGTTCGTTTAAGATTACGCCAACCGATTGTGAGTTCAAAACAAATTATTGGACTCAAATTACGTTTAATTTTGAGTCCAATAATTGGTTTTGAACTCAAAAATCGGTTGGCGTAATCTTAAACGAACAAGGCCTTATTTGTGAATGTGCACTTCTCAATGTAACTTGAACATGTAGGGTATGCTAGATGGTTCCTGCTGACCCATGATAATGCAGAACCCACTGTCAAACCCTCTAGAGGTTATCCAAAGCACCAAAGGAGGACTTGTCAAGTCGCCGAAGGCGGTTCTGGTGTGCAAAGGTCAGATCTATTACTTTGGAGGGAGAGCACTTACTATGTTCAAAGGAGTGTAGGTAGATCCTCATCCGCCATGGCAGCTTATTGGACAAACAGAATGGATAAAATACTGACTCAAATCACTTACATGGGAAGCAGAGGTTCCCATCTACGTGTATCATGTGGAATCAGTGCATAAGATTTTCATACACTCAACAGCGGCAAGGAGATGGGGAACAATTTCTCAAATCCCTGTTCACACCAAGGAGGTTGAAGTACTTCAGGATGGCGCATCAGATGGGCATTATGTAGAGCATTTGAAAAAAAAAATCAATGGAATCTTAGGAGATGTTTGGAGATCTGGCTACGAAAGAAGAAAGATCAAGGATTTCATTGACCAATGGGGCTTAGTGAGAGGAGTTCTGAAGAATCAGAACAAAAGATTTTTTAAGAGATTAGATGGTGGTGGCAAGTAATGAAGAGACTCAGAAAAAACGATAAATGAGCTATTTTGAGAATTGCGAAAAGCATTTTCCCATCCTTGTTGGACAACCTTATTGCATCGGGCGAGACTCTCTCATGGACATGAGACTTGGAGAATATCCTTAATAATTGACAAGATTCAATATACGGCCGCAACTCAAGATGCTTTTTTCCGTGTGCTTAGAAGGCAAAAATATTGATAATGCCCTAGCCACAGATGGGATTTTGAAAATACTGACTTGTATGTGGATCACTACCTCTTACTTGATGTGAATCCATTCATACGTCTCTTTTCCTTTGTTAATAAAGTTTGTGGAAAAGAAAAGAAAGAGATCCATTAGGTTGTCCGTTTAATGCATATTTAATGTTATTTTCATGAGCTCATTGATGCCTAGATTTATTTCCTCACAACATTTATTGGAAACCTTAGATATATGAATGTTGGGATATATGAATGTTGGGCAGAATCAAATTATTATAATCCAAGAAAGTATTCGTGTAAATACATGGAATAGTCAATGTTGGAGCAGCAATAGTGTGCTGGCATGCCAAGTTGGCATATCAGTGATCTTGGCCAATGAATCAAGGTTATAGAGTATCCTAACCAATGGAGTTTCGAAATAACCAACCCAAAACATAAACGGACCTTATGACCTCAAAAATAAGGAGCAAATCATAAACAAGCCACCACAACATGCTAAAATGCTACTGCGCAATCGGGTAACCAGATCTTCCTACGTTAAAGGGAAATAGTTACTTGTAGATTGCTGGTGAGTGTTCAAAACAGGGAAGATATTTTGCATTGAATCAATGGATAAAGATTGCCATTGGCCGTAGCATTTAATGTACGTAAAATTTATGGGAAGTGCCTAATTTGTTGAATAATTCCTAGAGTTTCAGATATAAGTTCACAGATTTTCCAGGTTTAGGAACCAATAAACCAAATGTATCCACGTAAATAAAATGGAATACAGTACACATAGAAGCACAACAAAAATAAGATGATGTCAATAAATAGTATGAAAGAACGTGATATAGAACCGGGAAGAGAAATAGAAGAAAGGGGATGAAGAGTAGAAGAAGAGAAGAAGAAGAATAGGAGAAGAAGTGAAGAATTAGAAGTAGAAGAGAAGAGATAGGGGAGAAGTAGAAGAGGAAGAATCGAGGAGAAAGAGGAAGAAGAAGAAAACCTATAGAGGGGAGAAGCCAATCAATTTTTATTAATCATCCAAAACTTGAAATCTCTAATACATGAGGCCTATTTATAGGCAATTGAAATAAAATTCCATGGAAAATAAAAGTCCTAAACTAGAAACATGGAAATAAAATCCTAGAAACTAAAAACATGGAAATAAATCCTAATGGGAAAATATGCCACTTATTTGGCCTACTATCTGCATCAGAACGGTAACAAAAATATTTGAATGGATGATTCTCCACGAACCACAATGGCTCTTATTGGAACAGGTGCAAGAGAAGTAGCCTCAATTGTAAAAAGCATGTTTCGAAAAACCAAAGCCTCCATGTGCATGGAAAGGGAAACTATGATTACAAAGTACTCAAGTCTCTTGAACTACAAAACAGTCTAGCTGGGTTTCTGGAGATGTAAAATTTAAAAGGATGAATAGCAATAAGAAATAGAGAAACAACAAAACAAAAATTGAGAAGGACGGGCGAGTTGGAAAAGGGAGAACAAGAAGTCTACAAGAGTCTCCTACCCAATTTGGAAGATCTGATTCTATGGTTGATTGAGAAATTTTCCAGCAACACACACACACACACACACACACACACACACACACACACACACACACACACACACACACACACACACACACACACACTCCCCTCGATCCCAAAGAGAAGGAAGAGATCTTCGTAAAGGGGGTTCTTACGATCTGATAAAGAAACAAACTTATTCAAACGTTCTTACTATTCTATATCCCGGGGGCTTGTTTAAGAATAAGCAAGAGGAATCTCATGGAAATACCATGGAATAAGGTTTGATCCAATTCAATATTCATGGGGATTTCGTAAATATCCCATTCCAAAAATCAAAAGTTCTTTGAACCGTGAACTGCTAAGTACATTTATTCTTCCAAGAAAACCCGAAAACCTTCACTTAGAACCCAACTAACAAGTCAACATACTTGCTTATTTTATAACATTCAAAATAGAAATAAAAAATACACTCACCTCACTTATTTTGTGCTGCTAAACATAAAGACAACCTCAAAAACAAGGGGTCACAGAAGTATCTGTCATGACTAAATGACAGCACAAGACGAAGAGGGTGTGAACATTAGATATTAAAGGGAATCATATGCAATTAAGGAGTTGGCATATTAGAAGGTCACAGATCATGAGAAAGTAAACTATCACCTGAGTACAAGCAGCGCACCTCTAATACTCGCTTTCCTTCAAGAGATAATTTTCCATCTTGAATTTCAGAATAAAGTGTCTTAACCAGATCAAGTGAACCTTCCCATAGCTTCAGCCCCCCTAATTCCACAAACAACAATTTTCTTTTCAGAAGTGCTCATGTTCATACTGTCGAGTTCCTTGAAAATAAAAGAGTTTCAGCAATATCTATCGAAAAATAGATAGAATATGCACCTTCATATTTCCCAGGGACCAAATCTGAGTTGGATACACCAAAAACATCGTAAGTACTCACACGGCCCTAAAAGAAATTTAGTATTGCATTCTTTCATCATTATCTAACTCAATCATTTCATCAAGTAAATAGCTTACCTTAAGCAAAGTAAGCTTTCAATTCAAATTAACACGGTGTAGTATTGGATCCATTCATAATTATCTAACTCAGTCTCAGGCATCACTTCCATTTCGTCAAGTAAATACCTTACCTTAAGCAAAGTAAGCTTTCCATTCAAATTAACACAATCCATAGTAGACTTCACAGAAGAAACCTGTTCCTCAGACACATAAAAAAAATATTATTTCACAAGTTGCAGGGAAACTTGGTAAGGTATAAATGATTAAATAACACCAACTCTAACAGCTTAAGCTTTTGGAGCAATTGGTTCTTTCACATGGTATGAGAGCTATTGTCTCACAGCAGGTCTTGGGTTCAAAACCCAACAACCTCTTGATAAATATCCATGCGTACGGCCAACCCAGAAAAAGAGGGGCCAAACGTGAGGGGAAGTGTTGAATTATAAATGATTAAATAAAACCAACTCTAACAGCTTAAGCTTTTGCAGTAATTAGTTGTTTCACAACAATAGTTATGCATTAACATTACCAAAACCTATGCTACATGGATTCTTATGAATGGGCGAAGAATCTGTGTGGGACACGTCTCGGATTCCAATACTTTAAGATTCACAGAGACACTTCTAGGTCTCTTTTAATTGTTCTTTTTTTTTGGTTTGAATAAAGCTACCACAACATTACAATTACTGCATGTTTTAAGTTTTATCCATCCTAATAGTAAGTTTTTATACTTTTATATGAAAATAAAACATTATACACTCAACCTACTAATATTTAGTACAATTACTCAACTCAACTCAACTAAGCCTTTGTCCCAAACTAGTTGGGGTCGGCTAATGAATCCTTTAGAAAATTTTCACGAAGAAGTAATATTTGGTATAATTAAAATTACATAATTAATTTTTAAAAAATGGCGAAATCCACAAATCTTACACTCGTACCCCACTGATGCAACATAGACTAAAACAGAAAACAGATGAAATGGTATTAGCAATGATACATTGCCTCAAACATGAGGTGATTAAAGCACAATCACACTACGTTTCAATGTTGAGTAGAATCTAAAATTCAATTCCTTTTCTTTTGGTAATGTATGTTAATGGTCGGAATCGTTCCCGATCCAAACCCTAACAGACGATTTGAATACAAGGGAATTATAATCGAGGATTGTAGAGTAAAATCCTGGATTTTACAAACTAAAACCTGGATTTTACAAGCTAAATCCTGAATTTTATAAACTAAAACCTTGATTGTACATTTTCAGGATTGTAAAATCTTGGTTTTAGCTTATCAAATCCAGGATTTAGCTTGTAAAATCCTGGAAATGAGAATTACCTCTGAGAAAGGGATCTCAATGCAAGGAGGAGGAGGTGGTGGAGTAGAATTCTTCGAAGAACCGAAAAACCCTAAATCCATCTGGTTTTGATTTGAGAGAGAGAAGAAAGGGAACATTTGCTGATCTGATTTCTACAGATTTTTTTTTTTTCCAAAGATATTAGAAAGGAGTAATCTTTCAGTATAAGAACAAGAAGATCAAAAGATTTCAAGAGAAGAAAAAGGAAAATGATTTGCGATTACCTTGTTAGGGTTTTCTGCCATTGCTGCTGCTTCTTTTTTTCTTCCGTTGCTTAGCCTGAGCAGACTCTGCTATTTTAAGTTTTAAGTTTTTAACCCAAGTAATCTTTCAAGAAACAAACATTTGATTTACCTAGAATTTTGGGCGATGATAAATTCGCACCTCCTTTAGGATAATTCGCTCTGCTCTAACGTGAATTGACGTCAAAAAAGCTGCCACATAACCTCTTTTAATGGGGTGCGAATTTATCATAGAATAGTGATAAGTACTAGTAGTGTCTGGTAGTCTTCAAGGATTTGGATGCTATATTGGCAACCAAACAAGAGATTTTGCTGACATGGCACCCAAATACAAAGCAAAACCCCTAAACTATCTTAGCTTTAGTGCAACCAAGGACAAAAAACATACGAGCTTCCAAAAGCTAAATCTAATGTGTTGTCTACGTACTCAAACTCTTCTAAGTAGTCAAGAGGGAGTTGACAAGCCAAGTAGTCTCCTCGTACTAACCTCGTTGAGTAGTGGCAAGTAGTGTTTGGTTATCAACCTGGTAAAGTAGTGGTAAGTAGTAGTGTTTGGTTTTCAACCTCGTAGCGTAAGGATAGGGGCGTCATTACTAATGTATCGAGAGAAGCGAGAAAGAGAATGCATGGATCCCAAGATTGGACTAGCAAAAAAAAAAAATTACCTCTTAAGTGGGTTTTTACTTGGATATTGCTAGTATTTTGTTGGTATGCCAAGTTGGCATACCAACATATGGAGGAGACAAGGAGATAAACTAAGTAGTCTTCTGGTAGACTACCATTTAATTCATTTCACACAATTACATCATTATTTTCTCACCCTCCATAGTGGCCACAAATTGTTGGGTTAGAATCGTCCAATGGTACTGAATTTTTCTCCATGCACCATCTATAGCAAGACCAAGTAAGGGTGTCAATTTTGGCTCGGGCTCGGAAGCTTGCTCGAGCTCGGCTCGAATCCTTAACGAGCCGACGAGCCGAGCCCAAGATAGGCCAGGCTCGGCTCGGCTCGTTAAGCATTTAATATATTTAAATATATATGTTATATATTAATATATACACTAAAAGAGTTGTCCAGAGAGTGAAAGGGAAAGGCAAAATATGTCACTTCTTTTTTGGAATCCCATTTGTTACTTGGACCACCCCCCGTAGTGTAAAGAGAGTAGTCGGATTACACTAGATAGGGCTGTCCAGGGAAGATGAGGGGTGTGAACTTAATATAACAAAAGCTCGTTAAGGCTCGCGAACCTGGCCGAGCCGAGCCGAGCTTGGCTAGGCTCGCTCGTTTACACCCTAAGACCAAGGACATATAGGAGCTGTTTGGATATAGGGACAGTTTTTAATAGAAAATTTTTCAGGAAAAATGAATTTTCCAACAATTGGGTAAAGTCATTTTTCGTAGAATTTTTTTTTTCCGAAAAATTCCCCCCCCGGCCGTGGAATTTCATTTTATTGTGAATATTTATTTTCAATGAAAAGTTTTATTTTTTCTGTGAATCCATGATATAAGAGTCACCCGAATATATTCCAAATGAACCGTTAATGAAGAAACATAGATAAAAGAAGAAAAGTCAAAATCTAGATTAAATTTGGGAACCTTTTGTTGTCGTGTGTGTGTGTGTGTGTGTGTGAGAGAGAGAGAGAGAGAGAGAGAGAGAGGAAAACATTTTCCAGGAAGTGATTTTTCAAGAGCTTGGCTAACTTGTTTTCCACCAAAATCTGTTTTCCAGAATCCAAAAATTTCCTTGCTTTCTGGGAAAATTTCATTCTAGATGAACCCAGAAATTTGTATTTCCATGGAATATTTATTTTTAATGGAAAGAAAATTTTCAAAAATAAAAATAAAATTAAAAAAAAATTCAATCTGCCCATTAACTTCTTTGCACTATCCCATGGCCCCTTGATTTTTTTTCATACATCAAACCATTATCTTCTGGTCGTTCGTCATTATATATTAAAAGATGGGCTGCGTTATTGCCTCAATGGAGTCGGTAACAAAGGTGGCAATGAAGGATTAGTAAGGGGTTTGGTTACTTGCCCAAAATTCAAATTTTCAGGCCTCTGCGTCGGAGCCTGTTGTTGTGACAGAGAGCTGTTGATTGTAACGTTTAGAAAGGAGGGCTAGTTACTGAAAAATGCTTCACTTGATGGTTCTGCTCTTGACCGTAATGCTATGTAAATGCAAGTTGGGACCCCTGGTCCCAATGTAATTTTCATAGTATAAATATACTTAGTCAACTTTAGAAGAAAAAAAAAAAGTTACTGAAAAATGCTTTGTGGGGAAGTTGGGTTCTGTAACTGAAATTGGTTTTGATGACGAGAAAGAGGCCGGAAGTTGATGGGGAGGTGGATAATTGGGTTGGATTTGAATATGGGGAGTTACCATTTTTTGAGCAATATTTTCTTAACTGTGTTAAGAAAATACAACATCTTATACAACATCTTAAACCTGTGTTAACTTACCAACTTCTCCAATAGCTTAAGCTGTTGGAGAAAGGCATAATTTATCTTTTATACTTTAACACCTCCCCCGCACGTGTGGCCCACTTGGCAAACACGTGGCACATGTGGTCCCACTTTGGGCCGACCATTGCATGTGGGTTTTTGCTATCGGGAGGTTTGAACTCGAGACCTTTGGCTCTGATACCATGTTAACTTACCAACTTCTCCAATAGCTTAAGCTGTTGGAGAAAGGCGTTATTTATCTTTTATACTTTAACAACCTGCACTGATTAATCAAACCAAAGTGGCGACACAAAGCCAAAAAAAAATAAAAATTGAATAAATTTCCATGCACAATTGAACTCCATGCCCAGCATAACTAAAAGAGAATTTGAAGAACAAGATGGGATGCCAATCTTAATCTGGGAACACAAAAAGAATCAAGAAAAGAAATCCCCGCAGAGTCCATACAACAACAAAATATGGAAGCACGAAGAAGGGGCATTGCATGATACCTGAAAATCAGCCTCTCATCTATTTCTCTACTTGTATTCTCTTATCCCTTTTAGGCAGGTCAATGGGCTGTTGGGCCTCGTGTGGGTGGTTTGGCCCTCTGTATACCTTGAGGTGTGTGAAAAGCGCCCTACCCAGCTGCACAATGCAATACAAATGTAAAACTTCTTTGGTAGGGAAGCACATCATTTTTCTTTGTTGCTCAATACTAATCATAAAAAAGCAATAACATATGCAGAGACCCTCAAACTTTGGATACATCAGAGGTTTCAATGCTCCCATATATAAATTCGTTAACACACACACGCGCTCACATCAATTACAATCTTGCCAATTCAATCATTGACTCGCCTGAGTCAACCCGATTTTGGCGGTAATGAGGCCATCAAAACTCATTTGACTCGCCAAGTCATTTTCCTATTTTTCCTTGGGCGAATTCGTAACTGATTGCATGTTTGACATATGATAGATAATATTAATAACATGTGATACAGAAAATTGTATCAGATAATACACAATGTTCTATGTAATCAAATGCTACTACTACTAGCCCCTATGAAAGTATGAAACTTGAATCCTTCAAAATGGGTAGAGTACTCGACTAAAGGAGATATAGTAAGGATATGGGTGTGCGATACGTGACAGATATAAATGATCCATATCCTCATTTTTGGATTTTCTTCAGTGTTGCCTCAATTGGTAGGTGACTAGTCTTTCATATGACCTTTTAAGCACAATTCTTCTTGGTCCTGTTTACATTTGTCAATCATAAAAAAACAAGAATCCTACAAATCTTGTTGTAAATTTATCTTTATTTTTTATGTTAAAGTATAAAAGATAAATAACGCCTTTCTCCAACAGCTAAAGCTTTTGGAGAAGTTGGTAAGTTAACATGGTATCAGAGCCAAAGGTCTCGAGTTCAAATCTCCCGGATAGCAAAGATCCACATGCGATGGTCGGCCCAAAGTGGGACCACATGTGCCACGTGCTTGCCAAGTGGGCCACACATGTGGAGGAGTGTTAAAGTATAAAAGATAAATAACGCCTTTCTCCAACAGCTTAAGCTTTTGGAGAAGTTGGTAAGTTAACATTTTATATTTCTCATCATAAAGCAAATGAGAATCCTATGCTAAAGAGGTTGGTCTCTGAGAAAGAATGTGTTGATATGTACTGTTGTACAAGAGAGATGTGTACTTTTCAAAATTTAAACCATGTCTGGTTTAAACTATTTAAACACTTTCTTAAAGGATCCTTACCCATATTCGACACTCACATAACAAATCAAGGGTTTTAAATTTTGGTTTCGGTTTCGGTTTCGATCATCAGCGAAACATAAACATTTAGGTTTGGGTATGAAATTTCGGCCGAGATCTTGTAAAATCACAGAAAATTTTCGGTAAAAAATCACGGCTGAAATTCAGGTAAGATTCTCCACAACTAGTGTCAGGGTTAGACTTAGTCAATTTGAGCCGGGTAAATTCTTTCACCAAAGGATTCATTAGCCGACCCCAACTAGTTTGGGACAAAGGCTTAGTTGAGTTGAGTTGAGTATTCTCCACAACTGGTTTTTCTTTTTATTTTTTGTCGTTTCTTAGAAATAACTTAAAGGAATCTCGTTGTTCTTCTCTTTTCTGTGGGTGGAGTTGATTTTTGTTAGGGTTTCTATTGAAATGTTGACTTTTTAACAGAAATCTTGCTTTTTTATCTGAAACAATTACATGTTTCGGACAAAATTTCAGACGAAATCTTTTATTTTTCCAAAACGAAGTGGATTTCGTTTCGGTAGCAACCGGAATCGAAATATTTCGGCCGAAACGCCAAAACTTAAAACCATGAACAGATCCTTGTGGTATTTGTATCTAAAGATTTTGGAATTTGGAGGATCCTTGTCCCATATCCTCACATTATCAAGCACTTGCCACAATATCCAGATAATATAGACTAGCGCAAACAATAGGAAAAACACTAGCATGGAAATTGGTCCGTGACTCCATGCATTCCTCACCAACCCAGGTAAGATATTAAACCTTGTCACATCACTGATTACATTACCATTTGTTTCAGATGAAGGTCACCTCATCATTGATTACCCTAGAAGTGAATGTGCATGGAAAGGGAAATGCATCCCCACCCAGACCCTTCTACAAGCATGTTGCCTTGACTCTTGTCATTGTTCATCATGAACCCAAGTATAGATCATTTTTTCGTTCAAACCAATCGATCATCGAAATCCTCCTAGGAAAGAGGACCACAATAGAGCGAAACTCAAAACGTAACTACACAAAGCAAGAGCAAAAGCACAAAGGACTCCAGTCCAAAAAAGTTCCTCATGGGCAGGCATAAGAAAGAAGGATCTAATCTATTATGATTTATGACCTTTTAGAGGGAGCTTATCTTGATTCAAAAAAAGTATCCAGAATGCTAAGAGTAGGATCCCACTAGCTGTTTGACCGTCTCAACCAGAAGTCAGAAGTGCCTGAACCTGAATTTGATTGGATTTCGGCTGCAATCAGTTAGTTTACTTATCTTGACCCTTGGGTCTGTTTGGTTGCCACATGACTGGCATCCTCAAGGATGTCCCAAGTAGAAAAATGCTGTTTTGGTAACTTTTATGGTGTTTGGTAGCCAATTTAGCACCATAATCCCTAGAGACTACTAGACAAGATTCAAAGCTAATTATTGCTTGTCTGGTGACGTGGCACACATGTTCCCTACTTATACTTTGCATGTTATCCTCCTCAAAAAAGGAAGAATTTGTCTGAGTAGAATTTTGCTTTTTCTCTTTTTCTCTCCTCTGTCTATATATTGGTAATGACACCCCTCCCATTACTGTTACAAGATTAACAACCAAACACTACTTATCACTATTCTACCAGGAAAATCCTACGTAGATCAAACATTAGAAATGTTTGTCTCCTCCCTATTGACTACTTACACCAATAATCTAAAAGGTAACTATTTGCATCCAAACTGGCCCTCAAGGTAACAAATCTTTTTTTTCTACCAGATTAATCACCTATGACATGGCAGATAGCATGTCAACATTTTATATAAAATATCCAGGAAGTATTGATACTTATATTTTGTAAAATTAAGGATTTACTCGGCCAACAGCCCTATTTTCCATTCATTACTTTGTCAAAAGTAGTAGGAGTATAATGGTGTTATATAAACATGTATATCTCCTAGCTTATGAGATTTTTCCAGTTAAATAGAAATTGTAATTCAACATCATAGTTTGGTAGCAATGCCGCAGCTTCATCTTCATGCCATTTTAATGAATTTATCAACATATAAAAGAAAATAAATGAACAATAAAAAATGATAAGAGCTTTGGCCTTACCCTTCCTTTACAAAGCATGCCACGAACAGCATGTTCAATTATTTGCTCTGGAATTCTCTGCTGTAACTGATCAAATGTTTCGACCTTCATGTCACCAGGTCTTCCTGAATGCCTCCTATAGAGCTTTTGGGTCCTCTTTTTACCTGATACTACAACTTTTTTCTGCATTCACCTTTTTTTTAGGAATGCACACCAAGGACATGGTAAAAAGGAGTCAACTTGGACGGTTCAATGACTGACAGGTTCAATTGTTCATTAAATCAGGAGAGCCAATGGAGTTTTTGATTGATTTGATAGTGAAAAACTAGGAATCGGAAAGGAACTCAGCCAAGGCAAGTAGGAGGGTGAGTTGCTGATTGATATGGATTTTTTTTTAAAAGTAGTCCTACCACCTTGATATGTAGAGATTCCTAATGTAGCAGATCCCATGAAGTTATATACAACTTGATTGTTTCCTTCACTCCAGTTGCAAATGAAATTCATTTCTAAGGATCCCATGGTTTATAAACCACATTCGAACCATAGACCCTAAAAGGATAGTCGCATGTGTCCCTGCATGTGCCTCCTCTATTTTATCTTTTAATGAGACCCTTAATCGGGCAGTAAGCCTATAAAATAAACTGATCATTTTTTTTGGAAAGGTATAAAATAAGCTGATCATGACATTACAAACCGAGAGTGTGTACTGACCACCTTCAAGGAAAAGGTGACACAAAGAGGAGGATCTTTCTTTATTCTCACGACGTAAATAGGGGTCTGACATCCACATTAACATGTTTTGATAATGGGGCAAACTCAACTTGTTTTACATTCTTTAACCAGCAGTCAAAGGCTATTACAATTCCCCAAAAGCTCTAAGCATCCAATCATAGAGGTGTAAAATAAACTGACTCATCCCATTATAAAACATAGGTGTGCGGATATCAGTCGCCTCTAAAAATTGCCTTGTTTATTCGATGAAAAAAAAAATGTGCCTCTTCCATTTCTAAATATGAAAATACTACTCTACCAATTTATCTTTAAGCAAGGCAAAGTAAGAAAGTCCCTTGTGATTCTTCAAGTGCATTAAGGTGAGTGTAGTGAAGTGATTCTAGGCTTAAAAAGCTGCCAGCGAGAATCTATCTATTCCATGTTATTGTGCCCTACCTGAAAAAGCCAGCCGACCCAAGGAAAGGGAGAGACAACAATGCTACTAGTCTATTTGCACCTCCTTACGTAATAGGGCTCCCTAACACCACTAGGGGAATCAACAAAACGTTGAACTCGAGCTCCTAACTCGGCATTCTATGTTGCCTGACCTTAATCAACTTACGAGCAGGATCCACTTTTTTGGGGAATGTATCAAAGCAATAACAAGAATACTTCTAGTGGAACATCTTTTTACAATCTTTGGAAAGAGAATTCACTAAGACAGAGGGACAAGTAATTCGACTCATTCACATACAAACATAAATGTTTGGAATCCATATTATGCAACATGACATTGTTTTTACTAAATCTATCAAATCAATCTATTTTAAGCGTAAGATACATAGTTAAGAAATTCGTCATAGTTAGAAGCTATGTATCAATGTCATGATCAATATCTTCAGTAGCATCAATATGATGACCTTTAGGCTTGCATTCAGGAACTTGTTCAAAACTATGCCACCTTATCTTACTAGCTTCTGCCCCTTCTTGAGTGGGACAAATAGTAGAACCACAAGAAGACATTCCTCTCTCTTTGGGAGGAGATACTAGAGGAGATCAGAATCATTATAAACATAGGATATGGGAAAAGACACAAGAAGCCATATCTGAAAATATGACCTTTATAGTGATCCGAGGATTGATAGGGAGGATGAAGACTTCTTAAAAGAATTCAGAGAGGGAGGGCGGGGGTAAAAGAATTAGCGCAAGAGTTTGGGGAATTGAATTGGGAAAGGGCGGGAAGGATGGATGTTGCAACCGCTTTCCCATCATCTCTCCCAAGAGAACCGTATTGGTTCTACTCGAGTAATGACATAACCCATTAAGTTCTTTTGTGGTTGGGTAGAGCCTGTGTAGTTGCCCTACAGCAGGGGATCCTCGTTCCCTCCAAAACCCTTCCCAGCACCCATTTGAATGTGCTGCCAAGGTGATGCAAGGTATCTTAGCATCTTTCCTCTAGATTTCATGATGGTGAGCCTGCCTAGATGAATAAAGGTGGTTTTCTGAGCTTGATCTACCAGCTTCTCTCTGTTTTCATCAAGATATTCCTTGTTTGCAAGGAACTGACCAGTTGTACTCGAGCCTTGCATCTCTATGCTTGGCTTTCAAGATCTCCATCAAGAAACTCTAGGTAAAGCGCTGACTGTATTTTCTTAAGTTTTTTTCATGGAAGTAGAACATGCCTCTGTGTGTATGTAAGCAATTATGATCCTGGTGCTGAATTCTCATGGATCTCAAAAACTGGTTTACATTTTAAGAAACATTGAAGATTTTGGTGGAACAGCCATGGCAAGGGCAAATTAAGAAAGAAGCAATCTGTCCTCTATTGACAGAACCGAATCTTGTGATAGCTATAATCAAGGTCTGGAGTTGTGATTTGGAGCAATAGATCTGAGCCTAGACGTTTTTAAGGTTGAGTTCTAATTTCATTTTCAAAATCTGATCACCAATTGCATGATCCGGATGCATTTTTGTCTAATTGAATAGAGCTACACACAAATTGAACTGAGGCAACGAAAACCGTCCAAGGAAGGCAATTTAGTGCTTGAATCAATGAATGTTGGGCATTGGATCTAAGCAATTGAGTTTTAATTTTGAGAAATGCTCAAATCTGGTGCCTAAGTGAGTGATTCTGCCATTTTAGAAAGAAATTGAGATGTCTGGCTTTGCTTTCATTTTAAATGGTTTTATTAGCATAGGATGGGCATCCTTCTCTCTCGATCATGCGTTGGAATTGGATCTTTTCATTGCTGATGGTTTTCTAAGGAGCAACAGTGGGAGTTAATCCATGTTAGACCAAAGCTCACAGTAACTATGCTCTTCCTTATGCCTATTTGTTGCTTGTGTAAATGGTTTTTGAATCAGTCACATGAGAATGCCTTAACCTAGAGTTTTAACTTTACTTGAAAAAGAGTTAAGGATCTACATCATAAATAGTATAATCCATTGGTTTCATACGAGTTGCATTTAGCTAGGTACATGCTAATGTGGAAAGTATAAGCTTGAGTGGGATTTACTTTTTACAGCAAAGGTCAATACTTGCAACAGAGAAGGCAACTGATAGTAAGTTCAGGAATTGTGAACTTTGTGAGCTAAGTGGCAAGCTTCTTGGTCCGTTCAGTTACTTCATTGGCTGAGACTTCACCTCCATCCTCTCTTCTCTAACGTCTGCTAATACCACTGCATCACAAGGCTCTTAAAAAGAGTCTGGTATTCAAGTTTTTGCTTCTTGTGAGGACCGATACTAAGTTTGGCCGGGGAAGCCTTTTTCGGGTTAGTACGCATCAACTACGTGTTATGAAAGAATACAAAACAATTCATTCTCTTGAAACCCATCAACAACATTCATTCGTATGTAATTTTTCTATAGGCTATCTGTAAGTATGAACATCAGATGATGAAGAGAAAGGGGTGCATAATACATACCACGATAACATATGCTCCCATGTTCACACTAGGCGTATATGTTGCTAGATTCTTTCCACAGATATGTATTGAAATTGTTGATGCTAGTCTTTCCAAAATTTTGTCAGTTGCATCAACTATATACCATGTTTTCTCTGTGTTGACATGGTCTGAAGCCTTAGGATACCAAGTTGTATTCCAGATATCCTGAAAGAAAGCACATAGATTGTTCAAAGAGACCCCTAAGAACCAAGACAAAAGGCAAAACAGTAGCAAAAGAAATTTCAAAGATAAACTGAAACCCCGAAACAATAAATAAAAAATGGGTATGCTGGGGGGTTTGAAAATTTTGACGATTACAATATGATGAGTTGTAACATCCATGGTTTCATTGCAAAAAAGAAAAGAAAAGAAAAAGGATCCCTACTTCAATTTTTTGAGTTATTTTGAACTGTGAGAAATTAAAGAATGCCCAATAAAAACCCATGAACATTTTAGCAGTATTGCAGTCTAATTGATGAAAGATTAGAACGAATGTAACAATATATCTACAAATGTCTCCTATGAACTCGCTTTTATATATTGATTACAACTGTAAATCTGTTGTCAAAACCCTAAATGTCTCCTCAAAACCCATGACCATTTTGGCAGTATTTCAGTCTAATTGATGAAAGATTTGAATCAATGTACCAACACATTTTCAAATGTCTCCTAGCTTATAAATTAATTACAAATGTAAAAAATTTGTTTTCAAAACCCTTAATGCACTCAAATTCCATTGAATAATCATACCCATGTCCGAATTCATATCATTTTCCACAATCATTCAGAGATATTCACATTTAATCACAGATATATTACGGGTCCATTGATCTCAGAATCTTCGAACATCCAACG